>NC_134568.1:186834950-187463773 GCF_050947875.1 Dermacentor variabilis | reverse complement strand
TTTACAGCAAAGATGGATGCACCTGCACAAAGGCCTCTCCTTATTTTATTTAAGAAACCAGTTTTATTTAACAAACCAGAAAACATTCTTTGCTTCATACCAGACACTTTGAGGTAGGTAGGTATGTTTCGGGCATTATTATTTCGGGCATTTTCAATAGAAAATAATATGTCGTATAGACTCGCGTAAGGGCCGCACTTTTTTTTCACAATTTTGACAAGGTGCGACCTTTACATGGGACCAAACCATTTGGTTCAGCCCTGGCCCTAGATACTATATGCTGCTACTAGATGGTTCTTGCCATCAAGTACTGGCACATGGAAGTATGCAGCACGTGAAAATTCACCAATGCACACACGTGGCATCAGCGCACCGAACGTGACTGCTTATTAGCTGGAATTTTTTTTCCAAATTTTGTGCTGACAAGTTAGGGGTGCAGCCCTTACACAAGTCTATAGGTATGTGTTTGATGGCAAGATTGAATTTCGGTCTTAAAGCAGAACAGCCTGATGTGCTAACCATTTGGCCACAATTGCACACATACTTCTCTCATGCCAACGTCAACTAGATATCTGAGACAAACTGCACATGCATCACATTGCACAGCATGTGCACACGCGCCAGTTCGCAATAGGAATGAAATGGGCAAAGAATAGTCACCCTTGCCACTCTCTTTCATGCCTGTAATGCCACATACAAACAAGTTGTTTATAAAATCAGCATGCTGGATTCTTCCATTTTTCCCCCAAGGCAGCTAGTGCTTTAAGGAAATATTTTAAACTGCACCACTTTCAGAACCAGCCCACACTTCCAAGTCCTCTCCTCGCAGAAGCTAGCACTACAATGACACTGTGTGACAGTAATCCTGTCAGGATCAACTGAGGTCAAAACAAAACACGTAAAAATTTTTTGCCACAGTACAAAAAGAAACAGTCATCACACTGTCACTGTTACCGTTGTCACACATCAAACAAAACTGCTTGCCTTACAAAAACATGTTAGTTGATGTAGGAACACTCTGTAGAAACCAAAACATTGCTAAATAGCCAGCTACCTGAAAACACCTCACATAACATAGATTGCCACATTTTGTGGAATCTGCCTTACTTTTACTCACAGAGGTAGATCAAGAACTGTGATCTCAACATGTATCAAACACTGGTATAAAACATTTTAATACAGTCTACGGTCGTGACAATGAACCTGCGTACAACAGACTTTCGGATATAACGGACCATGTTTCAGCCTTGGTTTGTTCTACGTATTTTATTAATGAAACGATGTTAACTTTTAACGGACCAGTACAATGGACTATTGGGTACAGCGGATTAAATCAGCGTCAATTTTTTTCAAAAGCAGGCATACAAAACGTACTTTTACCGTGTCGACACGGGCTGACAACTGACTTGCGAGGGTTACATTTTTTTCAAAAGCAGGCGTACAAAACATACTTTTGCCGTGTTGACACGGGCGGACAACTGACGATTGTGGCTCAATATCGCATGCACGAGAGAGAAAGGAAGGCAGGGCGGAAATGCGCAGCCTCTTTCGCGCGCGAGGCATGGGGTTCTACTCCGGTGGTTGCTGCTTACGGCGCGGCCGCCGTATCTTGAAAGCGATCTGCGATGCGGACAAAGTGCGCTTAGTGCCGGGAGCTTTGCATGCGTTGTGCTTTCGACGTTTAGTTCGTGTTGAAGCAAGAGGCAGCACGAAGGTCAATTCGCTCGCTGCTGCTGCCACGATTATCTTGCTTCATTTGCTATCGCAATTGATGCTTCACCTTTTGGGTGAAACTGTAACTTTTTTTCTTTGTTTTTCACTTCGAACGTTCATCACACACAATTTGTAATAACGCTGTTAGACATTGTGACGAAAGTTTTGTAAGTGAGGCTTTTTGAATATTACGGACTTCGGATAAAACATACATTTTTTTGTCAGATTATCAGGGTCCGTTGTAACGAGAGTCGACTGTATCCACCTCTCAAAAGGTTATTTCATATTCTAAATAAATAAATTGAAAAACTAAATCATGACATTAGCCATCATCATTGAATATAAGGCAACAATGTATGAATGTGGTGCTTAATCCCTCAGTTGTTTTGAACAGGCCTAACTTATCCATGCCAAGCGATCGCCAAAGGGATTCGACGAGTGCAACCCATTGAAGTTTGCCACTTCAATGTTAGGAAGCTTTGTCACGGAATAAGCACTTTAGGTTACGAAATTTTTCAACATAATTAAGTGCCAAAGGGTGATATCCAGATTGAGAAACTATTCATCATGTTTTTAAAAACCCATAGAACTATAAGTACCTTAAGGTAGCGGCGGTAAACACGAAGAGCTGTTTCCGGAATGTCGTGCATGTTGACAAACTCCAAATAAAGTGGCCATATACGAGGATGCTGAGTGATAGGCAAAGCCCGGAGGGCCCTGTCAAACACTCGTCGTGTGCGTGTAATCTTCTGCTGCAGGGTGAGAAATTTGCAGTAGTCCATCCATATTCGGGGCATCTGCCATAATAGAAAGGCCATATGTTAAAACTTAGCAATAAACACACTTGTAATGAGTTTGCTACATTAATATGTATATAAAAAGAAAACCTTGTTTGAACCAACAGCTTGAAGCAGAACTTGGACAAAAAGAATAAAACGAAGAAATTTCCTCGAAGTTGTGTTTTCATGCTGTTTATGTACAATGAACTAGCCCAAACCTGCACTTTGCTAAAAAAACCAAAACAATTATACCTCCATAAGTATAGCACTACAACATGCAAGAAGGCAAAAGGCATTAATAAAGCATCACTATAATTCAGTGTTTTATGTCCCTGTGATTTCTTAATGCCATATATAATTAAAGCAAGAAGACAATAAATGGTATTGACACCTAACCTCCTCAGTCACAGTATCAACATTTGTGGACGCAAATTCCTTTTTGTGAGATCTGTCCAACAATGGCAAAAAACTGAGGAGCAGGTCAATTGTTCCCTCTGCTTACCCAATGTTACTCCAGTTCACTGTACACAGCAGAGTACCACTACACATGATAACTTCATTAAAGACACTACCATGTTTGATGGAATGCTCTACATTCTGCGTTACGTCAACAATGATGAAGCGGTAGTTTCTCGTTCCTTGTTATTCCTGCAGTCAACAATTACCTTGTATACGTGGTATGGACCTGTGATTCAAATCAATTCAAATTAAAAGATGCAACATTATTACTGTACACTAAGTCAAAATTTAATTACTCTGCATTTACGAGAACTACTATAAAATGCAGAAGTGATCTTGATACCATCCCTGCTTTCTTTTAAGAGAGTATGCAGAGCCTGGGAATAAAATTATTTGACTGACACATGGGCTTATCTGGATGCCAGTCACTAAAAAACCGTCACTCAGTAAAATAAGCAAAAAATTTAAATTTTCAGGTCTTATGAGCAAAAACCACATGATTATGAGGCATGCCATAGTGGAGGAATCTGGGTGAATTTTGACAACCATGGGTTCCTTAACACACTGCAAGATTTGGGGGTCACGCTCTAGCCTCTGCCACCGGTGCGTCTTAAAAAGGGTAGCTGGCGGCCTACGCTGTCGTCCGAACTTTCACAGCAAGAGTTGTTTCTTTGCTGATATGTACAAGGTCGGGAGGTTGAAGGAATACAACAGGAGTTTATTTACATGGGAGGGCAAACTTAATTAGATACAAAGGCAGACTAATACTGGCCGAAGTACAGAGTGCAGTTCTTATTAACCCGTAGCAAAGGCACATCTTTTTCATAGCATAACTACACAATTCAAGAGGACTACTCTAAATAATTCTGGGATAGAAGCTCAGTGGCTATGGTGTTGGGCAGCTAAGCACGAGGTCGTGGGATCGAATCCCGGCCATGGCGGTCGCATTTCGATGGGAGCGAAATGCAAAAACACCCATGTACGTAGATTTAGGTACACGTTAAAGAACCCGAGGTGGTCTAAATTTCCGGAGTCCCCCACTATGGCGTGCCTCATAATCAGAATGTGGTTTTAGCATGTAAAACCCCATAATTTAATTTTTAATTTAATGGTAAAGCCAGGCAGAATAACTAGAATAATATATGTCGGAATGCAAAGAAATTTTTCACTCCAAATTGTGGAGAATAAAACAAAGTTTGGAAACTTATTATGTAAGGTCCTTGAGTTATGGTTCATTATGCAAAGATTCTCGCTCGACTAATTGCAGTTTCAATGCAAACTATGAGGAGAAGGTGTAGCAGAAGCAGTTTGCGACAGTGTCAATAAATACATGGTCAAACCTTAAAAGTACAGTGCTTCCATTATTCCAGCAAATGGCAGTGTCATCCCATAGTTTTCTGCAGACATTACGTACACGAAAAGAAAAATAATTTAAGTAGATGTCTGAACCGTTGAGTTTATGGTCACTTATAATACTTCAATTTTAATGCAGAAATCTTTAAAAAAAAATTAAATTATGGGGTTTTACTTGCCAAAACTCCTTAATTTTTTTAAGGAGTTTTGGCAAGTAAAAGGAGTGTGCAATAGAAGTCGGTGGTAACTTCGTTAAACAGGATACCAGTAAGCTATCGCAGGAGACGAAATGTCTGATCAAGAAACGCCAATGTATGAAAGCCTCTAACCCTACAACTAGAATAGAACTGGCAGAACTTTCGAAGTTAATCAACAAGCGTAAGAAAGCTGACATAAGGAAGAATAATATGGATAGAATTGAAGATGCTCTCAGGAACGGAGGAAGCCTAAAAGCAGTGAAGAAACTAGGAATAGGCAAGAATCAGATGTATGCGTTAAGAGACAAAGCCAGCAATATCATTACTAATATGGATGAGATCGTTCAAGTGGCTGAGGAGTTCTATAGAGATTTATACAGCACCAGCGGCACCCACGACGATAATGGAAGAGAGAATAGTCTAGAGGAATTTGAAATCCCACAAGTAATGCCGGAAGAAGTAAAGAAAGCCTTGGGAGCTATGCAAAGGGGGAAGGCAGCTGGGGAGGATCAAGTAATAGCAGATTTGTTGAAGGATGGTGGGCAGATTGTTCTAGAGAAACTGGCCACCCTGTATACGCAATGCCTCATGACTTCGAGCGTACCGGAATTTTGGAAAAACGCTAAATAATCCTAATCCATAAGAAAGGGGATGCAAAAGACTTGAAAAATTATAGAGCGATCAGCTTACTGTCCGTTGCCTACAAAGTATTTACTAAGGTAATTGCAAATAGAATCAGGAACACCTTAGACTTCCGTCAACCAAAGGACCAGGCAGGATTCCGTAAAGGCTACTCAACAATAGACCATATTCACACTATCAATCAGGTGATAGAGAAATGTGCGGAATATGACCAACCCTTATATATATAGCTTTCATTGATTACGAGAAAGCGTTTGATTCAGTCAAAACCTCAGCAGTCATGGAGGCATTGCGGAATCACGGTATAGACGAGCCGTATGTAAAAATACTGAACGATATCCAATGCTATTCACAGCGTGTTTACAGGAAGTATTCAGAGACCTGGATTGGGAAGAATTAGGCATAAGAGTTAATGGAGAATACCTTAGTAACTTGCGATTTGCTGATGATATTGCCTTGCTTAGTAACTCAGGGGACCAACTGCAATGCATGCTCACTGACCTGGAGAGGCAAAGCCATAGGGTGGGTCTAAAATTAATCTGCAGAAAACTAAAGTAATGTATAACAGTCTCAGAAGAGAACAGCAGTTTACGATAGGTAGTGAGGTACTGGAAGTGGTAAGGAAATACATCTACTTAGGACAGGTAGTGACTGCGGATCCGGATCATGACACTGAAATAATCAGAAGAATAAGGATGGGCTGGGGTGCGTTTGGCAGGCATTCTCAGATCATGAACAGCAGGTTGCCATTATCCCTCAAGAGAAAAGTATATAACAGCTGTGTCTTACCAGTACTCACGTACGGGGCAGAAACCTGGAGGCTTACGAAAAGGGTTCTACTTAAATTGAGGACGATGCAACGAGCTATGGAAAGAAGAATGATAGGTGTAACGTTAAGGAATAAGAAAAGAGCCGATTGGGTGAGGGAACAAACGCGAGTTACTGATATCTTAGTTGAAATCAAGAAAAAGAAATGGACATGGGCTGGACATGTAATGAGGAGGGAAGATAACCGATGGTCATTAAGGGCTACGGACCAAGGGAAGGGAAGCGTAGCAGAGGGAGGCAGAAAGTTAGGTGGGCGGATGAGACTAAGAAGTTTGCAGGGACAACATGGCCACAATTAGTACATGACCGGGGTAGTTGGAGAAGTATGGGAGAGGCCTTTGCCCTGCAGTGGGCGTAATTAGGCTGCTGCTGCTGATGATGATGACTTGCCAAAACCACGATCTGGTTATGAGGCACGCTGTAGTGGAGGACTCCGGAAATTTGGACCACCTGGGATTCTTTAACGTGCACCTAAATCTAAGCACACGGGTGTTCTCGCATTTTGCCCCCATCGAAATGCGGCCACCGTGGCCGGGATTCAATGCCGTGACCTCGTGCTTCGTAGCCCAATACCATAGCCACTAACAACAGCGGCGGGTCTGCAGAAATCTAGAAGCTTTAAAATGACAGGGCATACAGTCGATGTAATTCTTAAATTTTACGATAAATCCTCTGAAGCTTGTCAGTTAATACATTAGAAACATTGCACAAAAATGCTTCACTGCTTTCATTAGGAACTTCCAAAATCCAAACAAAATAAGTTATTTCTCCATAATCGGTTCTCAAGATGATTTTTATTAACGAGTTTGCTGACTATGTTACTTCATGACAGAAGTTCATCCCACAATTCTGCCTGGGGAACATTAATGGCATTAAGTGCAGAAGACGGCACAAATTAAAGAGTGGCTACTCTGGAGAAAAGCGTATTCATGTTGTCATTACAATCGGGGGAAATCGACTCCAGAACAGGCATCCTTGATACAAGTGTATTAACAATCGGTCCGAGATGCTACATCAAGACACATCAGAGGAAACATTCCTTGAAGGCAAGGATAAGAGAGCAGCAACTCTAGATTCAAACGAACTGAAGCAGTCTGACTAAGAGAGTTAATTTCAAGAAAAATATCTGACGCCCTTTTCTTCTGTCCAGAAAGCAATTTAGCAAACATTTCAGAAACGGCAAGCTTGTGTCATTAACTGGTGTCATCTGCAGGTGATACCATGCTGTCACGTTTCGAGCACACATCATCCACAAACTTTTCAATAAACAGAATGTTTCCTCAATATTCAAATAAAGGTAGCTGCTACTGCACCTCCACATTATGCATGCACCACTCACTGCACAATGTGTGGCAAAACCGAGTTTAAAAATCATTATTTGTGGTTCTACCAGCTGATCTTAGCTATCGTCCCAGCTAAACAAGTTCCGACGCCGATGTTCATGCAAATCCACTGAGGGTCAACGTCTACACTGAAGCCTCCATGCATTGTGCATGAACAATTTCCACACGTTTCTTTTTTTTTTTTTCGTGGAAAAAGGACAAGCATATACCATTTTAGCAAAAGAGGTGTAAGACTACCAAGCGCACTGTACAGAAAGTGCTAAAAATTGCCAATCAAATGGCGCCAATTATGATCCTGGAATGCGAGAACACTGCCCAAGTTGTCCGCCTTCGGCAGTCACGAAATACACAAGGGCAAAACCCCAAAATAATTTCAATTCTGGGGTTTTACGTGTCGAAACCACGATATGATTATGATGTATGCCGTAGTGGGTAACTCCGGGTTGATTTTGACCACCTGTTTTTTTTTTGTTTTTGTTTTTTTAAACGTGCACCCAATGCACAGTACACAAGCGTTTTTGCATTCCGCCCTCATCGAAGACCCCGAAACAAAAAGCATGCTTCGTGAAAATGGCAATACAGTAGAGGCCGCATGTTTTCAGTACTCACCTTATGCATGAAAACCAATGATCGCTCAAAAGCACTGTTGACATCCTCATACTCAGGGTCAGTTATGCAGAGATCTCTGACTTGTTGCCTTCTTAGTTTCAAATAGTTGTACCAAAGCTTGTAGCTGTAAAAGATTTTGGAGGCAGTATTATAACATTTCGTTAAATATTCTCGGAGTGGAAGTTAAAATTTGCCTGAAGAAGACAACCAAAGCAGCGAAAACGTTGTCACACCTGCCGGGAAGCTCTCTTAAAGCTCTTTCGCAGATCAAATTGATAACATGCTTTGGCTGATCTTTCTTGTAGTCAATGTAGCGTATCCAGTGCTTGACAGAGAACGGGTTCCGAATGATCTCTTCCTCGTACGGAAGATCGTCTTCCTCCTGAAATACACAGCACCGTTAGATAATTCCCAGGTGTTGTAAACTAAAGAGGAAATAACGTATGAACTGCTCTTACAAATACGATATCCTTGGTGCTTTTCATTGTTGGCTGATGATTTCTGTCCCATTAGTACTGAGTTCAAGCATGGGTGTGGTGAAAGCCCACGGCACGGGAAAGCACAAAATCCAAATTCAGAACAGTTACACTAGTTCAATTTGCGTTACAGCTGCGTTGCAATTACGCGGATCGCGCCAGGATCGCGCTTCACTGTTCGTTCGTATTCAATGTCAGTTTCTGCCAGTTTCAGCCAACCATATACGCAACATCTCATAAACTCTCTGCAGTCAACGCACAAGTTTAACCATATTTATAATAAAATTATATTAAAATTACGTGTCAACTAAAGATACATCAAGTTATGCGATAAAAATTTGTTTTATATTTCCGTTGAGAAACTGAAGTAAAATTTTACCGTTTGTGCTGCCATCTGTTCTTACTTCTTTCATTACCAGAAGGAGCTGCGCTCGAAAAGTCTTTTCGATCCTCGCCATTGCCGCAGCAGGTAAGCCGTTGCTGTTCACTGCCAATCCGTAAGAATCGAAGTTTGTCTGTCTATTAGTTGGGTTTTAATTGCTGCTTCCGATAATTCGGAATCTTAAGGTATTTATCGTTTGTCGATTTTGTGGCCGACGCGCGATTTCCTCCTAACAAGTACCTACCTATTAATCGGCACTTCGTGTTGCTGTTGCTTTTGTGTCCATTTGAAGTTGTCTACAGATCGCTTTATTTATAATTTGCTTAATCATTTGCAGTCTAGAAGAGTCTCTGTTGTTGCGGCTTTTCACTAAGCAGTACGATGTTTTTTGTTCGTTTTTTTTTTTTTTGTAGCACTATGGCTCCACGCAAAGGGAAGCAGAAGGAAGAACAGCCAATCGTCTCTCTGGGACCGCAAGCCATCGGCAATGAAAACGTTTTTGGCGTGGCTCATATATACGCCAGCTTCAACGACACCTTCGTTCATGTTACCGATCTCTCCGGCAGGTGAGTGACCGAGCTCGTCCTATACAGATCGGATTAATGGAAGGGGACATTTGCACTGCCAAGAGCCCGGCACCGCATGGGTAGGTTTTCTACCCGACCTTCATATGGTCGCCGGGTGTCATGACGGTGCTACAGTAGCAAATGGAAAGCTCGTCTGCTCCGTTGTGCCAGAGATGAAGCCTGTGGGGTCCTCGATGCTTTCCGACACACTGACGTAAGGTTCGCGCAACCACGTGCGCATCAGTATAGCTCGTGTGCTGGTTGCACTTCATTTGTCGTACGCAAACGTGATCGTAGTAATGTGAGAATGCGTTGCATGAGCTAAGAGGTATGCAATTTAGTTGGGCAGAATCAAGAAACGATCTGTGGCAATTCCAGCAAGTCCTACATTTTGTGTGTGCTTGACAAAGGTGTATGCATGCGCATGCTGCCTGTTGAGTGCGTTCCTAGGGTGCACTTGCCATGTTTCTAAGCAAGACGCATTTGGGTTTTGACATTAGCAGTGCGTGGCAGACACTGGTGGCATGGCGTTGCTTGCATCAATGCTAAAATGGGGAAGGTGAAAACATAGTGCAATTCTCAGTGCAAAATTACCAAGCACATATAAGTCTGACCTTCTAGCTGTGGCTTGCATAATTTTGCACTGCAAATTCAAATTGAGATTGCTTATAAATGTAAATTGTTCCGCATGTCACTTTAAGGTTCCACATTTTCGTTGAATAGATGTCTCCCATTTTAAAAGCAAACTTTTCCATGAGAGATATATTCCTTTGATTGGATATTTTGTGGTGGTTTCATATATTGCCTGCTACCATTGTTTTTGAAGCATTATGTATCACTGCATGCAGTGTGAGATGCAACATGCCAGAGAAAAAAGTGGAAAGGGTCTTGGGATTCTAGCACTATACACAAATCCATGTGCTTTTGGTTGACTGCATTCTTTGGACATTGCATTTGTGTATCATGAAGCAGTAATACAGTGACTTACCACAGCGAAGCATGGGAGGCTATACGCATGAGTGGGGAATATCGCTTCATACTGGAACACTGCATCCAAAGAAAGCATGCTACTAAATGCACAGGGATTAATATGGATTGCTAGAACTGCAACAGCCTTTCAATATTTTCTTGAACACATCACACTTTAGTGCCACCAGCTCAATCTGCAGTGCTCTGGCCACAGCTCAAGCAGATCATATTGAATATGACTGGACAACAGAACAATGTCATTAATTCTGTGTGCGCCTAAGTTTGTGTACAGACAATATTGGTCACAGTCACATCAAAATATCAGCTTTGCCACAAGGTACAATCACATCTGCCGTAGTGGGCTCGATATAAAGACTTCCTAGTGGGATTGCTAATATTTCTTATTTTAACTTTTCTCTTTCAAAAGTGTACATGCTGTAATGCCTGCGACTTCCTGGCTTGTTTTAGGTAGTTCCTAAAGTATGTCATGGGATCCAACCAATCTGGGGGATGAAATGAACTCTTGTACTCTCTATTCAGTGGGCAAGTGTGTTGCAGCACTGAGAACTGCACCATACAGTCGATAGACATATGTGGTGAAGACATGAAGTAGCCCATATATTTTTGACAGACTACACATACTTTCATAGCATTGTGTGTGCACTCAGGGCTGCTACTTGTAGCTATGCCTTCTGCTCAATTCTATGCCAGTGTTGTCCACTATTCACGGCCCACTAATCTCATTGATAAACATGGGTGGAGTGTCGCTCTGGCAAAGCAGTAGCAAAAGCAAATGGCAAAGCGCGAATAGGCCTTGTCTACAAAATAGTACCCAATGTTGCATTGTATGCTTCAGTTTGAAAAAATTTCGAGCCGAATCATTCGATTAGCCAGCGAAGCTGCTTCTGCCGCTTGGATGCAGACTAGAACGACTTAGCATGACGCTTACGAGCAGCCTCCTGTGCACAATCATCGGTAGCTTGTGCTCGACGCCGACGATTACTCTCGTTGACATTCTTCAAAGGCAATCACTGGCCACATTCTCCGCTTTCACAGGAGCACACTGTCGTTGGTTGTGTGGTCTTCCCATTTTCCCCATTTTTGTTGGAGTTGCAACTGTTCCAATGGTCTTCCTCTGTAATGCACAATCTAGTTCTTGCACACCGCTGTGTTCTCCCCACACAACTGCTGCGCTGTTGTATTGAGGGCAGGTACAGCAGGCAGTGAAGTCACGTGTCCTGTCTTCTGCGCCATACTATTGTTCATTATCTTTTTTGTTCACTTTACAATCATTAGCCAGCTCAGATGCTCCTCTCCCCCCTCCCCCACATGAAACCATGCAGTGCCACCATCTTTTTTTGTTCACTTTACAGGCATTAGCCAGCCCAATGGCCGTATGTTCGCGTCAAAAGGGCGCTCCTTAGGTTCATGCCGCCACCACAGTGGCCGTGGTGGCTCTGTGGTCAGCATTGCTAAATGCTGACCACAGACGTTGTTTGACGTTGTGCACACGTGATATTCGTGGTGAAAGTTAGCATGTAGGCTTCAGTTCCATGCCCTGTTCCAGCCAAATGGATCCTCGCGTAAAGAAAGCGAAGCAAACGCACTGCTTTGCGCCTCACTGCATGCACGGTTATGTATCGTCAAGGAAGACTGGAAGCGTGTCACCTTGTTTTCTGTGCCAAAGGACCTTGACCATTTTGAAACATGGCAACGAGCTGTCCCCCAGGCGGACAAATTTCTTGACGAGAAATCAGCCCACTGTGAGCTTCACTTCCACGAACAATACATTATGCGGCACTTCACGCTTGTGGTAAATTGCAAAATGCTCAAGATTCCCCGCGATCGACCCGTGCTTACAAGCGACACAGTGACAGTTTACTCAAGTGCTCCATCACACCTCTCCAAGAAAGCCCTCGCACCACTGCACCACATGTCAGGTCAGCAGTATGAACTGGTGACATTACTGGAAAACACTTCCACCCACTGCTTCAGTGTGAAGCAAGTAAGAAGCGACAGCTTTATTGATCTGGTATCTTTTCTCCAGCTCACCAAGTTGAACCTCGTTGGCTGCCCTGAACACAAAACAGCACTTTTGAATAGAATCGTAAAGTTCTATGTGCTCACAAGGCTCCATTTCTACTTCAAGTCTCGGAACTCGAAACGGGACGAAACGTGGGAGTGAATGAAGATGCTAAAACTGCGTCGAGTGCTCTGAATTGTGCCTTGGGAACCTCGCTGCGGACCTTCTTCTTTATCAGTGACATTTAGTTTCAGTTATGTGCAATTTCTCTGATTTGTGTTGAGAAGTCCTATTTCCTAAATACAATGTACAGTAGATGTCACTTTGGCAACCTAGATTTGGTTGCTGAGGTTCGCAACTGTTATTGCTGTGCTCCTTCATTAGTTGGATACAATGTCCGAGCTCACGACAGCCAGCTCCAACTAATGAAGGAGCACAGCCGCAAAGCTCAGCAACCAAATCCAGGCTGCCAAAACGACATTTACTGCACATTGCGTTCAGGAAATAAGACTCCAACACAAATCGCAGAGAAATTGCTAAATGCTGCCTGCGGCCAACCTGGTCCAGCGCGGTTGGCGCTCTGCGCATCACGCTACGGAGAGCAGTGCCACCTATGCAAGACATAAATCGGAGGAGCGGCGCTCGCCACCATAGTTGTTGCGTTGGTATTTCTCAAGGAGGAAGCAGAGTAGTTAAAGGTGTGGAATGCATTTGAAGAGATGGCAGAAAGGGATTCCAGCGTTGGTTTCATTTCTCAGAACGAACAGTGCGCTACTTGTGCCGCGAGCTCTAGTAGAATGTTGTTGGCCATTGCAACATTTCCCCCCCCCCCCCCACTTTTTTTTTTTTTTTTTTTTTTTTTGTGCGACACCACCTAGTGACCATGCAGAATAGTAAAAAAAATGTGGTAGTCATATGTATTACTATTTGAAAACAAGTTCAAGCTTGAGAAGAAAAGTTTTTTTTTTTTTTTCATGGCCAGTTTTATTCATTACAAGGCGACAAACGTTTCGTTTCGTAGTATATTGTCCTCAAGCAGACTACAAACGAGGCACATCAACTTCCGGGAAGTTCACCGCTTGCCGATTGCATCCTTGCTCCTTCCTGTTCTCGCAAAGTTGGCATACTGCCCACTTAGTGATGTTGCAGCTACTGAATGAACACTGTTCCGAGCAAACATCTCTAATCGCACCCCAGGCTTCTGTTGAAACAAGCCTTTGAAAGGTGATTATGCATTCCGCATACGAGATCCATGCTTCGCACATGACTGCAAAATTTGGTTGAGATGTCACAGCAGCGTTTCCTATCTGCGGACTGTTTTTGCACCAAGCCCCAGGGGTGGTTCAGGGCCCCTCTAGCCTGCTCAGTGTAAATGTGCATGGGGGACCTTTTAGCCAAACTTATGGTAAGGAGGGTATTGTTTGTACAATGAGAAACCCACTTACATACCAGCCAGATCTCCCAATTTTTCCCAAGAGACTCCCGAATTTTGACCACTTTGTATCATTCTGCGACCAAGAAAGAAATCTCCTGGAAATACCCACATGTTAGTCCCAAAACATGCTCCAGTTGGCAACCTAGCAGCAAGGCACGAAAATACGTAGTCAACCATGCAAAGCAGTTTCCAAAGCGGGTGGTGGACTGCCAGTAGAGATGCACAAAAGTACGACGAAGACCTGGTAATCGGTCAACAATGCATTGTTAAGACAGACAGCCAAGTGAGAAAAACATTTTTTAAGGCTGTTAGAAAGTATATGCTTACTGCCTGCGACTACATGCGCCTTTAATGGGACCCTGAAACGCTTTTGACGATTTTCTACAAACGTACTGAGTCGTTAGAATAGGTCCTTCTGATCATTAATTGACACATCTAAGTGCCCCACGTAAAGCGTGTAATTTATTATAAGGTTTTAAAAATGCACATCGCTGCCGATCGCAGCACAGTGCTCGGCGGAATTTTAAGCCGTCCCTACCCATATGACCGAAATCACCCATACGACGTCATTGAGGCGAACTATCCGATTGGCTGACAAGGGCGCGTGATCGATAATTTTTCCAACTTTATGGTAAACAAATGATCTTCATAATAGTTGGAATGTTAGCTAATTTGTTTTTATGAAAAGAAAGTAACATAAAGAGAATGCACAAGAATAATTTTTCAGTACACTTGAGCACTTCCGGCACACAGCAAGTGTCGTCTGCTTGTGTTACAACGTACTCCATTTTGACGAGAGCTCCGCGGTCAGAATCGGTCTCGGTCTTTTCGCGAGCACTATGATTCGACTTTTTTGCCTTGTGGACTGCAAACGTAGTGAGTGGCAATGTGTCAAGCTGCGACATCGTGTCCCTCTGCAAGGCAGCGTACGAGCAAACTGGCTGCTGGGCATCGGACTGCCGCTATCTGATCGGCGCCAGGATTTGCGCGTTTGTGGCTGTCACTTTACACCGGAAGATTACTAACGCAATAGCGTTTCGCGAGTCATTAGGGCAAACGCAAGCGCAAGGGGACAGAGTTTGGCCATGGTTTGCCGCTTGACTGTGCCGTAACGGGATGACCCACGAGATGAGCAGAAGGGCAAATGTGAATGGTCTGCGTGGTGCAGCCACCTGGTGGCACAGAGCTCAACCATACACAGTAGCAGCAAGAAGTGTATTATTCTTTGTTGCTGGTGTGTATTTTTCGCAGGAGTGTAATCATCAACACGTTGTTTTTATAAATAATTAAAATGTTTTACACTTGGTTAGAGCAATATTAGCGCTGTGTTTGGCTGGTTAAGCGCTGCGCCAACAAGTGTATGGACCGTGCAGACCGATCAGGCCGCTCACGTACGTCTACGCTAAAGTTCCTTCATCAGCTTGAGTTTATGCCTCCAGTCATTTTCCGAAATGACCAGCTTGCCTGTGGTTACCGCTAGTGTGTGGTTAACGGAATACCAGACATGTTTGGCGCTACGACAGAATGCTCGCAACGCACGCTGCTTCGATAGCTCTCGCTTGGGGTCGACGGCCAAGCGGCTAGCGGAGAGGTCTTGCGCGGGCGGGGGCGGGCTCCAAAACAAACGGAAGTGGACGATGTGACGTCGCATCGTGACGCTGAACCAGTGAAGGCGGAGCTTAGCCCCGCTCGCTCGGCGAACGAGTTGAGGAGGAAAAGCATGGCTAGGGAGGAGGGTAACTTCTAATCGCTTGTAGCTCCATTAATACGTAACGCTTCACTTAAATTGTGGTGCGAATGTTCTACCTAAGCTGAACCCTACGCGTCTACAAAACTTGTCCGATCCGTTTCAGGGGCCCTTTAAGTTTCCGTTTGGAAATGATGCACTGGTCAGTCCACGAGTCGTTTTCTTTGTTGAGCGGTTCCCAGCATTATTGCTGCAGCAGTAACAAGAGGCCAGAGATGAAACCTAATATTCTGGAAATGGAATTTGTAAAGCTGCAGGCTTTTGAAATTCCTCCAAATGTGCTGCAAGAGGAAAGGGCAGATACACAGTGCTGATGGGCTTTTGAGGATCAGAGGTGCTGGTGGGCTTTTGAAATTCAGCCGTATCGTTCAAGTGATGCTGGGAATTCTGTTAATCCCTCACAGCAATCCCACAGGCGTGGACCATGTTTGCAGGTGTATTCCGAGGACTTTTTGAAAAGGGCCAAGTTGGCCACCACAAGAATTTAGCAGCAGCGAAATAAAAATGCAATGGTGGATCCGCGTAGTGTGTGAAGAAATTCTTTTTTTTTTTTTTCACAACTTGCTTTTAAGCGACATACTATATATGGTGCAATAAAGATTGCCACACGAAAGGGATGTGGAACCAACAGAGTGCAAAAGAGCAAGAATAGTATACTAAGGCAATTTTATATCACGTGAGAGGACAGCAAAATTTAAGTAAAAACCCATAGTAGCACCCAGGACAAATTATGTTGAAATTTTCTGTAATTGATATTATAGGTACTATTGCTCTCTCTAATTGTCTATCTGCAACAAAAAAAAATTATTGCAATATGACAAGTATAACCAGAGATAACATTGCTCCAGAACTGTGACACCATCAAAAATGAGAAAATAGATATCACAACATGTTTATAGTTGTGGAAAAGGCCAAATCAACGAAGGATGATAAAGGAGTCCAATGAAGCAAGAATAGATGCTGTACACAAACCTGGAGCAAAGGAACACTAAAAGATAATAGGGATAATGGTGTGTCTGAGCTAAATGTACCACTAACATTAGAGGCAGTTCTTATCAGTGTCCCGTTTCTGGCTGCAGAGAAACCATTGCACGAGTGACTGGTGGCATGAAGGTGAAAGCAGATCGTGATGAGGCATCCCCCTACGCTGCCATGTTGGCCGCTCAGGATGTGGCTGAGAAGTGCAAGCAAGTGGGCATCACTGCTCTGCACATCAAGCTGCGTGCCACAGGGGGAACCAGGTATGTTGTTTGCTCAGTTAATTTTAGGGACTAATGTCATGTAATACATTGTATGTGCCTGTTTGTATGCAAGCACTAACTTTTACTGTTGTATGCCACTTTCAGGGAAAATAATAAATGTTGCACTGTATTAGAGCTTGCTTCCTTCATCTTAAGGCAGCAGGTGTCAGACTAGTGCAACATAAACGTTGTCTTTTGGGCAGTAACGACTGTTCACCTATTGACTCTCGTTGCCTGGAAGCCTACATTTAAACAAGTGCACTGTTGCTGGATGTGTTTGTAAAACCTTTAAAAAAGTATTGACATGGCATTTGTTACTACTGTATCTATTTGAATCTAGGCAGATTTTTTTTTTTTTCAACTAATCATCTACCAAACTCTAGGGTTGGCTTAGATTCGAGGACTTTAAAAAAACACAACAGTTTTTAACTAGAAATGATAAAAAATCGCCACCCAAGCACTCCATACAGATGGTTAACCAGAGAAGCTGAAACGTGTGGTCCCAGTGTTTATCACTGGGTTAATTCCGGCGGTTCATTAAGCAACGGCTTGGCAGCCTGCTGTATCCGCGGTGCCCGGTTGCTGCTTGTGCGCTCAGCTGCCTGCTGCTCTGGAGTACGTATGATGTGTGGCCTACCCATTTCGGAGCCTGAGAAAAACTGCGTGTCACTACTGGCGCAGCCATGCACCTCCCTCAGTCAGTCAAGAACTTTATTGAAGTCCTGAGGAGTTTCAAGCCGTTGCAGATCCCACGCGGGGAACTCCTCCGGCAGAAACCGTAGGCGACGCCCAAGTTGGGACGGGAACATGGTGACGCTCCGCCAGTTCTTGGGCCCTCTGGATGGCCTTGAGTTGGAGTTTGAGGTCCGGGCTTTTGAGGGCTTCTTCCCATTCGGGCTCACTGCAGAGAGGGCCCTTTGGTAATGCGGTACATTGCCATAGCATGTGCGAGAGTGAGCAATAAAGTTCTGGGCAGTTTGGGCAATTTGCCGGGATTTCTGAGTTATAGTGACTTAGTAGGCCTCGTGATGGATACGAGTCCGTTTGTAGCATTCAAAACGCGGCCGCCTGCGCACGTTCGAGTATGGCGTGTGGGAGCGGGAATTTGGTTCTGCCTTTCCGATAGCGGGAGGTGATTTCTTGGTAAGTGAGCAGCAGGTCATTAAACTGAATGTCCAGCCCCTCGGTGGCCGTGGGACCGTCGCGGCGGGCAAGTTCTCGCTCACAGTCGTGGGCCGTTTCATTGAGGTTAGCTTTTTGCGGGTGAATGTCATTCCGCATGTGAGCGGGGAACCAGGAGAGGCACCGTTTGCTCTCTTTTGAGCTCGCTAGTAGTATACGGGCTGCTTCTTTAGATACGTTGCCGCATTCTTAGGCCCGAATTGCGGCACGCGAGTCCACGAAGACATAAGTAAATGTGGGGTCTGCCATGGCGATGGCTGCGGCTATTTGTTCTGCTTTAGCGCTGGTGCTCGTTTTAACCGATGCGGATGATCGTAGCGTTCTGTTGCCGTACTGGGCCACGTCCACAAATGCGGTAGCTTCACGATCCGCGTCGATGCGGTCGAGAAACGCGCGGGCCCGTCGCCTACCCACGTTGTGTTGTGGGTGGACATTTCTGGGAAACAGTGAGACTTTGTATTTGTCTCTAATTTCGCTCGGTAGGGTAACCGCGTGCTCGAGATAGGGAGAAGGGGAGACATTGGCTTCATTTAGGATTAGCCTACTGGCTTTGGACGAGGATAGGCTGAGTATTTGCGCCATAGTCTGAGCCTCAATCACTTCGTCGATGTTGTTGTGCATACCTAGCTGGTCAACCTTTGCTGTACTTGCTCTTTGTGGAATGCCCAAGACCTGTTTGATGCTCTTGCGCATGAGTGTGTTTGGCTTCGTCTTTTCTATTTTCCTCCAGTTGTGGGCAGAGGCGATGTAATTAATGTGACTCACAAGGAACGTGTGGTATACGCGCAGAAGGTTATCTTCGCAGAGACCCTTCCTGCGCCCCGAGACTCTGTGGATGAGTCTGATCATGTTTTCGGTTTTGGCGGTTAAGTGTTTGATCGTGTGTCCGTGGCATCCGGTGGATTCGATTAGGAGCCCAAGAATGCGTATGTGGTTGACTCGCGGAATCCGTTGTCCGTCTCTTGTGTGTAGTGCAATCGGAAGTTCGTCTAGAGGTGTTAGGTAGCGGACTCCTTGGCAAGACTTTCGGAATAGTAATAGTTCTGATTTCTTTGAGGATAGTTTCATTCCTGTGTTTAGTAGGTACTCTTCCGTGGTATCTAGGGCAGACTGTAATGCCTGCTCGCTCCATGTCTCCCAGGGAGCCTCCCGGGCTCCAGATGGTAATGTCATCTGCGTATAGAGCGCAGTTTACGTTAGGGATGTTTCGTAGTTTGTCTGCGATTCCCTTCACTATATTAAATAGTAATGGAGAGATGACTGAGCCTTGTGGTGTTCCGATGGAGCCCAGCGTGTAGGGGTCTGACTTAAGTTGCGAGACTCGCAGTCAGGCTTCTCTGTCTTTTAGGAAGGAGCGTACATACTCCTGAAATCTCTGGCCGAGGCCTGCCACAGACTCCAGTATGAAGCGGTGCGAGACGGTATCGAATGCTTTCGTGAGATCGAGGGTGAGGATGCCTCGAACGTCTCTTGTTTTAATGTCGAAGATCTGTCTCTTTAGGAGTAACATGACGTCTTGGGTTGATAGGTGGGGTCGAAACCCTACCATGTTGTTTGGGAGGAGTTCGTGTTCCTCAATGTAGCATGACACTCGGTTTTGAATTACGTGCTCGGCTACTTTACCCACGCATGACGTAAGAGAGATGGGTCGTAAATTGTCGAGGTTAAGTGGTTTGCCGGGTTTTGGGATGAGGACCACCGTGGCAGTGCGCCATTGCGTTGGTACCTCTCCTGTTTTCCACACGTGGTTGGTGTCTTTTGTGAGTAATGTTATGGCTTGGTCGTCTAAGTTACGCAACAGTCTGTTGGTTACACCGTCTGGTCCTGAAGCAGACCTGCTGTTTAGGTTGTGTAGCGCCTCTTGAACTTCTGCTTCCGTGAAGGCAGCGTATAGTTCGGGAGTGGTTTCGCACTTTATGATCGGGTAATCGTTGGGGTGAGCGACGCCTAGCGGAAGGTACCGTTTGGCAATTTCTTCCAGGAAGGGCTCTTCCGTTCCCCCTTTCCCTTTATGTGAGTGTAGAAGTCTGTCTAGCGCGTGGCTTTGATTATCCTTCGTTTGGCTGTCGTCTAACATGCGTTTCAGGAGGTTCCACTTACCTCCTGTCCACATGCGGCCGTCGACTGCCGAACAGAGTTCGTGCCATTGGAGTCTTGTGAGCTCCGTACAGTATTCGTCTGTCTCGGCTGAGGATCGCGATGCGTTTGCACAGGCGTCTGTTGAGACGTTGCTTTCTCCATCGCGCAAGTATCGAAGCCTTGGCCTCGAGTAAGTGAGCGAGGTGAGGGTCAACCCTTGGGACTTCCATTTCCGTTTGTATAGTTTTCGTGGCTCTGTTTCCTTTTTTCCCTTTTTTTTTTCTTTGCGCACGCTAATTGGGTTGCTCCGGAGGAGTTTTTAGATTGACGGACGGATGAATTGGCTAACCATACACAGCTCAGCTGTAAAATATGATGCATAGCTAGTGTCATCTAGAAAAGTCTATATCGCAGCCGCTACTAGCCGTGCCAGTAGCCAACTGAAGTACACTAACGACTTCGCCATTTTGACCCGTGTCGTATGGGTGTGTGGCGTGACGGTATCGTAATGGCACTAAACAGGTGATGCCACTATAGTGCCGCTTTCAAACGAAAAGTTGTGTTAGCCGCAGAGGCATCGTCAAGTGTTCAAGACAAGTGGGACATGCTTTTTGCTTGTGCTGCAGTGAGGCGATGACAGCGATTTGGAAGATACAGTCGCCGACCGTTTATTCGGACCTCACGGGGACTGCGGAAATGTCCGAATAAACAGGTGTCCGAAAAAGCAGATTAAGAAAAAAAAATGAAATCCTTTATTTCCACGCACTTATTCGGGCTCGGCAGTAGGCTTGAAGAACTCGTGAGTGCGCCGTTGCACGCTGTTCCGTTTACGCGCAATCAGATAAGCCTGAATCTTGGAGAGGGTCATATGGTCACTATAAGCGGCTGAAAGCAGTCACTGCTTGTGCACGCTCCGCATGCGACGGCAGCGTACACATGGTGCGTCATCTTCCGACTCGGAGTCATCGTCCTGTGGTGCAGCAGAAACCTGACGAATGATCTCGCCGTCGTCGAGTTCTGCGCATGTCAGTACAGCAGTGTCAGCACCTGTGAAACTGTCAAATGAGACGGTGTCCTGAATCGCAACCACTGCACAGGTCTCGGCAGAAAATTTCCGCTTCAGTAGGGAGCACATCGGAAGGTGACGAATCCTAGGCCTTCCGGCACCCGCTTGCCGGCATTCCCCAGCGCAGTCTGCGCGGGCACTGTCGGCGCCATTGACACTTGACGCTATGTTTCCGTACGCCGCGTTGGTTCACCGAAACCTCGACACAGCACACAAAGCAAACACCACCGTGCCGACACCAGTCACACAAACGAAAATCGTGGCCTGCTCGCAGCGTCGTGTGCGAAACAAACAAATCAGCTGCTGGATTGTCTTGACATGGTTTACTAAACTGAAACCGAAACTGCTGTACGGCCACTCTAGCAAACCAGGCAGAAACGATGATGATGAGCGGGCATTTCCAGTAGCGCCACTTCGTGGGGCAGCAAGGAGGCGCCGTTCAAAACAAAAATGGCGTTCAGCAAGTCGAACTATGCGCCGATACGTACGCAATAAGCTGGTACCGTTTATGCGGATACAAGACTCATAATGTTCAATTGCCGCTGAGTCGGGGATTTGACTTTACTACTTCTAAAATGAAACTACTCTTTAAGCGGGTACGGTTTAACAAGGTTTTACTTTAACATGCAGGCACTTTTCCGGACTTATTTCTTGAGTACATGTGGTTGTAACTTATTGTGAGCTTTTTAGCTTTGAAATCTGCAAAAGGCAGGGCAAAAATCTGTTCTTAGCTGTAAGCTATAAAAGTAAAACCTCGTTAAACCGTACCCGCTTAAACAGTAGTTTCGTCTTAAAAGTAGTAAAGTCAAATCCCCGACTCAGCGGCCATTGAACATAGTGTGTTTTGTATACGCATAAACCGTACCAGCTTATTACGTACGCATCGGTTAAAACGTAGCGTTTCAACTTTTCGTCGCGCAAACACGGTGGTGCGTCGTCTACATCGGGCGGCCTGGCAAAACAAGCCTCAGAGATCAGAACAACGGCCTCCAAGCGCCCTGTGCGTTTGCGCGTGAAGCCACATCAACATCAACATCATTTCGACGCCGTGGCAGAGAGCGTTATGGTGTCGTGCAGGCGAGGACACGCGTCATTTCGAAGCTCGGATAAAAAAAGACGCCGGGTGCTCAGCATAGAAGAAAAATTAGACATCGTCCGTGCTATCGAACGTGACATGGAGAAGTCGGCTCTGGCACGCGACAAGGATCTGCTGTTGACTACGGTGTGTGGCATTTGGAATGCGAAGAAGTTGCTCGGCAGCGCTGCTGCGGACGCGAAGACATGTCGGCTACGAGGTTCGACTTTTCGCCATCGTTGCCTCTGTTGTTGCCGAAGTGTCACCTAGCGACAGTGATAAGGACGACACGGAAAGTGACAGCACGGGCGATTCAGGCCCGACAGTGACAGAAGCTACGCGTTACGTCAGCCTCATGAATGCAATCGTCGCGACGAGAACAGGGGCGCGATAACGTAACTCTATTCCAAACGATAAGTGTTCAAAACTCCGGCACCCAGCAACGAAAATGCGCCCCCGGGACTTCTGCAGCACTACTGCGCGCGTGCACGGAGAATACGTAACTCAACGAGGAATCTGCCATGCGAGTGTTTGCCGAGAAGAGGGGGCTGGCTGAAAAGCTGGCACGCAACTTCAGTAAGTTTGAGGCCGCTGTCGTCGTGCTAGGCTGCGGCGGCATCAAACGAAAATAACACTTTTGTCGCGCGAAGTGAATAAATACTGCATGTTTTTTTCCCCTTTCATCACACTCTCTCTGAGTTCCGTTTTCGACAGGTAAGTGGGCGATGTCATGCTATTTCGGTTAAACAGTACTACCGTTTAGTACGTAGCTTTTCCGAGCTCCGGCCAACTACGGTTTAACGAGGTTTCGCTGTACTGTCAAATGCACTCCCCCCCCCCTCCCTCCCTTACCTAGTGCCACCATGACAGACACTGAAAGCATTGTAGTCATGATTGTGGTTACACAACAGGCAGGCACATACATGCTGACCAGTCAACATTGAGTTATTCTGCAAGGACCAATTTCAACATTGAAATTATATTTTGGCCTGTAGAAATGTATCCGTGCCAGCTAGGACCTTTGGTCAGGATCATATTCACCACTCAAATTGATAAGAGTGCACAGTAAACTCATTTTCTTGTTTGTTGGCATCACTAATTCATCATAGTAGCGCCTCTCCATAAGCAGTCTATTTTTAACGTATGTTTACATTACATTAGACAGCAGAAAGTTCTTCACAAAGCTTACTGAGCGTGTGAGTAACAAACATTACAGAAATAACTTTTGTTGTACATTTTCTTGCGTTAATAATGGTGGCTCATTATTTTAAAAACAAGCTTGTAAGGAATTGAGAACCACATAGAAGTACTTCTGCAGTGGAAATGTCCAAAACTTCTGTCATTCTTGTTTAGGACCAAAACTCCAGGGCCTGGAGCACAGTCTGCACTGAGAGCCCTGGCGCGTTCAGACATGAAGATTGGGCGTATTGGTGAGTAAATACTTGATTGACAATCTTGCACACTCTTCGGAAGAAGTAAAGGTGAAAATAGCAGCAGCAACATTACAAAGTGGAATCTGATTTGACAGTTGACATGGCAAGGAATGTAGCTCAGCTCTGGATGTGGTGGTTATTCATCCATTTTATAACTAGAAAATAACCTTTCTTTCTTGCTGAATAATTGCAACCATCAACACACAAAAACCACCCCTGAAGCAGTGTCTGTGTCGTTAGCGTAGCATTTTTATTAATATTACTGTTACTCTAAAATTGCAGGCCCACTATATCCTCTTGTGTCAATTAATTTTTCCCACTGAATTTGGTTTCACCAAATTTCTTGCATTTTCAGAATCATTTAAAGCATCTACTGCAGGACTAATCGGAGTTTTGTCATGTTTACAATATGTGAACTAAGTGCGACAACGCTACTGAAACATCAGATATTAGAACAGCTATTTCGTATCTAGCATACTTGTAAAGCACCTATTCAGCCACTTGAAATTCACTTCACTGTTCTTAAAGCAGCGTGGATGGAGGATTAATTCCTGTGATATTGTTTTGTCAACAACAGAGCTAGAATTGCAGTAAGGTAATGGCAGTTATTAGACACTGCAGCCACTTCATCTGAAACTAGTTATTTTGAATTAAGTGATGTAGCAAAAAAAGTCAATGGTCATTAAAGGCAAATATTAATTCAATGGGGTTGTTAAAATATAATTCCATAAGCCTTGCAGCGCTCGTGTGCAAAGAAAAGACTTAGTTTAAGAGAAAATTGCATCTAAAGGGTCTGCATATATTTAGCACATCAAACCATAATGTTGCATACTCAGTCGTCACCCTTTACTGCCATTGGTGAGTAAAACTACCCAACGGACAGCGCTATGTTTTGCACAAAACGCAAGCGAGTTGTCCTGGAGAAACCGAGCCAAGACAGCGCTGGATTCATTCCTGCAGCTGCTGTTGCTCAAGTGGTGTAGACAGTTAGCGCACCCTGCGACTCAAGGACATGGCATTCTCTGCTACTTGCAGTTTATGCGAGTTTCATGACACAGCAAAACAAGCACAGCTCGACAAAGCGCAGCAATCTATCACTTTAGCTTGATTTAATGGTATTCGCCTTTAGTGTCCTTTTAAAATTCCCATGGAAAATTGTTTCAAGTCTGTTGAACTTCCACATGCACACGAATGCTATACACAAACTGCAGTGTAACGCATGCTGCCAAAAACTGTCGATAGAGGTTCCTGTGTATTTATAGGTGCAGATGTGAATGTGGTTGCGCTAGCAAAGATACTATGCAGGAGTAGATTTCTTTAGGTAAAAAGAGCCTTCGCTGAACTTTTGTGCTCTCTTGCAGAGGATGTGACACCCATTCCATCTGATGGCACTCGCAGGAAAGGTGGCCGCAGAGGAAGGCGTCTGTAATGTAAACAGTGGCGCAATAAAGATTTTTTCCAGCTCCTGGGCAACGTGCTTGTGTTCACAAAGTTAGTGCACATGAACACAATTCTTGCGAGTCTTGGGGTGTTCATTTGTGCACTTGAATGTATAAAGGCAAGCAGCCTCTGAGGATTGCACGGTGGTACTTGTACACAAGACGTTTAGACGTTGAGTTTTGCTACTTTGTCTTAGTAATATATAATCTTGACTATATTCATTTTACTAAGTGAAATCGCAATTTAATGAATGCAAATACAACAAAGCGTCAGTGTTGGCGAATTGAGCACTGCTCTTAGGCACCTGTTCCTGTGTCGGCGTCTTCGTAACCGAGCAAGTGAGCACAGTGGGTGATGAAAGACGGTGATAGCGAAGAGAGCACGAGGAGGGTACGGCAAAAGTGTGAGAAGCGTAGTGCCGCGCAAGACGCTTTGCAATGAAGATGGCGCCAGTGTAGTGTTGTCGGTTCACTGATGGCATATATCGAAACAGCGCTGCACGAGCAGAGGTCTGTCTGCGGCAGCTGCTGTGAATCGTACCCATGCATTGCCCGTGCGCTGCCTCTTGTGATCTCTTGGTTAGCGAGGCAGTCGCGCCACACTTCACTCTGTTTGCAACATGCTGCACGAGACGTCCGTGCCAGCCATTTTATCACGAAAGAAAACTTTTATAGCTGTGCTCAAATTTTGTATTAAGGAGTATCGTAATCGTTGAACTTTCTTGTGCGCAGTTGAAAAATACATCCTGGTAGCAAGTGCCAAATACAGTAGCTGTACACCAAGCTCAAGTTCGGCGTCGGTTGCAATATACCTTGATTTATTTGCAAACCTCGACTTAAGGAAATTCGCGATGTCCCGCACTATTTTCATTTCCCCATCTTGAAAACCGTGTTCTGTTTTTGTTGTAATTTGGCGAAGTTTTTGGCCATTTCAAGCTTGTATTGCGGCTATGTCTAGCAAATAACTAAAAATGTTGGCTCTGGCAAAATCTATTTGCAGTAGTCCTTGCGGCACAAAAAGGTTGAGCTGCAAAAATGTCGCTGAAGTGCGCGCACAGGAATTCGGTACGCAGAAGAGACCGCTGCGCTTTTTTCGCGTTGGTAAACAACTTGCGGAGACCGTGTGGCGCGCTTCAACTCGGAGAAACACGAGTGCTGACTATTCAGCGCCAGGGGGGATGGGAAAGGCGAGTAGGATACGCGCGCCTTTTAGCAACTTCAACTAAATGTTCGCCCCCTAGCGGCTGCACTGAGGAACAGCTCATCCAGGTCCAAGCTTGAAGTGAAATGGGGCTTCTTATCATGGCATGCGCGTGATGCCTCGTAGTTCTCAATGCCATCTGCACAAGTGGCGACAGTGCGTGTTCCGAGCCAGATCACAGAAGACAGCAATGCGTAATTTCATTTTTCGCGATAGAGACGGACGACGCGGACTGGAGAATGACTTGGATAAGGAACTTCGCATTGGAAAGAGGTGACGAATGGTAAAAGCAACTTCGTTCGAAACATTTAGGACTTATTTCTTCCCTGTGAGCAAAGCTTTCAATATGTTGCCGGTGTTGCAAATCTCAGTGTGCTTTGTTTAGGCAAGTGCTTTAATAAATTATAGTGATGTACGTTTGAGTTTCATTTTGTTTGTTTATAGCTTTCTGCCCCAGAAGTAGTGTTACTAATGCTTCAAGCAGCAGGAATATTCTCGTTAATGTACTTTTGTCTGCAGGCACGGTAGCAGAAATAACTGGCTCGTAAGGTTGATAAGGTAAGTTAACCCGTGTTACGCCGGGAAGTGACATTGTTTTCATGGCATGCTTTAGTTTGTCGATACAAGCATAGTATGCTGTTTTCTCGTTCAGTACAGTGAGTAGTCAGTTCATTTGCTTGCAAGAAATTTAGGAGCGACTGCATACAGCGCTCGTTCCAGCTTTGGAGCGTTTGACCTGCGCTGAGCGCCGCCAGTTTGGTTTCCGACACCGCATACGTACCTGAATACCATTACAAATGGTTCGTTTCCAAGTGCATTAACACTAATACAATTCCAAAAGAAAAAAGGAACACCTCGCTAAATTTGAAAAAAAAAACTGTTGGAAGAAATTCAACTTGGATCCGATTGGCTGTTCTTCACGTTTCACCGGGTTTGAGAATTTCTACGGGCGGCAGGTGTCTGCTGTGTTCCCAAGCTCGGGCCCTACCTCGCACACTGCGTACTGCGAGCACGTACCACATTATTACAAGCGCCAGTCATCGGACGCAGACAACCTTATCACGCGTACACTAAAAAAAAAAAAAAAAGTGCACCCTTTGGGGTGTATATTTACCACACAACGATAATTATCTGTCTTTAGTAAAGCAATGAAGGGGGCTAGTTGGTGAACGTTCATGGTTATATTGCGCTCAGTTTTACACAGACGATATTAAGTGAAGGACGGGACGTGGACGGACGTAGCGCAAACTACCAACTGTTTAATACTGTTAAAGAACGTGCTTACATACAAGGAGATATGGCGCGGGGGGGGGGGATTAAAAAGATATGACAAGGTGACGACATGTGATCATGGTTCGGGTCAGGCATACATCGTTCACTTGCACCCGTTCGCCCTGGCAAACTCGACCTCAGCTTCGATAAGCGCGATGGACGGAGTGCTTACGCGCATCTCTTTTTCTTTAGCTATCGCAAGTGCCTCCCATATTTCTCCCATAGTTGCTAGGTGCTGGCACCTAGCAACTTGGCTGCACATTGTAAACAATGCAAATGCTCTCCGCTACTAGAAAGCCCCACAGTCATTGGCACATCAAAAACAAAAACTGAGCGAGAAATATGAGAGGCACTTGCGATAGCTAAAGAAAAAGAGATGTGCGTAAGCACTCCGTCCATCGCGCTTATCAAAGCTGAGGTCGAGTTTGCCGGGGAGAAAGGGTGCAAGTGAACGATGTATGCCTGACCCGAACCATGATCACATGTCGTCACCTTGTCATATCTTTTTAATCCCCCCCCCCCCCGCGCCATATCTCCTTGTATATAAGCACGTTCTTTAACAGTATTAAACAGTTGGTAGATTGCGCTACGTCCGTCCAGGTCCCGTCCTTCACTTAATATCGTCTGTGTAAAACTGAGCGCAATATAACCATGAATCATCCGTCTTGCACGCATTTCCTTTCTTAAAAACGCTGCGCTCGTTACTTTCCTGTCGAGTATGTTCTCTCAAGCTGATAACGTGCATGCCGTTCTTGACTTGGAAGTACCGGACTCGCAGCGTTAAAGGAATTGCGGGCAAGGCAGATTAAAAATTAAGGGGTTTAACATGCCAAAACCACTTTCTGATTATGAGGCACGTCGTAGTGGAGGACTCCGGAAATTTCGACCACCTGGGATTCTTTAACGTACACCTAAATCTAAGTACACTGATGTTTTCGCCCCCAACGGAATACGGCCGCCGCGGCCGGGATTCGATCCCGCGACCTCGTGCTCAGCAGCCCAACACCATAGCCACTGAGCAACCACGGCGGGTGCGGCAAGGCAGATGACGATTACTGTTGTGTGGCAAATATACACCCCAAAGGGTGCAACTGCTTTTAGAGTGTATCGGCCTAACTATAAAAATGTTCACCCCGACTCGCAAATAAAGCTCTATTGTTTGTGTAAGAGTTGATCCAGAAATAAGGTTCCCAAAGAGCTCCAGCCGCACGGGAAGGTGCGAGGCGAAATCCGGCGGCGCTTCGCTGCGCCGCTCATTCTTGGCCCAGCAGCCGTCCTATATGGAGGTTCCCATTGTTGATCCCGCCAAGTGCCAGATTCGTTCCGTAATTCGCTTTTTGCACGCCAAAGGGACTCCACCCGTGGATATTGATCGTCAGTTGACAGAGGTGTATGGCGACAATGTATGTCCGTTCAGCACGTCCGAAAGTGGTGCAGGGAGTTTAGTGCCGGTCGGAAGGAAGTCCACGATGAAGAACAGAGTAGAAGGCCGTCAGTTTCGGAGGCGGTTATCGAGCTTGTTCAACGCCAAGTGTTTCAAAACAGGAGCATCGCCGTCCGTGAACTTGTTGCCGAGATTCCTGGGAGTTCTTAGGGTACAGCTTTGACTGAAAAAAATTGGGGTGTCGCAAGCGTTGTGCTCGATGGGTACCGCGGCTATAGACATCACACCACAAGGAGAAACGCCTTGACTGTTTCTTCAAAAGTGTCAACAAAAGTAAGGATTGTCGGACTCCATTGTTACGCGAGATGAAACGTGGGTGTTCAGTTTCACTCCCGAAACGAAAAAGTCCAAACAGTGGCGTCACCCAGAGTCACCAGTCGCTAATAAGTTCAAACAAACTCCTGCGAGGAAAAGTCTTGGCCAGTGTTTCTTGGGACCGTAAGGGAATACTGCTGATCGATTTCATGGAACGTGGGACAGCAATCAACTCGGACAGTTATTGTGCAACACTAAGAAAACTCGGGCGAGCTATCACAACCGCCGACGAGGACGACTGGCAGTCGGTGTAACGCTGCTTGACGACAACGGCCGACCTCACCTCTCCCGTCAAAACCAGGAACTTTTGACAAACTTTGGGTGGACTGTCATGCCCCAACCACTGTACGGTTCAGACTTCGCGCCTAGTGATTATCACCTGTTCCCAAGTTAAAGGAACATTTGAATGGCCAACTTTTCCGGAGCGACGATGAAGGTAAATAAGAGGTCAAACGCTTTCTCAACTTCACTTCTGCTTGGTAGGCGCATGCGTGACAAGAGGATATATATATTTATGCACCATCCTTCCTTCCATTAAAGTTGTGAGTAGCGCTTGTCCTTGTCTGTCTTCCTTGTGTCCGTGGTTTTATTTGCGCTAAGCTACCTCTTCAAATATGGACGACCAATTGACTAGCCCAACAGCCAACTCTTCTAGCTTTCTCAACGTGTTGGCGGCGGAGTTTTACGACATCGGGATACAGAAATTGGAGCACAGTCTACAAAAATGCGTAGAAAAAAGATGGCGATTATGTAGAAAAATAGAGCAAAGTGTCATCTTTCCAATGATTAAATTTCTGTGATAATAAACAATGTTGTCTATTTCTAAAATTGATGGGAGCCTTATTTCTGGATCAACCCTCGTATGTGCCTAAGCATTGGTCCTTAAACACAAAAGGGACAGGACTAGCCCAGCGCTTGGCGAATAGGGACTTGAGCGAGCTGTCCCCTCAGGTGCAGATCGTGGTGTGCACGGTGCCGGAGGTGCCTGCACGTGACAGTGACGTACAAAGAGCTGTTGTAGATGCTAATGAGGCTATATGGACAATGAGCGGAGAGAAAGGTTTAGAGGTTGTAGAAGTAAACGGAAGTGAGAAGGTGTCAAACGAGATAGGATCCACTTCACTCGCAGGCTTGGGTGGGAAGTGGGCTGGCAACTTGCTGGTCGCGCGGTTGCACTGTGGGGGGGCCCACGGGCGCTCAGGAGGCCAGTATAGGTAGTAATGAAAAATCCCCTAGGGGAACCTTAGAATAGCATCACCACAGTCATGGAGGCATTACGGAATCGGGGTGTAGAGGATCCGTATGTAAAAATACTGAAAGATATCTATAGCGGCTCCACAGCCACCGTAGTCCTCTATAAGGAAAGCAACAAAATCCCAATAAAGAAAGGCGTCAGGCAGGGAGATACGATCTCTCCAATGCTATTCACAGCGTGTTTACAGGTGCTATGTGTATTAGCGTTGTGTGTGTCCCTATGTGTCTTCTTTTGTCCCGTCTTTTAATCGCGCTACCGTACTCCCCTTGAAGATGCATTACCAACAACCCCACTTTGCAACCCTCGTGGTATTCAGAGACCTGCAGTTTACTTCCGTCGTTTGTCGTCTGCTTGCAAACAGTATACTACAAAACCAAATGTTTCTCGTCTTCCAAATGAGTTAAATCTTTATCTAAAAAAATGTATTTTTTCTTCTCAAGCCCAAACACGTTTTTAAATAGTAGCACGTGTGACTACTGCAATTTATAACAATTAGGTTCTTTGCGTCGTCCCTAGGTGGTGTCGCGCACAGCGAGAAGGAAAAAGAAAAAAAAAACGACGGGAAGAGTGGCGCACTTTTCAAGAGGCAGCGACAACATTCCAGTGGCTCGCTGGCACCGATGATGTTGTCGATTTCTCTGTACAACCAACGAATTATTTGTTTCGAGAAACAAAAACGACGCCGGAATTCACTTTCTGCCATTTCTTCAAACGCGTTTCGCACCGCCACCCGCTCTCCTCCTTCCTCTAGAAACGCCAGCGCGACAACCTAAGTTCCCAACGGAAGCGCCATTTTCTCGAATGAAACTAGGGATTGGATTCAAACGTGCCATTCCGCAGCCGAAAAGGCCGCCTGTTGGATCCAATCCAATCCACCAGACGCGCCATGCGAAGCCGCATGATCGCTCCAAACTTCCCATATAGGGTGCGATCTTGTACGCGTTCCAAAATAGAACGGAGGCGGTCCGTTCCATCGAGCCGCACACGATTGGTCAATTTGAACCGCGACGAATGCCATGACGTCAATTGTCACGTGAGCCGTGACGTCTTGCTGCTCATAATCATTCCGTGTCGTCTGCTAACGGACGAACGCCACGGAACGGACGGAGAGTCCGTCCGGAGCGATAAAACGGATTAGAACGGCTACCAGACGGCTTGGATTGGATTAGAACGTAAGTTCTTGGGACAGTTAGCATCTTTCGTATCCGGTTCAATCCGATTCCGCGCTCCCAACAGTTGGAGAAGATGGCGTTTTTCTCTGCCGTGCCTTTTCGTGTCGCCTGTGCGGCTGCTGCAGTCGCGCAGAGACGACGACCCGAGGTAGATGATGCATTTGAAGAGTTGACGGAAGAAGAGTTCCAGCAGTATTTTCGTCTGTCCAAACGAACAGTGCGTAGCTTGTGCGACGAGCTTGACCCTATCATTGGATGCCAGCGAGCCAACACCTTCCTTTCCACAGAAAGGAAGGTGTTGTGCGCGCTGCGATTCTTCGGCACCGGAAGCTTCCAGAGGAGCGTTGGTCGCGAGGAACACGTAGGCATGGCACAGTCGGCCGTGAGCAGCACCATTCACGAGGTGACGGAGGCCATCATTTCCGTGTCTGCCCAGAGAAAGTTGGTGGACTTTCCCTTCGCACCGTCTGCCAAGGATGAGGCTAAGGCGGCGTTCGCGCGACGCGGCGCCATCCCAGGCGTGCTAGCGTGCGTCGACGGCACGCTGATCGCCATCATGAAGCCAGAGGGACTCAGCCCGGCCGACACGGCGAGCTTCATGTCGAGAAAGGGTTATTACGCCCTAAACGTCATGGTCGTAAGTACCGTTGGAATGTTTTTACTTCAAACTGTTGTCGCCATTTTTACTCCCCCATAGTTGCAATTGTTCAGTTTAATGTCCAAGCTGGCATAACAAGTAATGTAACGATTAAAAGAGGACATGCGGGGAACTGTTTACGAGCTCGTTGAAATCTGACATGTCGGGAGTAATGGCGAGTGCCATGTGTTGTGCATGATCAGTCTGCCGTTCCAAAATTGTGTTTTAAATGGGCAGCAGTCGTAGCAGAAATGGATACACTGTAGGGAAGACACGATGGAAGCATTTTGAACACGGAAGTACTTACAACCATTACATGGGCTGGCTTTGGCTCGTATGGGGGTTCTTGGGCAATATCGGGCCTCGAGTTTTCATTTAGCTATCAATTAGTGCGAACCATAGGCGTCCACATAAGGGGGGGCGCATTGCCCCCCCCCCCCCAATTGCAAGACCCTGTGCACGCCTATGGCTGAAACAGTCTGCTACTTGTACCAGCGTACGTGTATTCTTTTGTGCATATGAATGGCAAAACGGATTTTGAACGTATCTGCAGCGCTATTTTGTATTGCTCCCCATTGCAGGTGTGCAACGCGGAACTTCGCATTCTTGTTGTGGACCCCCGGTTCCCTGGTTCGTGCCATGACTCTTGGGTGTGGCAGCATAACCCGCTGCGTGCACGCCTAGCCGCACAATTGCAGCCTGGCGAGTATCTGCTTGGTTAGTATTCGTAATGCGTACCCCTAACTAGGGCAGAGCACTCAGCTCTCACTTTCTGTAATAGGAGACTCAGGATATCCTCTCGAGCCATGGCTGCTTGTTCCGGTACCTTGCAGCCATGCTGGCACCACCTCTGAAGGCCACTACAACCAGGAGCACGCATCCATGCGCAATGTTGTGGAGAGATGTATCGGGGTGTTGAAAAGCAAGTTCCGCTGCTTGCAGCGCTTTCGGACACTGCTATACAGCTCCGATAGAGCAGCGCGAATTATTTATGCATGCGTTGCTCTCCATAACATTGCCTTGGACGCGGGCGACTGGACATCGGACGATTATGGTGGGGAAGTGCCACCAGCTGAGGAGCCAGAGCAGCCAGGAGACATCCAGGTGCTGGCACCACACGACGTGTTCCTCAGAGGAAGGCAGCAGCGCAGCGCCGTTGTCAACCTTTTCTGAAGGACACAGGAATGGTGAGTTTTCATAATACATAATTTATTTATACAAAGTGCAGTGCCCTTAGGCTATCACAGGACTGTGTTTGTACAGCGGAAAATACATTGAAAAATTTGTATACACAACAAGTGCACCTCCATACGGATGGTCAATGTTCCAAATCCACACATCCGACAGATTATGATAATTTAAACACAGACGAAGTACACTTCGTTTCGCCAAAGACCGATCAGCTTACTGTCCGTTGCCTACAAAGTATTTACTAAGGTAATTGCAAATAGAATCAGGAACACCTTAGACTTCCGTCAACCAAAGGACCAGGCAGGATTCCGTAAAGGCTACTCAACAATAGGCCATATTCACACTATCAATCAGGTGATAGAAAAATGTGCGGAATATAACCAACCTTTATATATAGCTTTCATTGATTACGAGAAAGCGTTTGATTCAGTCGAAACCTCAGCAGTCATGGAGGCATTTCGGAATCAGGGTGTAGACGAGCCGTATGTAAAAATACTGAAAGATATCTATAGCGGCTCCACAGACACCGTAGTCCTCCATAAAGAAAGCAAAAAATCCCAATAAAGAAAGGCGTCAGGCAGGGAGATACGATATCTCCAATGCTATTCACAGCGTGTTTACAGGAGGTATTCAGAGACCTGGATTGGGAAGAATTGGGGATAAGAGTTAATGCAGAATACGTTAGTAACTTGCGATTCGCTGATGATATTGCCTTGCTTAGTAACTCAGGGGACCAATTGCAATGCATGCTCACTGAGCTGGAGAGGCAAAGCAGAAGGGTGGGTCTAAAAATTAATTTGCAGAAAACTAAAGTAATGTTTAACAGTCTCGGAAGAGAACAGCAGTTTACGATAGGTAGTGAGGCACTGGAAGTGGTAACGGAATACATCTACTTAGGACAGGTAGTGACTGCAGATCCGGATCACGAGACTGAAATAATCAGAAGAATAAGAATAGGCTGGGGTGCGTTTGGCAGGCATTTTCAGATCATGAACAGCAGATTGCCATTATCCCTCAAGAGAAAAGTTTATAACAGCTGTGTGTTACCAGTACTCACGTACGGGGCAGAAACCTGGAGGCTTACGAAAAGGGTTCTACTTAAATTGAGGACGACGCAACGAGCTATGGAAAGATGAATGATAGGTGTAACGTTAAGGGATAAGAAAAGAGCTGATTGGGTGAGGGAACAATCACGAGTTAATGATATCTTAGTTGAAATCAAGAAAAGCAAATGGGCATGGGCAGGACACATAATGAGGAGGGAAGATAACCGATGGTCATTAAGTGTTACGGAATGGATTCCAAGGGAAGGGAAGCGTAGCAGGGGGTGGCAGAAAGTTAGGTGGGCGGATGAGATTAAGAAGTTTGCAGGGACTACATGACCGGGGTAGTTGGAGAAGTATGGGAGAGGCCTTTGCCCTGGAGTGGGCGTAACCAGGATGATGATGATGATGAAGTACACTTATACAAAGAATCCTTTAAATAGAATGCCACAGCCGCGGAAACAATTGTACCCTCGTCACTATGCAAGAGTCTGCAAGGCTGCCACTTAATAACAGTAGTACTCGTGAAGCAGTCGTAAGGCAATGCTTAATGCCCCTTCATCTGAAGAACTGCATTCGCTGCTGCTCCCAAGCTAGCATTGTCTTATGCAATATGCACATCACAAAGTACTTCTTTCCTAGTGGAACATGAAACGCGGTAGCAACGTGAAAGTTCAGCCTTTTCTTTAAATGTCACATGAAATATGAAATAAAAACATCCCTTGACCCATCATAGTCATGACAGACTTGATGGAAGCAATACATATGATTGGCACTCTGTACTCATGGTCACCATCAGCAAAAGGTGCGAAAAACTTTCATAAAACACATCAGAATGAACGCAACCGCCGCATCCTGTGCATTTTGACGCTCAGTGTACGTTGGTAGGAGTGAGGCAATATGCTTGCTAGCCATCTCTTGTGCTAGGTGTATCAAAACTTCTGTGCAAGCATGAATACGCACGCGAGGCAAGCAAGTAAAGCGTAATGAATGCGGATTCAAACACAAACAAAATGTAACGCCGAGTGTAGTGACAGCATTACACTCGTCACATCATGTCCAAATGGGTAGATGTAAATTAACGTAAAAGCGCAATAAAATAGGTCAACTTTATCACACTCTATGATGACAAGTACATCACAAACCTTGTAGTACAACATGCTTCAGGTAGCAAAGCATGTGACAACATTGCAAAATCAGCATCACACAATTCGTTTTCACCACGGCATGTAAAACTTGCAGTTACATTTACGTGACCTTGCAAGAAAGAATGATTATCCCAGGTATGTCCATTCCCTTGTCAGTGTTATGAGTCACTGACTAGAAGCATTCATTTCTCGGCAGCAATTGTAGTGCGATGCTAAACAACAGGTGAATCATAATTGTAAAAAGGTGAGTGCACTTGCCAGCTGTGATGAAACATGTTACATAAAACATGAATAATTGGCTCTACAATCTCACAGCACCCAGAAAGTGTCACGCGTGAAAGTTATTCTTGCAATGACTCCCTTGGAACGAAGACTAGAGGAAACCAATCACTGGTGTGGTGCAATGATGATGGTCATTTTCATTTGTGAAACTATGCAACTTAAAGAGTAACTAGTTTGGTGCTTCGGAATAAAGACGACATTGTACAGTGCAAACACTATGCGGTAACGCTTCATAATGAGTGCAGTAAGCTACAACACAGTGAAGCAATATAACTATCGCAGTAGAAAACCCATACACAGAAATCGACAACTATTTGTGACGATTCCAGTGTGAATGACTAGGCGCCTCCGAAATGTGTAAATAAAAAAAGCACGCTGGCATTGCAGCTGGATAAGCATAAATAGAAAGAGGCAAATACAACAGAACAAAAATGGGTGCGCGCATTGCACCTGTCAACCAAAAAATCCTCCTCTATTACTCAAAGGAAACTCAAACAGAACAAAAATGGGCGCGCGCATTGCACCTCTCAACCAAAAAACTATCTATTACTCAAAGGAAACTCAAACAATAAATAAACAAAACAAACGGAACTGGTGAAACAAATGAATAAAATAAATTAATTTCTCGCTTGCTGCAGGTGCTCAGCGATGTCCTGCGCTATGGCGCGCACCTGTTCCAGGATCCCCTCCTGGGCTGCTGCCGTCCGTTCTGCCGCGACAGCGAGGCGGGTTGTGGAAGCCTCGATTCTGCGCAGCACCTGGAATGAATAATTATGGTGGAACTGTTCGCATCAGTTGCTGATTACTCGCAACCAGCTCACGGCTGCAAGCTGCTGTTGTGAAGAATTGCAACGTGCACAACGATTCCCTCTCTGCTGAAGAGCCACGGGCCTGATGGCATTCTTTGGCAGTGTCAAGCTTCGCGTACAAGCTATACCCTCTTCGTTTGGACAGACAAAGACCTGCTGGAACTACTCTTCCGTCATCTATTCTAATGCATCTCTCACCACCAAACAGCCCTTTTGAGGGCTAACCAACCTTTCGTCCGGCGGCTGATCGTTGGCAAGATACGTTATCGAGCCCTCTATACAACGCATATTTCTTGTTTACATCCCAAGCTGGTTTGTTTTTCAGATTCATGATTTACTTATAACAAAGCATAAAGAATATTTATGTCCTTCATGTAAAATGACACCAAAGGGCCTACCAACCTGCAGCACCTCGTCGCCCTGTTCCAGGCTGTGGGCGCACTGCGACGACATCGTAGTCAGGGTATCCACCCGTCGCGGTCGCTGTCGACGTGGTGGCCGAACAGGGTGCTGCAACACTGAAAGCACACAGCATTTTATGGTACCAATAAAAGTGGCTATGGCCATGTTATGGCTTATTGGGCTAGTCCAATAAAATACAAGAGCTCATTTTATTTAACAGCTTGAGGATCAATAACTTACCAGGTGCAGCGGCCACCCTTTCGGCAGGCGCCGCGCCGCGCGGTGGATCCTCTGCCGCTGTAGAGTAAACACATTAATGTTTACGAACTGCACACACACTTGGCGATAATTAAAACACTCATTCCTCTGATGCTTACGTGTCGCTGTGCTCACGCCCGCAGCCTCGTCTTCGACGACGACTTCCATCGCATAGGTGGGGACGTCAGCCTGCTGGAAAATGTCGTAAGCTTGGCTATTCGTTACAATGCCTATGTTACAAGTTTTCGTACTAATTTGCGAAAATATTGTGCAATTATTGAGTGCTTAATGATCCCATGTGTTACCGTCCTCGTGCACTTCCGTGAAGGCATTTTAATTCTGTGTTAATCACTTAACCCCCCTTTTCCCGAAAACGCAGCCAACTGAGATTCTAGTTGATTAACATACCTGCTTTTCCATTCTCTCCTACGCTATTTTCCTGTTCACCAACGGTGTTGCGTTCTGCTAAATGTAGCACTTACAGATAATGGCAAACTCTAAACCGGCATTATTCAGGAACCCATGATATTACGGCGGCAGTGTGCTTACCTCTTGGTAGGGGAGGTCGGTGACGCCATGGAGGCGGACCGTCCCGGTGAGCTGCAGTACTCTGCCATGGAAGCCATGCAGCCGCCCCCCTCCTGGTTTTCTGAAAATACACGCCAATGTCGAAGGACAAATCACCCAGGCCATTGGACGGTCACTCACCTTTGTTCTTGGGCAAGTGCGGCAGCGTTGCGGCGGGCCTCGAAGACTTGCTTCCGCCACCACTCTTGCCACTGCTCGACGGTTTTCACGACGGGGCCTTGCGTGTTGAGCTGGTCGGCTAGCTGCTGCCACAGCCGTCGGCGGTCGTCGCCAGCAGTGAAGCGTGGCCCCAGCTCGCCCGATCTTATAGCCAGCTGGGGATGCTCTTGCATGAAGGCGACCACCGTCTCCTTCTGAGCCTCCGACACGCGCGGCCCCTTCGCCGGTGCTTCTACGTTAAGCGCCATGGCTTCAACTGAACGACTAAACCAACCGCTTCAAAATTCGCGCCGTGTGATTGAAACGTGGTGGTAGCTAGCGCCATCACTAAACGTTTCGCAACACTGCGACACCACCTAGCGCCAGTTGAAGACATTAACCGCAATATTTTGTTTCAGTCGTTTTGCATTCCAAATTGAATCTTTGAAAAGCAACACCAACACATTTTGCTACTCACTCATAATAGCAAAATATTTCTCAACATGTTGCAAACGCTTCTCAAGATATTATACGGTCCCCAAGCAGACGTCAAAAGCGTGACGCAGGCTTCCACTTCGCTCATTGGCTGTTTGCTTCCTCTCGTTCTCGCGAACACTGCGAACCGCCTATTTCGTGACGTTTAGAACGGAGGCGGTCCGTTCTATTTTGGAACGCGTACAAGATCGCGCCCATAGTGCCTAGCATATAATTCCCAGCTCCCGTCGGGTTCGGCGCCTAGCAGACGAAATGCTCGGTGGGAGGATGATTGACAGGAGCGTGTCGTCATTTTGACGTCACCAAAAACGTGGCCGCGCCCTGCGGCTGGCGACGTCGGCGCGGAGTAGGCCAATCGCGCGCGCCGGTAACCGAACGAACGCGCCGAACAACCATCTACGATCGCACCCCTGGAGAGGCAAAGCCATAGGGTGGGTCTAAAATTAATCTGCAGAAAACTAAAGTAATGTATAACAGTCTCGGAAGAGAACAGCAGTTTACGATAGGTAGTGAGGTACTGGAAGTGGTAAGGAAATACATCTACTTAGGACAGGTAGTGACTGCGGATCCGGATCATGAGACTGAAATAATCAGAAGAGTAAGAATGGGCTGGGGTGCGTTTGGCAGGCATTCTCAGATCATGAACAGTAGGTTGCCATTATCCATGAAGAGAAAAGTGTATAACAGCTGTGTCTTACCAGTACTCACGTGCGGGGCAGAAACTTGGAGGCTTACGAAAAGGGTTCTATTTAAATTGAGGACGACGTAACGAGCTATGGAAAAAATGATAGGTGTAACGTGAATGGATAAGAAAAGAGCAGATTGGGTGAGGGAACAAACGCGAGTTAATGGCATCTTAGTTGAAATCAAGAAAAAGAATTGGGCATGGACAGGACATGTAATGAGGAGGGAAGATAACCGATGGTCATTAATGGTTACGGACTGGATTCCAAGGGAAGGGAAGCGTAGCAGGGGGCGGCAGAAAGTTAGGTGGGCGGATGAGATTAAGAAGTTTGCAGGGACAACATGGCCACAATTAGTACATGACCGGGGTAGTTGGAGAAGTATGGGAGAGGCCTTTGCCCTAGTGGGCGTAACCAGGCTGATGATATATATATATGTGTGTGTGTGTGTGTGTGTGTGTGTGTGTGTGTGTGTGTGTGTGTGTGTGTGTGTGTGTGTGTGTGTGTGTGTGTGTGTGTGTGTGTGGCCAATTACTGTTGCAAAATGTCGCAGTTTCGCACGAGAGGCGAAGAATCATTGCTATAGCAAATTAGTAGACATCCATAATAAGTAAGGACAGTAGTTTTATCGCCAGAATAGCAGCTTGGGCTTGTTAGTTTTCCATCCTGGTGTTAACAGCGCAAAACATAGACGACACACGAGAAGACGACACCACAAGCGCTGACTTTCAACGACGTTTATTTGAAAGAAACACGGCTTCTTATACCATTGCCCATACGTGTCACTCACGTGATCGCACATCATGTGAAACACGCACTTTTTCTTTTTTACACTCAAGATAGTGGTTGGACGTGCAACAGCTCAAGTTCTTTTTTGTCAGTAATAAGGACTGCGTGCTAACGCATTGGTCACGAAGTCTGGTAATCTCGGCTGCCTCAATTATCTCCTGGACCAGCTGGTCATTGTGTTTCTTCAGCACTTCACAGCGTCTGAATTCTGCGGCGCAATCTTTAGAGGGGCAATCCCTGACATGGATACCTAGATTCCTGTTAGCATGCTCGACGCTAAGTTGAAAAGCCTCTGCCGACGCATCAATGCTGAAGAGCCGATAAACCAGCAAGGTTGCGCGATAAATCACCAAAATCGTTTTGTAGAGTGCACAGAAGCCGTGGTGTATTCAATACCTTTGAAATGTGGTAAAAAATATATGGGCAATCTTCAAGATGCACAAACGAAAGACTAAACCAACATAAGCTTAGCGTCGAGCAGGCTAACAGGAATCTAGGTATGCATGTCAGGAATTGTCCCTTGTAAGAGTTGAGGATGACGTCAGGATGAAAAACTTGGAGGTTTATTTACATTATTTACGGTGAGAGTCAATTAACAGTCTTAAAGTCATTACGGGCCGGCAGCAACTCGGACGCTGCGGCCCGCGGCAAGAAGCTCGAAAGAGAAGAATCAAGGAATGCTCTAGGAATGCTCTCTTGCTGCTCCCGGTCTGTGTCTTTTAAGCCCTTCGGTGTCTCGAAGACACGTCACGTTCGGCCAATGGGCGAGCCCGCTCAGGTGTCATTTTCGGCCAATGGTAGGCGCCCGTGCGATTGTGTCACAGCCGGTGAAGAGAGTCGCTGCTTGGTCCCCAATTGTCCGAGGGCTTACTTCTCCCTGCGGTCTTGCCTTGTTGACTTGCAATGCGCCGTCACAATAGGCGGGTGGGGGCGACGCTGCCAGGGTTTCACGGTGCATTACACCCGTCTTGACTCTTGGACCCAAGTTTCCTAGAACAGTGCCAGGCTCTCGCTTCACTTTCGGGAAGAGTCAAGCAGTGAATAGCTCCACCTGCGGCACACGAGGTGGGGGCCGCCGACTTGTTTGCACGTGCCGCGCCTCTGGAATGTGGTATGCGTGCTTCTGCGCTCCTTAATTAGCTGTGGCGCGATTCGATGTGGTCTGGTGAACTCCAAGTAGGCTCAAGAAACAGTCTCGTATCTAACACCCTCTAAAGCTTGCACTACAGAATTCAGGCGCTGTGAAGTGCCTAAGAAACAATGACCAGCTGGTCCGGGAGATAATTGAGGCAGCCGAAATTACCAGACTTCGTGACCAATGCGTTAGCACGCCGTCCTTATTACTGACAAAAAAAAGAACTTGAGCTGTTGCACGTGCAACCACTATCTTGAGTGTAAAAAAAGAAAAAAGTGCGTGTTTCACATGATGTGCGATCACGTGACTGTGACACGTGTGGGCAATGGTATAAGAACCCGTGTTTCTTTCAAATAAACGTTGTTGAAAGTCATCGCTTGTGGTGTCGTCTTCTCGAGTCTCGTCTACGTTTTGCGCTGTTAACGCCAGGATAGTTTTATCGGCCGTATAAACTTGTAAACACTTGCTAAGTAAATAAATTACCAAGCATGGTGTCAGCGCGCACAGGCAAACATACACTCATCGCGCTCATTGATAGCGCACTCATGCTGTCAAAACGCCATTGTGAGGAAGTGCGGCAGCAGCATCGAGCGAAGTGACCTTCGTGCTGTTTATCTCTTCACCGCAAACTGAGCGACGAGAACACAGCGCACGCAAAGCTACGAGCCGTCGGCCCACCTAGACTGTGCCTCCAAACCTGATCGCTTTCAAGACAAAGCCCGCGCGAACGCGCGCGGCCGCCCCGTACGCAGTTGCTGCCGAAGTACAACGCATCCCCTACCTCCCGTCCCACCGGTTCCTTGCACGCGATGGAAGATGACGCACTTCTTCCCCGCGTTCTAAAACCCCTTATACTTCGTAAAGTAGTGCCACGCTTTGAAGAATGCCGCGCGCTCTGGCCGAGGCCGACGCCGCGTCGCTATTGGCCTAATAGCATCACGTGGGCCCTCACGCCGCGCATCAGCGCCATTTTTGCTCGAGAAGCGTCTACGGAGGGGCGAGGAGCGCATGTTGGCGCCGTTGCTACGCTCGATCAGTGTAGGCAGCGCCACGGTCGAGGAGGGAGCGTGAAAGAAAGAAGAAACGAGGAGGAGGGAAGACGGAGGAGGAGAGTGTCACTACTTTACGAAGTTTAAGCGTCTTTACCATAGCTTTATCTCGTTCCGCCCTTGTGCACGCGAGATTGAGCCGCGTTCGTCGCCTAAGTCTCGCACACTTTCACTGGCACATACGGCGCGCGGCGACGTTGTTATCGCCCTTGGACTTCACACGGAACACAACGTCAACGGCGACAAAAATACCCCTGGCGTGTCCATGTAATTGCTATCAGTATAGTAAGTGAAAGAGCCTAGAAATGCTTGTGTCAGTTGTGTATATATTTAACAGACGTAGCCATATTTGTCAATCGCACCTGGTGAACCATGGGGGCCCGTAAGATTATTTGAATTTGATTTATTTCTTGCAAGTATATAAAAGCTCAAGAAGATGCAGGGACAAAATGCAATAAGTGCCTCAGAGAGGCCCCGGATCCCGGAGTAGCAGCAGTACACAGATAAAACATGGACATTTGCGACAAACAAATTTAATAATTAAGGAATTCTACTTGGTGTTTAAGTCTACAGCATAAATGCATAGCCAATTTCGGTGATAATATTGGTTATACCCTGTTACAATCTCGACCGAGTGAGATGGGTCTTCACCGCAAGAATCAGGAAACGACGACGAAGCCCGGCATTGTTATCATGAAAATAAGTAGAAAAGATTATATTCACTTCATTGGTACATGGATGTGACTCATCTAAGTCTCGAACGGTTCTTATTAACACGGGGACCAACACGGCCTTAAATAACCTCTGGCGGTCTTGTGGTCGTCGCTGTCTTTTTTTAGAGCCCTTGGAAGTATTAGGTTGAATTCCAATGGCGGAGTCGGAGCAGCCGACAGAGTCCGCGAGCGAGCACTCGACTCTGAAGTCCCTTGATAATTTGAAAGTACCGACACTCTCCTCCTCACGGCGCTTTCCTCCTCGATTCTCCTCGCCCGCCGGCTGCGCACGGCGCGCTTTTCCTCCTGGGCTCCCGTGGACGGGCCGCAGGATTCTATGGAGGCGTGTTATTTTGGGCCACTTGCGCGCCCCAGAGGGGTTGAACATTTTGAGAAATGCGAATAGCAGAATCGATAATGCTGGATCCAACGTTTATGACGAGGTTGGTCTTTTCTTAAAGCCGTATGAATGGGGTACACCGATGTAAAGGGAGCTTTGAGGCGAGTTCTATACTCCAGACAATTTTTCTGCCACATGATCAGATGCTTTACTTCGTGCGTCTGATCTAGTATTGCTTGTGACACATCCCTTTGTGTGTGGCTATTAAGTGAAAGCCTTAGACCTCTGTTTCGAGGTACCGTTGTGAGCTACAGAAAATATCATATGACCAATGGAAGGCGGGAAGCGAACCAAAGCATGTGCAGCCGCGTATAAGAGATGATTAATGATTAGCAAAGTAATGATTGATTAGTGATTGGATTAAGATGAATTCGGGTGTATTAAGGAGGATTAAGGTGGAGTGCCTGGAGGCCTGGTGGAGGCCTGGAGTGCGGCCTGATCCCGGTGACCAGAACCGGTAACGCACTCTCTCACCAGAGCAGGATTGGCCACCCTGGTGCAGTACTTGGCCACAACCTCCTATATGAATACAACAATCAAACCCCGGCCCTCAGTCCCCAGCAGCCGCGAAGCAACTGACCACGGCGGCGGTCAGATCTGTAACGCTGCAGAGGGTGCTAAGAATACCTGGCTCCGGACAGGCCGCCATTGGAATCTGAACCTGGCAACGTTTAACGTTAGAACGCTATCTAGTGAGGCGAGTCTAGCAGTGCTATTGGAGGAATTAGAGGGCAGTAAATGGGATATAATAGGGCTCAGTGAGGTTAGGAGGACAAAAGAAGCATATACAGTGCTAAAAAGCGGGCATGTACTGTATTACCGGGGCTTAGCGGAGAGGCGAGAACTAGGAGTCGGATTCCTGATTAATAAGGAAATAGCTGGTAACATACAGGAATTCTATAGCATTAACGAGAGGGTGGCAGGTCTTGTTGTGAAACTTAATAAGAGGTACAAATTGAAGGTGGTACAAGTCTATGCCCCTACATGCAGTCATGATGACCAGGAAGTCGAAAGCTTTTATGAAGACGTGAAATCGGCGATGGGTAAAGTCAAAACAAAATACACTATACTGATGGGCGACTTCAATGCCAGGGTAGGCAAGAAGCAGGCTGGAGACAAGTCAGTGGGGGAATATGGCATAGGCTCTAGGAATAGCAGAGGAGAATTATTAGTAGAGTTTGCAGAACAGAATAATATGCGGATAATGAACACCTTTTTCCGCAAGCGGGTTAGTCGAAAGTGGACGTGGAGGAGCCCGAATGGTAAGACTAGAAATGAAATCGACTTCATACTCTGCGCGAACCCTGGCATCATACAAGATGTAGACGTACTCGGCAAGGTACGCTGCAGTGACCATAGGATGGTAAGAACTCGAATTAGCCTAGACTTGAGGAGGGAACGGAAGAAACTGGTACACAAGAAGCCAATCAATGAATTAGCGGTAAGAGGGAAACTAGAGGAATTCCGGATCAAGCTACAGAACAGGTATTCGGCTTTAACTCAGGAAGAGGACCTTAGTGTTGAAGCAATGAACGACTATCTCATGGGAACCATTAAGGAGTGCGCAATAGAAGTCGGTGGTAACTCCGTTAGACAGGAAACCAGTAAGCTATCGCAGGAGACGAAAGATCTGATCAAGAAACGCCAATGTATGAAAGCCTCTAACCCTACAGCTAGAATAGAACTGGCAGAACTTTCTAAGTTAATCAACAAGCGTAAGACAGCGGACATCAGGAACTATAATATGGATAGAATTGAACAGGCTCTCAGGAACGGAGGAAGCCTAAAAACAGTGAAGAAGAAACTAGGAATAGGCAAGAATCAGATGTGTGCGTTAAGAGACAAAGCCGGCAATATCGTTACTAATATGGATGAGATAGTTCAAGTGGCTGAGGAGTTCTATAGAGATTTATACAGTACCAGTGGCACCCACGACGATAGTGGAAGAGAGAATAGCCTAGAGGAATTCGAAATCCCACAGGTAACGCCAGAAGAAGTAAAGAAAGCCTTAGGAGCTATGCAAAGGGGGAAGGCAGCCGGGGAGGATCAGGTAACAGCAGATTTGTTGAAGGATGGTGGTCAGATTGTTCTAGAGAAACTAGCCACCCTGTATACGCAATGCCTCATAACCTCGAGCGTACCGGAATCTTGGAAGAACGCTAACATAATCCTAATCCATAAGAAAGGGGACGCCAAAGACTTGAAAAATTATAGACCGATCAGCTTACTGTCCGTTGCCTACAAAGTATTTACTAAGGTAATCGCAAATAGAATCAGGAACACCTTAGACTTCTGTCAACCAAAGGACCAGGCAGGATTCCGTAAAGGCTACTCAACAATAGACCATATTCACACTATCAATCAAGTGATAGAGAAATGTGCAGAATATAACCAACCGTTATATATAGCTTTCATTGATTACGAGAAAGCGTTTGATTCAGTCGAAACCTCAGCAGTCATGGAGGCATTACGGAATCAGGGTGTAGATGAGCCATATGTAAAGATACTGGAAGATATCTATAGCGGCTCCACAGCCACCGTAGTCCTCCACAAAGAAAGCAACAAAATCCCTATAGAGAAAGGCGTCAGACAGGGAGACACGATATCTCCAATGCTATTCACAGCATGTTTACAGGAGGTATTCAGAGGCCTGGAGTGGGAAGAATTGGGGATAAAAGTTGATGGAGAATACCTTAGCAACTTGCGATTCGCTGATGATATTGCCTTGCTTAGTAACTCAGGAGACCAATTGCAATGCATGCTCACTGACCTGGAGAGGCAAAGCAGAAGGGTGGGTCTGAAAATTAATCTGCAGAAAACTAAAGTAATGTTTAACAGGCTCGGAAGAGAACAGCAGTTTACGATAGGTAGCGAAGCACTGGAAGGGGTAAGGGACTACATCTACTTAGGGCAGGTAGTGACCACGGATCCGGATCATGAGACTGAAATAACCAGAAGAATAAGAATGGGCTGGGGTGCGTTTGGCAGGCATTCTCAAATCATGAACAGCAGGTTGCCACTATCCCTCAAAAGGAAAGTGTATAACAGCTGTGTGTTACCAGTACTCACATATGGGGCAGAAACCTGGAGACTTACGAAAAGGGTTCTGCTGAAATTGAGGACGACGCAACGAGCTATGGAAAGAAGAATGATGGGTGTGACGTTAAGGGATAAGAAAAGAGCAGATTGGGTGAGGCAACAAACGCGGGTAAACGACATCTTAGTTGAAATCAAGAAAAAGAAATGGGCATGGGCCGGACATGTAATGAGGAGGGAAGATAACCGATGGTCACTAAGGGTTACGGACTGGATTCCAAGGGAAGGGATGCGTAGCAGGGGGCGGCAGAAAGTTAGGTGGGCGGATGACATTAAGACGTTTGCAGGGACAACATGGCCACAATTAGTACATGACCGGGGTAGTTGGAGAAGTATGGGAGAGGCCTTTGCCCTGCAGTGGGCGTAACTAGGCTGATGATGATGATGATGATGAAAGTCGATGAAGGTGCATTAGGGTGCATGAAGGTGCATAAAAGAGGACTAGGTTGGATTAAGGTCGATTAAGGTAGATTAGGGTGGATGAAGGTGCGTTGAGGTGCGTTAAGGACGATTACAGTGGATTATAGTGCATGAAGGAGGATAAGGGTGGATTAAGGTGCATTAAGGAGGATTATGGTGGGCTAGGGTGAATTAAAGTGAATGAAGGAGAATTAGGGAGGATTAAGGAGGATTAGGGTGGACTGAGGTAGATGAATTTGGATTTGGGCGGATTAAGGATGTGGGGAGCACCCGCCTCCATTTCCTCCCGCGCGGCGTCCCGTTCGCACGTGGCGACGGGTCGCGCCGGCGTAGACATGGGAGAGAGGCACTACGCGCCCTCCCTTTCTCCGTCGCTGTGATGACGCGCGTACCCCTCTTCCCCTACGCGGCTCACGGGAAAGGGAAACGTATCCGGCGGGCGAGGAGGACTTCCCCTCGCAAAAAGGTAAAAAAGCATAAGAGCGCGCTACCGGGGGAGACTCTCTCTCTTGGGACGCCGACGCCTTGGACCGCCTGGACAGAACCTGCCGCATCCCGTGAGTGACCTCGTTTGTCTGACCCACCCAGACAACGAGGCAAGCCTTTTCCTACTTTTACTGAGAGGACGTCCCTCTGCGAGTGTTCGCTATTGCTAATAGCAATAAACGTTGTTACCGTTGACACCGCTGGTTGGCTTATTCGTCCGAACCCGGCGTAGCCGCGATTCCCGCGCTACGGGTTGGGAGTACCACGAAGCGACTGCGTGGGGCTAGATCCGGAGCTCGCCTTCAGCCCTAGCCGCACGCAGAGTGGAACCCCCACAAGCTGAATTAAGGACGATTATAGTGGATTAGGGTGGATTAAAGTGAATGAGGAAGCATTAGGATTGATTAAGGAGAGTTAGAGTAGATTAAGGTCGATGAAGGTGGATTAGGGTGCATTAAGGAGGACTTTCGTGGATTAAAGTGAATGAAGGAGGATTAAGGTCGATGAATGTGGATTCGGTGGATTAATGTGCACTAGGAGGATTATGGTATACTAATAGGTCTTAATACTCAATGAACCCTAATTCACCTTAGTCCATCCTAAACCACCTTAATGCCCCTTCATCCACCTTAATCCAGCTTAATACTCCCAATCCACATTAATACAACCTAATCAACCTATATCGCCCCTAATGCACCTTATCCTACTCTATACGGTCTTAATCCTACTTTATCAACCCTAATCCATCATAATCAGCCTTAATCCTCCTTCATCCACCTTAATACTTAATCATGTACCTTAATCCAACTTAATAGTCCCAATCTACCTTAATCCACCCTAATCCACCTCTATCAAGCCTAATCCAGCTCTATCGCCCCTAATCCACCCTAATCCATCCTAATCAGTCTTAATCCTCCTTTACAACCCTAATTCACCTTAATCCACCTTAATCGTCCTCCACCCGCCTTAATCTTTATTCATGCATCTTAATCCTTCTTAATGGACTCTAATCCAACTTAATCTTCTTTAATACACTCTAATCAACCTTAATCCTCCCTAATTCACCTTATGTCAATCACTAATGATTGCAGGCCGGAAGAATGAAAAAATGCGGCATTACGGGATGTTTTACTACGAGCTATAAGAAAGACGCCTCAGCTCGCAAACAACGCTGTTCTTTGTCGAAACAAAGTTCTTTCGGCCAATGTCATGCAGCCACTGCTTCCTGCGCAAGCCGTCACGCTTTCCTTGTGGTATCATAAAAACGGCATAACCATCTTCAGGCTTCTTGCTACAGTTATATGCGCAACAGCCCGGCATAGCGCTAGCACATAGAGCAGGAAACATAGCGTACAACGTTCGCTACGCCGAGCTAAAGCGCAGAGCCAGCCGTGCTCGGGAGGAAAATGGCGCGAACGAAAAAGGAAAACACAAGCAAAACTCAAGATCCGCGCGTTTCCAAGGGCAATGGCAGGGAGACCAATCGTCGTGCAGAAAAACGGGGGACGAAACTGGTTGCCACGGGGGAACGCGCGAGGTAGCGAGGAGGAGGCGAGGAGGTCGCGCGGCAGCGGCAGAGTTCAAAGAGTGTCGCTACTTTCAAATTATCAAGGGACTTTACTGGACTCTGGCGTAGAGCAACGCCTCCAAATCCGCGAGTGAACACAACCTGCGCCGCTCGAGCAAGGCAGAAGCGGAACTTATATCGCCGAGTTACCCAGGATGCCTTGCGTGTTGTCGTTTCCTTCCGCTGTTTGCTCCCAGCACCGCCGCACTGGCCGCTTGTCTCTTCAGCGCCGTTCACCTGTTGTTTTTTCAAAAGTGCGGAATGGATATCTCGCCAAGCGTGCAGCAGCTTTTGCTTCCTCGCGAGTGGTGACCGGTGGCGCCTCCCAGCAGACAAACGTGGTAAAGGAAATACGTCACGCAGAGTTCCAGTCCACTCCGCCGATTTTTGCGGAGCATCTTTTTCTGCTCCACGGAGTGACTCCCGCTCTGAATCTGTTCCGACTCTCTCATTGAAACACCTTACTCCCGCCCTCACTCTGTCATTGGAACAAACTTGCTCCGACTCCGCCATTGGAATTCAACATTAGTGATTTCGTCGCCCATCCTTTGTGTGAGCTCGTGGGGAATGGGGTGGCTCCGTCTTGACTTTCAGTTTGTCTTGTATTCTTTTGTTTCAGCTCGTGGAGAACGCGGTGGCGTCGTCTTAACCTTGTGGCCTGTCTTTCCTTTCGCCCATCCTTTTGTGTCAGCTCGGGGAAAAGTGTGACGCCGTTTCGGAGAAGAGGACAATTATGTTGACATGGAGAAGCCCGTTTGAATGCTTCTCACGCCTGACTGGTCGATCACAACAGCCCGTCCTCGTGCCTCTTGCTTCGTTTAGTCGATCTCTCTAAGGCCCGCCTGGAGAAACCTTCTGGAAATAAACCACGCCCAGTCCAAGGCACAACCAACAGCGAACACCCAACCAACCGCGAGAACTGCCAAGTTCACACGTTCTTCACATAAAACCCTATCAAAATCGTACCTGCAGCCCTCGCTCGAGATTTCTGAAAACAAACAACGGAGAAAACCAGATTTCAGTGCGTATTTTAACCAGCCTAATGCCGAACGTTCTTTTGTGTTTCCTTTTTTCGAGAAAGCCACGTTTGTTGAGAGACTGAGAACGCATTGAAACCCGGCAATAGCATTAATCCTAAATTTAAAACGGACAAACAAAATGCCTTTGAAGAAAAGCAAGGAACGAAAAGGGGTCCTTTAGAACAAACAAGAAACTTGTCGATGCGCCTGATTCGACGATTATTACCTCTTGATGCGCACTCGATTGGGTCGCTGTCTGAAGGGCTCGGGCCTCGCCGAAGGCAACAAAGGGAACCAGGCATACGTTGCCCTCTGTCGTTGTCTGCCACTCTGTGTGCCCGCGGCTTGCTCTTTCGTCCCGGAAAAGCAGGCCGTAAACGCGGGAAGAAATTGTCAGCCTCCCTTTTCCCTCACTCTCGGGGCGCATTCTACTGCAGTGACAGTCTGACTGGCCCCGTTCGTACACGCATACCTCCGCCCAGTTGAACCTTTCAGCAGCACCCCTACTCGCAGAGACACGTTCTGATTCGTTGTTAGGTGACGCCTTCGTTTTCTCACCCGCCACAGCGAGCCCTTTGAAGTTCTGCGTGATGGCCTGTTCGCTTTCTTACGGGCTGTGGTGTGGCGACTTTCTCTATTCTTTGCTGAGCCGAATACTTGGCTCGCTTGATCTTGCGCTGTTTAACCAATTTTTGCCATTCTAAACGGTCGCATAATGTGCATCTGAAGTTCCCTAGCATTGGGTTCCTGCCCGCTGGACCGCCCTGTCATTCTCCTCTCCTTTTTACGATTCTGGAAGTGCGGAGGTACGAGAGTTTTTCAGCGCCTTCTTGAACCTTTTGGGGCTGTTTAAACTGGTCTCGTCTCCGCAAGGAACGTCCTCCGGCATAGTCCTTGTTTCTACTTTCGCGACGTAATCGCTGCCTTCTTCCGTCGCGATTCCTTCAACAACCTTCAGTAAGTCTGAAGAGTTTTGCGAATGTGTTGGTGCCAAATTAGTCTCTAATTCCTCTGCTAGCCCTTGCTGCGGTATTCTCCTGACCCGGGTGCCTCCTCGCTAGCGCCTTTTTCACTGATTTCACAAGCTATGTGCTGTGCTTCCTGAATGTCACTGTCACGAAGCATATTTTTGGCTTCGATGCCGTGATGTACCTCTGCCGCGATCTGTTGAGCCTTGGAACGCGTGAGAGCCTGGACCGCATGGTCGCCAAAACGCAGGCGCTTTTTCTTCAACACAATTCCGAGTGATTTGAAAATAAGTAGGGATAGTGTTTCGACAGATTTGGTGATACTGCAGCTTCAGTCTGCAATAGTCCAAACGGCCATAGGTGGAGAGTTTTCATTCTTCCGGGGTGGGGAGGGGGGCGACCAGCTTTCCGAACCTCATATATATATATATATATATATATATATATATATATATATATATTTCTTGCAGTTGAAGAAACTTCGTGTGATCTCGAAGAATTTGGCGCTGAAGCGACGGCGTTATCTGAGTATATACAAGACCCCATATTAGGAGACAGATTAATTTCTCAGCCTGAGTCCTCTCGGTGGTGTAATCTTCGTGTAATTGTCGCATACTTGGCTATCACTAATACTGCTTCGCCTTTCCGGCGTAACTGCGGCCTCTCTCTCTCTCTATTTCGTTTTCTGTGAGTCCAAGTATAGACCTTTTCATTGGGCGAGGAGGATAGGGCGCGCGGAGAGCCTTTCCTCCCCTCTGGCTTGGGCGATCCGGCGCGGCGATGCTTGAAAGTATTGCTGTGCGTGCTTCGGAACGATTTCGAGATGTTTTAACGCGATAGCGTTAAGGAGCTCGTGTAGCAGAAAAGTCGCCGGCGTCCGCGGCGTTGGCCGTGAGCGATAAATCACGGCAGGCACTTCATAAATAAAAAGCAACTTCCAAGATGGGCTGGGTGGGAATCGAACCAGGGTCTCCGGAGTGTGAGACGGAGACGCTACTACTGAGCAACGAGTTCGATGCTTGAAAGCGGTACAAACGCGCTTCTAGTGAACGCGGTGTTGCCTTAAAAACGTGCCGTAGAAAGTTATACTGCGGTGTATATCGGTAATTATGAGCATGTAACTTACAGAAGTCGCATTTACACGAGTAGCGAAGTACGTTTCCGCTACATTTCTTCTGCGCTTACCGCACACGCAGAGCCATCTTGCGGCAAACACAGAAGACCCCCTCCTCTCAATGTACGGCGCTGCCCCGACAGGTGGCGCGCCATGCGCGCATTGGGGCTGTGCGCGGACCGGTGCCAGGCACGTCGCGGCCCCGACTCCCTCTCCCCTGACGACGCTTCGCCGTGCTCCCACGCGGGTTGCAGAATCACGCGCCGTTCCTTTCTTTAGATTACTATCTATCTATCTCTCTGCCCGTGCCGATCACGACGTTTGGCTGGCGTAGATCGTTTCCCCCTCCGAGACACCGAGTTCTTTGGTTCGCTCCGTTTGCTCAGGCGCACGTTTCGTTGCCGCGCCGAACGCTGCGTTGCTCGACGCTCTCTGTGTGATAGGTGGGCGCAAAGTCCGATGCGGGGCGCCTCGTAAGTGATCCCTGCGCCGTAGCGCATTGTCTTACACCCCTTGGCGGGTCGATGGGAACGCTGTTGCGTTCCACTCTTGAAGGCGAAGTTTAATCGTCCTCCAATTTTTTAGATCGTACTTTGTGAAATTTGCGCCACGTCCGTTCATATAAGGTCGTCAACGAAGCCTTTTGGTGCATCGGCAACTACAGTAGGCGGAAATATGTCTTGGGGACGCAAAAATGTGACGCGCTTTATCAGCCGCGATGTGTTTATGTGTTGTGAACTATTTTGCTTATATCGGTTTTAATTCAACAAAGAAAACCGGTGTCTCTGTATTACCAGCATTAAATGGTAAATCAGCTCACTGTCTGATCTCTTGGCGTAGGGAGTAAAACATAAAGCATAAGAGCGCATGTTTGTGCACGGCCAAAATAAGACAACCACGAAACATCTAAGCGGCAGGCGCTATCAAATATTTGTGATGCAACGGCGTCGTTCTCGCGCATTTCAAATCTAGTAGGCTTGAAATTACTATATGTCTACGCTAGCCTTCCTGCATGAGGCCGATGGCACTGCTCACACAGCGATCACTGTGATTGGTGAACCAGCACGATACATATGAAAGCTGTGCGCTTCGACATTGCCTTTTTGGCCTGTATACAGCCATAATATATGAGAGGGATCGCATAGAAGAATGCGATGGCTATTTTTGAGGACAAAATTTCCGTAATACGTGTGAGTGCGTCGTAGATAACGGAACGAACACAACCGAAAAAAAATTCAGTTATCATCCTCTTTCTCGAAAAAGCAAGAGAAAACGGGCTAACGCCGCAATACGACCTCACATAGTCACGCCGCACAACGTTTATAGATATATAACCGCTGATGCCGTATGCTTGGACCATGCGGTATATAGAACAAAGATATCTGTAATCCAGCACCTACCCCTGCTTAGGTCGCTCGCGCAGTTCGCAAACGGTCCCTTTGCTGGACAAGCTTAATTCAGACTGTAAGGTATGCTGCTATTACTTGCCAGAATTATTTTATTCAGGGGCGGAAACCTCATACATCGAACAAGTAGTCAGGCAATGTAACCTGCAGCGAACAGTTTGAATGCTTGTCAAAGTATAACATCACAGCTCCCATCGTAGCAGAACGGTACCCAGTCTGTTACGATCGTCACGTATGTTTCATGGCTCCTAAACCGCAGCTTAGAAATAGATGATAATACTGCAATAAGGTCACATTAGTGGATGGAACATTCAGAAATACACAATTGATCTCCGAGGCTGATTGTAGGCTCAAATATGCGCGCACACATCGCGCTACGTGTTCCGTCCGCCTCAACGCCAGCAGAAACTCCGGCCGTGACGCCTTAAACCGCTTCATCACATCTCACAGAACCGTTTACCAGGTAGAAGACGCATGTCATACTAAACAGACCGCACGAGCGCAAGAAGAAACGTCAGAAACTACCGCCGAGCGTATACCTGCCATGCAAAAGACCGCTTTCACCCAAGCCAGTATGGCGCTGCCCATAGGCGGCGCCACTGCGTTCACAGTATGGCGGCGCCTACGAAAAAACGGTGTATAAGCGCTGCTGCGCATGACTGCTGTTGACTCAGATTTCGAGTGAACCCGGCTTGGCCTCATTTTGGTTACTAAGTGACTTATGCAGTGTTCCCCAACTATCATGCACCAAGACCTAAAAAAAGAGCAGTTGCGTTACTCGAAGAAAACCTAGTGCATATTGTTTCCAATACAGTGGAGTAGCCGCCAGTAATTCTTCCGTGACTGAGATTTAATTCGGTAATTGTAATTAATCATCTAACTCGAGAAGTACTCTCCTAATTTTCAAAGTGTCAATGCGGCATTTGTAGCCACCCCAAAATGACATCTAACTGTGCTGTTTTCAGCGACGTACTAATTTCGTACAATTATTTGCCAGTGGCAAAGAAACCTCACGAAGTATGAAAAAATACCACTTCACTGAGCTCCCACCCGCATCATAAAGGAGCGCCCTCAAATAAGCTACTTGAAAGCGACTGCATTGGCTGTTGCAAAGCCGAAGAGGCAGCACATCACCTTGATAATGGTATACGGAAGGAGCACCAACAGCAGTTTTTGCGGTTTCGCAGCTATTCCTTGCTCTAATTTCTACGTAACACTTCTTATCCGTCTTTAAAGGAGGCCTGATCACATAGATAACAAAAGCCCCTTACGCGGCCGAACCGCGGCTTTGACCACGCACGAAATGCGGAAAGCGATGTAATAGGCATAGAATGTTTCAAAATCCTGGCTTTGCTCTCACCGCGTCGAAAGAGTGGGCGCAAAGCTATATTTCGCGCCAGAAACTTGCTTCGGACCAAAGCCAGATTAAAGAGACAGTTTTATTTTTCATGAGAATGTATACGTGCTGCAAAAACAGGTTCATGTCAAAAAATAAAAGCGAAATAAACACACCGGGAAGCGACCAACGTGTACAGAAAAGGCAAAACCGATGCGTTCAAAAAAGTAAATATACCACTGCTAAATGAGCCGAATTGCCAATCAGGATGTCTGCACACACACACACACACACACACACACACACACACACACACACACACACACACACACACACACACACACACACACACACACACACACACACACACACACACACACACACACACGCGCGCGCGCGCACGCACGCACGCACGCACACACACACGTGCGCGCGCACACACACACACACACACGCACACACACACACACACACACACAAAAACAAAGACGTCAGATTTCAGTGTTCCCTTGTTATCTATGAATTCGAAAGCTCCTTTGAACGCCAGCTGCCTCGAGGACATGTTCGAATAGGTCTCCTTTTGCAGCGACACAGTACTGTGTCCGTTTTATCACATGTTCACTGGCTTTCTTGATGACCAACGCCGGAATTCCGCGACCTCAGATATCCGTTATCCTTGTCTTGAGCTTATCTGGCGTCCGTCTCGATCATGTAAACACGATTTTTCACATAACCCCAAAGAAAGATCTAGCGGAGAGAGGTCAGGTGACCTAGCCGGCCAATTTACAGGCCCGTGCCTTCCAATCTATTGCGCATGAAAAGTCGCATCCAGCCAGTTTCGTGCTAGGCTGCTTCTGTGCGCTGGCGCCCCATCTTACTAATACCACAGAAGTGAAAAACGTGGCAGCGGGACTTCGCTGAGGAACTCATCCACCACTCCTACAAGGATTTCGTCCACGTAATGCTGTCCAGTCAGTGTGTGATCGCAGAAGATGGACCGATTGTAGCACCGGCGTAAATTTATAAGCACAGATTGAGCGACCACTGGTACTGGTGCCGAGTGCGCTTTACCCAGTGTAAATTGGAGTCCCTCCAGTAGTATGCATTATGCAAATTTATGGAAAAATTGGCTTCATCTGTGCACAGGATGTTGCTCAAAAAGCCCGGTGACTGATCGACTTTTGTAAGGACCCAATATGAGAAATCTAGACCATTCTGCAGGTTCCTATCTTCCAAGCATTGGTGCTGGTTAAGGTGGTACGAGTGAAAGGCCGTCATTGAGAATCCTCCAAACTGGTTCCTTGGAAATTGGTACCTGGGCGGCCACGTACCCCCCCCCCCCCCCCCCCGCACGCTAGCATGATGGTTTGAGGCCATAAATGCTAGAACATCCGTGCGTAGGCTAGGACTCAAAAACGGAGTTATCCGCGGCTCTTTCTTGAAGCTGCCGGTTCGTTTCAGGTTTTCATAATTTCTGATAATAGTCGATGCGTTTGGATTACCGCTGCACTTCCATGACTGATGTATACAGCGTGTTTCAACGAACACTTTCAAAAATTCTTAAAGGTTTCCTGTGGTAGATAGCACAATTCTAGTTCATGAGCTGGTCTACTCGAAGCGGCGGATACTACTTGCACAAAAAACTGAAATGCATAATCGACTAATTCACAAAAAAGTCACAAATTAAGTTTCTAACTAATTAGTTTATGGCCCATATTGCAATTTACAAATTCTAGCAGTGGAATTTGCAAGGCGGATCCAGTTGGAACGAATTCTCAGGATGACACCAGTTTCGAGATATTAATTTCCGTAGTTTGCGGAGAAATCCATTGGTGTTCCGTTTACTTTCTCAGTAAAACGTCGTTTTATGTATTCAAGCACAAAAGTAACTGGAACTACAATGCATTTCTCCGCAAAGTTCAGCAATTAATATATTGAAACTGGTGTCATCCTGAGAATTCCTTCCAAGTGAATCCGCCTTGCAAACTCCACGGCTAGACTTTGTAAATTGCAATATAGGCCATAAGGTAAAATTAGTTTTTTAAATAATATTTTAATTAATTAATATTTGTTTGTTAATTAATCGATCATTCATTTAAGTTTTTTGTGAAAGTAATGTCTGCTTCTTCGAGTAGACCAGCTCATGAACTAGAATTGGGCCATCTGCCACAAGCAACCTTTAAAAAATATTGAAAGCGTTTGCTGAAACACCCGGTGTACTTGCGGCCTTGCTCTTGTTGCCATTTGCAGATCCCAAGGCAAGGATTATGTTTTGCCTTCTGCTCATTAGAGAAAGACATGGGGCTGGGACGAAACAAAACGCACATTTAAACCTCTGCACTGACGTTGTCAATTCGCTTTTGTGGTGATAGGTTTTGTGGCAAAAAAAAAAAGAGCATCCGCGCACTTTATCTACGCTAAGACAACAGCTATTACAGTTTGTTTCCAACTAACATCAAAGGCGACGTGTTACTTCGGCCGGGGCGCGGCAGATAAGGTACTAGCTCCATCACGATGTTTTTCTTTATTTCCTTTATTTTGTTCTCGCTAACTCAGAGGGAGCCTGTTCGAAGACGCTGCTTTATCATATGGGTGGGAGCGCAGTCACTTGGTATTCTCCATATTTCGCGGAGTTTATTTATCAGTCGGAAAAAAATTAGTACGCCATTAGTACGTCGCTGAAAATACCGGTTAGATGTCCCTTTCTGTGCCTTCAAATGCCTCTTTGACGCTTTAAAAATGAGGATAGTACGTCTCGCGTTAGATAATTAATTACAATTACCTCATTAAATCTCAGTAACGAAAAAATTATTGGGAGCTACTCCACTGTGCTGTAAACAATATGCACTAGGTTTTCTTCGAGTAACGCATTGCTCTTCTTTTTAAATCTTGGTGCATAATAGGCAATTGGGACACCCTATATATATATATATATATATATATATATATATATATATATATATATATATATATATATATATATATATATATATATATATATATATATTGTCAAGAGGCGTTATAGTTCGATTGCTAAAACGCTCAGATAGCAGAGCACCGCAGCGAGAGGAGAGAGGACACAGAGCTTCGGCGACACAGGCACAAGCCTTCCAAGCACTCGTCGTCGTCGTCTTTTTCTAAGCAGCGTCTACTGCTCATTCTTCTTCAGTACAATTGCCTCCCCGGGGGAAAGGAGCCGTCTCGGCGACCTACGGGCAAGACAGCACAAGTGGGTCAAAGTAAGGCTTGAGTCGCTGAACGTGCACGATTTCGCGCCCTCGGCGGCGCTTATCGGAAGGCGGCTCAAGGGGTTCTACCAAATAGTTCACAGGAGACGTTTGACTGATGACACGGTAGGGACCCTGGTACTTGGACACAAGCTTGGGTGAAAGTCCAGGACTGGTAGCGGGAACCCAAAGCCAGACTAGTGAGTCAGGGGCATAGGGTGCCGGAGAAGAGGGAATATCCCGAAGGTGCTTCTGTCGCTGCTGATCTTCCGAAGTAAATGTGCGGGCGAGCTTCCGGCACTCTTCCGCGTGTGCAGCAGCCTCGGACAGGGTAGTAGCCTCCGTTGTGTCAGGGCGATACGGAAGGATGGTGTCCATTGTGCAGGAAGGCTCGCGTCCGTAAAGAAGAAAGAACGGGGAAAATCATGTAGTGGTCTGTGTGGCGGTATTATAAGCGTACGCCACGAAGGGGAGAATTCGGTCCCAATTGGTTTGGTCAGATGCGACGTACATGGCTAACATATCGCCAAGAGTGCGGTTAAAGCGCTCAGTCATGCCATTGGTTTGCGGGTGGTATGCAGTAGAGGTACGGTGAATTACGTTGCATTCCTTGAGCAAGGCTTCTATAACATCAGACAGAAAAACGCGGCCTCTGTCGCTCAGCAACTCTCTGGGGGCTCCATGGCGAAGTATGATGTTACGCAGAAGGAACCAGGCAACATCCCGCGCAGATGCGTTGGGCAGAGGCGAAGTTTCGGCGTAGCGTGTGAGATGGTCAATCGCCACTATCACCCAGCGGTTGCCATCTGAAGTACTCGGAAGGGGCCCATAAAGATCAACTCCGACCCTGTCAAAGGCCCGTCCAGGACAAGGCAATGGCTGCAGTGGAGCAGCTAAGGCATGAGGGGTATGTTTGCGGCGTTGGCAAGCGAGGCAGGAGCGGACATATTGGCGGACGAATCGGTACATCCCGCGCCAGTAATAACGAATTCGCAGGCGCGCGTATGTTTTGAGTACTCCTGCATGTGCGCATTGCGGGTCGTCGTGAAACGCTGCACATATATCTGAACGTAGATGCCGAGGAACCACGAGTAACCATTTGCGCCCATCCGAGAGGTAGTTACGGCGGTATAGGAGCCCGTCACGAACAGCAATGTGGTGTGCTTGGCGACGCAATGCACGGCCAGTAGAAGGCCCTGATGGGTCTGACAGAAAAGCCAGCATGGCAACAATCCAGGGATCCTTCTGCTGCTCCGAAAGCATATCCGTGGCGGTGAGGGAGGACTCGCATATTTGTACTTTCTGATGATTGGGCTGGCCTGACACTGGGGAGCGAGACAAGGCATCCGCGTCCGAGTGTTTGCGGCCAGAGCGGTACAGCACTCGAATATCATACTCTTGGAGGCGAAGCGCCCATCGTGCGAGGCGGCCTGAGGGATCTTTCAAGGACGACAGCCAGCAGAGCGCATGGTGGTCCGTGATGACGTCGAACGGGCGGCCGTAGAGGTAAGGACGAAACTTAGTTATGGCCCAAATGATAGCCAGGCATTCTTTTTCTGTAACGGAATAGTTTGCTTCCGCTTTTGTGAGTGCGCGGCTAGCGAAGGCAACAACGTATTCATCGAACCCAGTCTTTCGTTGTGCAAGAACAGCGCCAATGCCTATGCCACTGGCATCCGTGTGTATTTCTGTCGGTGCACTGGGGTCAAAATATCGGAGTATGGGGGGTGAGGTTAGAAGACGGCGCAGCGTCGTGAATGCGGCATCGCAAACTGGCGGCCAGGCCAAGAGGTCGTGCTTACCCGCGAGAAGCTGCGTCAAAGGCGCTATTATGGTGGCGAAGTTTCGGATGAAACGACGAAAATAGGAGCATAATCCGATGAAGCTGCGGAGTTCTTTTGTGGTCTTTGGTCGTGGGAATTCGGCAACGGCTTGGAGTTTGGTTGGATCTGGGAGCACACCATCTTTCGAAACAACGTGGCCAAGGATGACTAGCTGCCGGGCGGCGAAGCGACACTTTTTTAAGTTGCGCTGGAGTCCAGCATCGGCAAGGCAAGTGAGCACGCGTTTGAGGCGGAACAGGTGAGAAGAAATGTCTGGGGAAAAGTTGACAATGTCATCTAGATAACAAAGGCATGTCTGCCATTTGAGGCCCCGGAGGATGTTATCCATCATTCTTTCAAATGTTGCAGGTGCATTACAGAGGTTAAAGGGCATCACGGTAAATTCATATAGGCCATCTGGCGTAACAAATGCTGTTTTCGGGCGGTCTGCGTCAGCCACGGGGACCTGCCAATAACCGGATCGTAAGTCTAAGGACGAAAAGAATTCAGCGCCTTGGAGGCAGTCGAGTGCGTCGTCGATACGGGGAAGAGGATAGACATCTTTCCGGGTTATCTTATTTAGACGCCGATAGTCCACGCAAAAACGAATAGTCCCATCTTTCTTTTTGACCAGCACCACCGGGGAAGCCCAGGGACTGTGTGATGGCTGTATCACGCCGCGTCGAAGCATGTCTCCTACGTGCTCATCGATGACGCGGCGCTCCGTCGCGGACACACGGTATGGACGTTGGCGTAGCGGTGCGTGGCTGCCGGTGTCGATGTGATGAACGACTGTAGAGGTACGTCCTAAACATTGTTTTTGGAGGTCGAAAGAAGTTCGAAATTGGTTAAGGAGGTCAACGATCTGCGTGCGCTTACTCGGAGTGAGGTTAGGGTCAATAAATGGAGCAAATGTTCGGTCACATGCAGGCGCAGGCGCAGAGGCAGGGAGAGCCATAGCGTCAGCGTGAAGAGGAGTCGAGTCATCAGGCACATCGTACACAGTGCTCGTGTCGAATTCGTCAGCAAAGCCGAGGCACTCGCCACGATGTAAGCTTGATGGACACGAAAACGGATTCGAAACGTATAGTGCGCTGGAGCCGTGGCGAAAGGGAAGGAGGGCAAAGGGAAGCAAGAAGGGATGACTGCGTGCAGCAAGTTGAGATGGCGTGAAAAGAACTGTGGAATCACAGAAAGCAGCACAGGAAAGGGGTACAAGGGCGGCAGAGAAAGGAGGGATATCAGCGTCGGTGGTGACGAACACCCGAGCAGAAGGTGGAGGCAAATCTTCAGAAGGACTGCCGCAAAATGGAGTCAGCGCAAGTTCCACACGGGCACAATCAATAACAGCGTGATGAGATGAGAGGAAGTCCCATCCTAGAATGATGGCATGAGAGCAGCGGGAAAGAACAACAAACTCAATGTGGTGTAGACTGTCTTGTATGGCGACACGGACGGTACATGTTCCTAAGGGCTCAATTGGCTCACCGCTTGCTGTACGTAGCGAAATGACAGAAAACGGCGTCGCGACTTTTCGGAGCGTACGGCGAAGCTGGTCGGCAATCACGGACACTGCGGCACCCGTGTCGACAAGCGCGTGAACGGCGACACCTTCGGCAAAAACTTCAATGATGTTCGTAGGCAATAAACGAGGGCTTGAGCAGTTCGAAGAGATCGCAGTTCTTGCCTCCGGAACTGCGCCTTTTAGTTTTCCTCCACAGTTGGAGGGCGACGGACGATGGGGGAGAGGGAACGTCGACGGGGAGATGGAGACCGACGTGTGTTGAAGCTTCGGGGAACAGGAGATGAAGGAGCGAAGTGCGGAACTGGTGGCGAATAGCGGGACTGGGAGTCAGTAGTATCCCCTTGACATCGCGCAGTATTAGGAGGATACCAGCCCCGCCGGCGGCAGAACCGTGCCACGTGGCCAGCAAAGCCACACGCGAAGCAGATCGGTAGGGTGTCGTGGGTACGCCACGGATTATTAACAGAGGGCCTAGGTAGCGGTGCACTGTTTTGAGCTGGGCGTAGGGGCCGCGGAGGCGCACAGAAGCCGCTTCTGGGCAAGTAGTTCGCAGCTGGAGAAGGCGAGGCGTAGAAGCCGCTTGTGGGGGTGTAAGGCGCAACTTCAGGCGGTGGTCTGGGCCTGGCGACGACTGCAGCGTAGGTGAGCGAACCGGCGCTGAGCGTGGCTGATTAGCGAGAGGTAGTGCATCGCTGACTTGTTCGTGTATGACGCGTCGGAGTTCCGGGGACAAAGAGGACTCAGACGACTGGGTAGCAGGCAGCAGTGACAGTTGGCGCGCGACTTCTTCGCGAACGAATTGCTTGATTTGGTCGAGGAACGAAGAGTGGGCGGGAGCAGCACTGGAAGTGCCAGGTAAAGCCGAAATCGTGTCGTCGGGCGCGGCAGCTCGGCGCGTAGTAAGGCGTTGTTTCCGGAGCTCATCGTAGCTCTGGCACAGTGTAATGACATCGTCAATCGTTTGAGGATTTTTCGCCAAGAGCATCTGGAAGGCGTCATCCTCTATGCCCTTCATGACATTCTTGATCTTTTCAGAGTCGGGCATGGCGGGATTAATGCGCCGGCAAAGGTCAACTACGTCCTCAATGTAGCTTGTGAAGTTTTCACCCGTTTGCTGAGCGCGACTACGCAAGCGTTGTTCTGCGCGAAGCTTGCGCACAGCAGGACGACTGAAGACCTCTTTGAAAGAATGGGTAAATGCTGTCCAGGTGGAGAGGTTGGATTCGTGATTCCGGAACCAGAGATTAGCGACTCCAGAAAGATAGAAGATGACGTTAGTCAGCTTAGCTTTGTCATCCCATTTGTTATGCGCACTCACGCGATCGTATGACGACAGCCAATCCTCCACGTCATGGTCGTCGTTGCCGCTGAAGACCGGAGGATCTCGTTGGCGGAGAGCACCGGAGCAGACGACCGGCGATGCCAGGGGAGGATCTGGCTGCGCGGCGTCCTGAGGCATGACAGAAACGGTAGGGAGCGTCCGGCTGCGGAGTTCCAGGTTTGGGAAGGGCCCAGCACGTCCACCAAATGTCAAGAGGCGTTATAGTTCGATTGCTAAAACGCTCAGATAGCAGAGCACCGCAGCGAGAGGACACAGAGCTTCGGCGGCACAGGCACAAGCCTTCCAAGCACTCGTCGTCGTCGTCTTTTTCTAAGCGGCGTCTACTGCTCATTCTTCTTCAGTACAATATATATATATATATATATATATATATATATATATATATATATATATATATATATATATATATATATATATATAATGTGTGTGTGTGTGTGTGATCTACATACAAGCGATGATGTTTGCATCCCTAATAAATGCTGTAAATTATTAGAAATGTTTTTTTTTCCTGAGTCGTTAGCATTGTGTATTGTTAAGAGAAGCAATACTGAGACATATATAATTCACGTGCATTTCATACACCGTTGATAAAATACTCTACCGAGGGGGTCACTGAATTCTATAGGTTTTTTTTATTGTCAAAAAAGCACGCAAAAGCAATTTGAAGCGTGGTGAACATACAGCAACATATGCATTCTCTAGGCATTGGCTATCCATAGAATTAGAAATAATTTTTAATTGCCTACCTCCATCTCTTTCAAAAATATGACAAACTTTGTCCTGTGTGTATATTTAAGTGTATGTGCATGGTGTTTACAGTAGAAATTTAAAACGATGTTGAAGTGAGAAAATACGGATGATGCAGCCGCCGCTAGTGTCCTCCTGTTGTCAGGATTTGCAGAAATAATGTGAAAGTATCAATTAAAAGCCATGCACATCCGCGCCAATGTAGCAGTAAGCTACTAGCACCAGTAAAATTCGAGGAAAGTCAAAAGAAACCTCAAATGATGTGGGTACAAAGCTCTTGTAATGGCATTTTAGGTGTGTACGTGTAGGGGGAAGGGGGCTTCAGGCATCGCCTGAGCCCCCCCCCCCCCCCAGAAAATTCCGGAAGGGACTCGGCGCCCCTCCCCCCGCCCCCGTAGTCGGCGCCTATGCACTGGACGGACCCTAGAGTTAGAGCCTGACGAATTAGGGAGGTATCATATATGACGGTTAAAGAAGGGATCGGGGGCCGGAAGGGTGTATGCAGATGGGTGCAGTTGGCGGAGCCTAGCGCGGCTTTGCTTGCGGTGTTCAGCCAACACCTCCTAGACAAGAAGGCCTGAGTGCTCGGCGAGTGACGTCACGGTGAAGAGGCCATCGGCACGCTCGGGGATACGGGTTGTATGAAGGGAATGCGGCTTGGTTCACCTAGCAGCCGTATGCTTTTATTGACCACTCCACACCTTTTCTTCAGTCTAAACTGCGGAATGAGCAGCAGGCACCTTACAAAGCATTTATTTAGAGGCACAGATACAAAACAGCTTTGTAAAACATGTGCAGGTATTGATTCCAGCAGCTTTTTATAGCGTCGCGCTTTGTCGTCTTTGTAATGTACGTTGTTTGTGCATTATAATAATAATTATTATTTATTATACCCCACACTTCATACCTATTACTTCAAATAAATTGAATCCATAAAAACTTTTCCTTCCGTATATTTTGTACCTATTGTTTTTATGGCGCGTCAATGATGAAGGTAACGCACTCTATTAGCTTCACAATTGCGTATGAACAATTTTATTAGGGACACATGTACTTATTGCACTTAGATTATGCCTAAATGAATAATTTCGCTGTCGACGCACTAATTACCACTGTGCGCTAATTTACAACTCAAATAAGTATAGAAACGGAATATAAAACGTTCGGGCAGCTATTTACAAGGAAACAGCTGCCTTATTGCGCAGAATTTCAGCTTTTCTCTTCCTTGCGTTAGCATTGGCATCCAATATTTTGTCATTCATCTTGCAGCAGTAGTTCTTCAATAAAATATTCGTGCTACACCGCAAAAGGTACCTTAACACAAATTGACATTTGTGTCCATCCTCGCAAGCGTCGAACTCTGAGGAATCATCACTGACGAGCAGTTCAAGCGTGAGGTCAGTGACTAAACGACGTTGGTTTGGCAGATTAGTAAATTCCTCTTCCTGAACGTAGACTTTTTTCTTTTTATAAATTGCATCAGGTCTTCTAGGTTTAGAATCTTATCCGCTTCCTTCTCCTTGCGGAATGCTTCAGCAGACGCTTCACACGCTTTCTTCAAAGAAGCAGCTTCAAGACGCATGCTCTTGGAATCAGAATCCTCCCTCGAGGTGCTTAATTGGCTTCGAAAGATAAAGTGGACATTGAGGAAACTTTGATGGGACTGCGCCTGGGCGAAGACGCAGGCGTGAGAGTGGTGCAGTGACGGTGTGCGTTGTAAGGTCGTCGAGGTGAGAGAACTCCCGCAAGATGTTGGCCTCAATGAAGTGAAGTTCAGAAACCTAGAAGGAAGTTAAAAGTTGTTCTAAATTTTATTCTAACATTCCTGATTTAAAGGAACTTTCTGTAATTGATACCTTCCCGTAAAATACCTTCCCGTATTTTTCAAAAGTAACCATTTAAAGAAGTGCTGAACATCTTACCCCGGAGTGCGGTGATACAATGAAATCTGCACGTGGTATCGCCCTAATGCAGGCACCCTGGGCTTCTTCATCTTGCGGAAACTTGAAGACGTGACTCCCCCCCCCCCCCCCAGTTTGTAATTGTCCGGCAATTGGGCACGCAGCACTTATTAGGCATATCTTGGCATGGCACTCCACATTCCGTGGCAATGAAGAATCGCGGTACACACAATCGCAAGCACAGCACAAGTGTTGAGACTGCATGCACTGGTCACGTCTAGAAAAAAATGTGCGTTCGGAAGCATGCGGCAGCATGGCCGAGCATGCCGGGACTGCCGGGACTGTTTAACCGCGAAGCTATTCGAGGAGCGGCACGGCTCCTGGAACTAATCTAATGGTTGTCACCGCCGTCGTCGCCTCGGTCTTGTCCGAATAGCCGGGGTTGACTATTGTATATCTTCCGCGCTTCATTTTCAACACAGGTGGGCCGCTAGTAGCTTCGCAGCGCACTGCACGGAACTTCTATGTTGGCCTCTTCTGCGTGACGTAGCTCAAGGGGAGAGGGTCAGCCAGAAGGCCTTAAGTTCTCTAGAAGGTGTTGGTTCAGCGCGCTGCATTCTGGCGCAATAGGTGTCCGGCCATGGAATTGGAGCGCTCGGTATTTTAGGCTCGCGAGCGAGGGAGTGAACACGCTCATTTCCCTGTATCCCCTGATGGCCCGGCACCCACTCTAAGTGGATGTGAAGTGAAGGGTGCTGTTGCATGTGAGCGCGAGGGATGCCCTAATATGAAAGGGAAGTATGTGTGATAATATGGTACGCAGGAGTGGGAAACAAACATATGAAGACAGTGCGCCGTGAGTTGGCGAAGAGGACGCCGACTCTTGGCAAATACCCGCGAGTGGGTATGTGCGAAACGGCCCTCATCATCATCATCATCGACACCGATTTGTGAGCGTCGACAGTGGCGCCTCGAAAAATTGGAGGACGCTTAAGCTTCGCCTTCAAGAGTGGAACGCGATAGCGTTATCGCACCCCATTCGCACCGCCCACTCATTCGCTCGGCATGCTCTTGAGTTACACAAAGACATAGTTTTCATATACAACACTTCTAAGTCAACAGCACAAATTTTTTCTAATTATTTGTTCCAGGAGCACTACGCAGACGCATGACTCCTCGCCAGCAGCACGGCACACATCGCAGGGGACGCTTTCCCACCAGACGCGCTACGGCGCAGCGATCGCGTCAGGGGCGTCCCGCATCGGACGCTGCACCTAGGAATCGCGCTGTGGGCGGAAAGAGGAGCCGCGTCGCCTAAACACGAGGGTTCGAGTGACGCACGCTGGAAGTTGGAAGGAGAGCGAGAAAACGCAAGGGTATTGGGGCATCCTCGCACCGGTCCCCGCACGGCCCCAATGCGCTCAAACGAGACGAAGGGGAGAAGCGAGAAAGTAGCGCGCCATCTGTAGGGGCAGCGCCGTACATTGCAAGGAGGGGGTCTGCTGTGTTTGCCGCCAGATGGCTCTGCGTGTGCGCCAAGCGGAGAAGAAATGTAGCGGAAACGTACTTCGCTACTCGTTTAACTGTGACTTCTGTAATTTAAATGCTCATAATTACCGATATACACCGCAGTATAACTTTCTACAGCACGTTTCTAAGGCAACACCTCATTCACTAGAGGCGCTTTTGTCCCGCTTTGAACCATCGAACTCATGGCTGAGTTCTGTGAAGAGAGGCTTGTTCGAACGGCCACGTTTGCGATGAGCTCCGCTGGAAACAGCGCATCGGCTCTCGGCCGTGGATCAAACCCACCGTCAACTACTGATTTCGGTAATTATAAAGTCGTTCTCCCTCGTCTACCGACTGGCAATACCGTTCTCAATTCAGTTTTCCTGCATGCTGACCTGGCAGGGCGGCCGTATCGGGCCCTAGACTTTCGCGATGCACTCCTTTCAGTGCTAAATGCAACTGATATCCTCAGCGCTGGACAATACCAGATGAGCCATTTGTGGTTAGTCTCATGTGTCAACAGCATCGCGAAACAGAAACTTGTCGACAAAAGTGAGTTGCTGGTGGAGGGCCTATATCAAGATGAAGCTTCTTTGGCTTCCCCCACACCTCGAACAGAGACGAATTGTTGAAGCGCTAGAGCCATGTGGCACCGTGCAGTCCATCACGAGAGAAATGTGGCGGTGTGACGGCATGGAGGGCTGGCAAATGACTAATCGAGACGTAGCGTTCACATTGAAAGATGGGGTTTCTGCCAGTAATCTGCCACATCTATTGAGCATATACGGCCACCAGTGCCTCATCTTGGTTCCTGGCCGACCACCACTTTGCCTCCGGTGCAACAGAGTTGGGAATATCCGACGACAATGTAGAACACCGCGCTGCAGTAACTGTCACCGCTTCGGTCACCCTGCAGATGCATGCGTCGGAACCTACGCTGACAACCTTCGTGGAAATAGACCAGCTGAGGATCATACCATCACCGATCATCTAATGGACGTGAGCGAAGTTGTGGATGCAACTGGAGAAACACTCCCTGAGACTCATCGACAAGAACAGATTAAGCCGTCATGGGCTGACATTAGCCTCAGCCAGAAGCCTGCGAGCGAGGACGAGACTAAGGCGTCTGAAGACGAACCAACTGTGTCATGCGCAGAATCGCCACCAGTTCAAGATCGCTCACTGTCAGTGGAATCTGGATCGATGTGCGAGGCCGCTGAGAAGTGTCCAGCGCCATCTGACAATCCATCGCCCTCGGGAAAGGAGGCTCGCGTTCCCAAAGTGTCAACGTTGACAAAACCGCTCCGGGGGAACACCTACTCCTGCAGATGTCCCTTGCGTTAACAAGCACCAAAAGGACCATAGTGCATCAACTCATCAAGAAGGGAGTGGTGCACCTCTGGAGCAGCGTTTAAAGCTGCACCTACATAGGTAATCATGGCGGGCGCTCTTCCCTTCCATTTTGGCACTTTAAATGTCCGTGGCTTACGAAGTAAACGACGGCAAGTGCAGCTTCTTCATTTGTTACGCAATAGAAAATTAGATATTGCTGCTATCCAAGAAACAAAGATTGAATCCGACGAAAACACAGAAGTAGCTCTATCTCCATTCCTATCTGACTATAATGTTTGCGTCAGCCATGCAGTAGGCGTTTTCGCAGGTTGTATGTTATTTGTTAGCAAACATTTACAATGTGATTTGCTACATTTGTTTACAGATAGGGAAGGGCGCCTAATCTGTTGCGATATTGATATCAGTGGCACGAGTTTTAGATTTATGTGTGTTTATGCCCCGAACAAGTTACGTGAACGCGAGTGTTCCTTCTTATCTCTAGAACATCAGTTTTGTACTGATCGTGCATTTGTCCTCTTCGGAGACTTTAATTGTGTATGTAACGCGCAAGATCGTACGTCACTGAAGCTGAGACACGATCGAAGTAGTGATGCTTTGCAACGCCTGATATGTGATTATCAGCTTGTGGACATAGGGGGGGGGGGGGAGACGGGATGTCGATATACACACTTCCAGGGTACCTCGCATGCAAGGCTTGACCGAATTTATGTTTCACTTAACGCGCTACCTCTTATTTATGGCTACACTGTGCACCCTATATTCTTTAGTCACCATTGCCTAGTGTCAGCATCGTTTGGCAGCCGTCGTTACCAAAGTTGGCGTATGTGCTGGTAGCTGTGGAAGTTTAATAACCAGTTACTTTCGCGTGAGTGCTTCTTAAAGCGTGTTACTGAGCTTATAGCTCATGTGTCATGCCGCAACGACTTGCCACTCTTTGCTGTGTGGGAATTATTCAAACAGGAAGTTAATATGATAGCTATCGAAAAATAATCAATATTGGCCTTTGAAAAAAAGAATAATTACAAAGCATTGTATAAACTGAGTGAATTGCATGAGCTTGAATGCCTGCATCTGGGTCAATATATTGATAATATTTATAAGGTCAAGGCACAGTTACAAACTTTGAACGCAGAAAAATACAGAGGTGCACTAGTGCGTGCGCGAGAGCAGCGTTTCCTGGAAGAACAGCCTTGCAGTAGGGCCCTTGGTGATGAACGCCGACACGCGCTGTCGAAACAAATACTAGAGATAGAGTATGGTGGAATCATTATTAATGAGCCTACTCTAATAACTAAAGCGTTTTTTGAACATTATCAAAAACTATTTCGAGACCATAAGCCATTGCATACAGATGCTGCCAAAAAAATTGTTTCGTTGCTGCCCCAGTTAAGTCAGGTTGGTTACGATTATACAAATGAAAACATTGATATTAATGAGGTAACTGCATGCATTGATTCGCTAGCGAAGGGCAAGACGCCCGGCCCGGATGGCCTTACTGCCGATTTTTATCAGTGTTTTCGTTCCCTCTTATCGCCACTATTACTTCAGGTATACCGTGAGGCCTTTGAAGTAGGGTACCTAACCGCCACAATGTACGAAGGACACGTCATCCTTATAGCTAAAAGCGATGATGAGACTAAATTGCAAAAAGTTGACGAATATCGGCCTATCTCCTTATGCAATGTGGATTATAAAACTTTTGCTAAGGTATTAGCTAACCGTTTGCAAGTTGTAATAAGATCTGTGGTCGGTGATCATCAAACATGTGGCATCAGGGGCCGGTCCATTCAGACGAACATTCATGTTGCGAGATCGGTGCTAGAGTGTGCAGCTGAGGGGATTAGACAGGTGGCAATGGTGCAGCTAGATCTGGCTAAGGCGTTCGACAGGGTGAATCACTCATTCATGTTTACTGTACTAGAGCATATAAATATCGGATCTCGGCTCCTTAGAAGTGTCAGGATATGTTATGCTAATGGATCAACGAGACTGATAGTGAATGGCTCTCTCTCCGATCCGATTAGGCTTTTATCATCAGTACGACAAGGATGCCCTTTGTCACCGCTTCTGTTCTGCTTGTATTTAGAGCCACTTTGTATGAGCATTCTTAAAGAACAAAATTTCCAAGGGTTTAAATTACTGACTAATGAGGTTCGGGTTCTTGCGTACGCAGACCGACGTGGCCATTTTTTGTACCGATAAAAAGAGTGTAAAGACTGAGGGATTCTCCTCTCGTACTCTTGGGACAAAGGAACGACAACACAGTAGTGCAAACAATCACAAGGGCATTTATTGCACCTTTCATAGATCAATGCCTGCTAGCCGAGTTGCTATCCACAAAACATGCCGATGGGCGCGCGACAAATCTAGAAGTCCGACTTACCGCGACCGCATAGCGAACGAATATGTTCGCCCCATGCTGGATACCAACGCCTGGTCATTCGCGTGTACGATCACGCGGACGGTGTCCAAGGCGGCCACGCGAGACGGTCTCGCAGAAGCATGGGTCGGCGCACGCGCAGCACGGCATGTCCGTCCCGCTTGCTTCCCGAACCCAAAAAGCGAGCGCCTTCTCTCTCGGCGCCCGAATAACCCAAAGCCACCTAGAAAAAAATGTAAGGCCACCGCATCATCTCCTCTCCCCTGTCTATACGTGACGAGAGTCGGATGGTAGCGGTGGATGGGGGAGCGCTGCGTTTCTAGTTCTGAAAACAAATTTTCTCCGTGGCTGCAACGCTAGAGCGGCAACGCGTGGAGCATTTGCTTGGTGGCTTTGGTGGGGCATGCTGCACCGTAAACGCGATTGCTTTTCTTCGATTGTGCGTGGTTCGTCGTACACGGAAGCGCAACGATGCCTGGCTGTTGTTGCGCACCAAACTGCAAGTTCAATTATGACGGAGGACAAAGTGTCCGAGTGCACAAGTTCCCATCTGACCGAGCCACTCGGGAAGCATGGACGAGAGCAGTTCCTCGGAAGGACTTCTCGCCAACGAAGTACACAGTGGTAAGTATTTCTTCTCTCTATTGTTATTCTGGGTTTCCAGACGAATAGGTTTCGTCAGCATAGTGCGTAATGCATCCGTGCACGCGTGCACAATAGATGGGTCTCTGCACCTGTCGACGCGCTTGTAAATTCAACATTTTCGTCGAGCTTCATACCTGTAACGGCTTGTTTTTTTTATTTCAGCTCTGTGAAAAGCATTTCTTGCCATCGGATTACTTGAAGACGACATCTTACACGGACGTCAAGACAGGAAAAGTGGTCGAAGTTGCCATGAAAAACATCCGCCTGAAGAAAACTGCAGTTCCGAGCTTGTTTCCCAATTGCCCTGCCTATTTATCGCGTCCGCAAGTGTGCGTTCGAGAAGCGCCGGCTGCCAAAAGAGCGCGCTTGGAAGCCACATATTTGCAAAAAGCAATAATCCTTTCTCAGCAAACCCAAGCAGAAGAGGACGCCAAAAATCTGGTTGGTACCTTTGCGGACTTGCTGAAGGCCTTGCCAAGCTTTCAGTGTTCGGACTTCTGGACAGTTTTGAACAAGGGCTCCAAGGTTTTCTTTTTGAACTTGTCACTTCAATCTGCTCCTGCAGTCCGTACTTCGGTGATCGTGTCCACAGACCTGCGCGTCGAAGTATTTTTTGGTGAAACGGGTGTGAGGAAGTGTGGTGATGTTTTAGTTCCTGAAAAGCTGTGCGACTTGAGAGATTTGAAAAGTGTGTTACACATGATCGAACAGACACGTAAGGATATCAGCACTGAGCGTTCTGAAAAGGCCCGTCATCTACTGACATTGGTTTCGACATTGCTAGAGGAAGTAAGTGGAAAATTTTTCGCATGCGAGTTGCAAGAATGGCATTTGGAAGTGCTTAAATTCTTGAAGAGTCAAGTTGATCTTGTTTTGAATGATGCTGGCCGATATCCCCCCGATTTATTGGTTTTTGCTAGCCTTTTGTTCACAATTTCACCTCATGCATATAGATTCCTGAGAAGTTCGATGAAGCTTAAGATGCCGCATCCTGATACGATCAGAAGACTGTGTTCATCGCACGATGTACGCCCTGAAACGGAGCAGCAAGAATGTAGCTTTCTTTCCTATGCAAAGCGTATTGTAAGCACATATAAAGAGCATGAAAAGACTGTAACGTTAATGATTGATGAGATTCACCTTCAATCATTCTTTTATTACAAGGCTGGGTTGGTTACTGGTGCTGCGGTAAATTCATCAACTGCAGCAAAAACTGCCCACGTATTTATGATACAGAGCCTGCTTTCTTCAAACAAGGATGTTGTACACATCCTTCCTGTGGCACAAATCGATGCTAAGGCGCTGCACGACTTCCTTCGGAAGATTGTTCTTGATCTAGAGGCATCTGGTTTTAGAATAATCGCAGTGATCTCGGACAATAACTCCATAAACAGAAAAGCCATGTCCTACTTCGCTAAGCCGGCAAGTGTCAGCATTGTTTACCAGCATCCTGCTGACCCATCACGACCCCTGTTTTTTGTGGTGGAGGGCCCAGTTCACATACTAAAGTGTATAAGAAATAACTGGCTGAATCAAAAAAACATTTGCAAATGCATGTACTTTCCTGAATCGAAGAGTGATGAGGCTGAACCAAAGATACTTACAGCATCTTTCAAGGTATTATGCCAGCTGCACGAAGCTGAAAAGCATGAGCTCTTGAAGCTAGCACCAACGCTCACTTTGAAGGCACTGAACCCCTCAAACATGGAACGGCAGAACGTTAAACTGGCCTTAAAGATTTTGAACTCATCTACTGTTGCTGCTCTCAGTGTTGCAACGTTCCAGCATGCAAAGGAAACCTCTCAATATGTGGACACCATTTTGACTTGGTGGAACATTGTTAACGTCAAGACGCCAAGAAAAGGACAGCGGTTGCGAGATCAATTGCAAGGTCCAATAGTTTCATCGTCATGTCCTCAACTAGAATTCTTAGAAAGAATAGTTCAATGGCTTGATCACTGGAGAAGCCTCGAACATGACAATGGCCGCTTGACACGTGAAACGCACATAGCTAGCTTTCAGCCACACTACCCATGCCTTGCACAAACTTGCCATATACTGTCTCAGAGAGCTTCATTTCGAGTATGTTCTTTTGGGCAAATTTCAAACTGATAGCTTAGAGGATCGCTTTGGAAAGTACCGGCAATTGTCTGGTGCCAATTACCACGTGTCTATAGGGCAGATATATGAATCTGAAAACAAATTGCGTTTGCAGAAGGTTCTGGACCTGCCAGATTTGGACATTCTACTACCACTGAGCACGAACACGTTGGAGACAAGTGTACATTCAGGAAACGGCCAGTTTCAAGTCACTCTGACCGACTCCGACATTGAGAAAAAAACGTCAAGGCTACCGGCACTAACCTATGTTGCCGGCTATTGTGCCCATGCAGCTCTAAAAAAGCTGACATGCGCATCTTGCAGTGAAAGCCTTGTGATGCAAGACGTCGATCTAGATGACCCTGAGAATGCATTGATCACGAAGATGACAAGGGGTGGCCTGAAGGTTTTTTTTTGTTTTTGTTTTCTTTTCTTCTTATTCTTCTTTATTAGGACATAAAACATACAGTCAAATATTTTCTCAGCCCGCCAAAGCAATGACGCTTTTCAGCGGGACTGGGCAGTGCTCTGGCCCAAATCGCACAGTCTTGTGCGATTTGGGCCAAGAACAGAGGAACAATAGGAAAGAAGAAAAAATAAATGTACAATAGCAAAATTACATTTCTTGTATGCACCACAAGTAGTAGCCTGTAGTCCGCGAAAGCACCGATGCTTTTATGCGGACCACTGTGTATTTGCCTTCAACAAGGCACAACACAAGGACACATTTTCGAACCCTCCTCACTTCCATGCCCTCACCCTGTTCCTTCATCGCTCGTCTAATTTCTTGTATTTGTTCCTGCACGAGCCATAGTTTAAGCAAATACATATTGTTACGAGATTACAGCAGCAAAATAAATGTACAGCGCATCCCTATATTTCATCATATACAGAAGTCAATGTGTTGGAAAAGTAGCAATCGTCAAACACTATTGGAAAATAAAAAAAAAGAACAAAATACACATAGAAAGAACACAATGCTCTAGTCTGTTTTATACAATTGCTAGCGAAAGTTCATCAGAAAATTCCTGCCACATATTTTGCCTCTGCTATTCCCAGTCACTTGTCAGAACCGTGTGACGCACAAAATCTTTTATTTTCCTGAATGATGATACTTTGGGAACTTGTGTTTTATTGAAGTAGAACGGTACATAAAATGATCGCGTTCTTTTACCGTAGTTCGTGAATGCTTTAGCACGAACGAATGTTTCAGTCTTGCGCAGATCGCGGGTTTTGACGTTTTTTGTTTTAAATGATTCATCAAAATAATGCTTCGTAAGTATCACGGAGAGAAAAAGTTGTTTAACATCAAATATACTATGTTCTGCCATCAGCTCACTGTGGCCGGTGGAATTGCTGTTTGTTCCGTATGCTATATTATTCGTTATTTTTTGTATTATTCTATTTAACACGTTTAGCCTATATGGCGAAGCAAGTCCGTAGATCGTAATGCCATATCGTAATATGGTTTCCCCTAGAGCTTTATATGTGAGTTTTCTTAACCGAACGTCACATACTGATCTGATTTTGTACATGACTGCACATACTGCTCGGAGTCTTTTAGCTACATATTGTATGTGATGGACAAATGAGAAATATTCATCGAAAATAACACCAAGGTACTTTATTTTTGTGGCGTACTGCATACTTTGGCAAGTACATCCAATGCAGTATTCACTATGCAGGTATAGATGTGCAGTTAGCTGCACTTTTTTGTGCGGGCTGTGAAAGCAGATTAACTGTGTTTTTGCTTTGTTCACAAATATGCAGTTGTTCTCAAACCATGCCATTATTTTGTATATATCGTCCTGTATCAAAGTAACGCATTCATTAACATTGTCATGGGGTAATATTAAAGCAGTATCATCCGCAAATTGGTATATCTATGAGTTTAGCGCTAGATGGGCTAAATCGTTCACATACAAATTAAAACGTAGCGGGCCTAGTACGGATCCTTGTGGGACTCCATGCTTTATGTGTATTAACTCGCTGTCTATATTTTGAATTCGAACGACCTGATAACGATTTTTGAAGTAGTCTTTAAAAACCTCTATGAAAGGCCCGCGGAATCCTATTTGAGCTAATTTATCAAGGAGTATATCGTGATCTAACGTGTCGAAAGCTTTCTTCAGATCTAAAAAAAGACTAATTACTATCTTATTTTTATCTATTTCACTGTTGACTACGTCTGCAAAGTCCTCTAGTAGTGTGATTGTGCTTTTCTTGCTACGAAACCCATACTGTGAATTAGACAACAGATGAAACTTTTCGCAAAAGGAAACCATGTTCTTGTGCATAAGCTTTTCTAGAACACACGACAATGTCGGCAAGATTGCTATAGGTCTGTAGTTTTCGTACTGTTGCCTTTTGCCGTTTTTGTAAATTGGCCTAATCAAGTTTCCACGAGCAGTTGTAGTTAATGCTGTACTCTTTACTGAAATTATATTGGACAAGCTCAGGACACCAGAATATGCCGTACGATTTATCAGCCTTCCTAGGCAGAAAGATACTCTTGTCGGCCTTGTGTTCGCTACCCTTCATGACTTTGAGGATGTCGATGTGTGTGAATTCGGTCATCCTGCACAGGAGGTAATGGGGCATGTTGTAAGTGCTGCAGCGAATACACTGCTGAACAACTTGTGCCGCACAGAAAACGACAAATTACGCAACGCCAAGAACGACCGAAAATTGCAGACCTTGAAGGCCTGAGATGTTTCTCATTATTTATTTTTTATTCATGAAGCTCTGTTTTGTTGAACATCTACGTATGTTTGTGTTGACAGAACCCTTGTAAAAAGAAACCTAGCAGTGGCGTAGCTAGGACTTATTTGCCTACATTATCAAAATTTAAACCCTGCATTTTGGCCAATTCAAATGTTATTTGAGTGTATTGTGCTACCTGTTTATGATTCGAACTCTTCATGCTACCGCAATCCATTAATTGCATGTTTTCCTTTAGGACTGAGAGTAGGCCTCTCGTTTTTTACTTACTTTTCACCATTATCTCAGTATTTTATGAAGACCAATAAGGCCTGCAAACAAGGCGGGTGGAAATAAAATAACCACAAGAAATGGCACAACAAAGACGGAAGCTTATTCTATTTGAGAATTAGTTGTGCGTGACCCTATAATGATAAAATTTTCACAATAAAATTAACCTCGATATTCGTGTGTCTAGCGAGGACTGTTTTACGCAATGCAAGAGTGAGAATGATAGTTATATATGGAAGATTTAAAATGTTTGTTTCTGAATGCAGTTCTTATCATTTGTGAATAAAGTATATTCTGTGTCTTCAATATGCAGTTTTCCTCTTTCTTTCGTTCCGTCTAAAGTTGAGTGACTAAGCAGCATGCAGTTTGCTTGTCTTAGTCACGACCAAACATCACAAGCACAATAAGGCAGGTCGTGTTGCGATACACGCAAAAAACAAAAATGTTGCCAATCAAGTAATCTAAGGAAGGTATGAAAGAATGCTGCTTTCTATGGTGGTGTTGACTGCGGTGAACCAGCGGCTCCCCCTTATTTTTTGCGTCAGCTATACGTGTCTTGCTTTGGAAACGAAGCATCTGAATTTATAGGTTGCTGTCACTTTAAGGACAGCACTAATTTTCTCATGCCATAGTATCCGCGACGCGCAAAGAGACACACTGCAAGCGCAACGAACCTAGGCGCGGAGACGCCGACGGCGTCGACTGTCCGGCCCATCCGACTAGCGTGACGTCACACCGGCGTGCGGAGGCCTTACATTTTTTTCTAGGTGGCTTTGAGTAACCCCGCCGCGGCGCGACACTCGCGCCATCTCTCGCACCGCGCTTGTACCACTCCGACCGCCGCGGGCGCCAGGCCACGCGAGCCGTGCGGGAAAACAGCATATCAGGGGATGCGTGAGAGTCGCGCATCCCCACAAGACTGCTCTTGCAATTACAGAATAATTTTGTGCGGCGTCTGGTGCAAGCGTTAACTTTTAAAAATGTTCAGGTTTTTGGTTCGGATTATGAACCACAATGCCATCACATTACGCAGGCATTCAATGGAAAGAGGATCTGCGTTATTTAGGTGTGCCTCTCTCACAGTATAAAAATAGCAACGCTCATTGGTCGGGAGAAGTTGGCAAAATTCAACGTAAAGTGAATTCATGGCGAGGGCGGAATTTGTCAATATTCATTCGTGCTGAAGTGTGAAACGTGTTCTTAGCTTCCCGTCTTATGTATGTGCTGCAAGTACTGCACTGTTCACGAATTCGCCTTCAGGCACTGCATCGCGTATTTGCAACATTTATTTGGAGATCGAGTTGTGAATCGATGCGGCCCGACAATCTGTTCCTCCCCCTTGAACGTGGTGGTCTAGGATTAGTCCACCTCTTTGTCAGGCAAATTGTTTCTCACCTGTTTTTCTTTCGAGACAGTGACCATCCGTTTTGGCGTGAAATGTTGCAACTCTGTTTAGTTCATTATGTTCCTAATATAGTAGTGTCATCAAATGTCAAAGATGTCCCACAGGCTTCTTGGGGCTTTCTCAAGGAGGTTGTTGACACATTTATTTTCTTGAAAGTTAGATTCAGCCTGGAGTACGTGTTCACTGCCAGTCGAAAAGCAATTTCTGTGGCACTGGTGGATTCTATTTTCCCAGATGCTTTGTATTGTGCACCTTATTTAAGCCGACCTTATCAATATGTACTTAAGCGCGTCCGAAAAATGTGTGTACCTCCTGGAGCAAAAACATTTTTCTTTAAATTACATTCAGAAACACTCCCTGTTAAAACTTGGTTGAATTCAAGGGGTTGCTTTGTGCCGTGGTCAACAAACTGTCGACTCTGTCCACGTGCCGAAACCATAGATCACTGCTTCATAGACTGCAGGGACGCTGTATTTTTTTGGGACATTCTCCAACGGAAGCTTAAAAAGGACATTGACATGACTCCATATTCAATTAGGTTTCTGCCGTTTAAGGTTACGGGTGGTCCTCGCTATGACATGTTCATAGTACTTGGCTTATATAGCCTGTGAAGAAGTAGACTGTGTGATCGCCATGCCGAAAGCCCACGATCTACAAAATCCTTCTTTCGTGAAAGTGCTGCCTATGTAAGAAGTGTGTACACTGTGCAGGACTCTCCGCCAGACTGGATGCACTTGTTGGATGCAAGTGTGTGTTTGCCTGAGTTTTAAGTGTGTAGTTGTGTCAACATTGTAATACACTTTCAGTTTTGTTTTCCATGTAATAAAGAAAAAAAAACTCATGGCTGAGTGGTAGCGTCTCCGTCTCACACTCCGGAGACCCTGGTTCGATTCCCACCCAGCCCATCTTGCAAGTTATTTTCATTTATGAATTGCCTTCCGGGAATTTTCGTTCACTGCCAACGCCGCCGACGCCGACGACACCAGTTTTTCTCTGACACGAGCTCCTTAGCGCTGTCGCGTGAAAAGCGTGGCGCGAGACAGAGTGTCCCGTGGCGTGAGCAGTGCGCGAGGTTCGGCGTTCGAGGGCAGAGCTTCCTCGATGAGCGGCCGGCCCATAGGAGCTATCGCCGCCCGCGTCACTACGTCTGCGCCCGAAGCAATCTGCGTCTGCGCCCGAATCTCAGCTGTCACCAGCTGAGAGGCTACCTCGCCCAGTTCTTCCGTTGGGCAACTGGTCCACGAGGGCTGGCGGCTCTGAGCCTGGCTGAACGAGCGTTCCGGTGAGCGGCCACAGGGCTACCCCGCCAGCCGTGGACGTGAGCCGGTGGCTGCTGCTGTGGGTCCCCGAGTGCGCAAACTCCGGCGGAGGGAACCGGGCACGCGGAGGCTCCGGTATATCGACTGTGGCGCAGGGCCACCTGAGCTCCGCGAGGCGGTCCGACCCTGCTGGCCAACCCTGCTGGCCGACATCGGTTCCACGACGTCTCCGGCACGGCGACACGTGCTTCCGCCTGAACTGTAGGCAGATTACATTTGACGAATATATATATATATATATATATATATATATATATATATATATATATATATATATATATATATATATATATATATATATATATAGCTGCATGTTGTCTAGAAGGTATTTTGGGGAACTGTCGCGTGTGTATGCCGTTTTCAATCTGTTAAGTGCGTCAATACAAGTCTGATGTGTGTTTGAGCTTCTGCGTGCTGCTTCTACCTCTTCCTGGAGTGATCCTGCACCCAATAACATCACAGTATGTTGTTTGTGAAAGAACGAAGGGGCGAACAGTAATGGTTGGTGTGGAGTGAGGGGGAATAGTAATGGCTTCCGGTATGGCAACGATCTCGGCGTCAGTTGGAGACGGTATTCCGCCATGCCAACGAGTGATGTCACCCTGAGGCGGTTAAAGAAGGGATCGGGGGCCGGAAGGGTGCATGCAGATGGGTGCAGTTCGCGCATACTAGCGCGGCTTTGCTTGCGGTGTTCAGCGCGGTGCATTCTGGAGCAATAGGTGTCGGGCCATGAAATTGGAGCGCTCGGTATTTTAGGCTCACGAGCGAGGGAGTGAGCACGCTCATTTCCCTGTATTCCCTGATGGCCCGGCACCCACTCTAAGAGGACGTAAAGTAAAGGGTGCTGTTGCATGTGAGCGCGAGGGATGCCCTAATACGTAGTGTCGAGTTGGATTGTGGGAAAGGATGTAAGGATGTAAAGGGATGTAAGTTACCGTCACTGTAGGATTAAGTGGGTCTGACGTGCCCCGTTACTTGTATGTAATACTATAGGGGCAATAAAATGTTCATAGCCAGCGAGGGGAAAGGCACCGTGAGTCTCCTGCAACACAAGAATGTCCGGTTCTGTTTTCATGAATAGCATATTGCCACAGGGCAGAAATAGTCAAGCGAAACTGTATTTACGGATATTCACAAATTGCAGCAACGCTGGATGCGCAAGATGGCTACCCGCAACAGCCGCACGCTCGCTTCGCCAAATCGTCGTCTTTGTTCTAGTCACACTATGCCCCACTGCTCCGTAACTATGTTGCAGGAGATGCTGTTTCTTGCGTCTGAAACCACGACAGTTCCATTGCCATATCGTGAGAGATGGGGATGGTGGGGTTAGGATCGGAGGTGTTTGCCTAGAGTTAGTGGCCATGTTGTGATTCAGAAGCGTTATGGGAGATGGGGGCGTTTGTGTGGATGCATAGTGTCCTCTATATGTTGGAGGCAGGTGTAAATTTGCGCAAATTGGTTTGCTAAGTGGTTAGAGCGGTCAGAATGGCGCGTTGTGTCTGCTCAGTAATTATAGTTGCGATAGTTGATTCGATCGCTTGTTGGACGATGCGACGAATACGTGCATCTAATTCCTCTGACAGAAGGTCTGCGCGCAATGGCGAGGGCTGCGGAGTGGGGGCAGTTTCTGGGAGAGCTGTGCCACTTACCTGTAAGGGCGTAGTCTGCGTCTGTCGCTGGTTAGATAGCGCAGGCCAGTTACGGTCGTCAGCAACAAACTTAGGTTTAGGTAGTTGTTGCCAGGAAGGACGGCGCGGATCCTGTTGACCGCATTGCGATTTAGCTGTATGACTGTCGTATGTCAGTGATCTCGGGGGCGTGTGGATGTTACGAAAGATGGGGTTGGGAGACGCAGGGCAGCACAGCAAACAGATTTTAATTACACTCAAAACTCAAAAACTCAAAACTCAATTGACTAAAAAGAAAACTCAATGAAAGAATGGTAACACTTATGTAACCCAAACATGTTCTTATCCCTGTCTACGATAGTCCTAGGCTTTTTCTATGCGAAAGTCAGGCAACCCTAGCCTATGGCTGCACTGCTATTGGAAAGGAGCATTCTTACAGATTTTTGTCGTCGCACGTTTCTTCCGAGTTCGATGAGTGTCGGATCTTCATCATAGTCGGTGTTCTCGCCGACTCCGCAAGCGTTGCTGTCTTAGTGTTCGCCAATCAACTCGTCCGTCTCTGATGCCGGCGTCCCGAACTCCGTCGATGACGTGGTACTACGGCCTCACTGGGTAGGCCTAACTCCGGGTTCCGCCGCTACTTCGAGTGCCGACGAGACGCCCCGGGGATTATCCTACGTGCTGGTCTGCCTCTGCAGGGGGATCCTTCCTGGAGTGCCGGGCACTGCCGTGAGAGGCTGCAGCAGGTCCAAGGAGCCTCGCGCGAACGTCGTCGAGGTCGACGGCCACACTCTGGCCCGCCAGTGTCACGGACTTGACCGAACCTCCATGGCTCCCGTTGCCAGTGTGATGCTGACGCTACAACCTTCTTGGCCCAGAGCCACGTCGATAATGCCAGCTCAGCGCCGCTTCTCTCTCGATCACAGCTCGGGTCACGTGCCTCGAGGGCTCGTGCCGTTCGTACCGACACGTGCACATCGTCCTCTTCCTTTCTTTCTGCGCCGCATGCCTCTTACATATGACATGGGTCCCCTTTTCAGTTTCCCCCCAAAAAAAAACTGCCTTCTGTCGGACTTCTTGGTGGCGAATTTGACTTGAGTGCTTTTTCTCGCGTCGTCGTGGCTCACAACACATCACCACACTGTCATGCACATTTAACCACATGCACTGTTCACAACGTTAGCTAGTTCATTGTTCCCACCACTTTACATGTGTACACTTGCTCCGTCCGCGTTATACTCTTGATATTTCATCACTCCATCGCCCTACTCATGAAATCCGCCACCAGATTCTGTCGTCCTTTGATGTACTCTACATGGAAACAGTATTCTTGTAAGGTGAGGCTCCATCTCAGTATTCTGCCATTAGTTAGCTTAGCTTTGCTCAAGAACTTTAGGGGACTGGTGGTCCGTTTGCATCCTAAATTGTTTGCCAAATAAATAGATGTGGAATTTCTTTAATGCCCATACAAGGGCGAAACATTCCTTCTCTACGGTTGAGTAATTCCGTTCTGCATTGTTAAGTCGCCTGCTAGCAAAAAAATACCGGATAGGGTCTCTCGTCTTTCTCTTGCAGGAGTACTGCTCCTAATGCGTTATCGGAGGCATCAGTGCGTAGCACAAACTCCTTCCGCATGTCTGGTGCTAACAGCACCGGCGGATGTGCTAAGCTTTTCTAGGGCCTTAAGGCGTGCATCCCACGTATCAGTGGCAACCAGTATGTCGTCAATATAGTTTTCAACGTGTGGAACATCGTGTAGGACCCGTCTCATCAATCTTGTGAACACTGATGCCGCTGTCTTTTGACCGAATGGCATATACTTAAATTGAAACAGTCCTTTTGAGCACGAGAAAGCTGTCTTTTCTTTGGACGCTTCTTTCATAGGAACCTGCCAGTATACTTTCGAGAAATCCAGTTTTGAGAAATATCTCGTATTTGCCGCTCTTGCTACTACCACGCCATCCTGGGGATTGGTTCTGCGTCTGTTTTCGATACGTTGTTCAGACGTCGGAAGTCAACGCATACTCTTAGAACCGTCGGCTTTCTTAACCACCACTAACGGCGGGTTATAAGGAGAATTAGCCCTTCCTATGATTCCTTGCCTCAACATCTCGTCTATTTCACTTTCAGTCACTTCTTGCATTGCAAGGGGTATTGGATATTGCTTTACATTCGCTGGTTCCTCTGTTGAACACTGTTGCTCGCACTGCACTACTTCTGTCTGCCCAGGGAGATCTGCTGAGAACACTTGCTCGAACTTGTGAATCAACCCTCTCAACTTCTCTACTTGTGTTACCGTTAGGGATTGGTTAAACCTAACACTCTCTATCCCCATGGTCTTCTTATCGATATAAGTATGCACCTCCCCGTGGTCCTTCTCTTCGGCAATCACCATGCAAACTCTAGTCCTCTCCTCGTTCTTCCCCTTTTCTATCTCCTTTCCTACACGTCCCTTAGCCGCCGTCTTTTGGCATACATCACATGATTTCCCATACTGTTTCACATCACTCTGCACCCAGATCCAACAGAACTCTGCTGTGATCGCAAGGGAAGTCGAATATCAATAACAGAGTGATCCGGAGTTGTGCCGAGCTCGCGACGGTCAGAACGTTCGTTTGCTCGTGACGTCGCGTTGATTAGTCGAGCGGAGGAACAATATGGTAGTTGAGGGCTTGTTCGTTTTCTATGTGTATAGCTAGTTTTTGGAGTGTCTCGTGTGTGTATAGTGTTTATAGTGTGTCAGGGTAGTTTGCTGTTTGTTTTTCTTTCGTTATTTTTTTTATTCGAGATAAATGTTCTTTAACATATTTGAATTGTGTCTCTGTTCATTTCTCGAGCGCTGAAATTCATGACACTGACTTTGTCTGAAGTCCACTTTCTGCTTGTGCGTGGGCTTCGGTTTCTGTTTGGGCCGATTTTTACAGGGCTTGCGCGTGTGACGTCGGCTGCGGTTGCAACTGCGGCTACGGCTACGGGCTACGGCTGCAGTCGGCGTCGTGGGCCGAATACCGGTTGCTCGTTGGCACACAGGAGTCCTCTCGAGTAGGCGGTCGTGAGCGAGGTGGGCTGCTTGGTGATTCGGATTGATGCGTGTCGGTGGTTTGCATCGGCGAACTGCCTCCTCTGCAGCGCGACGGTGTGGGTAGTTTGTGTCTGTAGCCGGGTGGTCACCCCCCAGTTTCAGCAGCGCATATCGCACTCGTGAGGAGTTGCTGATGTATCAGTTTCCGGTGGGAAATGTTGCCTACAAGATGTGCAGCACGAATATGTCGAGGCGTTGGGGCAGACATCCGATCTGTGTTTTAGGCTGTAACAGTGCCAGCACTGAAGGCATTTCGGCTTGGGTTGGTAGAGTCGGTATATTGCTGAAAACAGGATGGCGCTCTTTGGTATTTCATGGCCCTCCACCGTGATGATCAGAGACGCCATCTAGCCAAGTCGTCGAAAAGACAGGATTTTTTCGGCCCTGAATAAGGAATTCTTCCCGTATGGCATCTTCGGATAAGGAGAGTGGCACGCCGTGCGAGACGGCGGGGGCGTTTTGTGGGTCGCTGGTGCAGTACGCACTCGCAGGGTGCAATTTTCCGCAGACATCTACGGAATGTAAGGTGAGCAATTTGGTGTTGGCCGATGCACGGTATGTGTCGACGACGATGAGTTTTGGGCGGTTCGAATTTTCACGACTGTGTCCTGTCTCTCGAATTTGGCAAGGTGACCGCCTGACGAATTTGTAGGCTCAACTCGATTGGTGTTACCGAGGTGAGGTTGAATCCATCGGTCAACTTCAAGAATATGGTGTTGGCCGCGTCCTGCCGTGGTGCTGAAGGGGTCATGCACGTAAACGCTCCCTGCGAAGCGTCACCAAAGGCCATGCCCTGCGGGTTCAGCGTGGTGAATTGAGCGGGCTGCGATGCAGTCGTAGGTATTGAGGGCGGCGGATCCATGCCGAGCGTGGCGGCGCCGGCGGCGAAGCGCCTGCAGTGCGGCGCGGGGTCGGGGGGGCCCTGTGCTGGGGACAGCCGAGGCCGCCGATGTTTAGGCGAGGCGCAGTGCGGCGGGCCAAAGTTCGTCCGGCGATGACAGGGAGCTCTCAGACTTCGGCGGAGCTCTCGCTGCGCACGTCCGCTGGCGGCGAGCACTGAGCGCCAACCCCTTTCCAAGGCAATGACGAGGTTGCATTCTAGGGAGAAAAAAGCATGAAACAGAACCATATGGAAAATTATCTGGTGCTGACAAATTTCAACTGGAAAAAAAGCCGAAGAGAAAATTCCTAAGCGCTGTGCGACGCCTGTTTCTCGAACCTCGACCGGCGTTACTATTGGGTAGCGTGGCGTTGTCGGCGGGCTGCAGGCGTCTGGTAGAGCAGGGCGACCAGGCAAGGGCGAGACGATTTCTAGTGCGAAACTTGCACTGTTTATTCAATGGTTGGTGCAGGATAAGAAGAAGAGAATGAATGAATTGAAAAAGTACATTTCGGGGCCCCTTAAATAGGCCCACTGAAATCACAGGCGGGATCTTGCTCGCGTCAGAGTCGCGTGACATCCATTGAGTCTGGTCGGGAATGGGCGGCTGATCCTTTCTCACCAGGTGACGTTGCACGAGCTTGCCTCCACTGGCGGCAACCCGCGGGTCCTGTTTGGTTCGCGGAAAGTCTCCCCTATAGAGTTGAACAATTCGCGGAAAGGGTGCTCCCCCGGAGTCGCACGGTTTGTGAAAAGTGTTCTCACCTAGAGTCGCACACACAAAGGGGCCTGTAATCAGTGCGGGGCGCCTGCCAGACCGGCAACCACTCGAGACAACCATAGCAAATTATGAAACCATCCTTCGCTTCGATTAGGCATGGTCTTTGAGCATCCTTTTTGCCTGGGGTGTTACACGCCAACCGTAACAGCGCACAGCCACGGGGCTAGACGAGGTTCCCGTAACGAAGATTAATGAACTAGGACCAAAAAGTGAGGAAGCTCTGCTGAAAGCACTAGAAAAAACTCTAAATGATGGACGAATATAAGACAGTTGGCGGCAAAGTAGAATGAATTTAATTTATAAAGGTAAGGGGGGGGGGAAAGGATGCACTTATATATACCTTTGACTATTACATCGAAAATATACAGGTTAGCAATGCAGGGAATTAAAGATCCAAACATGGGCAGAGAATAATGGCATTCTAGGAGAAATTCAGAATGGCTTCAGAATAGGTAGGAGTCTGGATGATAACTTATTTGGTCCTTACTCAGTGTATTGAAATATCCAGAGTAGAAAGCAGACCATTATGTGTGCCTTTTTTAGACATTACAGGAGCCTATGACAACGTAGACCGCAAAATTTTGTGGGATATTCTGGAAGGGAACGGCTTAAATGACGATTGTCTACAGCTTTTGAGAGAGGTTTACCTGGAAAATACCGTTTGCGTTGAATGGGAAGGGATGAGGAGCGAGGAGAAAGCTGATATCAACAAGGGACTGAGGCAGAGGTGCACTTTATTCCCGCTGCTGTTTATTATGTACATGGTGAGGATGGCGAGGGCACTGGAAGTAAGCAATATCGGGTTTAATCTCTCATACAGAGAGGCGGTTACAGTAGTAGAGCAGCAGCTTCCAGGTTTATTTTATGCGGACGACATTGCGTTGCTAGCTAACAAGCAAAGTGATTTGCAACGTCTGGTTAATATCTGTGGACAGGAAAGGGAGAACTTAGGTCTGAAATTTAGTGTAAGAAAATCTGGTGTTATGGTACTCAATGAAAACAGTGAACAGACAGTGGCTATACAGGGCCAGGAAATACCTCGGGTAAAAGAATATAAATACCTTGGTATATGGATAAACGAAGGCAATAGATATATGACAAAACAGGAAAAAAACAATAACAGTGAAGGGGAAAAGAAATGCGGCCATAATGAAGCACAGAGCGCTATGGGGATACAATAGGTACGAGGTGCTCCGGGGTATGTGGAAAGGTGTAACGGTTTCAGGACTTACTTTTGGAAATGCAGCTGTTTGCTTTAAATCAGGGGTACAATCAGGACTCGATGGCAACCAAAGGTCAGTGGGACGCCTCGCACTGGGCGCTCACGGGAAGACTACGAATGGAGCTGTCCAGGGTGATATGGGCTGGGCAAGCTTTGAAGCGAGAGAAGCTCACAGTAGAATTGATGATGAAGAGCGACTGAGGAATGTGGAAGAAAATTAATGGGCGGGGGACTTTTCATGTATTTGTAGAGGAAAAACATTGATTCACAGTGGAGGAAAAGAACTAGGAAGCTTGCCAGCAAGTATGCGACCTGTAGGGTGAGCAACATGGCAACGAAGAACGTCAAGCGGAAAGTCAGAAAGGCTAAGATAATCTCATGGGGGGTGTCAATGGAAAAGAAACCTGCTATGAGTAACTAGTTAATAGGAAAAAACGAAATCAGGCAAGTAACAATTTATGATAACTCAAAGGGAAGCTGATTACTTTTCGAAGCGAGATCAGGACGCCTTAGAACACGCACTTACAAAGCGAGATATAAGAAGGAAGAAGAAGCATGTGCTTGTTGCGGTAAAGTTGGGGAAACGATGGAGCATGTTTTATTAGAATGTGAAGATATCTGCCCAGCGGTCCATTTAGGCATCTCTGACCTCCTTGAAGTCCTTGGGTTCAGCGAGAGCAGGGGGTAAGTAAACATGTCCGCAGTAGAGATTAGTAATCGGCGGTTGAAATATCGGTGGAAGAAAAGTAGGGAAACGACAAACGGAGGCGTGCAAAACCAAAGTTCACAATAGGGGTTCAGAAAGTTTGGTTATGGGAATTCATCGTGTTTTTTTTCTTCCCTTTTTTTTCTTTTTTAACATAGGTAGGGCATTAGGCAATATAACAAAAAAGGATTTGGTGGCGCAACCCACCGCACCCTTCCAAAGGGGACGCCCATAACATTCATCCATCTTCCAAACGGCTCCAAACGTGTTTCATTGCTACCGTTACATGGCCTCGAAGCTGTCTCCTTAGGGGCAAACAATGAAACCCTCCTTACCTCAGTAAGGAAGCCTTCATTGCGGTGAGGCCACCTTATGTCACTTTGAAAGCTTCCTTACTGAGGCACCCTCAGCGAAGGCTTCCTTGGTGCTTCCTCAGCGTAAGGTGGCTGCGAAGCTACCTTCATGCGTCCTTACGCAGCTCCTGGCCCTGAAAGAGCCACGTGATGTTTGCTTGCGCATGCGCACTGTCGCCCGCATGTGGAGAAGCGCAAGCACGGTACGTCTTGCCAGGCATGTTCGTTTCAGTCGCACCTTCGGCATGAGTAGCATTCGTAGGCGTTGCTAGAGCGTTGCTAGGTGTTGCACGACGCCGGCGGTGCTAGCGTTGCTGGAGCCTATCAAGTTCTGCGCTATAATGTGGTACTTTTTTACGTGTATTAAACAAAAGTAGAAGAAAGCGTGCACGCGTCTCTGTATCAGCACTTCAATTTAAATATACGACGATACAACATCTTTTTATTGAATGATGGTGTTCGCGTAAAGCTCTTAAGAGATCATCTCGAACCCAGGCATGCGGCAACCATTCCTTACGTAAGGACGGGCGAAGTGAGCTTTCAGAGTACGCTTGCTTCCTCCATCGGTCCTTTGCTGTAAGGAGGCCTCACGTAAGGTTGGGAAGCGGTCGAAGGAAAGGAACATTTCATTGTTTGGGCCTTAGTGTCTTTGCAGACTGTCTCCGATGCTGGCCAGAATTGGAACACACCCTAAACGTGGGCCTACACACTAAACAGAAATAATTCCAGATGAGAGTAAATACATCGTCGCCTAGCGCATTCCCGAATGAGAGTTTAATACACTCCATTCATATGGAGTTTTAGTTAATGCATCTCTCACAAGAATTTTTATGGTGTTCAAATAGGAGTAAATATTACTTCATTTCTTGCAGAAGTTTCTTTAGGTGTTATAATTGGAGTGACTATTACCTTATTTCTGGAATGAGCTTTTACGTATCCTAATTGGAGCAAATATTACTTCATTTCTGGAAAGGGTTCCTGAGGTTCACAAGTGGAGTAAATTTGCTCCTCCATTTCTGAAGAGATTTTCTCGAGATCTTCCTGCATTATTTATACTATTATTCCTGCGATGAAATGAAGGCACAGCGTTCGTGCCGTGGCTTGAGGATACTTATTATTTACCGATGAAATACTGCAAGTGCAATGTTCTGTGCCGGCAACAACCGTTACCGTAATTTATTTTGTTTCCCTTCTTTCTAGGTATAGTTGCTTAGATCTTCAATTTATTTATTTATTATTTATTTCATACTTCAGACCTAGATCAGATCCAAGCAGGGTGGTTATACACAACAATAATACAATGCATTATTCAATCAAGTATGGAACCCGCAACCTTCGCATTTCGCGAAGGTTGTGGGTTCGGTTCCCACCTGCGGCAAGTTGTTTTTTCATCCACTTTAATTTCCATTAATTTATCGTTTCTTTTTTTCATTTATTAAGCACAAGTAATCTCCCCTATGTTGTCCTTGGTGTCAGTGTTTGTTGGCTTCTTATGATATGACTAATAAAAATCAGGCCTTTCGGTTAACCTCCTTTCTTCTCCTTTATTACATAACGAGGGTCGCGAATTCGGCAACATTGATGCCTTCAGGTAGCATATGTGGGTTTATTGACCAGTTGACTTCACCCAAAAACGTCACGTTCTCGTGACGCCTGCGGCAAAGAGGACGTTCCACGTCCGCCGCCAAGGTCTGTGAGTGGTGGCGCTGGCTAACACTCCCAGGGTTCTACTAGGACACATAAATACCCAATAAAAGTGCATGGGGAAATAGTGCCGCGGTAGCTCAATTGGTAGAGCATCGCACGCGAAATGCGAAGGTGGTGGGTTCGGTTCCCACCTGCGGCAAGCTGTTTTTTTCATCCACTTTAATTTCCATTAATTTATCGTTTCTTTATTTCATTTATTAAGCACTAGTAATCTCCCCTATGTTGTCCTTGGTGTCAGTGTTTGTTGGCTTCTTATGATATCACTAATAAAAATAACGAACTGCCATTTAAATCTAGGCTAGAAAATATGCACGACACAAACAAACGAAGGCTCATAGTACTGCAACAGGCAGAAGTTCGTCGAAGAAATCACATGAGAAAACTGCAATAAAATACCCACAGTGCAATTTAACACAATTAAATGTGCAGAGTATAAGGTACGGAAAATTACTTTTGAAGAAAGATTTGACCTTTTCGTTTTTTTTTGCCATTTATTCTTTTCTAATATTTAGATGAGCATTCCTTTGTTTGCGCAAGTTGCTCAACATTATGTTTGCTGCACAGTTTGCAACCAGTGCAACAAGGAGCTCGTAGGCGTGCCCATTTTCACATGCATCTATGTCCTGAAACCTCGGCAGAGAGTCTAAAGTCAGTTGCCGAACGACACTCCTTTGGTTGGGCCCATGGAGAAACTGTGTGTAGGCACTTTGTGTCACAAGCTTTGTAACTACAATCTCCGTGTACATGACTACTGTAATCACAAGGGCAGAGGGAAATTTGAGGCCACCTCGGTCCAGTTGCGCGAATAAGAAATGGGTGTCTTCATCCATTTCAGTCTCATTTCCAGTAACAACCAAGTGCCCTCGGCAACTTTCACACTTTAGAACTTTCATTGTAGCATGCGCACAATACTCACCAACATAACCAATAACTGGTATTCGTGCTCTGAGCGCGTCAAGATCATCGTTGCTAACATGAACACTAAATGAGGTACCTACATCTCTGACACTGTTTGTTTCTTCGATGCCTCTGAGGTCATCGGTGCTTATTCTTGGGAGAATATATTGAAGGCGAAGCCTGCCCTCTGGTTCACAGAGTTGTCGAACAGATACGTCGAACAGATATGCCCACCAGCCATCTGCCGGTACTGTCCAAAACGACTCTCGAGAGCATTCGTTTGGACTTTCCCTAGTAGGACGTACTTGAAGTGAAGCTCACTTATACAGTACTTTACCAATTCCAACAAGGATTGAGCAGAGAGCCTTAAGGCACTCAATGTCTCCTTGGTAAGGACTTCAGTGTCATGCCCATAAAATTCCCAGACGTCGAGCCATGTAATGAAATCATTTAGAAAAGCTACTTTTGGGTCATCTGTATGGTGCGAAGAATGATTTTGATGAAATCTGCTGTTGCTGGCGCATGCTGAAAATTGGCTTCACCACTGCGAGCTGCCAGGGCTGCGGCTACGTGCGGATTAAAAACCTGCAGTACCAGCTTAACATTCTGCCGTTCCAAGTTGCTTGGATTAAGTACCTTTGACGTGGAGCCAAATACCCAGACTTTAGCAGCAGAGACGACCCCTCTTTATGTAAATCTCTCAGATGCCTAAATGAGGCAGTCATCTTGAATTCAGGACGAACATCATTGTTTAAAAGCTTGAAGCGTGGGTAGAAAAAGCAAGTGCCTGCATTTTTCTGGTTCAGCCAATTATTTTTTATGCACTTAAAGAGATGCACAGCATCTACCACGTAAAATAGCGGTCGATCTGGGTCTGCCGGAGGTGGGTAAACATGACGAAGCATCGGCTTTGGCAGAAACACCTTCATTGTCTTCCTGTTTAGTGAGTTATTGTCACAGACAACAACTATGACCCTGTGCCCAATCTCTTCTAAGCGTAAGATTACCTTCTTCAGTATGGCATGAAGTTGGTCGCCCTGTATGGTTTTTACCGGAAGAATGTGTGCTACCTCCTTGAATGAGCCCAGCAGACTTTGAACCATAAATATGTGTGCTGATGTGGCTGCCTCGTTGGAATTCACTGCAGCACCACATATGTTCCCATCCTTGCAATCAAAACAAGGCTTGATACGAATTGCGTCAAGCATCAGCGTCACGGTGTGTTCATGTGGCTGCAGATGTTTATATCTCTGGGAAGCATACTGAAGGAAAGTTGCATCGCAAGAATAAATTTATTGGCACATTCAAAGAGATGAGCACACTTTCCTGATAGTGCTCGGATCAGGCAAGGTTAGTGTACTTGTTCCTCTCAAAAACTTATAGACATGCGGCGATATTGTGTGGAGAATGCGTGCAAACACCATTACATGTGTGCTGTACTGAATACGCTCTGCAAAAAGCAGTAGTAGCTGTTCCTTTATAAACTTTACAGCACCTTTCTTGTGTTCATTAGTGCTTCCTTCCAATATGTCTAGAAGGGAATTGATTGTAAGGGGCAGGTGGCAAGAACTACAGCGCGTCTCAGAGAGCATGCACAGGTTGTCCAAAATTTCCAACAAGGAGCTTACTTTGCGAACTGAGTCCGGTACAACAGCGTTACCAAGGTTCTTGATCGCGGAGCCTTCATAGCGGGCAGACACTTGAAGTTTTTCGAACACCGTCAATGACGCCTTCAACCAAGTTTCCCGATCGTCGGTGATGTTAAAAAAATATCGTGCACTTTTCTTTATGGATCACAGTCCACTTCACCGACACTGATGCAACTTGCAAGCGCTCTTTGATTTCTTCGAGGGACGAAAAATTTTCTCTAGAGAGCTCTCCTGCTCCGCTTCATGTGAAGCCAGTGACTCTTCTACAGTACTGGCTAGTTGGGAAGCTTCTAGTCGGCTCCTCTTGGCATCAGGTACTTCTCTCGTGCTGTTGTCTGGTGCTGAAAGGTAAGAAGGACAGCCGGAAAAAACTGTAGGCATAGACCCGTGGCGCAACCCCGGTACTGGCAATGCAACTGTAAGAACGTTTCCTGTTCTTGGATCCGTGTATGAAGTCGTGCTCTCGATGCATGAAGCGTGGAAATGATCCGCGCAAACCTGCAGCAGCGTGCAAACGTCTCGTAAATGCCTCAGAAGCCCCTTATTAAAATAACCTAATGCTCTCCCTTTAGTGTAAGCGTGTTTACAGTCCGTTTGGGCACAATAAGTCTATCTGGGCTTCGGAAGTATTACACTAAAAGTGCTTAACAAGTACGAGCAACTAGGAGAACACAACAGGACCATCAAGAATTCTTACCTTAGTGTACGAAGTGGGCGCGAAATGCTTCCTAGGAATGGCGCATAGCCACTTCTTCAAGGTGTCGTCGTCTTTAGGAAAAGAAAACACTTGTATCATCTTCCCCGCATCGTAGTTGCCGGTGCACCCCGGCACACAACACTTGTTTGGCATTTTAGCACCCACTGCACATCGCGCATGGAAACAAAATTGCTGCAAAACAAAAGGAAACGATAAACGTGGCCACACCGCTCCAACCAACCGGTCCGCTCCCCGCCAGGAGCGTGAAAGAACGAGGTTAAATTCATGCCGCTGACGCTGCGGCTTCTTCATGGAAGTGTCAGCCTGCCGGATATGACGTCAAAAGTTGGGGCGCTGGCCTGAAAGCTGTTCAGGGGGTAATAGTGTGGCGTGCTGAGGAAGACATCGAGATGTCGTTCCTGTCATATAGTGATGTCAAAGGCTTGTAGAAATGGCCGCTGATTATCCAAGGTAGTATCCATGAGTACCCTTAGAAGTTGTGCCTTCATTTAAAACATTAGGTATATTATTTAATGAAAGAATGTCATGGGATGATCATGTTAGCTTTGTAACAAATAAATGTTCACGTATTATTGGTCTTCTTTACAAGAACCGTGAGATACTACCGCGAAATGTAATGCTAATGCTATATAATTCATTGATACAATCGCATTTCAGCTATTGCCATTTAACCTGGGGTGCAACAACAGCAGGCAATCTTCAGAAACTACACTTGTTACAGAAAAAATTTCTAAGAATTGTTGAAAATGTTCCGCATACCTACCATACGGCCGCACTTTTCTTAAAGTATAACTTACTACCAATTACTAAACTTTATGACTATCGTCTGAGCAAGTGTGTGAAAAACGAGGTGTTGAAGAACATATCTTTTCTATCAAAATTAGCTGGTTTAGAAATACGAGATGCAATGTACAGCACAAGAAACATAGCACAATGGAACGTAAAAACATACAGAACTTTCTATGGTAATCAAACATTAGAAAATAAACTACCACGACTTCTTAACAAACTCGCACAAAACGATATTGATCTCCAAAACACAACACGCCACAAACTGTTCGAGTATTTTTTACACTACACCTAACCTTTTTTTTTTTTTTTTTTTCTGTGATTTGTCTACCCAATTCTTCTTTCTTTCACCATCATTGTAAGTTTTCTTTCCAGCCAAGACAATGCTGTTGATTTTATGCTGACTACTGTAACCGGATAACAACTCTGCTATATGTATTTTTTTTTTTCCTTTGTTATCTGTATTTCCTGTATTTTCTTTTCTTTTTCGTGTGTGTGAAAAAAAGGAAAAAGGGGAAAAAAAAAGGGAAAGAAAAACAACCACTGTATTGCTGTCAAAGTGGGGGCCCGTGGCCTTGTCAAGCTGTCCAACGGCAGCTTTTACTACGGGTCCCCGCCATCATCTGTACCATGGTGGCAAAATAAAATTTGAATTTGAATTTGAATTTGAATTGCACGAAAGCAGAAACAATTGCGCAGCCGCAACGAGCACGACTGTGCCTAATCAGTGCGACTGCCGCACTAGCCTCTATTTTACTCCATTTACATATGATATTTCTCGGGAGGAAAGAAAAACCATCAATGACCGATTTTAGTAGATCTACGAGTGTGAATGAATTCCCGTTTTTATACTAAATACGTTCTCGCTGATCAAGTAAAATTTGGCAACGAGGGGTTTAAATTGGTTATGATTGGTATCTCGTACATATCCTGGCTATAAGTTGTGTTTGCAGTGCACAGAGGAAATGCAGTTTCACTCCATTTCACGGCACAACGCTTTCATACTAGTAAACTCCCTTTTGTAAATGGAGTTATATTAAGTCAGTCTGGTTTTTTACTCCGTAATTTGGTTAAGAAGGTTAAACCATGGCTTTGTGCTTTTTTACTCCATGGTGATGCAGTAAATATATAGAGCTATGGAGCTTTATAAGGTATTAAACCATAAAAACCTCTATTGAGGCTTATTTATGTTTACAAGTGCGTGGCGTCATTGCGAACGTTACGTCACAGCCATCTGGCTGACTAAACGTGTGGCCTACACACTCTAAAAATATTTACACCATTTGGGAATTTGGGAGTCACGTACAAAGAGCGTTAGTGGCTGCTAATGAGGCGATATGGAAAATGAGCCGAGAGAAAGGCTTCGAGGTTGTCGAAGTAAGCAGGGAAGTGAGAAGGTGTGGTGGTTTTCAACGGGACGGGATCCACTTCAATTACAGGCTTGCACGAGAAGTGGGCTGGCGACGTGCTGGTCGCGCTGTTCCTTTTTTAGGGGGCCCATGGGCGTTCAGGAGGCCAGAGTAGGTAGAAATGAAGAAGGCCCCCTAAGGGAACCTGATAATAGCATCGCCGTCGATAACAGAAGAAAGAGGAAAGCAAGAAAGAGAGCTCGCCATGCAATAGGCTACATAAACATGCAGGGCGGCAGAAGAAAGGAAAAGTGGACAGAGATTGAGGAGCAGTTAAATAGAGAACAAATAGGGGTGTATGCGGTTGCATAAACGCACATTAGAGACTCGGAAGAGCCGCCAGTGATTGAGAATTATGTTTGGGAAGGGTTTAACAGAACTGAGTCTAAAAGAAAGAGAGGGGGAGTCGGAATACTCGTCCATCAGGGAGCCAAATAGAAAAGAGTAAATTCAAAATGTCAAGAACATCTTTGGTAATCAGGTACGATGAGTGGGAAAAAAACTTGGCTGGGCGTTACGTATGTGTGGACGGGAAATAATTTCACAGAGAAGAATAAAGAGTTAGTGGAATGCATAAGCGCTGATATTAAGGGTTTCGGGAATGGTGCTGAAATTGTCCTATTAGGTGACATGAATGCCCACATACAGGATTTAGATGACTATACCGACAACAACGGGAAGTCAATTAATGCTAGACATTTGTGAGCAACATAACCTCGTTATCGTGAATGCAGGGCCTAAGTGTGGAGGGCAGATCGTGTGGGAAGTGGCAAACCGACAATCAACCATTGATCACTGTCTGATGACAGAAGCAATTCATGATAAGTTGAGAGAAATGGTCAATGATGAGGAAGGGTATAGCAGCATAGGCAGTGACCATAAACGCATCATTTTGAAAATGGGATATGTAGTTGGCAAAGAGAGGAAGGAGTGCAAAATGGCCAGCCGAAATTTGAACACTGAACAATTAACATATATAGTAACTAGAGTCGGGGAAGAACTTGGCAAATGGCCAAATGAAGAGTGGGAATATAGTGAGCTTCTAAGTGTAATAACTACAGAAATACGGAAAGAAAAACAATATGTTCGTTGGAAAGGAAAAAAGAAACTGAAAAGCTGGTGGAACAGGGAGATACGAGAAGCGATCGCCGAACGGCAGAAAGCAAACCGAGAGCACAGGCAGGCAAAGAAGGCGCAGTTGCTGCAGGATGAAGAAACCAGTAAATGGGAAATATACCGAGAGAAAAAGTCTATGGGTTAAATACTGGCGCAAGCAAAATTAAAAGGTGAAAGTGAACATTGGTTGTCAGAAATGCGTGAGAAAAAGAAGGCCGCACCTAGAATATTTTAGAACCACATAAAATTATTAGGCAGGAAGTCAACAACAATACAACAACATATCCTAGACGAAGATGAAAACCGACTGGAAGGAGAAGCGGCAACAAAATATATCCGAAAAATAACAGCCGAATGTTTCCAAGACAATGACCAGGTTGTATTTGAAGCAAAAAATAGCATGAAAGAGACCCAGGTGGAAAAGCAGCTGGTGCTGACAAATTTCAACTGGAAGAAAGCCGAAGAGGAAATTCCTAAGTTCACAGCCACAGGGCTAGATGAGGTTCCCGTTAGACTGATTAATGAACTAGGACCAAAAAGTAAGGAACCTCTGGTGAAAGCAGTGGAAAAAACTTTAAAATATAGACGAATACCAGACAGTTGGTGACAAAGTAGAATGTATTTAATTTATAAAGGTAAGGGGGAGAAAGAATTCACTCGTATACACCGTTGACCTTTACATCGGTAATATACAGGTTAGCAATGCAGGCAATCAAATTAAAGCTGCAAGCACGGGCAGAGAATAATGACATTTTGGGAGAGCTTCAGAATAGGTAGGCGTTTGGATGATAACTTGTTTGTTCTTACTCAGTGTATTGAAATATCAAAAGTAGAAAGCAGACCGTTTTATGTGACCTTTTTAGACATTACAGTAGCCTATGACAACGTAGACCGCAACATATTGTGGGATATTCTGGAAGGGGAAGGCTTAGGTGACGATTGTCTACAGATATTGAGAGAGATTTACCTAGAAAATACCGTTTGCGTTGAATGAGAAGGGATGAGGAGCGAAGAGAAAGTTCATATTAACAAGGGACTAAGGCAGGGGTGCCCTTTATCCCCGCGGCTGTTTATGGTGTACATGGTGATAATGGAGAGGGCGCTAGAAGGAAGTAATATCGGGTTTAATCTCTCATACGAACAGGCGGGTACAGTAATATAGCAGCAGCTCCCAGGTTTATCTTATGCGGGCGACATTGTGTTGCTAGCTAACAAGCAAAGTTATTTGCAACGTCTGGCTAATATCTGTGGACAGGAAGGCAACAATTTAGGTTTGACATTTAGTGTTAGAAAATCAGGTGTTATGGTATTCAATGAAAACAGTGAACATACAGTGGCGATACAGGGCCAGGAAATACCTCGGGTAACAGAATGTAGATACCTTGGTATATGGATAAACGAAGGCAATAGATATATGAAAACACAGGAAAAAACAATAACAGTGAAGGGGAAGAGAAATGCAGCCATACTGAAGCACAGAGCGCTATGGGGATACAATAGGTACGAGGTGCTCCGAGGTATGTGGAAAGGTGTAACGGTTCCAGGACTTACTTTTGGAAATGCGGTTGTTTGCTTGAAATCAGGGGTAAAATCAGGACTCGACGGGAACCAAAGGTCAGTGGGTCGCCTAGCATTGGTAGCTCACGGGAAGACTACAAATGAAGCTGTGCAGGGTGATATGGGCTGGACTAGTTTTGAAGGGAAGGAAGGTCACAGTAAAATTGATTATGAAGAACTGAGGAACATGGAAGAAAGTAAATGGGCTGGGAGAGTGTTGAGGTATCTGTACAGGAAAAACATTGATTCACAGTGGAGGAAAAGAACTAGGAAGCTTACCAGCAAGTATGCGGCATCACAGCAAAAAAGAAGGTCAAGCGGAAAGTCAGAGAAGCTGAAATAATCTCATAGGTGGCGGCAATAGAAAAGAAACCTGTCATGAGTAACTACTTAAGAGGAAAAAAACGAAATCAGGAAAGAAACCATTTATGATAACTCAAAGGGAAGCTCATTACTTTTCGAAGCGAGATCGGTATGCCTTAGAACACGCACCTATAAAGCGAGACATAAGAAGGAAGAAGCATGTGCTTGCTGCGGTAAAGCTAAGGAGACTATTGAGCATGTTTTATTAGAATGTGAAGACGTACCCAGCGGTCGATTTAGGCACCACTGATCTAAGAGGGTTGAGGTGCAAGCGAGAATGCTTTAGACGAAGCCGCTGATGCGGAATTTTGTCAAACAGCTTTTCAATATATAAAAAAAAACATGGCATCAAGTAAGATGTTTGGATCAAGGTTACACCTACCGGTATGTCATGAAATATAATACCCCTGCATCCACGCGCCACCGCCGCTTTCTTAAGTAGCGACAACCTTTGTTGTGCGCCGCCTTTCCCCTCACACCAAATCCGGTTCCGGTATTTGCGGTTCCGGCATTTCCGATTTAAAAATTTCCGGTTCCGGCGTTTCAGCTTCCTGGAGTTGCGATGCGGGAATTTCCGCTTTGACCGCTGTTAGACGATGGTGAGACGCCCGCGCGTGCTTAGCAGAGCTGTGGCAGTCACCATAAGAAGAATGCAAAGGGGACAAGCTGTTGTATTCCGCTGAAGTAGTAGTTCGCGGTCGCTGTTGTCCAAATGCACGAAAAACGGCAGTGGTCTCCAAGCGCCCAGGCACTACATTCCGCTGTACGTTGTCGCTTGTGCCACAGCCCGTCGCAGGTAGACGCCAAGCAGCGAACACGAGCAGATCGCTGGTTACAGTGGGCGGTGGTTTTTGGATGGAATCGCATTCACAGTTTCAACCGCAGCTCGTGCAATTAAAGCCTCTCCAGCGACGCGAAAGTAAACAACGCTAAATAACAAAGCGTCACTTCCACTCGGAACAGGAAGCTGCAGCTACGTAAGTTCCGCTTGCCGCCGGAAGCTAAGGGGGTGATTGGGAGAGGATCGTGGAGGATGAGGGCAGGTTGGCGGTACTTAACCTGGTCAGCGGAAACGCGTATGGAGGGGTTTTAATTAAATAGAGCTACCAAAGCTGTATCACAAGATAGATATTTCAGAGATAGACGTATCACAGATAGATGTTTACGGAAGCCGTGCTTGTAAGGGTGCAAGAAATTGACAGAAGTTAGAAATTTAGCTACATGGGAGTAAAGTACATCTTACAATAATTTTGAACACACGCAGGTTATAGAAGTTGGCGGGTAACTTCTGTATAAGTATGGGAGACTTTTCTTCGGCACTAAAATAACCTTACCCACCTTCCAACCATCTAGCACCACTCTTGGTGAAGGAGACTGCTGAAAAATATGAGATCTCGCTAGCAATGTGTTTAGTGTTGTTAACGTTTCTTTATCGATGCCGTCGAAGCTATGCGAAGATGATAGTTTCAACGAATCGATGCATTTCTTGATATTGTCAGAACTGAAAGTGATCGCAGGTATGGTGTGATAACTAACGTGGGAATTCAGGAAGTTCGTCATCGGTTTCGTCAGTAAATACGGAAGTCGCCGGTAAACTGCTCTGCGGTTTTATCATCGGGAATATTAGTTTCTTCGTCGTACAGCGATAGTGGTTGAGAAAGCTTTGGGTTTTATTTCGTATAGAATGTTTGATAGGGTAGACAAAAAAATAAGAAGCAGCCCTTTGCTTGGTTTGCATGAGTTTCGTGCGTTTTTTTTTTTTTCCAGCAATGTCATACTTATGCCACGCGCACTCGGCATTGTAACGTTTAGCTGTTCGGTGAAGTATTGTCTTTTTACGTTACGGAGCTTTAGTGTCGCGTTGGACCAATGAATGAATGAGTGAATGAATGAATGAATGAATGAATGAATGAATGAATGAATGAATGAATGAATGAATGAATGAATGAATGAATGAATGCTTGGGTTTTACGTGCCAGAACCACGATTTGATCATGAGGCACCGCGCTGTATCAAGGAGATGAGTGTTTTTCAGTTGCGATGATAGTATAGTGCGTGTGTTTTAATCATGTTAAGCGTTTTGTTTATTTAAAACAAGTCAATTAGTTCCAACAGATCGTTGAGAAAAGCTAGTGAGAAACCAGCTGGAAAATTCCGCGCATTTGTTATTCATGTCAGTAAAGTGCTATGCATGTATTTGTATAAAAAAAAATATACAAAGAAATAGTACAGTACAAAATTCACGCGTTTCATTATATATATGATATCAGAGCATAAGTTTAGTTACAACTTGAGTTACTGAATTGTCTGAATAATTATAATTCAATAGAAATCACTGTAACAGAAGGCCCACCAAGGGCGCGGAGGATCGCTCAAGCCTTCATTTGAACGGCTCTTCCCTCCGCCTCCTGTTACACTGTACTGTAACGAAGCAAATAAATAAATAAATTGCCATTTATTTATCAGGTGACTGCGTTCATATCGCCGCTAGCATCGTCGAGCCTATATGCCTGATGGCGCTAGTCCAGTCTCTTCTTCCACCGCGGGGCTCTATGAGTGCTGTCCACTACATGGCTCCCATGTACACATGGCTACATGGCTACCGCACAGCAAAGCACAGAGTCGTAGACTTTAGAGACCCGCCACGTGAGCATGACTTTGGCGAAATTACTGAAAACCCGGAAGTAGAAAGCGAAAGTAAAGACGCCATTAATGGCGTCACACACAAGAAGGTGGCGCATTTAACCGGCTAATTAATGGAAAACAGCTGCCTCGCATAGACTGAACATCTACCCAGCAGAGCGGATGTGTCGTCATTCCCTCCTCTGTCGCTTCTCCTCCCCCGGCGTGCGCGTGCTCGCTGGCTCGCTCGCTCGCAACAGCTGCGCGCGCACGCTCGTAACATGCTCTGACGTCAGCACCGCACAAGGCGCGTAAGGTGCGCTTCGTGCGTCGCTCGCTAGGGGGCTACGCCCCGCCAGATGGCGCGCGCTGTGTTTCCTCCTCGCCCTCCCTCCCTCCTCGCCTGCATATCGATCGTGCCAGGGGAAAGACGTTCATTCGGTTATCCTAAAGAACACCAATACCGAGGTGGGAGTGCCACTAAGAGACTCCTAAGTCAAAGATTAGGGTCGCCTACTATTTCTTTCAGTGGGGGCAGGGACATTGTAATGAAATGAGCTTGGTTAAAACACGTTGGCAGGCTAGCTTGTTTAAATCCATGATAGAATGTGTAAGCGCGACTGAACGAGGACGTAGAAAGAAACAGATACACGGAGACAGTGCTACTTTCAACTATAGATATTATTTTTGCATGCATCGTAAATGTACGGCGTACAAGCGGAAACAAATGAGGCGGCAAAAAAGAACATTCAGCGGTGCATGTCGATGAACCGGACCATGCATTGCACACGTGTACGGTTCATCGACATGCACCACTAAATGTTCTATTCTTGATGTTTCGTTTGTTTCCGTTCTTACGGGGTACATTTATCGACGCGTGCGAAAATAAAATCTATAGTTGAAAGTAATCACTGTCTGTGTGTGTTTCTTTCTACGTCCTCGTTCAGTCGTGTTTACGCACTCTATAATGAATGAAATGAGGCATGAAGAAAAGCTGATTGAATCATTAGAGCCAGGTTAATGTGTCAGTGGCGAATACATATAGGGATGACAAATAAGGATAACGTCTAGTATGTTATAGATGATTATTTTATTGTGCCGTGTGGGACTACTGACTATTTGTGTTAGGCCAAACGTGTTAAACACGTGTTAATGAAACCATTTTTGATGCTGTTCTTTGTCACAGATTGAGCTGTGCTGAACCAATGGCAGGAACGTTCAAAATCTCCGAACAATGAAATAGGGGATCGGGGATACTGCGCTGTCACGGGACGAAGTACCTCATGAAATTCAGCCGCGAAAGTGAAGGCAGCATTAGGTGATCGAGTGCATATACCGATAACAACGGCCGGGCGTGAAACGTTGCCTACAATAAAAAAAAATCACCGCCCAAGCACTCCGTACAGGTGGTTAACCAGCGAAGCTGATGGTGCGGTGCCGGTATTTATCTCTGGGTTAAACCCGACGGTTAATGAAACGATAGCTTGGTAGGCTGTCGGATCCTCGGTACGCAATTGCTGCTTGCGCTAGGCTACACGCGCCTGTTGTGCTCGGGCTGCAGCATCGGCATGGCGTAGACGAGCTCATTCCCGTTCTCGCGGCGTTGCTGATCGAACGCTGCCTGCTCCTCAGGAGTACGTATGACGAGTGGCCTACCCATTTCAGAGCTGGAAAGAAAATGCTGCGCGGGCGCTCGGCTACGACTGAGAGCAGCGACATCACTACTGGCGCAACCAATCGCGCGCCTCTCTTTCTCCTTTTTTCGCGCATGCGCTCGGGGTTGCGCCCGAGGAGTTTTCGGCATACAGACGACAGACGGACGAAAGAATGGGCTAGCCATATACAGCTTCGCTGTAAAAGGATTTCTAGAGACGTAGCTGCCTTTATTTCAGCGGACTGAAGACTTTCGTGAGCACCTCTTAGCCCACCGCCACACTTTTGTGGGTTCAGTCACATCGGAACATAAAGAAGTTTGGACAAAGTTACAGAATTACCGCGTAACCACTCGATGGGTTGAGACAAGTTTCAGTAAGAAGGGCAATATTTGATTCCCTTGTAATAAGCAGGCTCTGAATGGCATCAAGTTTGCGAAGAATACTTCGAACATTTGTGCAAATCATTGCAAGGTGCCTAGACGGTTATTTAGACGACCGGACGCTTGGAAACTCGTGATTTAATTACCTTTTCGTAACTACAGTTCCAAAAAGGTCGTTCAAATACGAAAGACTAGAATTACATAAATGACCCTATATGGTCATATACGTACGTTAAAAAATATTTTATGGGGTGACAAAACCACGATTTTATTATGAGGCACGCCATAGCGGGGGACTCCGGAATAATTTGGACCACCTGGGGTTCTTTCACGAGCACCCAAATCTAAGTACACGAGTGTTTTCGCCCCTATCGAAATGTGGCCACCGTGACCGGGAACCGATCCCGCGACCTTTTGCTTAGCAGCCCAACACCCTAAACACTAAACAACCACGGCGGGTATATGTACGTCTTAGTTCCTATAAGCAGCTTGCCATGACGAAGATTGAATGGTTTCTTTTGTGCTTTTCGGCTTTAACTGGCCTCAACGAGGCAATGTGAGGAAAGTGATCGACGGTGTAATGTTCAAAACAGGTCACTTAGTGCACTGCAACCTTTTCGACCGCCGTAACTTTAATTCTCCGAAGTGCCACATCGAAAGCCGGGGACAACTCGGATGAATCTCGTGGCGATTGAGCGCAACGTAAGAAAGGTAGAAAAGAAAGAAAGCAAAATCATACACCAGTAAAAGAGGGCCATAATTTTAATTCAGTCCAGCTGGCAGTCGCTTAATTCTCTCGCTTCGTTTTTTCTTCACAAAGTGTAAAAAAAGCAACTATCGCAGAAAGGACGGTCCTTTCAAAGGACTCCGTTCTGTAAAGTTGCACAAAAACCTGCTCGGCGCAGGCTGCCCATCACGATTGCTTCGTACGTCACATGACGTGCACGGTAATATATAAAGGGGTATGTGGAAAAATAAGAGGACAATGATGGGGGGTGGGAGGCGATATATCTTTCTCGCTGAAGGCCTACGGGATAGCTGCTTGCTCATTTATGTCTTTGAGACAAAATGCATGTCTGAGCACTGCCGACGTCACCGGTTAGCAGAAGAAGAGTCCATTGGGAAGAGTCCGTTGCAGGCGCGCCCTGTTTGACAGCCGCGCGTGCGGAGTCGTCGTCCCCTGCCCCCTAACGTCCTGTGCTCGTCCACCCACACAGTCGGCGTCTGCCCTCTGCCGCCGACCGCCTCGTGCTTGTATCGGGAGAACTGTGCAGGGTAGGGACCCTTAGTCCACGTGGGACGATGCCGTCGTAGCCTAATCCTGGGTTGTGTCTTTGTACGTTGTGGGCACTACGTTGAGCACCAGTTGTACAAGGATCGTGAATTTCCCTGCAAATGGATAAAAAAAAGCAATGTACACTTTATTACGGACGTCATCATTTGCTCTGCATGATTGTTGAAATACACAGCGATCGCACTTCGTTGAAATTCGTCAAATTCGTTACTGCTATTTTGTAATTTCTTTCTCTGACAGCTGCTGCAGGCAGCTTTGTACATAGGTGGTTCTAGTCCCTTGTAAGCTGCCTCTGAGGGAAGCACTTACACTGTGATGGATGATAAGCATTATTATTACTATTATTATTACTATTATTGTTATTGTTGTTATTGTTATTACTATTATTGTTATTGTTGTTATTGTTACTACTATCATTGTTACTGTTGTTATTGTTATTACTATTATTGTTATTGTTGTTGTTCTTTGTATATAAGTTGTGTTACATTATTGTTGTTACATAATAATAATGGTTCTTAATTAATAATAGATTTTACATAGTTTACGGATGTTAACCCTGGCAATTTGACAGCATTGAGGGCGTAGGTCGTGTTCCATCCAAGCAAGGGATCTGTAATTGTTAAAGCCCCTTGATCGACGGATCTTCGGAAGCTTTGCTAAGAAGCGCGCCATTTGTAGTTGTGGCGCTGTCGTCTCCCGATTGATCGCCAGAGCCTAGTCCCGCTTCTGGAGTGCGCGCTCTGACACGAGCGAGACCTTCAAGCGTCGACATATCATCATTGGGCACGACATCAAGGGAGGGCCCGGAAAAAAATGTCATAACAATTTCGTAGCTGGATTCTGCCGCTCCTTCAAGCATCTATAGGGTCATTAACTGTGGGAAATTTACACAATCCACTATATTGACCCTTCTCGCGGAGCACTTTGTTCTAGAGAAACGAGACGGCTCTTTCGGCGGCTTGCCGCACGTTGCCTCAGCGACAGCGCACGAATGCGAAACAATTACCGCTTCTACCGTGCTTCTGTGCGATCAGCTGTTGGAAATGCAACTGGGTTTTCGCTGACGCACTGCAACAATCATGCTGCAAATTGTGGGGTGGTGGCTTAAAAACATGTGCAGAAGTTTGCTGCAAAAATAGCGACTGGCATATTGAGGAATAGAATTAATCTGTGTGGCCAAGTTCACGGACCGCTGCTAGAACTGTCCGTGTTACCGGCATTTCCAGATCTACGGCTTTCCTCGGGGATACAGAAATTTGCTCATCCTCCAGCGTTGTATCGCTAACTTTCGAAGAAAGGGCTTCAGCCCCGCAAAGTCGGCGAGAGTGAGTGCGGCTCGTTAAAATGACAAAGGGAGTAGCGCCACTTAGTGTCATAGTAAGTTTCGCGCAGGTTATCTACACAAACCTACCCCAACTGGCACGCAAGCTTACGCCCACTCTATCGCCAACGTATCAAGAATAAGTGAATGGGCGCACACTATATATATATATATATATATATAGAGAGAGAGAGAGAGAGAGAGAGAGAGAGAGGGAGGGGGGGAGGGAGAGATGACGGACTACACCGACAGCGCACGTATAGTCGAAGCTGAATATTTCGCGACGGTCCACAAGAGTAGGCGAGTTACTAGCGATAATACGTCTTTGCTACAATGTACTGCAATGTATAGAATAGCTACATTTCAACCCTTGCGCACAGTAATAAAATATCTGTCGGAACTGTGCACACCCGCGAGAGATTAGGAAGAAAATAATCAGATAGTGACCGCACTGAGGAACTTTACTGGGTCATAAATGGGACAAGCCGCTGCTTCAAAGTATATCCAAATAAAGAACGAAGAGCAAAACGCAATTGATCCTGATTTAATTCATAAGCGGAAAGTTTGGATAGCTTGGAATACATATTTAGCCTAGCTTTTAGAACAAGCACCATATACACTGCTCGCGCCGTTTGGACATAGCTTAATCGGCTCCTAAAGTGCTTTTACATATTCTCTGAAGCTGTGCTCAAAGCTTCGTGTCCTCCACCTAGTTACCGTCTACGGTATCTCTCGAAACAGTGGTTTGCTGAGGCGCACCGGCGTCATACGCATCCATTGTAAACAGGGAGGCAACGGAGGCAGCTGAGGCAAGCAATGGACGCGTTACCACGTGATCAAACATGGCAGCGCCCGCCGGATCGCCTCGAAAAGGGTAAATAGCCAGAGGTGACAACGCGAGCGTCGCGGCCGGCGTCTGCGGCAGGATATCTTCGCATATCATGAGTTCTGTGATTAGTATGTCTGCGAATCGTATGCAGAGGGGGAGTCTTCAGGCCTGCCACAAAAATTGTGACGACACGGAAAAGTGTGACGGTAGGCGTTGTCGAGGTCCAGAGTGTGAAGTAAACAATGCGCGGATTGAATAAGGAGGAGTCGCGGTTGTTATATGCGGACGGATATGGCCTTAGAAGTGTAAGCAGCTGCTGCGCTCGAAGCGCCTGTTTCTAAATGTAATAAGCCTTCGTTGTAAAAAAACTTATTTTATTCTAATTATCTCTTTATTAGCAGCTTTAGTGCTTTAGATTGCAGCGCACGTATTTTAGAGCGGAATAATCGATATGAAACGTTGCTAGACTCCGTTTAGCACGAATTGCAAGGCGGGAAATCCGCTTGGGACCACTCACTGTAGCACAGACCTGTTTTTTTTTCTTGCTTTAATAGTCTTGATTTCGAGGTGTTGCACATCATCAAGCTACTCATTACGCAATCGCTGTGCGCTGAAAGAGCACGAAGTGCGACGGACTTTGGACGTCCTGCATCGAGCCCTGACCACAAAAATATGTCGCTTCTTTTATTTCTTGCCCATTGAGCATACATTTCGGCAAAATCCCGGCCACGGCTGCTGCATTTTGAAGGGGACGAAATACACAAACACCCGTGTACTTAAATTTAGGTGCACGTTAAAAAACTCCAGGTGGTTCAAAATTAATCCGGAGTCCACCACTACGGCGTTCCTCATAATCAGATCGTGGTTTTGGCACTTAAAACCCCATAATAGAAAATTTTACATTTCGGCACGTTCATATCGAAGATCACCAGGTGACATTATTAGCTGCCTGCCACAATCGCTGTAATCAGAACGTTCTGTTGAGCAATCTTTAACCGTAGGAATCTTGTGCAAATATTTATGTTAGATGGGGCCCTATAACATAAAGCTATTCCAATATGTTTTTATTCCAATCTCCTGACGTCAAATTTACGTAACTTCCGACATAAGCACCGGGTGGTAACTCACAGCGTTGTTTGACCAGCCCAGCCAAACGCTCTACTCATTTAGAGGAGGTCACTTTTGTTTGCTTTAAAAGCGAACATATCCAGCTTTTCTCGACATCAGGGTTTAGTTCGTATGAGTGCCACCGCATGGCGTTTTCATCTTAACCTTTTCAAACTTCCCGCGGTGACGTAGTGATGACGCCAACAAAACAACCATAAACGAATTAAAAATATTCCTGCGCACTGAACTTCACCACAAAGCTTGTCCCGCCGGTGTTATCAGTGTTCTTGATAAAATGTAGCCGCTCGTCGGCTGGAAATGACTTATCATGCGAAGAGTTTAGTCGAAACAAGCGATATTTGATTCTGGGCTTTTGAGAGGCTTCCCGAAAGGGAGCCACTGTTCTTTTTTTCTTTTTGATGCTACGAAGTAAACGGGTTAGGGTAATCGGCGGAAGCTTTTCTCGGTCGGCACACATTCTTAGCGTCCGAACATTGCATAGCGTCTACGGGAGACGCCGTCTTGGACGGCTTTTGATGTTGACCTATCGGTTTCGTTAAGGTGCCCCCAATTATTTCCCTAGCAACTTTTCTATCCGCAATCATGGGTTACCGCAGCAGCTGCAAATCAAGATGTGCTTAAGTATTAAGGTGGATACATGAGCAAGTTGGTTTTGCACCTTGAGGCATAATACAGGGCACAAGAATTATGCAAATTGTCTCATGTATCATCCGTTAGCATGCTATGGACGAAGCTGCTCACAATATTACGTCACATTTACTGACCACCGATCCAGGTACGCCTTTGGTTATGACACATACAGTGCTTGAAGTTAGTTGTCTAAGTACTGTCCTGTCACGGTTATCTACGTGCGTGAAGGAAGACCGCTATTTATGATTATTGTGCAGTAATACACGCGGTATTTGGCTGAGATAATCTCATGGGTGGCGGCAATGGAAAATAAACCTGATATTAGTAACTACTTAAGAGGAAAAAAATGAAACCAGGAAAGAAACAATTTATGATAACTCAAAGGGAAGCTCATTATACTTTCCGAAGCAAATTTAGGATGAATTAGAACACGTACTTGTAAAGCGAGATACGAAAAGGAAGCAGCATGTGCTTGCTGCGGTAAAGCTAGGGAAACGACAGAGAAATTTAGGCACCTCTGGCCTCCTTGAAGCCCTTGGGTTCTGCGAAAGCAGGGGAAAAGTAAACATGTCCGCAATAGCGATTTGTAAAAGGCGATTGCAAGATTGGCGGAGGAAAAGTAGGGAAACGACAAACAAAACGGAGGCGTACAAAAAGAAAGTTCCCAATAAGGGTTCAGAAAGATTGGTGATGGGAATTCTTCGTGGGTTCTTTTTCTTTCCTTTTCTTTTTTTTCTTTTTTAACGTAGGTGGGATATGTAGCGCTATAACAACAAGAGCTTTGTGGCGCAACCCACCGCCCTGTTCCAAACGAGGCACTCGTAGCATCCATCCATCAATCCAGAAAAGCTGGATATGCAGCATTGCCTATATACGTTGACAGATTCTTCTTATCTAATTGGCTGAAAAGAGGCAAGGAACACGCAGAAGCGGAGAGAGTTCCGATGGGGCTGAGCTAGCGTAGAGAACGTAGATCACCGGATGACGATTGTGTTGCCGGCGTCTACGATTGACCCGCTTCCCCTTACTTAGTTTGCGGTGGCTGGTCGGAAATTGCGGCGGCGTACAACCGAAAGAATAAAAATGCCGCTAAAACGTATCCTCAGCGAAAAAGAGTTGGCAGAGCGATGTCGTGTCTAAAAGGCTCGACAACGTTCTACTGCCACACAGAAATGTTTATTATACGCAAATAAATCCATTCGCCCCGGCAGCTCTGCGTAGCCAGTGCCGAGCGATCGACGGGCAGCGATATTGTATTCCTTTCGGAACGGGGCCGTCTTCGTCTATTCCAAAAAAAAAAAAGCTCAGTTTTGTTCGGCATTTTAAGCATCTTTAATATGTACACTTCATTTTAACGTAGTGAGTTTTTGCAGTTCTATGACGTCGCGTGACAGACAGACGCAGTTGGTGCCACCCGGAAACTTTTGACCAATAACGGAGGCCTAAAGGCGTGAAAGGCGTGGAATGGGAAAGAAATGTTTTTCTTTCGTTTCGTCTAATCATACATAATCAGTTGGTATACACTTCATAGCAGAAAAGAAGTTCTCGCGGTTTTCGTGACGTCGCGTGACAGACAGGCGAAGTGGGGGTGCCCCAAAATTTATTTTACGAATATTGGAGGGCTAACTGCAGAAATGGAATATAAACACTTGGAATAGCTTTACGTAATAGCGCCCACGATTCCATTTTTGCCACCCCACCGCCTCTATGGACCCCATGCAATGTGTCCAAACGTAAAAACAACCAAACGAACAGGCAAACAAACGAGAAATTTACATTTGAGCCAGGCATGAACGCCTGTAGCTAACGGACACGCTAACCTTATAGTTACTGCACAGTAAGTAACTCTACTTATAGTGACTGCACTCTGCCACTAATGATTGGCAATGGATATATTCACTCATCGCACATGGCGCCGACGTGCAGACTTGCTTTTTGCTCGGAAAACACGGACGATGAGAATGATTGTCCGATCACTGCTCGCTCCTGTCCACGGCAGCGACGCTTCATTGCTGGACTAAAAGGCCAAAGCTGCTTAATTGTCATCGCTGCCGATAATTGTGCGGTGACCTGTCGCGAACAAAGTGTTGCCAGCGTCATGCTGCCCAGCCAAATTTTTCGTATCTAGGCAATAAAACGTCGGTGCTTTCACAAAAACTATTGATTGGCCACACAAAGGGAAAAGAAATTCAATTTTAACGTTAGAAGTTAGCATAGCTACAAGCTTGGCACGGCAATCCAGATTCGAAAGATGAGAGAGAATGTGAGAGAATTTGAGAAAAGAAACACACACGCCTAAACGCATTTAGCCCACTAACTCAAGGCAGTTTACGGTCTCTCAGTGAGACGTGTATGCAGACATAAGCTCGCCATCTGCATATGCATGCTGATTACAACTCTAGCGCGCAGTCGCTTCGTATGGGCATACGTACGCATGATGCCAAGCCGGAGCCTGTAGTGGACGAACGGCACGTAGAAAAGGAGACCTGAGACGATAAAAAGGCACGCGTAGACGTACTCCACTTGCGGGTTCTGGATGATGGGCGCCGCCACCAAGTAGATGGACAACAGCAATACGATCCACGGAATCACGATGGGAACCTGCGCAAAAGAGTCGCCGAATTTCCTTCCATTGATGTTCGAAGGCAGTAAAGCTGCCATCCTGCTTATTATATACTTTTGACCCTGAGAATGTACTTGCCAAACGTCTCACGCACAGCAACAATCTCGAAAACTCGCAGTTTGTTAATACTGTAGAGTCTGGAATGCCACGGCATCTGAGCTTAATGGCTACACACACACTTTGCAATTATTGTCAGGGCTGCCAGATTGGGCTATTAATAGCCAAATTGGGCAACTTTTTGTCCGAGTTGGCGTCAGAATTTTCCCTTTGGCTATGTGGCTATTTTTGTGCTACATCTTTTTCCTGTGTAAAAAAAATAAAAATACTTAAGCACAAATGAAAAGCACGCTGGAATAAAAATGCAGACGACAGCAGGTTAAAGAAATTGAGCGCGTCTGCTAGAAAATCAAAATTTGCAAGTTCTATGTTAGAGAACACATATGCATGTCAAAAGGTCAAGGATCGCGGCCTTTTGATAACTTTAATATAGAAAGCTGGCCTGCGGAATCCGCGCACTAACGCTACCCGGGCGCGCCAGCGAACTGTTGCCGCCTCCACGTGTGAGCTTTCGGCGTCCTACGTTTTAAGCATGCAATGCGTTTAGCTCCGGTTGGCGGTGCGCGCGGGTGACCTCGGCGCCAGAACGGAGGGAGAACACCGAGCTCAACCTAACCGAAATTTGCCGAATTTTCTGCCTGCCACATGGCGCCTACGTGGCAATTCGTTCGGACCTTTCCTGCCCAAATTGCCCCTGCTCCAACACCAACGTAGAACATATCTCTTCCGTTCCCCCACAGCCACCACAGCCATCCGTTCCCTACACAACTTCAAACCCGTATCAAATGCCGCCGTCGAACGAGTGTGCAGCCAGGCCTCGCTCATTAAAACCGACCTTCGAAATAGAATGTCGAACGAGACATTGGTAGCGCTCCTCCGCGTTAAGTTTGGCCTGGCCAGGAACGGAGGCTGCTGCAAGGATTTTAAACCGAGCCAAGAATTTTTGTCGCGTTTCAGCTCTGACATTTGTACAGGCCAAGCAGTTCCACTTCGTAATAAGCTCATGATGCTTAATCATAGCATACTTTCTTTATGTCTATATATGGTACTAGATTTTGTACTAACCGCCATCTATTGTGTTAGACTTTGTCTTGCATTTTCTTGTAGTTTTTCGTTTAGTGCATTGTGTGGTGTTAACCGGAACTGTCATGAGCTGTAATAAATAATACTGAACGCCTGAATGCATGCCATTGCTTAGCGTGTTTATCGCGCGGTGCTATTTGTCAGTTGTTCTTTTCGTGATTTTTTAATGCTCTGCGAAAATAAAACTGTGCATTTGCAATGAAGACCGCATTTGTCTTATCATGAATTTGCCTGTATGCCTGCGTTTCTGCACTTCTTGCGCTTGTGCAGCATCTATTTTCCGTACCGCATGGGGTCCGTGACGATGCGCGCAGAGGTCATACGTGGTCATGCATGGAAAAACTAAAATGTAGGTATTCTTGCCGAAAATTAATTAAATATGCTTAAGAAATGACTTCACAAAAAGACAAGGCTTTTTGGCTACTTTTGGGCTACCCAAAAGTTTAGCTTTTGGCTACATTTGGGCTACTGCGGAGGCCAATTTGGCTACCTGTGGTTAGAGCGATCTGGCAACCCTGATTATTGTCTATACAGCCATAACGAACAAATTTTGGATAAATACAGAAACTCAAGGAACATACGCCGTGACTTACATTTAAAAAAGCATATATAAGAACGTAGAGTGGCGATTGAGCGAAAGCCTCAAGTGTCACCCGAGTCTAGGATAATTGGCTTAAAAAACAACGACCGCACAATAGCTCACGCGTCGCGGGTTTGGGATTGAATCCTCTGCCGTATTTTGTAAAAAATTGCACTTTCAATTTTTTTTCATTGGCTCACACGAAGTTGCGCCCTTGCGACAGCGGGGACCAGCCATTCGGCGGGACGGATATGATATGAAAATAGAATAGGAGCAAAAGAATCCCTACAAGATACGGTGCTTGGGCTTTGGTTTTGAGGCGACCTCTGCCAGACTAAGGTGATGATAAACGTTATGTTAGACTATAAGCAAAAATTGGCCTATATGGGTGTTTTCTCGGCTGATCAGCCCCAAAACCTCCCATGCCCCAATCATTTACTCTGTCATAGCGGAGTGAAGACGGCATATGTCGTCATTATACTCCCATTGGTTAGGAAGTGAATATAGAAACGACATGACCTGACTATATTCCCCAAGGAGCTTCAGGTCACGCGATTGGAAACTCCCCACGGGAGTTTAAATACCATTTTTGGTACAGCGACGCGCGTGCGTGTGTCAGAAGCTTAGTTGTCATTATTCTGGCACTCTCTTTTTTTGCTCTTCTGCCGACTTTGCTTTTTCTCTCACTGTCACTGCGTTAGGAAATTTAAGCATGATGGTATGCTCGGAGCTAAGGGCTTGATCCATGGGCTGCAAAGTGTACACTACAGCCTAGAGTCAGTCTGTACAAGGAATTGTGATGGGGTGATGCTATTAAGGGCACGCACTTTCACCCGCTCTTAAAATCGGTGTACAATACAATGAACACTTTACCGTCCCTGATGACTCTCTTAGCCACCATGTTTGCCTTTCGGTTGTATGGGGAAAAGGCAAAGGTGAACTCTGCTTTATTTAGTACTGTGTCAGCTTGTTACTGTAAAAATTGCACTGTTACTGCCTACCAGAACTATCATTTTCCTAATCATTTAGTTTTGAAGTGCAATAAATGTTTTGGCGTCTAATTCCCCAGTTTTTGCTGCTTTAACTCTTGCGCGTGTAAATATTAATGAAAAATAACGGCCTCGTTACTCGTTGCTTTACCGTATGTAGTACCACAAAGTCTAGGTTTGTCACAGAATGCTCTGCTATGAATATGCTATTTCCACAATGACTGCATTGCACCTTGTTTAGGCAGGTTGGGAGGTTTCCGTGTATTTTTGATGTACTTCATAGGGTCTTGGCTTAAACCTGTAGCTGTATGAGTTGCTTTCTATTCGTACTATGTGGTTTGTGCAAATAACACATGGACAAGAAAGAATCAAAAACCAGTTGAGAGCTTGTGCTTGTGTCGCTCATTTCTTCCTTGCATATATGTGCTTATGCAATAAATTTATTTTCTAAAAAACACTACTTCGCTTACTTTTGCTTGCGTCTTCTAGCTTGGAAGCCAATATATTGTGTATTTCCCAGTGCGGAAAACTAATATTGAAAATTCTGAGATCGGCATACTAGCAGAGTCATGTGAACAGATACTCCCATATCTTCCTGTAAAACCTCCGCGATCAATGTAAAGAAATACTCCCATGGTACCCTGAAAAACCTCCCTCGAATGTAAATAAGTATTCCCATAGTTCCCCGCAAAAGTTCCTCGATGGATGTAAACGTATACTCTCATAGTTCCCAGCAAAATCTCTTAAATGGATCTGAACATATGCTCCCATAGTTAACTGCAAAAGCTCCTCGATGGATGTAAACATATACTCCCATCGTTACCTGCAAAAGTTCCTTGATGGATGTAAACATATACTCCCATAGTTCCCTGCAAAAGCTCCTCGATGGATGTAAACGTATACTCCCATAATTTCCTGCAAGATCTCTTAAGTGGATGTGAACATATGCTCCCATAGTTAACTGCAAAAGCTCCTCGATGGATGCAAACATATACTCCCAAAAGTCCATCCAAAATCTCCGCTCAGCAGGGAAGTAAAATTTTTACTCCGCCTAACCGGAGTATATTAACCTCCCATCGGGGAATGCGCTATAGAAAAAGTCATTTACTCCCATCGAGGATTAGTTTTGCTTACAGTGTACTTTTGCAGCGGACACGCAGTATAGCTAAAGTACCCTTAATAGTTATCGTTGTATAGGCGAAATTCAAAGCTGAGTATGAAATACCGACCAAAGACCTGGCACCATAAAGCTACAGGGGCGCTACAGTTGCCGCAGGCAGCGCCGGAGTTCCTTGCTGTGCTTGTGATGGTTGGTAAGAACAACTGATTTGCGTGTGAATAGGTGCAAACATGCACGTAAAAGTGCTTCGTGCATGCAGAGGCGGTGCTATGCGGTATTGCTGCTGCGCGTGTACCTTGTAGGGCCTTGGCGCGTCCTTCTTGGTCCAGCGCAAGATGATGAGGGCCAGCATGGTGGCCCCGTAGAACATCCACGCCGCAAAGCTGAAGAAGTCGATCAGGCTGCCGATGTCAGCCAGCGACACCATGCAGATGGACAGGACGCACTGCAGTGCACAACGAGCGTCACGCTCTTGACGGCTTGCCGGCGCCCAGCGGCGCACCCCTACTCACGTTAAGAGCCAGGGCTGGCACCGGGGTGAGTCTCCGTGCGTGTGCGTACGACAGGACTTCAGACAGGTGGCCCTCCCGAGCGGCCACAAAACCGATCCTGCGAGAACGAGGAGCGGCCGCCGTTGATGTACCGCGAGTGCACAGGTGGACACTCGCAACCTTGGCTGGACGCTACATAGCAGCCGAGAATGCTCTTGTTTTCTTTTACATTACCTTGCTTCTTATTCAGGGCTGTAATGCTTGAAACGACAGAGAATGAAGACGACACCTCCCCAAGAAGCACACAAGCGGGGAGGCATACGGAGGAAACGCTTTCCTCTGTGGTATATATATGCGCTCTTTGAATGTATGCGATGGCGTTCATTTTCATATTTCGAGCCCCATTCCAGCGAGCCGAAATGCGAGCACTTCAACTCGGTTTACCCGTCAAAGACCCTAGGCGATTTTAGTGGTGCCTCTTGCTTTAAACCTGGCATATTTTACTGGTCGTAGGGGGGCATTTGAGTGTATTCTGCTCCACGAAAACTGGCACAGCGTCCGTCTATAGCACAATGCCATCTTCATGCTATGTCCTGTCGTGTACTGTCTGCAAATAATGTGGCAGATATGAAAATTATTTTTCAATGTTTTAAAGAACTTCTGAATAAGGACTAAAATGAACAATGTAGTGCAAGAAATGTTAAAGATTTCGGTCAAGACGCATCCTCGATATCTGTACATGCAGCAAAGCTTTCTTAGCTGTATATATAAGAAAGGTGCATTAAACACACACATATTGTATGCACAATGTGGGATCGCTATACTTTGCGAATTAGGACGTGTTCTGCAGATTTTTAATTATGATGTGTCCGTTGCTTCGAATTGCATGCATGATAGCGCACTTTAGTATCGGCCTGTGAACCCTGTATTATAATGTGCATTTGACGGCTTCTGCATTAACGATTTCTCTCGCAAAGATTCCATACCTCGGATTGGGTATGGAATCTTTCGACAGTGGCGTCACTCCGAAGGCCTCTTCCATCCATTCGGAGAAATGCGCGTTTTTCGGTTTCGACGAGTCAATATTGAAACATCCGGTTATTATCACTGGCATTTTCTTTTCTCCGGCGTTGTCTAAGTACGGTATAATAGCCTTTAGAAATGAATACCAAAGAGGGAGGAACAGGCTAAGAAAACATCGCTTTAAAATTAAAACAAGGAATGAGTTTGGGGACGACCGCGAGATTTGAATACACTAACCCCTGCGACAGGTCTTTCAGAAGCGAGCGATAACGACCACCCAGCGAGACCACTTTCGTTATGTTATTTACTGCGACAGAAGTTTGAAACGTGACACTGAGTTTGCTGTGTGCGTCCTTTCCATTCGCTGACGACGACAGCGGCCGTAGTTGTCATGAGGTCGTTGCCTATCGCGTCGCCATCAGGCCACCTTGCCATCGATCTCCAGCTTCACCTTCAAAAGGGCAAAGAAAAAATATGCCGATTCCACGCATTGTATGGCGATGTTATGCAAAGCGTTGTGCAAGCAACTGGTTATGCAGCATCGTTTGGAGTTCTGAGAAATGTTGCTGTAGGTAGACGAACGTGTTTGTGTAAGGCGCGTTTGTGACACGAGCGTGCGTGTGTGGGATGACAGTAGGAAGACGACGACGACAATCTGACGGCGATGGCATGAAGACCGATATTTGGTACTCCGGCAGAGAAATGTTACAACCTGGACCGTTACGCCCTGCGCTAATCCGCCTCTTTTCATGGCGCGACGGCGCATGCGCCCTGCCCTAGCGGATTAGTCGCGAAACGTTTTGGAAGGGTCACGCGCAAAAAAAGTCGCCCGAAAAAAAAAGAAGAAAAAGAAGTAAGCGTTCGGATGTGCGTTGCTGCAAGCACTCGTGCCATGTACCGCGTTGAAACTCCTCTGGTAGCTCGAAGTCGTTGCCGTGCGGAAAATGTGCGTACAGCGTAAGACTGCAACTCCATTTTAAAACAGAAGGCGACCAGTCCAGGTTTGGACTGCACCTAGAGCAGGTAGTTGCCGCCTTTCATTGACGGATAGCAAATTTAACGAAAAACCCGTGCGTTGCACTTGGGCGACACTTAAAAACATCACGTTGCTGATGAAGTCTCCTTGCAGCGGCGATCCTTATTTGCTGGTGGTTGCAGCGCGTGCCTGACTTGACGTACTCGTTTAAAGCGCGATAACTTTCGGTCGATAGGAGACCGACAAGACGCTCACGTCAACAATTGACCGACTATTCAGTACAGTGCGTCACTGAAAGCATTTTATCATACCAGGCCGACAACGAAGCAACCAACGAGCGCGAGTTGTCGCACTGCAACGGGCTTTCTTGTCGACGGCACCGACAAAATCAGTGTGCCGACCATCGTTCGACCAAACCCTGTGCGACCGGCTATCGAACTAACAACGCGATAGCGACAGCGCCTTCGCTTGTATATATAATTAATCGCGCTAACAGTGAATCAAAGCAGGCGTATTCGAAGTTGAAATGTGCAAGCTTCAATCCTGTCAAGCTGTGCACACGAAGTTTGAGCCAATGTTGAGCCTGCTCAGCGAAGGTTAAGCCTGGCGCCTTCGTGTTCGTGCACCCGCTACCGCCGGACTTGAACTGAAATGTCAGCAGTATAGGACGAAGGAAACCGCTCTGATAGTTCATTTCTGTCCTTAGCGATTTGAAATAAACTACACTTCGCACGGCGCGTACATAATAAGCGGCAAATGACGACACAGCGCTGTGCCAACATCTGTACGTCACCGTTTACCCGGCTGCCGGTCGCGTTTGCTACGTATAGATGGGTGGGTCAGTACGTTTTGTGCTCACAACTTTCTCAATTCCAGAGATGTACTGTTTACCTTTGCGTCAAACAGGAAACAAGCGACGGTGCATTCGGTATACAGCAGCATAAACAACTGTCTCGCTCAGTTATACCGACGGTGTCAGTGATGGTACCCGCGTTTTCGCGAACATGGCCTAAAAATGAGCACTTAATTTATGCGAGCACAAATTTCTCAATGTTTTATGGCACGCGCAAACTGTAAACCACATGTACGCTTGCGGACACGCACGCGTCGTACACGCACTCGTACGCGTCGAAACGCGGCGTGATCTTGGGGATCTCGGGGAACAGCTCCTCTGTTATGGCGCGCTTGGACTGCCTCGCGTCGGCGCGCCTGGCTAAGCAGCTAGGACGCGGTACATTCAACTCTCAGTGAAGCAGATATATATCACGCAAGAAAGTGCCTTTCCTTTTTGTGCTGATCTAACAGCTATAAAAATATAACAATTACGTATATATATATATATATATATATATATATATATATATATATATATATATATATATATATATATATATATATATATATATATATATCGAAGCGTTTTGAACTACTGTCAATAACAGTACGAAGCGGCGTCTACCAAGGCGTCTGTGAGTGAGCGCGCGCTGTCGCGAGTCTTTGTGGATGCAAACCGCCATTTCTCGCGAGGCGCGGCAGGCGCTGGGCGCGTAAACGCGAGCTGGCGCGCGTCCGCAAGCGTACGTGTGGTTTGGGCTTAATACATATGATGGAGATAAGAGGAAGCTTTAACTCAGGGCCATCTCCGACGTGGCCTATTCAAATACATGTAAAACGCAAAAACGCTTTTCTGAGATAACCCCTGGACCAATTTTGACGACATTTGTTGCATTTGAGCGGGACCGTTAAATTATACTGAATGTTGGAAGTGGAATTTCGATTTAGGGCCTGGATCTTGTTGAAAGAATTTTCAAAAATTCGAAAGTTTGAAACAAAATAGAAGCACGAAGTTTAAAGACTAGCTATCCGTCAAGAACCGATATCGCGGTTACGTAAGCGGCATCCGTTAGATCATTCAAAGCGGACAAATTCGATATGTATATTTATATATTACGTGAATTTGTTACGTTGTGTACAAGGGTTCTGAAAAAGCTGTATTTACACATTGCTAAATTTTTTTAGAGTCATGTGTAACATATCAATTTTGTAAGCTTTAGATGTACTATGAGGTGCAGTTCACAGATTGGGATATCATTTTTCATTGTCGAGTTACGGAGTTTTAAACTTGATAGTGTCGTTTTCTGAAAATTTGTGATTTTTCCAATTTTTAGTAAAAAAAATTGACGATGTAAATCGAAAATTTTAAACCAACAGTCAATAGATCTTAAGTTTTTCTTTTAAATGCAACAAACCTCGTCATGTTTGGTGCAGTGGTTGCCGAGAAAACCGAATACTCCTTTTACATGTCTTGAGATAGGAGCACCCGAACTAAAGTTTCCTCTTAAAGAAAATCGGGAATCAGCAATAAATAAACAGCCCATAATATGTTATCTGGATCACAGTCACCATTGTTCAAGTGGCTCGGCCGCTCATATTAACTCGTCTCAGGGTGGAACAACGCGGCACATATGCGCAGATATGTATGTTTTGCTACGTTTTGGCATAATTTCATATCAGTGATGCACCTTTTCCACAATATTTGACACTAACAAGGATCTGTGTCTGTAGATGTCGATGTAAACAAGTGCACCGCTTTGATAAATCCGGCGCAGAAGGCTGCACTAGAACACTTCTTGAATATGCGAAATGTCTAAATTATGTTTAAAATGAGTACAAAAAGCGAGCTCCAAGTGCAGAAATCTTCGACAACAAACTACAAGGCCTCTGTGTCGGCAAAGGGAACTCAGCGTGCCTTTATCGGCCGCATGGCCGCACTGTTTACACAACAGCGCACTCAGGCCTGCTCACACAGTAGTCATTGAGTGCTTCATGGCTTCCAGGAACGACATGCTGCCTCAAAGAAACCATTAATAATGATGCGCGATCCACGAAACGCAAAACTGACGCTCACTCAGCGTGGGCGCAGGTACACAAATCAACCGGCCAAAGCCCCTGCACCCTTCCAAAACGTTTCCAGGGGCGTGCGGCAGAGGGCAGCACATGAAAATGAAAAAAGGCGGATTCAAAAAGCGGTCGCACTGCGTCTACTTGGCGAGAGCTGCTGCGAGGAAAGGACTGGGGAATGTGGTCCGACCCCGAAGGTGGTGCAGACGTCTCAAAGCTAGTAGCTCCATGGCTGCCACGAGGGATGAAGTGGATAAATAGGCAAGAGACACACGCTCCAATAGTCTCAAAGAACTAGCTGTAGTTGGCACACGAGAAGTATGCGTGCGTGCAATTGGTTCGACTATGCTGGTAGTTAATGGCTCTCAGAGTCGACTCATCCTGTGTCATTAGTCAGGCAAGAGGGTCCAATTTCCCCATTTGTTTTATTCGTATTTGGGAGCGCTTTGCGTGCGTATCCTTCAGGAGTACAGTTTCAAAGGGTTCCGTTTGCTTTCAAATGATTCACTGAAGTTCGTGCTCTTGTCTGTGCAGACGATCTAGCAAATTTCCACATTGATAAGAAGAGCGCGGAGACTGCCCTAGTGATTACGAAACTTTTTTTTTTCGTGGCGCAAGCATCGTCTGAGAAAGTTCTGGTTTCTGATTCGGGCAGTAGTGTACGACGCCTTATCACTAGGCCGAGATTCGATGGAAATATGATCTATATGACGAAAACCGTGATAGATCCCCATCTGATATGACGTGTACACACTGATTATGCATGATTGGACCGAACAAAAGAAAAATTTTTATTTCTGATTCGACGTCTTCTCGCCATTAGCCCTCGACTACTGGTCAAAAGTTTTCGGGCTGCACCCACTTCACCTACCTGTCACGCGATGTCACAAAACTGCAAAAAGTCACCGCGTCATAGTGACGTGTACGTGTTAAAGATGCATTAATATGCCGAACAACTGAATTTTCTTCTGAATAGCTGCAGGCTGCCCCGTTCCGCAAGGAATAAAAGATGGCTGCTGCCGATCGCACAGGCACTGGCTACTCGTACCTGCCGGAGAGCATGGCTTTATTTGCGTATAATAAAACCTTTTGCGCGGCCGTGTAACGCTTTCGAGCACTTAGGGCAAGCTTACGACCTCGTTCTGCCAACTCTTCTTTGATGAGGATCCGTTTTAGTGTCATTCTTAAGCTTCCGTTGCATTCCGCCACGATTTTCGACCAGCCACCGCCAGCTAAGTAAAGGAAAGTGGACCAATCGCAGACGCCGGCACCACCTTCTTCATCCGGTTATCGATTTTCAGTGCAGTGGCTCGGCCCCATCGAATCCATCTTCACTTTAGCGTGCTCCTCGCCTTTTGTCAGCCAATTCGATAATGAAATCTTAGCAATTTAGGCAATGCTATTCGCTTTGAAAGTAAAAAAAAAAGTGACCTCCTATAAACGAGGAGCGCGTTTCATTGAGCTTTTCAAACGACGTTGTGGGTTACCGCCCGATGCTTGCAGCGGTGGTTACGTAAATTTGCCGTCAGGAGATTTTTAAAAAATCACAGATTGGAATAGTTATACGTTATCGAGTACATTCATTGTTTGGTGCTAACACAAACATGAGCATATGCCATGATCATTTTAATGTACTTCTTACTGTTCCCTATCCATTCTAGTGAACTTTCCAGTATCATCGCAGCTCCGACGCCGTAGCAGAAATCTTCCTCGAGGAAGTGCTTATGCACACCTGAATTGTAGCCGATGGCTAGCTGATTGCCGCTTTTAATTTTCGCGATCCAAGCTTCACGCAGCTTCTTGCTGTGCGGGTACGTGTGAATAAGGCTGACACCAGGCTCCCTTGCGTACGTCCGGCACTTCAGCACCGAACAGTATCCTACCACGCTGCACGACTCCAAAAGCAGCCACTACCTATTATAGTACTTTCAAATGCTGTCAAGCAGATACCCAAGGCGGGAACACCTCACCACTTAATCAGAACCGCAGTGCAGGTGGGACTTTAAATTTTCGTTTTCAGTTCGCTTCGGCGCTTCCGAAGCAGCCGACGCGGCCGTTGTGTCCACGTGATCCCTCATGCCACGTCACGCAGACGGTGGCGCCAGCTTTTCCAGTGGTGGAGCTCGCCCCCAATAGGCGGCAAAACATTTAGAAATATAGATACAAACATAGATAGCCCCGGAAAGTGCGTGAAGTGCCTTAAGAATGCTAATCGCATAACAAGAAAATCTCATATAATGCATAGGTAAGACCTTAAATGCTCCTCCTGAATCGGACGTTTCCGAGAACACTCTACAATTTATTTATTGGATGTTGTACAGCGAATCTGTTGTTGATCGGGATTTTTCGTGTCCGCGCTCGGCGCTCACATAAAAATATGGGCCGATCCTGGAGACAGTGAGCAGAGGCGGGAGGCGCACTATGTGCTGCTTCTGCAAGAGGCATCACACGGCATCATCAGATGACATCATCGCTTGACGAATACGTCATTGCGTGGCGTCACGTATGACGCAATGACGTCATCATATTACGTCACCCGGCGATGTCGCCGAGTCACGATGCCGTTATTCTCGTATATATTCTAATTATAATCCGCAGCTAGCACGTCTGCAGCTTGTGGGTAAGTCGTACTTTAGGAATTTTTTTACTGAATTTACTGTGAGAAATTCGATTAGTTCATTAAGGTACTTGCGCTCGGTGGAGGGCCTATAGGAGAATGAGGATGTATGCTGCACTTCAGCACACGTGCGTGCGCGCGTGACGTACGTGTGTTCAAAATGTATCTGTCCTTGATGCGTGGGCGCTCTGCCAGTTGCGTCTGTCGCACAGTGTGTGCTGCGACCGAAATCGACATTATAGCAAACACTGTCGAAAAACCGTACCTCCACCTAGACGCCGCGGCCAATCAGACAGTCCTCAAACGGCAGCTGGAAAAGGGCTGTCTTTGAGTTTCCACATAACAGAAATATGTTTTCTAGTATATTCGAATTGCAATCCGAAACTATCATGGCTGCAGCTTGTGTGTAAGTCGTACTTTACAAGTTCTGCCTTTCTATACTTTCTCTCTCTCTCTCTCTCTCTCCGACGCAATTTACTTTAGAAAATTTTAATTGGTTCAATAATGCTCTTTTGCTTAGCGGAGGGCGTAGAGGAATGAGCATGTAGGCTGCACTTCCGCGCACGTATGTGCACCCGTGACGTTCGTCTTGTCTATCGTCGGCAACAGCTTCGCTGTGCATCAACTTTTAAAGGCTGGAATGGAGGCGGATTCTTTCAAGAAATCGAAGGCTTCGGGAGTCTATTATGGAACTCTAGATAATTATGAATTATGAAGAGAATACAAGAAGTTGTGTGATTTGCCTCACTCAGTGACAATCAACACGCTTTTAGTTGCATCCTCCTATGGCACACCCGAGCATTTTAACGCGACAGCGTTAAGGAGCTCGTGTCGCAGAAAAGCCGGTGTCGTCGGCGTCCGCCGTGAGCGAAAAATGGCGGAAGACAATTCATAAATAAAACAATTTGCAAGATGGGATGGGTGGGAATAGAACCAGGGTCTCCGGAGTGTAAGACGGAGACGCTACCACTCAGCCATGAGCTCGGTGCTTCAAAGCGGGACAAAAACGCCTCTAGTGAATGCGGTGTTGCCTTAGAAACGTACCGTGGAAAGTTATACTGCAGTGTATATCGGTAATTATGAGCATGTAAATTACAGAAGTCGCAGTTAAAGGCGTAGCGAAGTGCGTTTCCGCTACATTTCTTCTGCGCTTGGCGCGCACGCAGAGCCATCTTGCGGCAAACACAGAAGACCCCCTCCTCGCAATGTACGGCGCTGCCCCTACAGGTGGCGTGCCACGCGCCCGCGTCTCCCCTTCGTCTCGTTTGAGCGAATTGGAGCCGTGCGGGGACCGGTGCGAGGATGCCCCAATACCCTTGCATTTAATAAGTTTTCTCGCTCTCTGCCCTTCCAACTTCCAGCGTGCATCACTCGAACCCTCGTGTTTAGGCGACGCGGCTCCTCTTTCCGCTCACAGCGCGATTCCTAGATGCAGCGTCCGATGCGGGACGCCTCTGACGCGATCGCTGCGCCGTAGCGCGACTGATGGGAAAGCGTCCCCTGCGACGTGTGCCGCGCTGCAGGCGAGAGTAATGCGTCTGCGTGGTGCTCCCACGCGAGATAGAGGACGATCCTATCGAGGCGTCAGCCACATGATCGCGTCCGCCTTCATGGCGCGTCGCGGCCCGGCTGTCCGTGCCGATCACGACGTTTGGCTCGCGTGGATCGTTTCTCCCTCCGAGACACCGAGTTCATTGGTTCGTTCCGCTTGCTCAGGCTCACGTTTCGTCTTTGCGTGACTCAAGAGCATGCCGAGCGAATGAGTGGGCGGTGCGAACGGAGTGCGATAACGCTATCGCGTTCCACTCTTGAAGGCGAAGCTTAAGCGACCTCCAACTTCTTTAGACTATGGCTGAAGTTAACAGGTACACTCTCTACATGTTTTACATTATAACCGGTGCATGACAACGCCTCCTCATTATTTCTAACGCTCGCTATAACCACTGACCTGTTTGCCCCGCATGCTATAAATGCTGAAAACTATCAGCGCAGATAAAGCTCCAAAACACAACACGTGGAGGCTTGCCGAACTGCCTGCTGCTGACCGGGGTCCAGCCGTGATGCATTATTGCACTCCAACCGCAACATCTAGTTTTGTGGTCCCCATGGCAACCCCCTAGTGACTGGGAACTCCATGGTAACCCAGCCATGGGTTTGGCAATCCCACAGTCATGGCAACCCCCACAGTAACGCAGCCATGGGGTTGGCAATCCCACAGTCATGGCAACCCCACAGTCATGGCAATCTCACAGTCATGGCAATCCCACAGTCATGGCAACCCCATGGTAACCTAGCCATAGGGTTGGCAATCCCACAGCCATGGCAACACCACAGTGACTAGAAGACACGAAGGTCAGGTCGTGTCCGCCATTCACTGCTCTGGTATTCGCAGCTATAAACTACGATGGAGCACACACACAGCCGACAAGGCTTTCCTTTGTTGAAACACGTAGCTAGTGGACAGCATAACAAACGAGATGTATCGTGTTCCAGGGGCGATAGCCAATATGTGCCACTTGCTACCGAGCCGTTGGCGGCGTTTCTTTGCTCCTTTGTACCGAAACTAAAGACGCGTGGTGACGCTACCTTGAAATTTGCGCAACGTCTCCCGGTGATTTTGGCAGCGTCTGCTCGACACTAATAGCGGTTTATCAATGCACAAAGATTACAAAGCCCCTTTAAAGTAAAATAAAAATACTTAATCTATTTATCTTTTGTGGACTTCTACTCCTTAAGAAAGACCCGAATATGCGATAATTTTGCGAAATCCGAGACGTAAGGCTTATGTTCCCAATCCCCGCCGGTTTGGGTGAAAAAAGTTCACAGAAACCTTGACCTTAATTTTCTCTCATATTAAGCAATTCTTGCTGCATCAGTCAAATGCAGGTACAATTCTGGCAGAATTATGTACCAATATTAACTGATACAGTGTTTATATGATAGTGTCCCATCTCAGTGTTATATAATAGTGTCTAGCATCTCAGTGTCACTTGTGGTGGCACTAAGTGGAACTTAGCCAGAGGCTACTGTACGACCCAATATCGGTGGCTTAGCGGCTATGGTGTTGCGCTTGCGGAGCACGAGGCCGCGGGATCCATTACCGGCCGCGGCGGCCGCGTTTCCATGGGGGTGGAACGCGAAAACGCCCGCGTCCCATGCACTGGCAGCACTTTAATGATCCCCTGGTGGTCAAAATTAATCCAGAGTCCCCAACTACGGCGTGCCTCATAATCAAATCGGGGTTTTGGCACATAAAACCCCACAAATCAGTTCAGGCTATATTGTACGCGCAATCACCCGCGTGCCACTTCGTCTCCGCACCACGCGTTGTCCAATGCAGTTAGAAAATTTGCAGCCGGATGTTGCTGCACACTAAAAGCTCGGCGAGAAAAGTCGTCTGCATAGGCCAGAGTTGAAATTAATTCAGGGGCCGAACCGCGTATACCGCATATATAGCACATTGCTCCAAAAGGACACGGCCAGACAGGCCGTCTCACGGGGGGCCAAACTAAACGCAATATTCCCGTACACTCTTCACGTACAGGCTAGACGGCCCGAGATAGGTGATGGCACGCGCTGTGTTTCCGTACGCCTAGTGCGCATTGATGCTTCGAGGCAGCTCGAAGGACAATTCGTTCGCAGCAGCTGCCGCTCATTATCACGCCAGCGTTCCGACAGCGAGTGTCCGCGGTCAACGAGTTAGATGTGTTTGTGTTTACGTGTGCGCACGTGATAATGCGCTTATTAATTTAGTTAGGAAGCAAATGTTTACAGCAGTTTATGCAGCTGATAAAACTATTAACTTTACTTCGTATGGCTGTCTCATAATTTGCTATCGCAATCAATGCTTCGCCTTTCGGGCGAAATTGCGACTTTTATCTTTCTTTTTATTTCTCTTTCTTTCTTTTTATATGTTGTGTTGTTCTTTTCGATGGTTATAATTGGGAGTGTGAGTTGTGTGCAAGGCCGGGTTATGCGCGCAAAAACACGACGGGAACGAAGTGAGTGCTGGCGCGGGCCGCCCACATCGTGGACGGCGTGCCCTGAGGACAAGCCAGTGCCAATTAGGGTGCTACATACTGCGTCACGATGACAACTCACCTGGCCGTGGTGAAGGTGGTGCCATTGCCAGAGCCGAACGTGGAGGCGGCAACGAAGAGCGAGATGAGCACTGCCGCCGGCCCCAGCACGTGGTTGCCGAACCGCTGCACGGGAGACACACGGCGCGTCTGTCAAGAATAGCTCTCGCGCAATCACGACAAGTCTCTCGCGTGAGACCTGTCGTGTGGTACCTGACAATGAGAACGGCTGCAATGTAGTTCAGCAAGCGCAGCAATTTTCTCCTCGAGTGGACAGTGCAGCGTCCGCCGCCTGCACCGCGTTCTTCGATTTGAAGTCCGTGCAAGGCAAGTTCTTAACGAATTCGCGGTTCTCCTGCGCTCGCTACACTTTGGACGTGCAAGGCGTGGTGAAAGCACTCGGTAGCAGTAAACATGACGCGCAGCGCGAGTTCATTCATGGTGCGCGAACGTAAATGTCTGCCGCTTTGGTTATAACATTAAGCATGTGAGGCACAAGTTAGACGCCTGAATGGTTGTGAGGGCATGTTGATTGTGAGGAACGAGAAGGTACAGAAAAGTCTCGTCATGCTGAACACGCCGGTTCGTGTCAGACCACCCGAGCTAAGCGGCATTGTGCTCGGTCGGTCCAACTACTGCGCACCGGTGACACGTGTGGTTTCCGGGTCTCGATTTACCCTCGCGATACATCGTTTGTAGCAGCCAGGCGCCAAGCTCCACGTCACTGTCGGATGAGGGCGGCACGTGCAGCTCAGATGCGTCACCGCGTGCACGCACAATCCCCTTTGTTTGCGCTGTTCTGCGCCGTGCGACCCTCGCACACCGAGTGCCGCTACGAGGTTCGCTTAAGCGGAACGCGGCGCCGACGTTCTTGCGGCGCCTGCATAACGATTTCCGTTTTCATAACAACCTGCTTATAACGCATTTCGTTTTTACCACCAGAAGGACGGTTGTATACTCAATCCGTGCCGCTGTGTTCGTAGCATCAGTTGCAATGATTAATGGAGGAACAAAGTAAAGCACAGACGTTCACGAACTCGTAGGTGTCACGCGACGTCGCTGAATAGCGCCCAGTGTACAGGTTCGATGCGCGAAGGATCCAGCATTTAGCTACGCGCGCCCGCGTCACGCATACATGCACCGATTCCCATGAGCTCAGAGATGCCTTCTGCAAATGTCTCGGCTCTTTGCGACACGTAAACGCATCCCCTGCTTCACCTATTCTCACTCCCACAGCATTTATGCCAATCTATACAGTGCGTTTCTATATGCCATGGCAATCCGTACCACAGCCCCAGTAATTTTTTTTTTCGCTTCCAAGACATAAGAAAAAAGCGTACAAATGTTATTCGTGCTACGCCACTACGGATTAATTACCTGCCCAGGCGGACATCATTTGAAAAAAGAAACATTAACTAATTAAACTAACCGAATTAATAAAAGTCCTACTTACCAACCTACTCCGATTGGCGCTGTTACTTCGTTACATCATAGTTAGTTCAGCAGTAGGCACCAGACAGACCACTTTATCGCGCCGTATACAGCCAAGCTTCCTTTTACGCCGCCCTACTCACAGGGTGGTTACAGTGCGAACCACGCTTCACAGTACTGCGTGTGTAATCGGCTAAATTGAACGAATCATTTGACGCCAGTTATTTCGGTCAACGTGGTCATGTTGAAATTTAAAAACACGGAACTACACCTTTATGACGATTCCCTTCAAGTTTCCAATATATATATATATATATATATATATATATATATGTCCTGTAAATTTGGTAACTATAGAAAGTTAATTAATGCAATTAGGTTTCAGTAAGCGAATAACTTTGCTTTTTTGTTCTTTCTTTTCTTTTTTTTTGCGAATTATGTCCGCCTGGGCAGATAATTAATCTGTAGTGACGTAATTCTAGTAACTTCTGTGGATTTTTTTTTCATTAATAGTGTTAGAAGAAAAAGAAATATCTGCATATTGCATAAAGCCGTTGTCAGCGGACGTTACATTGGGCCTGTGGCGTGACTGTAAATCTAGTTTTCAGGTTATCCAGGCCTTTTTCAGATTACTTTTTAAATAGTACCAGCATAGGCTCTAGATTATGTGCATATAGGCTTGGCCTGTTATGTGTTTTACCGTTTCCCTCTGTCGTCATCGCCACTCATCTTGTACCACCTTCTTTCCCCTTCCCCAGCCCACAGTAGCTGGCAGATGAATGTACCTGAGGCCGACCTCTCCACCTGCTTTTCTTATCAATGAAAATTACCCGCCGTGGTTGCTCAGTGGCTATTGTGTTAGGCTGCTGAGCACAAGGTCGCGGGATCGAATCCCGGCCACGGCGGCCGCATTTCGATGGGGGCGAAAACACCCGTGTACTTAGATTTAGGTGCACGTTAAAGAACCCCGGGTGATCGAAATTTCAGGAGTCCTCCACTACGGCGTGCCTCATAATCAGAAAGTGGTTTTGGCACGTAAAACCCCATAATTTCATTTTTTTATCATAAAGATTGCAAACTATACCTCGGTTGACAGGTGCATAGGTATGGCAAGGTACATGGCCTTGTGTATCTACCAGCTCTATCGAATTGCAAATCAGACTTCGGCAGCACATCTTCAACACCGGTCAGACCGTCGGCTCCGTGGAACTAAACACACGGTCAGTTCCCGAGAAACGTCAGGGCGAGTTGACCGACCTGCAACGCACTTGCTTTTGGCTCGTGTCGATTGAGTGTTCGCGTATTTTGCGGAGATGCCGAACGAGTTTCAAGCAGCAAACAAAATAATCCGTACCACAGCGACGGCTTCGGAAGCGAGCAGTTCTGTTGCAGACATGACGCTCATGTAGGACACGTTGATGAGAACGTAGCAGAGAGTCACCAGGGGAATCCCGATCAGGATGGAGCGGGGTAGGTTGCTGCAAACCACATAGGGGAACCACAGGAACCCTTCACTGTAGCCAACTGCATTTTATTTCGTTTGCGTAGTCCATCCGCTATATTTTTTCTTCATTCACTAAGGCATCTAAAGGTAAAATATTTGCTAAAGGTAAAATATTTTGGCACTTACACGTAAGGGTTGATCAACTCTTCCGTAATGTAGTTCAAGTTATTCCTGGAACATCAAAACAAGGATATTAGTCATCGAGATTCTCGTCTTTGCTTAAGGCAGTCTTAAACTTAATGTAGTTTCCTATTATCTTTCCTACCCGCACATTTCCCTTCACGTTATGCATAAGCGGTCTCTACTCAAGCTACGCTGGTTTTGTGAGCATGCGCAAAAGCCTAGCGCCTAACCCTACCACTAAATGGCCAAAACTGTCCAGACCATCCGTCGTAAGCCCACAGTCCGGAGTAAAAGGCAGTGGCAACGTCAGACACCGATGAGGTAGTCCCTTGAAAACCAGTGGCCAGGTACTGCGTGTGGCCTGCGCGGCGGAAAGAAGTGGGAAACGCTGTATCTTGTGGCTACTTCCTCTGGTTGGGCGGTTGCAACGTTAAGAGCACCGCCTCCAGCCCCACTTTTCCTCTCTGACATCCCGCAAACATTCATCTTCAGATATTACGTAATTCCGGATCAGGCAAACAAACCCGAAATATTTTGGTCGGGCATCTGAGCATTCCCAGTTATACGAAGAAACAGACAGTGAAGCAGGAGAGAGCGCGAGGGAAATTAATTGTGACATTTAATTGAAATGTAGAAATAGCAAAGTCAATAGAAATCAAAGTGGTCAAGTTTCAGGTCCGTTAGATTCACCCTGCACTTCGGGAACTAGTTCCCGCCAGTTCTTGCTCGTGCGAAATGAACACGGCACCCGCTGCACCAACGCTGCACTGACGAGTGTAGGGAATGCTGTGAACTACACGAACTGCACGGCGCCTGCACAGAGTAGAACGAATAGCGACGTGCAGGCGCCGCCATGTTGAACTGGCGAAATTAATGGCGAAGGGCGGCACCTCGTGAACTAGTTCAGAGAGTGCAGTCGAATCGAATGGACCGGAAGATAACGTGCCAGAGCCGCCGCTCCGCATGGCTGTGACCAACAAAAAAAAAGAAATCGAGCCCCCCGGATCCCCTTACTTTTCTCGCTCTAAGCATTTTATAATAAATGTTTATTCAGAAGATGATAATGTGTTTGATGCGTCGAGCCTCCACGCATGGAGACACCAAATTCAGGTGTTTACTACGTCCAGAATCGTATGAAAAGAAGCCGAACAAACCCTTTTATAGAACTAACCCTGTATGGTCAACAAAGAAAATTGTCACGAAATATCATCTGTTAAAAGAGCAGTCAAACAGATGTAGACGGATATTAGGAATTCGCGGCGAGTAAAGAATCAGAGGTCTGTTTCAACATGTTCCACAACGAATATGATTTGGTTTCTTGTACAACTCAGTATAGAAAAAACGAGCTTCGTATGTGCCTAAGTTTGTAAGCCGAGTCATATTATTTCATCAAACCATATTTTATATGATTTCGACAATCGAATGATCTAAAGCAAAATCTCAAAGGAATTTGCGGTGGCGCGAGTCCACCGTATGTTCGAAATCCTTTTAGTTACACCATAGTTTACTTTCCCGCGTATCCTTTGTGGCACTCCTTGTAAGTACAGGTTTGACGGCGACGGGTTGCGAAACGCTCTCGTGAGTTGGCATTGTGAAATCTGCATATATGCACACGCTCTCACCGAGGCATATATACGTTCGTGAGTCGCGACAGCTGCTGTTTCTCCTGGCCTGTAGACCAGTCGGGACGTATAATGCTGATGCTTTTTATTTTATCTTCGCGAACTTTTAAAATTTCATTACTAGAACAAGAACAAAGTGCATAGTGGATAAACCTTGCCGTTCAATATACAGATTGAAGTGCGCGTCCTGTTAACTTAGGTTTCCTAAATCTTGAACCAAAAATTTTGCATTGTATCTTGTACTCCCGACTCCTTCGTTAGCGCTTCCGGGCTGCAACATGTTGAAATAAATAAATAAATAAATAAATAAATAAATAAATAAATAAATAAATAAAGAACACGGCCAATATAGTGTAAAGATTCCTTTCGCACGAATATATTCCTTTCTTATAATCAACCGTTCACGACCGGCCGATCTCGGTGATAACGTAGGTGAGGTGCCGGTCGGACCACTTACCAAGAGCGAAAAGGAATAGCATTGGAATAGAATCGCTGCATTATCCCGGTCCAAGATTCCCAAGGTAAAATTACCCACTACTGGTCAATTTTACCTAGAGAAACTGGGCCTGTACATTCATAATGCAATTCGTACACGCTTGGTAAGAGACGTCCGTAGCCAGTTGTGACGGCGGACATACTATTAGCGATGGCGCACAAAACAAAAACGACTTTGTGAATTAGACCCCTTGATTAAGAACCGTGCAGTGCGTTAAATCGTAAGTCTTGAGCGCCAACTCAACCTACGCATGATTGCAGAGGCCTGAGGCCGAATTCACATATCTTTCTGTTCGTAAGTGCTCTTTGCTATTGGCCGGCTGCCTTCGGTATGGGAACATGTACAACATCACGATTGACATCTGCTCTTACGACAGTTCCAGCGTAAGAGCTGCGTGTGTCTATGTGTGAAAATGGGCCCTGATTTATCTATTCGTACATAAATGTTTCTTTTTTTTTTTTTCGTGACACAGTGGGACAGTCCGCCGGCAAGCGTTACCATGGTCGAGATGGCATCACTATTGGCGGCAAGTGCAACGTTTATCCACCGGAAAACAGGGAAAGCGCTCCTGAATCGGTGTTGGGGCCCAAATAGATGTTGCAGCATGCGCCAATGATTGTTGTGTAGGTGCACGCACCTTTGCCTATCATGACCATTCCAGCGATGATGATGACCGCCACGGCCACGAGCTTGGTGACGGTGAAGATATTCTGTATCCGAGTGGCCAATTTGACGCTGTAGCAGTTGACGAACGTCACCAGGCCTACAAAGTGGCACATAGTACACAGGGGTCAGCTCGCCCGCTCCATTTTCCCGCAGTCAGATGCCCGCATTCGCGTTTCGTGCATGGGCACGGAGCTGGCCGCACCATCACTCAACAGCAGGGCAGGGACATACTGAAAGGTAGGGGCTCCCGCTATCCGAGCAGTTACAGCGACAAAGCACACAGGGATGTGAGACGAGTGCTTTGAATATTTTATGCTCAAGACGGCGGGTACGCTCACTTTCATTCGCTTTAGGGTGGCACATTTTTGATAAGGTTCCGCGGCGCTACAGGCTCCTCTGTTCCCCTGTACTAGGAGAGCCAATGCAAGACAGCTGCAAAACACTCAGTCCCTGCTTAAATTAAGCGCTGCTATTGGCTCTGCCGGGTATCCCCTGGAGCAAACGCGCAAATCGTGGCAGCAGCGCTGTATTTCTGTTGCCTATATGCATGGCCGCTCGGGGAATCAACGCTTCAGGAGCTTCCTACGCGTGCTCAGCCTCATGCGTTAAATAGTGAATTCTATGAACGTTTCAAAATGCTTTCAGTTTGGGAAATGTTCTGAACTAAACAATAAACAAAACACGTCAGACACCCCAATATGCAACGTAGGACAAGAATGATACACATAATACTGAAACGTAAAACTTAAATAAACATAGGGTTAGAAAAAAAAAAGGAAGGAAACAATCCTGGGGTGAATGTGAACGCGCTTGCGCGTGTAGTATCTTCTGTGTGCGAACAAACCGACAGAGAACTCAGCGGGCGGCGCCACAGTTACGAGGCCGAACACAGACGTCAGTGGGACAGAGCTGAAATAATTAATTAAATATATCAAACTTTTCACTAATGATTTCTGCTTAAAACGCTTATATTCGGAAGTATGAGATTATTCTAATAATTTGGTGTTCATATCACAGCCTATATTGGGCTACCTTTTTTTAAACGCGCTGTAAAACTTCTCAGTAAAACAAGGAAAAAATAGAAAGGAAGACCTGCGACCGGGGACGTCCCTCCGCGTCTGCGCTATGAAGTACGCAGGTGAGCAGCCCTGGCTGTAGCTACATATCGAGCGAGCAGCTGCGAAAGGCGTGCGATATAAACCCCTTCATGTATGGGCACAGCTTTTGCCGCGGTTTTCCAGCCGTCTTTCCTTGAAGAGTCTGGAAAAGCACACGTCATGATGCAAAGCCTAAATTGTGCTGCGTTTGGATGATTAAGTGCAAACTGTGACGAGCATTGTACTAAAAGTAAATGTGCATTGAATGTAATCTTGTTTACTGTTGTTTCTAGACATTAAAAGCTGTAATTAAATCCCTTTACTTGGACAGCATTTTGTGTGTGTGCTTGTGCGTCGTCAGTCCAGTCAAAGATAAGACTGCTCAATTTTCATCGACCGTGTAGTTTTAAGGCTAACAAATGTGACATTAGAGTGACTCGATTAATTAATTAAAATTAAATTCTCGGTTTGACGTGCCCAAAATCACGATACATTTACGAGACACGCCATAGTGGGGGACTCCGGATTAACTCTGACCACCTGGGGTTCTTTGACGTGCACCCAATGCAAGGTGCACGGGCGTTCTTGAATTTCGCCGCCATCGAAATGCTGCCGCCGCGGCCGGGTTTCGATCCCGCGCACTCGGGCTTAGCAGGGCAACGCCAAAGCCACTACGCAAGTAAGATATTGATGAAGGCTAGTTGGTTCATATTTAGAACTGAGGTTGAACAGCGCGAATGTCCTTGTGCAATGTCCTCGTGCTCTTGTTTTACTCGCGCTGCTCAACCTCAGTTCCACTACGCTACCACAGCTATAGAGAGACTTGAGTTCGCCCCTGCTTATCTGTATGCTACCAGCCTTTTACAGCCCTGAACTGCGTGAAGCTTCTAGTAGTCAACCGGGCGCCCTTGGAAAGTCACGCGTCCATGCACGAGAACGTTCGAATCCTAGTCGAGCACTGTCGTTTTCCTGCGCTGCACGAATGGTCCGCGGAACCTGGCAAGTAAACTTACTGCTCATACGTTGCAAAACAGCGCGAACACTCGCAGCGCGGTACATTCGCGTCGTCCAGAAAGTGCAGCGAGACAGCCTTGTGGACAGACTCTGCAAGAGCGCAGGAGAGAGAGAGGGCGGTTCAGTTTGCGGCCGAGCGCAGTGTGCTCACAGATACATCCGGCGGCGACCATCTTGGTAGGCACGGGCGGCGTGTCTCCGCATTCGGGGAAGGCTGGCTGCACGATGTACTTAGCGAAGCTGAGCGCCATGATGCCCAGGCCAGCCGGTTTGAGCAGCAGCACCGTGGTCCAGGCGTGCAGGAAAGCCGGCACGGGCTTCAGGCCACCGCGCGCCGGAGGGTCACCCGCGAACGCCGTCAGGATGTAGATGAAGTCGCCGCCGGACTTGTGGATCATGGTGCCCAGCTCGGCCAGCGACAGCGCACCTGTGGTCGCGCAACACTTCCCCATTTATTACACGCACACACGTCAGATCTACACCACCTCGCAGAGTCATGGCAGCTCTCTGTGTAAGCATGTATATACCGTGCGGCATGTCTATGGGGTGCGGATATCAGAATATTCAACCCCAAGGCACGTACGCGCCCAATTTTTACATTCAGAGGTAGTTACGATTGCAACTTGACTGTTTTATAGCACATTCGGTAATAAGCACAATGTACTTTGTCTTACAGATAAGCTATCAGCACATGCGGTGGCGCCTTATGAAGGCGTATGTACAAAATTGCGCGCCATGAGCACAGTCAAAATGAGTACATTTGTCTGTATGTATCAGTGAACCACACTCCCCTCCATCGCGGACATTTCGCATCTCAGCGTGTGAACTCGCGGCTGCACCAGCTGTACACTTTATTCATGTGTGTACAGGGTGTCCCAGCTAGCTTATTTGGCCAGAGTTGAAAAATATGCGAATGCCGCGTAGCTGGACAGAGCCAATGTAATGTTGTTTACCGTCGCTTGCAGATAGGAAGATTATTTTTTTCATTCTGCCTAATTGAATTATTAGTCTTAATTAAATATTCTACTTCTCAAATATTGTAATTAGGTGAAAGGTGTAAATGATAAAATTGTAGAGCCACATGAAAAACTCCCAATGCAGCTTTCTGTTGCTCAATACGTGCTGCATAAAAGTGTTTTTCCGAGCGGGAAAGGAGCCCGCGAATGCACGCACAATTGCCGCGCTACTGGCCGTTCGAGGTACTTGAGAGCTCGTAAAAACCACTATTTCCGCTATGTGTGCACGAACCTCGCCCGCGCTTACGCGGGACAGAGAGCGAATCGCGAACGTATATTGTTAAGAACGGCCAGCTGCAGTGCAAGTTTGCCAGCCATTTACGCCAGCGGTGGCAACCTCATCTTGGAACGCTGCCGCCAACCTCTAGCCACGGCGTGACTAAGTCGACTTTGTGTCGGGAACAATGCGCGCATCCTCCACTCTCCGTCGCTTCAGCTAGGATGCGCTTGACGAAGCAGTCTTTGTGCTGAAACCGCCACCGTTACGCTCTAGCCTCGTCGCCGTTGTGACTGAAGGAGTTCGACGAAGCAGGCTTTGTGCGCAACACGACAACGCGGACCGGATCTGCTACGGGTGGGGGAGTTGCCGCGGGAAAGCCGACGAAGGCTCCTTCCCACGCGCCGACCAAGACGCAAGACAATGTGCTACCCGGACGCGCTACCCGGACGCGCTACCCGGGACGGCTCAGAGTTCTACGAAGCCCCTCTGACGTCGGCTCCGGACCATTGCACCTGCGTGCGTGCGTGCGTGCGTGCGTGCGTGCGTGCGCGCGTGTGTGTGTGTGTGTGTGTGTGTGTGTGTGTGTGTGTGTGCGCGCGCGCGCGCGCGTGTGTGTGTGTGAGCCCTCATCCTCCTCCAAGTCGAGAGCCCGCCTCCTCCAAAAGGGCGGGTCATTTACAATGACGTCGAACTATGACGTCGAGCGGAGTGCATATAAGCAGCGATTGTCGGCTGCTAGAGTGTGCTCGTTGTTGTGCTCGAAATGTACTCGTGAGCTGTGTGCTCGTAAGCTGTTTGCTGTATGCTCGTCTTGCGGGCTCCATTTGGGAGTCACGCTAGACTGTCGATGTATCTCATGTTCAACTGTAAATAACATGTAAATAAATCCTGCTCTCCTAAGTCCCGACGAAGAGTCAAGCTCCTTCCTACAGCTACGACTGCCAAATCTTACACCTGAATGGCAGCGGTGAGATCGGCCTACAGCTCGTAGATCGTCCGACAACTCTAAGAAATGGTGGCAGCGGCGAGATCGTCCGACGAATCTTACAATATGCTGGCGCTCTGTCCTCAGTAAGGGCTGGGAAGCTGTTTGCAGTTTTTGCTTTCCTCGTTTCACGTGTAGCATGAAGTTTAGACGGTGGGTCGGGGTATTCGATTTATATATCCTAACCTTCCGAAGCATCGAGTAATGCTTTAATAGCGATGAAGCTGCTTATTAACTCAGTTGAGGTCACGTGAGCCAGACAAGCGAAGATTATCGCTCGTATAAAGTTGTGCGTGCAGTCTACCGGGGTACTTTCCGTTCAACTGCAACTACGCTTTCATAGCATCGGATAGATCCCAACTATTATATACGTTCACTGGCAGCATACTCGACACATGTGATGATGAAAACCGCGAGTTAGTTCCTGCAGTTTTGCACCGCTATAGAATAAAAACAATGAGGCAGGCTTTCTGTATAGCCTGCACCTTATCCATTCCGTCGGTGACTTGACACCGGAAACAACTGACCAGTACAAAAACGAATAATTTTATTCTCGCTCGCTATATGTTAATAATACGCATCTATAATTAATTACCAGAAGTTAATCAATCCCCTAACTTCTATTCGCAGCTAAAGTCAAGCGAAGCCCCGTAAGGCGCGGCCCACTGCCCCACTAAAATGTGCCTCGAACTTACTTTTTCCCAACACGTACGTCTGAACACAAAGAAAGCGTCTAAACCGTACAGAGTGGTGACAGAGACCGGAAGCTGGAGTTTCAATTCGCCACAGCCACTCGGTCTTTTTTGTCGCGCTGTATAGCGAAGGATCACCGGTAGTTATCGCAATCCTTCAAGTACACCCACGTTGATCGAGATGAGAACGTGGAGAGAGGGCACACGAGATTGGTTCATGCGATTCGGTCGTGTCCCTCGATCGCCCCTTGGGCAAAGCTGGAGGACCATGCGGCCCTAGTTTAGTCCTCTGCTGAAGGTGCGTCTGGAGAAAAAATGGCCACGAAGTGAGAGCATTTAACGAACGGTGACCGCACCTGCGGTGGACTATGGAAGCGAAGCCGCTGTACGAATGAGCGCGCCACGGATGCTAGCGCTGAGCGAGGGGCGGGCTGCCTGCCACGACATCCGTCCGCGCGGGGAGTTGAACCACTTGTCTAGCAAAGCACTAACAACGGCCGGCAAACGGCGATGGTGCCAACCGACGAGACATCGCTCCGGACGGAACAAATGGGCCCGCTCGTTATCCCATTTATTGCTTGCCGCTTATCTATAGCGCACCTGCGGATGCGGCTGGCAGCTGCACACAAGGAGCAAGATATTTAACGCAGCCGCATGCACGTCCCGCGGGAGCAAACGTCGCTGGCGATTCGAGAGAGCAGAAAAGAAAAACCGCAGTCTCCTAATATGTCCGTCTCTCGATGGAGGAGTGAAAAGCTGCAGGCCGGTGACAAGTAAAGTATCGATTGGCAGTGTTGGACAGCCTCAAATTGCAACAAGTAAACTATTGGCTGCGCGTGGCCTGCTTCCGGTTTCCGTGCGTGTCGTCTCGGCCAATGGCGAGGGCAAACCAAGCGAGATTTTTTTTTTTTTTTTTTAAATATGTTGACGCTGCTTTTTGAACGGAGCGCTCGGCGCACATGCGCAGCTGTGCCTTCCAGCGACCATCGCGTCACTGCAGGTTCGTGGTGACGCCTAAAATAAAGAAAGCGCAAAATGCGCGACTAACAGAAAGGGACCTCTGAACCACACCCGGGCGGAAACTCACCGAAGAGGGAGAGGATGCCGCAGCCGGCCCACACGATGAGACTCAGCGCTACGGAGCCGGACCGCTCGAGGACGCCCTTCGGGGACACGAAGATGCCCGAACCTGCAAGAAGCCGCCACAACACAGGCGCGTTCACTGAGATGCGCGTGCCATTATTAAAGAATAAGCGTACTGCACTCCTCTGAGCAACTCGGAGACCCGGCCTGGAAATCATGCATGGAGCCTTACTTAAAAGTCGTGCCGGTCTCATTTCCCGAAATCGCCACGCGCCAAGAGAATTTGTGACTGCGGTAGTAGCGAAATTTTCATTGCCGCGGTTTCATTTATGTTGAGAGTCGGCAACAGCCACGAGCGAGCACCGCAGTATATATAGCGGGTCCCAGCTAACGTTAGCCAAGCTGTTCGACGAAAAGAAATGAATAAAAAAAAAAATACGGCGCGAGATACGATCTAAAGATTTACTCTGTTCGGTCGTCAAACCTCTGACGACCGAACAAAGTAGGTTTCATAATTGTATTGCGCAGCGTCTTTAAAAAATTTTTGTTTGATCAACAGGTTGGCAAACATCAGCTGGGGCACACAGCATGAGTGCGCGAAATAAAGATTTTTGTTCAGTTTGCTAAGCAGAACCTGTTTCTTTCACAAAATATTTTTTTTTTATTTGGAGTAGACAGTGGTTCCGGCGTTAGACCTTCGATACGACAATACATATTGTCGAACTGAAGAACTTCTACTTCACAACTGTGATTGTAAACGTAAGCTGGCTACCTCTGTGATTGGCGACAATAGTTGGTGCCCCTTCCGCTTTCACTATACGGGGTGTTTGATCATATTATTAACAGAACTTTTTTTTTATTCACCCGTGGAATGCAGCACAGTTCTGCTTATTGAGCTAGAGTATACACTGAAAGGCTGAGATTATTTTCACGAGACAAAAAATGACTTATTACCAAAATTTCACTAATTATCTTTCATAGTAATTACTTTACAGCACATATGCTATTTACTGTATGAGTTTCCAAAGCTTGCGACAAGATACGTTGGTATCCCAGTATTTTTTTAGCTTCACCGTAAAAGAAAGACCTTTTTATAAAAAAAAATAAGTGGAACAACGATGCATTTTTACCCCAAGTTTGTCAGAACTTATTTTAAGACTATTGCTAGTTGCAAAACTGGCTCGAAGTGGATGTGTCTTGTAAAGCCAGTGTCTTCAATCCGTGTATTGCAATCTGTGCGCCAAGGTAATTGCTTAAATAGTGAATTAGTTAAACATTGTTCAATATTCAATTATGCGTTTTGATGTCGAGTGTATGTAATGTCCGCCTTTTGGAGTAATCCAGCTCAGTTAGTGGTTTTATGCGACATGTCAGAGGAGATCATTTTTTTTTAAATCTGTTGACGTCAAAAAAAAAAAAAGAAGGCTATATACGCGTCGCTAAAAAGTCAAGAAGTGCGCCTGCAAAGAAAAATCTCTCAGCTACAAAACAGCACAGCCATTCATTCGATTATTATTATTATTATTGCTACTGCTATCGTTGTTGTTATCATCATCATCCCCATAGCCTCCGTTTGCATCACGCTATTCCGCGAACGCTGCGACACAATTATCCTCTTTCTGCGTTGTCGTTATCAAGATTCACCTTAAGTATACGGGCTTCGGCATCTCGAGTGATAAGGTGCTCGAAGGCAGTGCCTACGGCCAACCGGGTGCGCGTTATCCGATTCAAAAGCGCATGCGCGCACTCGAGGCGCCTCTCGACTCGAGCGCATCCATCTGCAGCCGATGGATGCGAAAGCACCTCCACAAGCGAGCGAGAGAGGTGGCCCGCCCGAGCGTCGCGTCGCACGAAATCAGTTCGCGCACCACTTGTGCTCTTCGCTCCCAGATATGCGTCCCGGGCACAGCTCGAGCCGCCGTTTTTTCTTATTTCTCCACCGAACTCATCCATACTATAGAGGTCGATCCTGTCGCAACGCTTTGCAACGTCCTGCTACGTGAGAAACCTCGTGATCCCAGACGTTCGGCCAATTGCGACACCGACCCGCACTCGTCAGGGCGGTCGCGCGCGGTTACGCGGGTCGGATTCGTGTGTGTGGAAGCAATCGCGACAGCCAACAAAATGAAAGGGAAGGCGTCTGCTGGCGCTCGACTTGGGTTACAAACTATGTGTAATGTTTCTGTATAAACCGTATAAACAGCATGCGGTTCGCCGGTTTCGGCGCGTAGAATTTTATGAAAGAGACTCGTGGTATGCGATTCGGCGTCTCAACCCGGGTGCGACCAGTCAACAGTCGCAAGCAAGTTCCATAACGTTCCCACGAGTTCCCACAGCCGGAGCCGCCACATCTCAGACGTGTCGCACGTCCCGTCGTGCCTCACGATTTGCCCTCGTAATTTTGCACCACTATACTTCCGACGGGACGTCGACACTAAGGACAGCATATTATACCGTCAACACCAAGCAGCCAGGTGCTGACCAAAGAGAGCCGCGCCGTGTTTCCAGGCAGTGATCACCGGTGGCCGAACATATAGGAAATCTCAGCCTCGAGTGAAGGTTTCGACGAGGGCCAGTTAAGTAGAGGAGGCACAAGGTATACGCGCCACGGCGTCCCACACGACGTGTTACGAGCGCCAGGAATGTGGTTGCTCCTTCAGCTGTCGGAACTTAATCGTTTGGACCTGACAGAGCCTGCTCAGCACTTGTTGGATATGCTGCGGCGTACGCCGAGTCGTACGTGTGGATCGCACTCGGATAGCTTATGTTTTCCGGTTTAGGCATTCAGGCCGTTTCGGGCAGACGGGCCCCGAAGGAGTCGACAAGAATACCGCAAAGAGTTGAACGCGCACATCTCTTCTGCCCTAGGATGCGCACGGGGAATCTCCTCCAGCTGCGAGATATTGCAACGTCGGATGCCCATGCAAAAAGGTATTTAAGCACGGCCGAGCTCGCGCAGATATACAAGCTATAGTGGCCCTTTATGGTAGTCTGCAACGTTCACGTTCTCTTACAACGAGATCGTGGCCATATAAAGTCAACAGACAATGAAGCCAAGGAAAGCATAGGGTAAATTAGCTGTGACTGAAATTGAAACGTTGACAATTAAAATGGTAGGCGAGCCTAATCTTTGACTTAGCCGTCTCTCAGTGGCACTCGAATATCGGCGTCGGTGTTCTTGACATTAAGCGAGCGAACGTCTTTCCCCCGGCACGATCGATATGCGGACGATTAGCGAGGAAAGGCGAGGAGGAAGCGCAGCGCGCGCCACCTGGCGGGGCGTAGCCTCCTCGCGAGCGACGCACGAAGCGCACCGTACGCGCCCTCTCCGGTGCTCACGTCAGAGCCTGTAACGAGCGCGCGCGCTCAGCTGTTGCGACCAAGCGAGCGAGCGAGTAGGTGAGCGCCAGGAGAGAAGAAGCGAGAGAGGGGGGAGTGACGTCACATCGTTCTCCGCTAGGCAGATGTTCAGTCTATTCCATGCAACTGTTTTCCATTAATTAGCCGGTTAATTATCACGCCACCTTCTCGTGTGCGACGTCATTAGTGACGTCAGTGCTTCCGCTTTCTACTTCCCGGTTTCCAGGAATTTCGCCAAAGTGCTCACGTGGCAGGTCTCTAAAGTCTACGATTCTGTGCTTTGGTGTGCGGTAATCAGTGATTTCTAATTCTGACGATTCCACAGACTTCAGTTACTCAACTTGCAGATAAACTTATTCTCTGATATGATATTATAATGAAATTTATGAATTTTGTAGTGTATCATTTTTTCAATTTTTTTTTCTGATTTATATTGAATTTTGTCGCCAGTTCTCTCAGGAGGTGAATCGGAAGTGATGTTCGTGCCGCTGATAAAGAAAAGGGATATGAAAGTGAACGAAAAGATAGCCGGCGCCACTCAGGATTAGATCCTAGGGCTAGATCTAGTAAACAATAAAAATTTAATTAAATTATGGGGTTTTACGTGCCAAAACCACTTTCTGATTATGAGACACGCCGTAGTGGGGGACTCCTGAAATTTCGACCACCTGGGGTTCTTTAACGTACACCTAAATCTAAGTACCACGGGTGTTTTCGCATTTCGCCCCCATCGAAATGCGGCCACCGTGGCGGGGATTCGATCCCGCGACCTCGTGCCTAGTAAACATTAAGATATATATATATATATATATATATATATATATATATATATATATATATATATATATATATATATATATATATATATATATATATATATATATATATATTCATTTAGAAGTTGCAGAAAATGTTACTATAAAAATCTAAAGAAATGCTCAGCAAATGTATTATCGGTAACTTTCTTTTGGTATCGCTGTTACATTAGTGTTTGTGGTTGGGTCTGTATTGTTGTAATGACTATTGTTTTGTGTTTCTGATGTTTGCTGTTTAGTATTATCAGTAGGAAATGCTTTTGAATAAAATCACGACTAGCAACATATTTGGTGGCTAGAATTCGACTACAAAGATAAAATTGCATCTATTATCTAGTGCATTTAGGATTGATTGGTAGTTATCTGCACAGATTTCTAGAGTTATCATTATTTAAGAAGTTTCACAGAGTTATCCAAATCCAGATGCGATAAAAATACGCTTAAATTAAATTATGGGGTTTTACGTGCCAAAACCACTTTCTGATTATGAGGCACGCCGTAGTGGAGGACTCCGGAAATTTTGACCACCTGGGTTTCTTTAACGTGCACCTAAATCTAAGTACACGGGTGTTTTCGCATTTCGCCCCCATCGAAATGCGGCCGCCGTGGCCGGGATTCGATCCCGCGACCTCGTGCTCAGCAGCCTAACACCATAGCCACTGAGCAACCACGGCGGGTATAAAAATACGCTTCCTAAAACTAATAATTTTAACTGTAATATTAAGTTATGTAACCCTAATAGCACAATATTTACAAGTATCTCTGCAGCAATAAGCTGACCAATTGATAGTTGACCATTAATTATCAGATAACTACCAATACCTAAAAGCATTTTTCTCAAATATTTTATTAAAAACACTCTCTACTTCTTTGTCTTTACCTACCGATACTAGCCATCTTGGCGATTTACATAAAAAAATTGAGCCAATAAAAGATATTGCTTCTGGGGACTAGTGACGATAAAAACATTCCATAAATGAACCTGATAGTGATTATGTTTATATTCAAAGAAATAATTCAGAAAGGTTAGGAAATCAAACTAATCCCGAAGTTGTATCAATTCTCGAAGAAATTTCTTTTATTCCTTAAACGCAGACAAAACACTTATCATTTCAGAAGTTAATTATTAAAACCTTTTGGCAAATTCGGTGATTACATTTGATTTGCCTGATTTTGTCATATTCTCTCCAATATCATTATTCTTTGTTGGGTAATTTTCTTCATTTGAAGTAAAATTAGTTTCTCAAATAATGCAAAATTTGAACCACAAAAGCTAATAAAACTTATCCAATCACAGCCTAGTGATTTTAGACTTGGCAGCGGCAAGTATGTCACTGTCACAACTTGAAAACATGCTTAATACAACACTATTTGACCGTATATATATATATATATATATATATATATATATATATATATATATATATATATATATATATATATATATATATATATATATATACTTTCAAAAATCTTTAAAAGTTGCCTGTGGCAGATATCACAATTCTCGTTCATAGGCTGGTTACTCAAAGCGGCGGACAATACTTGCACGAAAAATTGAGATGGAAAATCGACTAATTAATAAAAATTCACTCATTATGTTTTAACTAATTACATTATGGCCCATATTGCAATTTACAAATTATAGCCGCGGAGTTCGCAAGGCGGATCCACTTGGAACGAACTTTAAAGATGAGACCAGTTTCGAGATATGAATTCCCGAACTTTGCGGAGAAATGCATTGGCGTTCCAGTTACTTGTGTGCTTCAGTGCAGGAAACGACGTTTTGTTAACAAATTAACTGGAACGAAAAAGCGCTTCACGCATTTCTCCGCAAAGTTCGGGAATTTATATCTCGAAACTGGTGTCATCTTGAAAGTTCGTTCCAAGTGGATCCGCCTTGCGAACTCAACGACTATAATTTGTAAATTGCAGTATTGGTCATAAGATAATTAGCTAGAAAGTTAATTACTGAATTATTTTTAATTAGTCGATTTTGCATTTGAATTTTTTGTACAAGTAGTGCCCGCCGCTTAGAGTAGACCGGTTCATAAACTAGAATTGAGCTATCTGCCACAGGCAACCTTGAAAAAATTTTGAAAGTGTTCGCTGAAACGCCCTGTGTATACACGAGAAATCGCACCTTGTCCATTTACTGGGACATAGCGCGCAGCGAGTGGAATCGTTCCGAACGATACCGGAAGGTTACTTTCGTATATACCCCCCCATAACAACCTCGCCTTTCAAAAAAAAAAAAAATTAGAAGAAAACGAGCAAAGATGGGCGTCAATTTTCTTTAACGAATGCAATTCACGCAAGGAGCCACACTCACGGGGAACAAGTAGACTATCTCAAGTCGAGTTTTTTCGCGAGAGAAGCGAGGAGGGAATTAACGGCAGTCGAGCGGCGTTGCTTCTTATTCCTCTTCTTCTTCGGCGCGGTATGCTTATTGAAAACACGAAAATGGGGAAAGACAGGGGAAGTCGACGGCAATCTCATTTAACGTTGCACTGCACCGACTGGGCCTTTCCGCGGCCGGAGCAGCAACGACGAGAGCGAAAAAAAAAAAAAAAAGAAAGATCATAAAGAAACCGAGCGCGCGCACCGATCATTGTTCCCACGATGAGTGCGACGCCGCTGAGGAGGCCCACGCGGCGCTTGAGCTGCACGGCCACCTCGGGTGCCGCCGCTGCCACGTCGTCCTCAGGTCGCGCGCCATTGGCCGCCACGTGTCCGTTGGCCTGATCCAGGGGCGCCGTGGTTGGCTTGTACACTGCACAGCACCCAGAGAAGGTAGCACACCATGTCAAACCTCCTTCCTGTCCAAAGGTTACTACAGCGACGTGGATATATGTCAACAAACGAAGAGAACGAGGAGCCATCGGAGGCTCCACGAAAAATTAAGCGCGAAACAGGACAGCACAGGAATGGGACGGGACCAAACGCGATCGTCCTAGCTGCCTCATTTTCTCCCCTGTCCTTTGCTCCACAGCACGTGAACTTAGATTGGACTCGCATACAACTCGATCACGGTTCCCGAATAGTCATATATTATCTCTTACTCGCTCGAATTATCACGTTGTATATATGTCGACGGTATAGCACACACGGAGAGGCAAGTTTTGTGTACTACGCTAGAGATGCTCAGAAGACGGCTACTGTAAAGAAGGAAAGAGAAAGAAAGAAAGAAAGAAAAGGGATATTGAGACAATGATCGCAACGGACGTTTGAGCTCAATGAAGGCAGTGCTAGTTCGCTTCCTGCGGTCAGCGGACCTGCGAGATGGGCTGCAAAAGCGATGCCTGTCACCTCAGAATTTGGCGCCTACTTTCGCCTCCCTTCTCGTTATTCTTTTTTTTTTATGTATATATATGGTTAACCACCCTGCCGTTCCCCTTCTTTATCTCTGTCGGCTTGTGCTAAACTTTATCGTAAAGGTGCACAGATCGTCCTGCAATTTATTTTTTACGAGCAATATTTTATACGCATTGTTTTTTGCAGTGTCGTGCAAGAGCCCTTGTTGCGTTCTGCCAGTTAAAATAAAATGAAAATAATAAAGAAAGAGGGGGGAGGTTAGACTGCAACTTCAGAAATATGTGCCTTCTGTTCGGGAAAGCACGTCACGCTTCTATTGTGTTCATAATTCGTTTCTGCGTGTGTGTGTGTGTGTGTGTGTGTGTGTGTGTGTGTGTGTGTGTGTGTGTGTGTGTGTGTGTGTGTGTGTGTGTGTGTGTGCGCGTGCGTGCGTGCGTGCGTGCGTGCGTGCGTGCGTGCGTGCGTGCGTGCGTGCGTGCGTGCGTGCGTGCGTGCGCGCACGTCATGTGAAATTTTTGCACACATGTGATTAGCGAGAGGTAAAAAGTGTGGCAAGTGGGAGATCCTCCATTGAAGGATCTATAGTGTTCCGCCATTGTCTTCCGTACACGCCCCGTCTATATATAGTTGTTGCAAAGGGAAGTCTCCCGGGCCCTTTGTTTGTAAACAGCCGAAACGATTTATGCTCCAAAGTGGGCTCTCACACGGCGCACGCGAACAAGTTTCGAAAAAGAAAGCGAGATTGGCGGTGCCGTATAACGCAAGTAGAAATAAGAACGCGCTCGAGCAGTTGACGTCGAAACGAAGCGTCGCGCCTTGCAGTATATATATATATATATATATATATATATATATATATATATATATATATATATATATATATATATATATATATAGCCGCCCGCGGGCACTCCCGATCGCGAACGCACTGAAGACCTCCCCGCTCGCGGCCGAAACGAACGCGTGGTCGATCTCGCGTATAGCACATTGTAGCGCACTCCCTGCTCATTCACCGAGAAGCCGCGGACCGCGAAGGAGACGCGCTTGTTCGCCCCCCCCCCCCCCGCCCCTCAGAGAATCGATCGATCGATACTTCGATCCGCGCGGCCGACAACAAAGATGATCGGACGAGAAGCGGACGACGCGAGGCACACACGCGCGGCGCGCACACGGGTCGGAGAGCGTGTACTTAATTACGGTTAATGAAAGCTAACAGCCTCGGGGATCCTCTCGTGCTCGCTCAGCTGACGGTGGGACAGGAAGGCGCGGCTTTTTCGGTTCCTTTTTTTTTCTTTTTTCTCTCTGAGCGTTCGTGCGCGTGCGTATTATGGGTTCGGTGGTGGGATAACAACGCGTCGGTCGCTTGTATCCGTTCTTTTCGTTGCGACATATCGCAATTCGATCGTGACAACATGACGTTATCAGAAACGTGCGCCGAATCTACTTGGTACAAAAAGACTTGTCGCTGAGCTATTTGCTTCATATGTACACAATTGATAGCGCCAACTCGGACAAATGCAGCATAAAATCGGGACTTCATCTTGACGACGTTTCCGGATGACTTTCTCCTGTGCTTTGCTGTGGAATGAACTATTTCAGCGAGAGCAGCTACTACCCATGCTTGTCGCAGGCCATATATGCTGAATTACGCACTATTTGTATAGGTTTGCAATTTTATGTCGTGTTCTTATGCTGGTGGAATGTAAGTAGTGCGCTTCATTTGATTATTTCTATTTTTGTTTTATACTGTTTTCTCGTTAAGCGTATATTTTGCTTCCAGCTATCATTTTTGGGATAGCGACCTTTTCAAAAAGTACAGCCAGAGTTCCCATACCGTTGCAGTTAATAAACAAACAAAACTTCCCAAGGCGTCGTTTACGGCGCCACACGCAACACTGCTCGCATACAGATTGTTCGTATAAGAACAAAGCTGGAGTAAGCATCAGCCACTGGGGATCCCCACCAAACATACCTAATAAATGTCGTCTAGTCAGTTCAGAATCTTGCCGTAATATTCATCCACTCCTCATATTCGCATAATATACGCGTTACGCCACTAAAAGCTAATTCAGAGCTCCCAGCTCCTTCTCATCGTCGCTGCATTACTGGGCTGGCACTGTTCCACAAGCTCTAATCATCATCATCATCATCATCATCATCATCATCAGCCTGGTTACGCCCACTGCAGGGCAAAGGCCTCTCCCATGCTTCTCCAACAACCCCGGTCATGTACTAATTGTGGCCATGCCATGCCTGCAAACTTCTTAATCTCATCCGCCCACCTAACTTTCTGCCGCCCCCTACTACGCTTCCCTTCCCTTGGGATCCAGTCCGTAACCCTTCATGACCATCGGTTATCTTCCCTCCTCATTACATGTCCTGCCCATGCCCATTTCTTTTTCTTGATTTCAACTAAGATGTCATTAACTCGCGTTTGTTCCCTCACCCAATCTGCTCTTTTCTTATCCCTTAACGTTACACCTATAATTCTTCTTTCCATAGCTCGTTGCGTCGTCCTCAATTTGAGTAGAACCCTTTTCGTAAGCCTCCAGGTTTCTGCCCCGTAGGTGAGTACTGGTAAGACACAGCTGTTATACACTTTTCTCTTGAGGGATAATGGCAACCTGCTGTTCATGATCTGAGAATGCCTGCCAAACGCACCCCAGCCCATTCTTATTCTTCTGATTATTTCCGTCTCATGATCTGGATCCGCCGTCAGTACCTGCCCTAAGTAGATGTATTCCCTAACGACTTCCAGTGGCTCGCTGCCTATTGTAAATTGCTGTTCTCTTCCGAGACTGTTAAGCATTACTTTAGTTTTCTGCAGGTTAATGTTTAGACCCACTCTTCTGCTTTGCCTCTCCAGGTCAGTGAGCATGCATTGCAATTGGTCCCCTGAGTTACTAAGCAAGGCAATATCATCAGCGAATCGCAAGTTACTAAGGTATTCTCCATTAACTTTTATCCCCAATTCTTCCCACTCCAGGCCTCTGAATACCTCCTGTAGACACGCTGTGAATAGCATTGGAGATATCGTATCTCCCTGCCTGACGCCTTTCTTTATTGGAATTTTGTTGCTTGCTTTATGGAGGACTACGGTGGCTGTGGAGCCGCTATAGATATCTTTCAGTATTTATACATACGGCTCGTCTACACCCTGATTCCGTACTGCCTCTATGACTGCTGAGGTTTCGACAGAATCAAACGCTTTCTCGTAATCAATGAAAGCTATATATAAGGGTTGGTTATATTCCGCACATTTCTCTATCACCTGATTGATAGTGTGAATATGATCTATTGTTGAGTAGCCTTTACAGAATCCTGCCTGGTCCTTTGCTTGACAGAAGTCTAAGGTGTTCCTGATTCTATTTGCGATTACCTTAGTAAATAGTTTGTAGGCAACGGACAGTAAGCTGATCGGTCTATAATTTTTCAAGTCTTTGGCGTCCCCTTTCTTATGGATTAGGATTATGTTAGCGTTCTTCCAAGATTCCGGTACGCTCGAGGTCATGAGGCATTGCGTATACAGGGTGGCCAGTTTCTCTAGAACAATCTGTCCACCATCCTTCAACAAATCTGTTGTTACCTGGTCCTCCCCAGCTGCCTTCCCCCTTTGCATATCTCCCAAGGCTTTCTTTACTTCTTCCGGCGTTACCTTTGGGATTTCGAATTCCTCTGGACTAATTTCTCTTCCATTATCGTCGTGGGTGCCACTGGTACTGTATAAATCTCTATAGAACTCCTCAGCCACTTGAACTATCTTATCCATATTAGTAATGATATTGCCGGCTTTGTCTCTTAACGCATACATCTGATTCTTGCCAATTCCTAGTTTCTTCTTCACTGTTTTTAGGCTTCCTCCGTTCCTGAGAGCATGTTCAATTCTATCCATATTATACTTCCTTATGTCAGCTGTCTTACGCTTGTTGATTAACTTCGAAAGTTCTGCCAGTTCTATTCTAGCTGTAGGGTTAGATGCTTTCATAGATTGGCGTTTCTTGATCAGATCTTTCGTCTCCTGCGTTAGCTTACTGGCATCCTGTCTAACGGAGTTACCACCGACTTCTACTGCACACTCCTTAATGATGCCCATAAGATTGTCGTTCATATGTCCAACAATTAGGTCCTCTTCCTGAGTTAAGGCTGAATACCTGTTCTGTAGCTTGATCTGGAATTCCTCTATTTTCGCTCTTACCGCTAACTCATTAATCGGCTTCTTATGTACCAGTTTCTTCCGTTCCCTCCTCAGGTCTAGGCTAATTCGAGTTCTTACCATCCTGTGGTCACTGCAGCGCACCTTGCCGAGCACGTCCACATCTTGTATGATGCCAGGGTTAGCGCAGAGTATGAAGTCTATTTCATTTCTAGTCTCGCCGTTCGGGCTCCTCCAGGTCCACTTTCGGCTATCCCGCTTGCGGAAGAAGGTATTCATTATCCTCGTATTATTCTGTTCCGCAAACTCTACTAATAACTCTCCCCTGCTATTCCTAGGGCCTATGCCATATTCCCCCACTGCCTTGTCTCCAACCTGCTTCTTGCCTACCTTGGCATTAAAGTCGCCCATTAGTATAGTGTATTTAGTATTCACTCTACCCATCGCCGATTCCACGTCTTCATAGAAGCTTTCGACTTCCTGGTCATCATGACTGGATGTAGGGGCGTAGACCTGTACAATCTTCATTTTGTACCTCTTATTGAGTTTCACAACAAGACCTGCCACCCTCTCGTTAATGCTATAGAATTCCTGTATGTTACCAGCTATATTCTTATTAATCAGGAATCCGACTCCTAGTTCTCTTCTCTCCGCTAAGCCCCAGTAACACAGGACGTGCCCGCTTTTTAGCACTGTATAGGCTTGTTTTGGCCTCCTAACTTCACTGAGCCCTATTATATCCCATTTATTGCCTTCTAATTCCTCCAATAGCACTGCTAGACTCGCCTCACTAGATAACGTTCTAGCGTTAAACGTTGCCAGGTTCATATTCCAATGGCGGCCTGTCCGGAGCCAGGGATTCTTAGCACCCTCTGCTGCGTCGCAGGTCTGACCGCCGCCGTGGTCAGTTGCTTCGCAGCTGCTGGGGACTGAGGGCCGGGGTTTGATTGTTGTGTTCATATAGGAGGTTGTGGCCAAGTACTGCACCAGGGTGGCCAATCCTGCTCTGGTGAGGGAGTGCGTTACCGGTTCTGGTCACCGGGATCAGGCCACACTCCAGGCCTGTTTGTGCTCTACTATTCACCACTTAACCTCGCGTCTCAGCCCCGTCACGCATGTCTAATCGCATTGGCCCATCCCTTCCAAGTGGCCCGTCCACGTCTATATTCGTCATTTTCAGCCTAATTTTTCTACAGAGCAGCCACTGACCTTATCGCGAACATTGCTCTTATCAACTACCCGAGATAAATTTTTGGCGCTATATTTAATCACCTAGATGCTAGAACATTTGCTTCATTCCTGCGTATTCACGTACAGCCCGTTTACAACTTTTCACACTACGACTACATTATGCCAGTATCGCTCGCATATAGTTTAGTAACGTATCTGTATAACATATGTAATACTTCATGTAATGCCCCTTTTATTAGGGTTCTTTAAGGTAATAAAATGATACAAAAAAGGCGTTTAAACCAAAATTGACGCGAAAGAAGAGAACGTCAGCGTACAAGCTATGTATTGAAATTGGAGCCATTAAAGAGGATGCAATATGTTGCATGATATTTTTGCATTATCTGCGTTATTTTCTTCGTTGCATTATCAGACCTTACTTTTTTTTTCTGGAACCTCTATTTCTTTTATTCGTGTCAAGTTTTTTTTCACTCTCTCTCTCTTTACCGAGAGGCCAGTTGGGCCGATCCTGGAAATAGTGCTGTCTATTGCGCAACGTGGTTATTTCTTATTATATTGGTGCTAATTACGCCCGCGATGTTACCCTTACCCATTCTGCGACTAATTCTCGCTTTGACACCTTCACCGCGCGGGTGAAGCGAATACTGGCGTACATACTCGATCACATCAAAGCTCCCGAGATTGCGATGCAATGCACGAGCATTGCAATCTGATGAACCGACGTCTTGATCCGTAGATCAGATTCAGGGGAAGCACTACTTTGCGCGCAGCCATCGTTTTCCTTTAAGTTTTTTTTTTTCAGCGCAAGCTTGCCTTTATAATGAGTTAGATTCGTGACTCACTCTTTTGGAACTGCCTTGTTCTTCACATCACTACAACGTGACAGTATAGACGTGCTACATCTTCATTGAGTGAATAGTGAAAAATGGACTAGGACTTTTGTTGCGTGGGCGTTTACACACTTAACGCAACAATCTATTTTCCATGACTTACTTTTTCATTTAAGAAGCTGTGAGAGACAGCAACCTTGTATTAACGGGAGGTCTTAATAATACAGAAAATTTTAATGCTTATTAGTCGGCTTTCACCTCATGGCAGGGAAGGAAATTTCAATAAGTATATCCTTATGATAATAAAAATCCTATGCGCTTGAAAGCGTTTTATCTGAGTTCCCACTTTCCAAGCTGTTACCGACTTGAAGGTGGTTCGTATTGTGGGCCCTTGACATATGTCCCACCGTAGAACAAAGGGTTATTCCGAATGTTTCATTTCCGGAAGGCGTGTATAACACGCCTTATACACGCTTATAGGCGTGTATACAAACACGCCTATAACACGCCTTCCCGAAATGAAACATTCGGAATAACCCTTTGTTCTACGGTGGGACGCACCTCATCTCCTTCACCCATGACTTATTTGACGCATTAGACAAGGGATTATTCATTGATTACATATTCTTAGATTTCTGGAAAGCATTTGATCTTGTTAACCGCCTACTACTTTGTTTAAAGCTCAGGAAACTGAACATTTACCCTAATATTCTTTCATGGATCGAGACTTTTTTTTTGCGTAACAGAACTCAATTTGTCACTGCTAATAGCGCTGATTCTTCGCCATGTTCTGCTACCTCAGGCGTGCCTCAAGGTTCGGTGCTGGGGCCGTTATTGCTCCTAATATATATTAATGATCTATCAAACTCTATTAACTCCACAATCAGACTTTTTGGAGCTGACTGCGTTATTCACCGAGTAATCTATTCCGTTTCAGACCCATCCATACTACAATTTGACTTAGATAAAGCATCTAGTTGGTGTAACACTTGGCTGATGAAACTGAATTCTAACAAAGGTAAATTTATGCGTGTTTCACACAGGTCTGCTAACGTGAATCCTACTCTGTACCATATTTCAGGCTCTATACTTGAACAAGTAACGACGTATAAATATTTATGGGTTCATATAACAGATAATCTTTCGTGGCAACTTCACATCGATCATATTGTTAACAATGCTAACCGCATGCTTGGTTACTTGCGCCGTAACTTTTCTATGGCTCCATCTTCGGTAAAGCTACTACTTTACAAAACCCTAGTGCGATCTAAATTAAAGTACGAAAGCTTGGTATGGGATCCGGGTCTTGAAGCCCTTACTAATCAATTAGAATCGCTACAGAATCGCAGCACCCGTTTTATATTGTCTAACTTCACTCGCACTGCTAGCCTAACTACAATGAAAAGTACTTTGAACCTTCCTAGTCTTTCCCTTCGTGGAATACTGTCCCGATTGCTACTTTTTAAAAAGATTTACTACCATAATCACCAACTAAAAAGTGATCTTCTTTCTGAGCCATCATATCATATCACTGCGCACAGATCATCGCCATAAGGTACGCATTCTATATTGCCGGACGAACGCGTATTTCCACACATTTGTACCGAAGACGGCCTGCAATTGGGGCCACCTGCTCACCTCTGTTGCCGATATTTCCGGCATTCGTTTGTTTAAAACCGCCACGCAAAACTATGTATTTGAATAATCTGCTCGTTACCTGTTGTGTTCTTGCGTTTCGCGGAAACATGTGTTTTTTTTTTTGCTGTTTTTCATATTTTATTTTTGCTGTATTATGGCTAAAACGCTTTTCTTTTTTCCACTCCCTTCTGTAACATCCCGCTGGGGCCTTGAAGGTATTGAAATAAATAAATAAATAAATAAATAAATGAATAATAAATAAATAAATAAATATGTCAATGTTTTTATAAAAATTGGCAGAAAGCTCATATTTTCAGAAAACGAAACTATCTGCAACTCAGCAGTCAAAAAGGATATCACAATTTCGTCAATTGCACCTTAAAGTACATCTAAGGCGGACAAAGTTAATATATTATGCATGGCTCTCAAGAATACCACTAATTTGTGAGTAGAACATTTGCGAAGCCCTTATGAACAATGTAGCAAATTCACGTAAGATATAAATCGACGTATGAAATTTGACCGCTTTGGATGCTGTCATGGATGCAGTTTACAGAACTGCGATATCTATTCTAGGTGCAGAGCTGCGAATTTGTAAGTTTCGTGCTTCTGTTTTTTTTTTCACCCTTTCCAAGCTTTGAAAATTCCTTTTAAAACATCCACAACTAATTCAAACTTCCGCTTCCAAAATTCACTAGAATTTAACATCCTCTTTCAAATACATCAAATGTCATTAAAATCCGCCAAGTGGTTATCTCAGAAAAGTGTTTCTGCGTTTTACATGTATTTCAATAGGCGACATCGGAGTTACGGCCGAGCTAAAGCTGCCGCGAAGTGCTTCCGACGATTATCCTAGCCCGTTGACTTCGCAGTATTAAAAAAAAAAAAAAAACGTGGCTGCCTTTTGGGAAGCCTCTGAAAAGCCAGGAATCGATCACCGCTGAGTTTGCTTCGTCGTGACTGAACGTCTTAGAATGACAAGTAATTTCCAGCCGACGAGAAAGCCACTCTTCTTCAAGAACACTGTGACGCCGGCGGGACAAGCTTTGTCGCGAAGTGCAATGAGCAGGGATATCTTTTAATTATTTTATTTTTAATTCGTTGACGTCATCACTACGTCACCGCGGGAAGTTTGAAAAGTTTAAGGTCACTACGCCACGTTGTGGCACTCCCGCGGTGTCCAGAAAAGCTGGATACGAGGAATTGCGTAGACCACGTTTTCAGCGCACTGTACAGGCTATAGCAATGATTTTTAGAACACACAGATTCCCTATCTCAATAATTAACCGCTGCGCACATTTTTGCTAGCTCGTCTGGGGCGGTAAAAACCAGCTTTACTCCCGCTCTTTCCACCACTTTCTTCAAGTTATGCGAAACGGAATGTATGTAAGGAATAGAGGACGCATTCTTTGTACCTTCTTGTGCTCTCGCACAGTTGGCGTTAGCGTCTTGCTTCTTCACCTTAAGCATTTTAAGCATGTACTACGTGTGTTTAGATTTGTTGATGACTTTTTAATGGTCTTAGAATGTGACGAGAAAGACTTGCAAAAGCGGCCTTCCGAAACAATTTCAGTTTTTCGTCAGTGCTTAGCACCTTCAATAATGACTCATGACCTTTTTGTTGACTGCTATTTACGTTTTCTTGATTTAACGCTACATTTATGATCCAAACAGGTCTGATGGGAACTCCAGCCTAGAGAAAGAAACAAAACAAAACAGGTTTCGATGTTTCGTTCTTCGCATTCTAAGCTCGCAAAGCGCAGTGTCGCTCGTTCATCCTTTAAAATTGCCTTAAAGAAATCATGCGTTCATCGGCTGCGAAAGTTTCGACATGCAGGTTCATCGACTAATTGAAGCGCGATACCCGCGAGGGCAATGCTCTCTGCAGATGCAGAAAGTATGCGTAAGCTGAAGACGCAAGGCACTAACGCCAACTGTGCGGGAGCACAAGAAGGTACAAAGAATGCGTCCTCCATTCCTTACATACATTCCGTTTCGTCTAACGTGAAGAAAGTGGCGGACAGGGCGGGAGTAAAGGTGGTTTTCATCGCGCTCGACAAGCTAGCAGAAATGTGCATAGCGGTTAATAAAGGAGATAGGGAACCTGTATGTACTAAGAATCACCGTGATATGCCTGTACAGTGCGCTGAAAATGTGGTCTACGATATTCCTTTGCGTTGCGGCGCGTCATGCATAGGTCAAACGAGAAGACGCCTAAATCACAGATTGAAGGGCCATAAGTACAACACAACAAAAATAATATCAGGGCATTTAGGTATTCATTATAGTGACGGCGGCTGCGCATCATTATTGGGAAAAAACTAGCATCGTGTCCAAATCAACAGATAGGCTAACGAGGGAGATCCGTGAAGCCCTAGGGATAAAAAAGCTGGGTGATTCGTAATTGCGCCAGCAAGCCGTCCGTCACGCTCTGAGAGAAAGACGTCAGATTCCTTACAGGAACCGTTTTTCACGCATAGCAGGCTTGACCATCTGATGTTCTCTCACGTCTCTTATATTTTCCTATTTTCTGTTTATTCATGTTCAGCCAGTACTTATTCTGCGCATCCAACGAATAAACCTCCAGTTATTAGTGCGCACTGTGTGCGTGTCATTCTTGTTCGTCCGATCCCTTGTGTTCTCTGGCGCTGTTTTACTACGCATACCACCGTTTTGCATCGTCACATGGGCGCTTGTGAAACGTCAAGCAAATAAGTACTCGGTATCTTGAGGTATGATGATGCTTTTCTGCCACATTGCAGCACACATATAGCAGAACCTAGCAACAGGAGCTTAGATTTCTATCTTTCAAGCTGGCCTTCGAAAATTTTGCCCCTAGCTATCCCAAACCATCAAACTTCCAGAAAACAAGAGCAAAAATTATGCTTTGTTGATCTAGGGAAGAATTAAACGCGCAGAACGAAATCCATATTGCGCGTAATACAAAGATTCGAGATGAAAACAAAAGCACGACGCAGACTTCGTGTATAGGCTTTCATGTGCCTTATGAACATGCGCCGGGCAGCTTGGCAGGCGCGCTAATAAGAGAACATCACAACCATGTGCATAATACCGTTCGAGGTAGAATTCACTGTCGTGACTGTGGCTGTATCCCCCTATTTGACAGCCGCTAAGTGCTGACCAAAGCATACACCTCTTGGCTAACGAGAAGTTGTCGAGGTCAATAACGTTTGGAAGCTGACTTTCTGCGTTAGTGCTGCTTGAATAGTGCTATAGCATAACTGCATAACTTTCAGAACTTTCTTTTTTTTTTTTGTGCGTGTACTATAGCCCTTGTTAACTATATCAAGCACGTGTATACTTTCGTCAGCGACTTGCCCCCTGCAATGAGTTGGCATGGTACTTTTGATTGGTTTTTCTTATTTCATTGCTGTTTTCTATATGCCTGCATACATGCGACTTGTGTTTCACCAGTAAACATCGTTGCAAGTCTGCAAGTTCGCCGACACTGTTTTCACGAGCGTAATAAATACTATAATCCATAAATATGGTAAACACTCCTGACACAAAATGCACTCCGGACCTCAGGCAGGAGGAAAGTTACGATAAAAACGGTGTAAAAAATATCTGCACGCTTCGCAGTTAATGAAATCTAAAGGAGAGAGAGAGATAGAAAAGGCTCATAGAAAGGCAAGAAGGTTAACCAGAGGTATTTCCGGTTGGCTACCCTACACGGGGGGAAGGGTTAAAGGGAATAAAAAGAGAAAGAGAGTGGAAGGGGGACATAGAGGTAGAGAAGGAGAAAGAGAGACGAGCACAAATAAAGCGCGTACACTATGGAGCGGTAGTGGGCGGCGTTCTTAGAGTCTGTCGTGAAGCCCCGTAGACCGCAGGAACCTTAATAACGTGAGTTAGGGCTTCAACGCGGATGTTCTTCGGAGCACTGACCTAAAGCTTTGAGTTCTGATAGTGGACGATTGTCCAACTGGTCCAGTACTTTGCACATCACTTGTCTCTGGGCGGGCAGACACAGACAATATGTGCGCTGTTGCATGTGTCGCACGTGGAGCTGTTGGCCATTCCAATGAGGACAGCATATGAGTTCGTGAAGGCAACGCCTAGCCACAGACGATACAGCATGGTCTGTTCACGTCGTGGTAACCGAGGCGGTATAGTGCATCCGTATGTCCGGAGACAACGAACGCAAACAACACATCCATGAAGGGATCCTTTCATAGATTAGGGGACAAGAAAGGCGCTATGTACACGTTTTCGTTTGTTCTTTATAGGTTTTCGCATATCATCAAAAAATGTTGGTTCAGGTTTCGACGCGAACTGTCCCTTCTGCCGTCGCAGATCTACCGTACCTCTTCAGGATTGTCCCGGACGGCGCTCATCGAGGTGCCACTATATACTGTGAAAAGTAGGGTTACACTTGGCTACCATCTGCACGGGGATCTATAGTCCGCACCATAGGTCCATGTCGGACTTGATCGGAGACTTATCATAAGAAGCCAGCAAACACTGACACCAAGGACAACATAGGGGAAATTACTTGTGCTTAATAAATGAAATAAAGAAACGATAAATTAATGGAAATTAAAGTGGATGAAAAAACAACTTACCGCAGGTGGGAACCGAACCCACAACCTTCGCATTTCACATAAATACCCAAGTAAGTGGATGGGAAAACAGCGCCGCGGTAGCTCAATTGGTAGAACATCGCCCGCGAAATGCGAACGTTGTGGGTTCGGTTCCCACCTGCGGCAAGTCGTTTTTTCATCCACTTTAATTTCCATTAATTTATCGTTTCTTTATTTCATTTATTAAGCACAAGTAATTTCCCCTATGTTGTCTTTGGTGTCAGTGTTTGTTGGCCTCATGTGATATGACTAATAAAAATCGGGCCCCTCGGTTAACCCCCTTTCTTCTCGTTGATCGGAGACAAGTTATACATGTAGATATAACTAGCATGCTTCACACGTTTCGTGGCACAGGGCCGACGTCTGCGTCAAAAAAGAAAAAAAAAGCAAGAAAAGAAGTTCAGAACTCACAAAAAGAAGAAACTACCCAAATAAAATTAAATTGCGCGGTTTCACATGTCGAAAACACGACAGGATTATGAGGCACGCTGGAGTGGGAGACCCCAGATTAATTTATACCACGTGGAGTTAACGTGCACCAAATGCACGGTATACGCGGGCTCTTTTGCCTTTCACACCAATCGAAATGCGACCGCCGGGGCAGGGATTCGATCCCGCGCCCTCGAGCTTAGTTAGCAGCGCAATGTAGAGAATACTTGAAAATAATGAATACGATGTGGGAGCTCGTTGGGTTACATGTATTTCTTGTATACAAGCGGTGCTAGAGAACGAAAACGCATATACGTCGTGCTGGTTCATTGGCTAAGGCGCGTAATTCTGGTGCTCGCTGAGAACTGCAGGTCGCGCGACCTCCGCTCCCGGCTGCTGCGGCCGCATTCCGACGAGAGCCGCGAGAAAACACTCGTGCATCGAGCGCTGGGTGCACGTCAAGGAACGCGAGGTGGTGGAAATAATTCGGAAGCCTCCACTATAGGGCGGTAAACATCGTCACACATCTGAACAGATAACGGCAAAAGAGTTTACGAATAGTGAGCATTTAAAAGCTCGATAGGCGGTCAGGCCTTTTTTCTTGGTTGAGAGAGACAGGGAGAAATAGACAAAAAAAAAACATCTGATTGATTTGTCCTCACTCGATCTGCCGAAGTTGCTCAAGAGCCTGGCGCATCTTTTTTTCTAAATTCCTCGCTGACTTTTATCCTGTCGCGTTATTTCTGCATGATGCCAAGATTCTCGCGTTTCTTCTTCAATACGAGGGCCTTCCGGGCGCTGACGAGAGCGTTGAGTCGGTAACATACAAGTGCAACATGTATACGCGAAAGGGAGATCGCTGAACGCATGAAACAAGACGCCGTTTTCTTGACTACGCAAGCGCGGGAACGCATTCCTCTGGCAAGCGTATTTTATGTAGGCCGCCGCTGAAAAATATCCCAGGCGCGAAGCCGTGACGCCCGCTCGACGTCACCCTTTAGCGAAAGAATTACTTGGGCGCTTTCGCCGCGGGCACGTGCGCACACGCGCGCGCACACAAGCATCATATATTGCGAAGCGCTGGCGCCAAGGCCGTTCTCTTTACCCTTACTGGTGACGTGAACGATATAACTGAAAGCCCTAAAGACTGCACACGTCGTTTGATTAGGTGCATGTCCACCCGCATAAACTATTGGATCGGACACTTTCGTTGACAACGATCGCTGAACATATGCTTACGTCACGGTTGTTACATTCGTTTATCCGCGAGCGTGTAGAAGTGTCGCAATAGCAGTCGCTTTCCGCATCTCTCCATTTTATCCTCATTCGCCAGATTTGATCAGCGCAAAGCCTTAAGAATTCTCGCAGGCAGCGTTGAGCGAGTCTATAGCGCAAACTTGAGCCCGGGCCAAATGCTGACCTGTTGGCGTCTGAACAATGCCTTTCGTCAATGGGGTTCTCGCGCGTTGCGCTGCGCCCGGATCGCGCGTGCATGGTGCGTGCTCTCAGCATGCAGCAGACCGTGCACGCGTCGTATACGAGGGCGAATCAGAGAGTCTTTGCCCCTATTTTTTAAATCCAAATTACGACTATAGTACTATAACGACCCAGCGGTGGCCCTTCCTCGGACCGGCCCGGCCTTATCTGCCGGTATCTCCAGGGCACGGCGCTGATGTCAGTTGTTGAAGATGGCGGTTGTGCTTCACACGTCCACGGCGTACGAGCAACGAAGTGGGATTCGTTTTCTGTGGAGCAAGGGACGAAGGCCCATCGAAATCCACAGGAGAGTGCAGCCCACGTATGGTGTCTCGCTCTGAGAAGCCTCAGGTGGTGGTGCTGTGAGTTCGTAAAAGGCCGCGAAGACTTGCATGACAGCGTTCGGGGAGGCCGCGTGCGTCGCTGACTGACTGAACATTTCTAAACTTTAGTGCTGCGATGGGACTAATGTCTGAACCGGTGTGGGGACTATATGTGGAAAAAAATTGTGTAATGTGAGTAGAATAGTACGTATATATGTAATTACCTCTGTGTGCCTTACTTTAGCTAATAAAAAATAGGACCCAAATGCTTTCTGATTCGCCCTCGTATCTGGCGGAGCAGCCGCCGGTGCAAACCGGCTGCAGTTGTCTTGTCTCCCCGAAAGAGGGACATGTGCCCACGTTCTCTTTATTTCTTTTCGTCACCGATAATCGTCCAGTCAACTCCCGTGCCTCTCCTTGGTGGAGCCCAGCGCCGCAACCACCCGACCGCGCTTATCGACCATGCATCTCACGCTCCTGGGATTGCCCTCACGGCCGCAGGCTATAGCGTGGCAATGCTCCACGGCGGCGGTATCGATGGGGAACGAGATCGACCTGAGGGGAGGGGGGGAGGGTGCGGAGGCAGAAATGGGCTTTGGCGCTCGGGGACGCGTCACTCATCGACTACAGGGTATATAGTGCGCGCAGCAAAGTGCAGCGCACAAATTATTTGTGCACGAGGCACCAAGTTGAGTTGGCTTGAAGATGGGCATCTGGAAGTGGCAGCAACAAGGGGGTTGTACAAGGAGCTGACACAGAAGCGCCGTATAGCCTCATGCTGCAAGTGCACCTGCTGCAAACGCTTCGCATAGCGCGCCATAGCTATCGCACATGCGTGCGCTGTTGCATGTTTATCTCGGGACTCGATAATCTCGATCTCCTTGCCGATTAGCAGGGAACCTAATCCATCTAAAATGCCCGCGTGAGGTGGGAACGGCGTACATAGCTGTTAGTCTGCTTGACTGAGTGGCCTCTCTTACGGCAACTATACGCGGAATGTCGGGCAGCGTACAAGCGCGGGACAGCGTGCATGTATAGTGCCATTGACCAATAACATATCACTGCGACGTCTTGTGGCGTCCGCGCTTTGACGCCGCAAATGCTTAACAAGCCTACGCTGTACTCCGCGCAGTATCGAGGCAAGCAGCAGCTTAGACAAAATAAAGCCGAAAGGACGGCCATTGCATCTGCCATGTATGATATAGGGGTCCGTGCTGACGACGAAAGAGCAGCACAATGCTATGGAAATACGCAAGGGCGGGAATAGAAAGACGAGCCGAGCATACGGGACAAAGGCACGCACTAGGAACTGTCTACAACGAACCTGTTCGCAGGTGATGCAGCCTTAGCAGGAAGACGCCATGCAAGTTCTCTGCCGCTTTGCCTGTTCTTCGGCGGTCTTGCACGACGCGCCATTGTACCCGGGATAGTACAATGGTGGAGGACAAAGTGGCAGTAATAAATAAGTAAATAAATAAATAAATAAAGGTAGGGAAAAGTAATAATAACCGCCATAAATGAATACGTCAACATACCGAAGGTGTTCTGGAACACATTTCCACTTAATTTGAAGCAATGGTGGATGACACCCGCAAGGAGCGCGGTGCGCAAAAGCCGCTTTCTCCTGCACAACTTGGCGAACACGAGAGTCAGTAAACACCATTGAAGCTTGGAACTCTCGTCTTCTCGTGTGTGCGCGCGCGTGTGTGCGTGTGCGTGTGTGTGTGTGTGTGTGTGCGTGTGTGTGTGTGTGTGTGTGTGTGTGTGTGTGTGTGTGTGTGTGTGTGTGTGTGTGTGTGTGTGTGTGTGTGTGTGTGTGTGTGTGTGTGTGTGTGTGTGTGTGTGTGTGTGTGTGTGTGTGTCGAGTGAGCTGCTGCGTTACACTTTGCAATGCGGTGAACGCGGTGTAATTTAGGGATCCAGGTGCGACGTAATGTTAACGCATCTCTCGCGCGTTCACCGTTAGCTCGCCACTGAAACATTTCTCGCTGCAACCATACAACCGCCATTTCAGGCCGTTGTCAGCGTGGAATCTGCGAGAACTACGCGGATGTGTGCGCGCATTCCCAAAGCTCCCACAGCGCGCGGCCTGCCCAGGTTTCATTCCTCTCGGCATGACGCGCACATGATCACTGCTCCTCTACGAGCACGGCAATGGCAGCGACAGCATTTCTAACGTTTTTACTCCGATCGGAGCGCGCAAGCGTTCTACCATCTGTATGCGTTGGGCAGAAGCATCCGCGAACGTCTCGCAATAGTAAGTAAGCGCCTGAAGGAAGCGCCTCATGCACAACCTAGTTTTCGTTTAGATAATTAACTCTCTCCTCGCTTGCTTACTTACGTGGCTTATTTGTCCTTTTTTTTGGGGGGGGGGGCGCCGTTTAGAGAGTCGGTGAGCTACCTTTACTTCTTACATGGAAATTGGTGTTCGCTCAAACTTAAGGCATTATTAAGAGAGCTATATTCAAAGGAGTTTTGTATTTCCACGCTAAATGAAAAAAAAAAGAAGGTAACATTCTATTACCGCGGTCCCGGATAACGAACTACTTTGCGTTCTCGTGCGCACACATAAAACTTTTTGCAATGTGGCGTATGCGTTGTCTTACTTGAAGGCGGTAGAGCAGACATTTGACATGAAAACTGCCTGACTATTACACATCTTATGCGTTTGTGCGAGAGCAAGCGGATGGATTGACCTCGCGAGCAGGCGCTTTGCGTGTTAGTGCCGCTAAAACAGCTGCTATCAGTTGCGCGGGTGCAAGAAGATACTACCGCTCTTCATTACGCCCACGTCTCAACATGTTCACTTGTTTGTTTTCTTTAATTCCACATGCAGCCAAGTTATTAAGCAGCTGCAGTGCTTCCCACAATTGGCCGAGAGAAGAAGAAAAAAACTCGTTTGCTGGGGGAACGCGGTCTTAAATATCGGAGGGAAACGCCGCGGTCCTCCTCCGTCATCTAAACGACTGCAACTGTGAAGCAAAGAAGTGAAACCGCAAACTCGTTTTGGTCCCCTCCTTTCTCTTTGGCGACCGACAGACAGAAATAAAAGAGCAGAGAGAGAGAGAGAGAGAGAGAGAGAGAGAGAAAGAGAAGAGAGAACAAAACAGGGTGACCGATCTGACTTCGCGCAGCAGCCGTCCGCTTTTTCTTTTTGCTTTGGGGGAAAAAAACTATTTCTCGCCACGGTGTTCGCGGCGAGAAAGAGTTTCTGAGCAAAGAAGAGGGCTTGCCCCGGCGGCGCCGCCGTGTCGATTGCGCGAGACGCCGGTTTCCTCGAAGGGCGCATCGCGCGGCCGATTCTTTTCAAGGATGCACGGCGCCGGCCGTTATCGAAGCCCGCGCGCATGCTTGCTCGTGTCCACTGAACTCGCCCGGAAGAAGCCCGGCGGTCGGCCATAATCGAATCAAGCCCACGCGCCGACGGAGAGACCACCGGGAGGTGCGCGGCCCGCATGAGGCTTCCACTTCAACATGCAGGAACCCCCGGCGGCGTCCGCCTGTCCATCCGTCAAAACATCCGCCTCGTTAACGAAGAGGGCGGTGTCAGCAGGACAGGGCTGTGACCTACGTGACTCTTTCGTTACGCATTGTTTGTGTCGCGGCTGCTACGCGCTATTTAGAAAGTAACCTGCCGCTTAAAATTTCATAAACGAGAAGGCTTTATCACCCTCCTCCAGATGGAACAGCCTTGTCATGCAGCGCTAGGCCTAGAAGCCCACAGTCGCACGGATCACTGTGCTTCGTGTTTGTTTCTATCGACGGCTATCGTCCGTCATCATCCGCCGCGGCTTCATCGGGGATGGCTTCGAAATTATTCTGTCGTAGTAGGCTGCTCCAACAAATGCCTTCTGCATGCGGATCGCTGTGAGAAAGAAACTCTCGAATCGGCATTTGTTGTCACGTTTGCGCGCCGCCATGCTTCCGGTCGGTCCGAACTTGGCTTTACGCTGTCTAGTGCGATGAACTGCTACATGAACATTGCGCTGAGCGGAAAAATTTGTGGGAGAAAGAGAGGCAATGCAGACAGGACAGACGGTCTTGCTTTTCCTTTCTTCTTTTACCCCCAAATTTTCCGCTCTTCGCAGTGTTCATTACGCGATACGAACTAGCCCGACAGTCTGCCATACGTGTTGATGCAACCGTAGAAGACTTCATCCCGCACTGGTGCACGCGGAAGCCGAATGACCAGACTCGACCCCGTTGGACTTGGCAACGTGCCTTGACACGTTCGCGTCCCTCTGTAGGCTGATCGTTATGTACGGGCGTGTCCAGCCCGCCTTTCGACTCGTCAGATACGACCGAGGGCTCGCGTTTTGGATGCACGCTGATAGATGCATGTGCAGTGCACGCGCGGGTGAGTTCTCGGCTTCTCTTTAGTGCGTTTGCTTGCCGTAGGTGCACGGTCGTCGTCGTCAGAACCGACGCGATTTCTTTTCTTTCTTACTTTCCCTGTCTCGCTCTCTCTCTCTCTCTTTCGTCGGCAGGCGACGAGCTCGGTGCGGGCGCGCCAAAGTAACCGGGGCCTCGAAATTCTTGCCAGACGACGGGAGAAGGGTGAAAAAAAGAAAAAGGAAAGAAACGAAGAGTAGGAGCACTTGACTTCAGGATGAAAGCCGGTTTGTGCTGAACGTATACGTGCCTGACTTTTAGAACACATGGTTCAGCAGTAAAGAGCACGACGATTCAAATGTGTTCCAGCGGTTAACGTTAAGTCCCGCAGATGATTTTCAGGAAGTTGGTTATGAAGCAGCCGCAAACGCCTCTGTCTGAAAAGAAAGCTAAAGGAAAACGGTGCGTGGGCTCTCGATGCATGCAAGAACGAGGAAGGAACGAGCGTGGTTTCGAGACTTCTATGAACTCGACAGACACGAGAAGAGGTGGCGTGTTCGCACTGTTTACAGCCACGGTCTACAACCATCGGACTAATGTAAGACACGCGCATCATGAAATATCCAAACGTACTCGTGCACTTTTAAGCTTGACAGAAAGCAGGTTTCCGCTACCCCAGCACGCAGAAGGGTGATTTTACCTGAAGGTAAAACGTGCAGTCAAATTAGCCTAGTCCTTTAGCTGATCCATGCTGCATGATAAGTTGTATGGTAAAGCAAGCTACTGCTTCTCAAAGAAAACCCCATCGGTATGTTTCCAACAGTAAACGGCTGACCACTGTCGTTACACTCTTTACCGCAAAGCCGGGCTCCTCAGAGTGAGGCGCCGTCCACGCCGGCCTGGTGTTCCTCGACCATCAGTCCTCTGTGACGGCGCGACCCTGTGGAACTACAGATGCCTTGCGTCATGCCCTGCAACATCGTGAGGCACGAATCGCAAGCCGCTCATGCGACCAACTTCCTGAACATTGTCGTGCGACTGCCGCATCGGTCGTGCACGCGGCCATAGGCCCCGTTTCACTCTTCTTTTTTTTTTTTTTTGCTTCACGGACTTACGCTCGTCTTCTTCCATCTTTATTTCTCGACACTCTTTTATTCCCCTTACCCTTCCCCCGTGCAGTACTGTTGAGGTGACCTCCTAAGCGAGAGACAGTTACGGTACTGCACTTATCTCTTCTTTTCTCATTCCAAAATCACTTACTATTGGCGGCGAGGAGTTACGGAATCGCCATCTATCGGAAGCGCCTCGCTGGCGTAGTATGAGGGATCATGCGGCGCGCTCCTCATAGGTTTTGCTGTCAGCGCTCACTGAAAACACCACGCGCGAGCTCTCCCGGACATTTCCATAAGTACTTTCGAAACGAGAGAAGTTTCTTACTGTCTAAACAATAATCTTGGGCAAACTGAAAGCACACAATCGTTTACAGACGCTATCTCCTTACCGAATACGTACAGTGAACGCCACTGCGCGCGGTCGCCGCGATGGAGTCTCCCGAACCGGCTTCTTGCGTGAAAGGTAGGTAGACGCTGAGAGCAAACTATGTGAATTATGTTCTTATAGTGTTTCTATAATTAAATGGAGCGTAATAGAACGAAGCCTCAATGCAGCGATCGCGCAGATTCGCAGCGACCGACTGCGCGTCTGCATGCTTGTCCGCGCACTGTTTCGCTTTCTCCGCGCGCGCGTTTTCGCACCGTGCCATGAGCTTTAGGCCGCAGAGTATGAGCATTTGACAGTATGCAAGCAACCATTGTTGCGTGGGCGCTATCAGAGCTGTTCAAAATAATTTCATTGTAGAGACTTCGACGCCTACGGGGACTGTGACGTGCCATCGCGACGATTCAATTTTTTGTTTTTCTTCTAAATTCTTGGACGTTTCCATATTATTTCTCGAGTTGCGTTGCACTGTATGTTTATCGGTGTTCTCAGCGTGCGATTCCCGCTGCTTCTTTTTTGTAATCCAGGGCATCAATTCATAACACGTACAAATATGACCATATGCCATGCCTTTCTTTTAATGTGCGTCTTACCGCTCCCTTTTCTTTCCAGTGAACTTGCCAGTATCTATAGCATCGACAAGTTCATAGACCAAACCGTCATGACATTAGCCATGCAGCGGACTCGGGCGAGCGTCTCAGCGCGCGTTTTCCGAACATCGCAGACCCGGCGCCGTAGCAGAAATCTTCCTCGCGTCTGTGCTTGCTGCATACCCGAGTTGTAGCCGATGACTGTTTGCCGGTTTCATGTTTCGCGAGCCAAGCTTCACGCAGCTTCTTGTCCTGCGGCTACGTGTGAATAAGGCTGACACCGGCCTCCGTTACGTGCGTCCGGCCCTGCGGCACCGAGCAGTAGCCTACCATGTTGCGCGCCTTCAAAGGCAGCCACTACCTATTCTAGTGCTTTCAAGCGTTGTAAAGGAGACACTCGAAGCGGGAAAATCTCGCCACTAAATGAGGACCGCAGCGTACGAGGGAATTTAAACTCGTTTTCAGTTCGCTTAATTCGGCGCGCCCGAAGCAGCCGACGCGGCCGCTATGTCCACGTGATCCCTCCTAGCACGTCACGCCTACAGTGGTGCCAGCTTTTGCAGTGGTGGAGCTCGAGGCCAATACTGCTACGACCGCAGCCAATGACAGCGCCGGTAGTGTGAACGTCATGGCACGTGGTAGACCCGGCGGGGCGGGGCCGGCGAGCGAGCGCCTCATCGCTCCGATCAAGTCTGTTTCTTTTGTTTTTGTTTTTTTTTTCTCCCTGGTCGAAACGCGGGCCTCTTTCGCCGCTGACGGCGGCACATAAATCGGCTACAATTTGTTTCTGACACGAAATAACTTTAGAATAAAGTGACCTCGAGAGAGTGCGTGTTATAAAACGTTGTGGCGAAATAGTAAGTCGTTGTCGTGATTTCTACTCGGACGCTGTCAGCGCAATCGTCTATACGAAGCGGCTCGCCTGACTGGTGTGTTTACACATCGCTACTAACGGCGCCGGGAAAACTAACCGTATTTTCACTTAACAGAAACATAAATGTTCAGGCATTGATTGTACTGAAGAATTTAGGCGTTTTATTACGAGCTGCGGACGCATCGCAAGGGTCCTCGACCCGGGATAGACGGCCGGCGAGCTAGGTCTACACCGTCTCCCAGCGATCGCAAGCTCGCCTGGCATGCTCGTTCGCTTCTGTCGGAACCACTGAAATCAAGATGTGCTGCAATTTAAGCGTGACATAACTGTGTACACGTTCTGCCGACTAACATAGGCGCGCCGTTATACGAGCTGCAAGCGATCGTGTCACAAGCGCCACCGGTGTCCGATTCGATGGCCGAGCGAGCTATTGGCGGCGAGGAGTTACGGAGTCGCCATCTATCGGAAGCGCCTCGCTGGCGTAGTATGAGGGATCATATGGCGCGCTCCTCGTAGGTTTTGCTGTCAGCGCTCACTGAAAACACCACGCGCGAGCTCTCCCGGACATTTCTATAAGTACTTTCGAAACGAGAGAAGTTTCTTACTGTCTAAATAATAATCTTGTGCAAACTGAAAGCACACAATCGTTTACAGACGCTATCTCCTTACCGAATACGTACAGTGAACGCCACTGCGCACGGTCGCCGCGATGGAGTCTCCCGAACCGGCTTCTTGCGTGAAAGGTAGCCAAACGCTGAGAGCAAACTATGTGAAATATGTTCTTATAGTGTTTGTATAACTAAATGGAGCGTAATAGAACGAAGCCTCAATGCAGCGATCGCGCAGATTCGTAGCGACCGACTGCGCGTCTGTCTGCATGCTTGTCCGCGCACTGTTTCGCTTTCTCCGCGCGCGCGTTCTCGCACCGTGCCATGAGCTTTAGGCCGCAGAATATGAGCATTTGACAGTATACAAGCAACCATTGTTGCGTGGGCGCTATCAGAGCTGTTCAAAAATAATTTCATTGTAGGGACTTCGACGCCTACGTGGACTGTGATGTCCCGTCGCGACGATTCAATCTTTTTTTTCTTCTAAATTCTTTGACCTTTCAATATTGTTTCTCGAGTTGCGTCGCACTGTATGTTTATCGGTGTTCTCAGCGTGCAATTTCCCGCTGCTCCTTTTTTGTAATCCAGTGCAATAATTCATAACACAAACATGACCATATGCCATGCTTTTTTTAAATGTGCTTCTTACCGCCGCCTTTCCACTCCACTGAACTTGCGAGTACCTATAGCATCGACAAGTTCATAGACCAGACCGTCATGAAATTAGTCGGGCAGCGGACTCGGGCGAGTGTCTTAGTGCGCGTTTTCAGAACATCGCAGACCGGGCGACGTAGCAGAAATCTTCCTCGCGTCTGTGCTTCCTGCATACCCGAGTTGTAGCCGATGACTGTTTTCCGGTTTTATGTTTCGCGAGCCAAGCTTCACGCAGCTTCTTGTCCTGTGGCTACATGTGAATAAGGCTGACACCGGCCTCCGTTACGTGCGTCCGGCCCTGCGGAACCGAGCAGTAGCCTACCATGTTGCGCGCCTTCAAAGGCAGCCACTACCTATTGTAGTGCTTTGAAGCGTTGTAAAGGAGACACTCGAAGCGGGAAAATTTCGCCACTAACTGAGGACCGCAGCGTACGAGGGAATTTAAACTCGTTTTCAGCTCGCTTCGGCGCGCCCGAAGCAGCCGACGCGGCCGCTTTGTCCACGTGATCCCTCCTAACACGTCACGCCGACGGTGGCGCCAGCTTTTCCAGTGGTGGAGCTCGAGGCCAATATATGCCTGCCGGCTCCTAACCATCGGCGGCTGTCAACGGAGCCGACGCTGCTAACGCGGCCTGCGGAAACACGTCTACAGTGCTCGCATAGACGTGTTTATATTGTCGTCATTTGTTTCAAACAAGAGAGCTGTGCAAATACGTTTGCTTTCACTTTCTGTTCGAAGTTACGCAGCATTTCGAACTTCCACGCATGGGCGCCGGTTCTGGGCGGAGCTACCCGCTGCTCGCTCATTCGTACCATGTGTCCCGAATCGCCGCATGCGGCAAGTCGCACTCGACGCGCCGTACGACACATCGCACGGAAAATCGCGCCGTGTGTCTCGCGCTTTAGGTCGAACGCGCGACAGCAGCTGCACGTTCGGCGCCTCACCGAGCGTTCTCCCTTCCGTGTGCAGTTCATGCAAGGCCAGTGGCAACCGGTTCGTCCCAGCGAGCGAGAAGCGCACTGCAGCGCCGATTAAAAGAAAGGATTACGAAGAAGGAAAGAAGTGCGTTGCGCACGAGGCCGGGCGCGTGGGCATCACTGAGTGCTGTTGCTTTGCGGCAGTGCAGCCGGTGCATCACTTCCGGTACACGCACACGCCGACGGCCCACGGGGCGGCCTTCATCGCGACTGCCTCATTGTGCACCTGACTTTGTTCTTACCCGTTTTCACGATTGCGTTCTAAAGCCTGTCGTATACGGAGAACATTGGCTGTCCCCAGACGAGGCAGAACATACGTGGCTGCAATGTCACTCTTTTTATTTTCGTTGCTAAATTAGGCGCGCACCTGTTTGCCTCGTGCGTTCGCTCGAATCGCACGTAAAACGACGCTGCGACTGAGCTCGATGTTCTTTAAAAGTAAAGAATATCCGGACATTAGCTTGCTTTCAGGCCGGAGTTTTGCTACAGGAAAAGAAAGAAAACGCGGAATGATTCATGCAAGGGAAGTTACGCGTGATTAAAAAAAAAAAAAGGTAAGAGAAAACGAAACGCGTGTTGCAGAAATGAGCTGAAACGTATACATACCCGTCTCTGGATGGTCGTCGAGAACTATCGACGTCTATACAGTTGTCACATAATCTTTGTCAGTAAGTGAGAAATAAAGTATAGAAGCCCACTCAGCCGTACCGACCAGGGTGCATTTCGATTTCAATAGAATTTATTATTCGGGCGTTAGTTCTGGAGAATAACAACCTCGCTGCACGGTCCTACAGGCGATGTGTGCGTACAATTCACTACATGGAGTCACCTATTTGAAGCGGTGCGAGTCCGCAGAACCAACGGAAGAGCGGCACCAAGCCGGCTGGAGAAGTGAGCGCGAAAATTGAAGTCGGAAGTAGCCGATTATCCTGACTATCCGGGTGAGTATAAGGTTCTAGTAGATGAGGAATACGTGCTTCGAGCGGAAAATAGAAAGAAAACGATCAACGACGCCCGAAATTGCGCGCGCCGTGACCGCGACGAAAGCGAGCATCCTTGCAGCGTTCGAAAACGTCCTATGCGCCCAGCTCAGTAACCGAAAAAAGTAGTCTCGCCTCGCTGTCGCCGAGGCCGTTCACATCTGCGCTATCTATCGGGAACAGCAGGAAGCTCAAGAAAAGCGACCCGTCGTCGAGCACGGCTGCTCGACGACGGCAGCCGTGCTCGACGACGGGTTGCTCGATCCCTGCGGTGCACCAGGTACTGCACTCGATCTGTTGTTGGATGCTGTCTCGAAAACCCAAACCATAGCCTCGTATAAGTACACATACCACATATAGGAGGCTAGGGCCGGACTGAAGGGGTTGCCACGGGCCAAACCACCGGCGCACGTTGACCGACGCTGTCCTTCTCCGCCACTTCACTCGTGAGGTTGACCGACTGACGCCCTTCTTCGGCGGCGAGCATCATACGGACTTTTGCCGTGTTTCCCGTACGTGTACCTCGGTAACGTTTGTTAGTTGTGCTGATTACTGTGAAATCTGGAGTACCCCACTGTGCGGGGCGGTGATTGTACCCAAATGCGAAGAAAATTGGTTAACAGGTGCTACGAACTACAGTGTATCCTTACAAATAGGAAGCTTATAGGGCAACATCTACCGGCAGCCATGCGTCTCATGTGGCGCCGGCGACTCCACGCAACCATTTTAAAATTTTGTTTCGACAGCCGCAAGCAAGACACGCGGTGTTTTCACAAGCAGGGAAGCCAGAGAAGTTTCCTCGTCGTCTCTGCGCGTCGTCCGCCCTCGAGGGCAGAAAGACATGAAAAAGAGTACAGGCGAGGAACTCGACGAACAAGGCCAGACCCGTGGCTGCCTCTGGACCGCAAGGTGCCAACCACATGGAGCACACGTTTCTCCAGTACTTTTGGCGCCAGTCACTCGGCATCCGCGCTTGTACACCCGGCGCACATTTTGGCCATGGTGAGAGCGTCATTATTGCGCCGTGTAAAATGGACGCGTTGATGCATCGCCTCTGCGATACGACGTCACGCTGGTAGATACGCCGCGTTCCATGCGGTTGCCGCTGGGCGACTGCGTGACTGCGTCGCGCGGCTGATACCGGCGTCGCCGGTCAAGAAAAACGATGCGGTGGTGGCGGCGGCGGCTCGAGTGTCCGTTGAGTGCGCCGCCGCTATCGCCACCGGAGACGACGCGCGTGCGGCCTCGTTGGCCGGACTTTGTTCGCCGGCTATCGCCGCCACCCCAGCCTTCGTCCGTTCGCCATGGCCCACTCGAGTGTGCCGCCACGGCTTCCGGGATTTGCCCGCCGGCAAATGGGTCAGCGAGCGGCAGCACTGGGCTCGGGACAAGAGGCCCAAGTGCGCTCGCGTCCCCTCACACGTCGTGTGTGAACTCGCTCGCACGCCCCGTCGTCGCTTTGTATTATGCGACGGTGAACACAGCCGAGTTCACCCACCGCGACGCTGTCTACTTCGCTAAAAAGTCGAGACTGCGAAGAGTAAACTGTTTAAGGAAATCGCGAAAGCAAAAGAAAAGATGAACAGCGGGCAATCGCTTCCACGTGAGATGCAGTGATAAATGTACGTCTTTATGTAGGCCACCTCGAATCACTTCCGACGTTGAGCTCCGACACGACGTTCAAGCTCTGGAGCTCTATCCAGGAGACCAACGATGTGTTTGACATGAGTTCTGTAGAGCAGCGCGTGACAGAGCAACACAGTCGTCGCGCGACCCAACCGGGTATAGAGTGTGAAAGCACTCCTTGCGTTCATCTAAGCAAACGCGCCTATATGTTAACGCGCCGTTCAATATACCTCGCAAGCACAGGCGCCGCTTAGTCACTTTCGTAACAAACTATAAGTTCCGGGCCTTTCGTATACGTTTTTGCTGACGTGTTTCTAGGGCAGTTGTCGAACGCCGCCGCCAGCGCACTAAATGTAATGAGTTCCGGCATATAGGCCCGTTTCGTCGTCTGCGAGACAAACGACGACGGCGCAGGCAGGACGCGATTTCGCAGCAGAGCTTTTCTTCTTTCACGCCACCGAACATTCGAAAATCACTTTCGACGCCAAGAAAAGCCTTCCGGATTAGTACAACGATGCCGCAGCAAGTGAACGCGCCGTCATACAGGTGTCGTCCTCACTGTTAACTAAAGGCGGGAGGTGATCGATTGTCGGCCGCACATCCGTAATGGATAACTTCTGTGAAAGGAGCTTCGTTCCCTGTAAGCGTGGAGAAAGTCGTGCTTACGTACGATGACATTCACTTTTCAGATTTATCGGCTAACTGCGGACACGAGCGTTCACGTAGCTGCATAGCTATAGTGTATAAGAAACCAGCAGGGGGAGGGGGGGGCTGCTAAAGGTGACATCAGCGGTGGAGTGCCAGTGATGTTTAGCCCTGCATATCGGCGGCCCCTGCCGAGTGGCTCTATGTATTGAAGTGAAGCACTAGCCTGTACCACTGATCTGGTGGAATTCGACGCAACGCTTGGTCAGATACAACGACATCACCAAGCACTACCAGCTAGGCAAGCGGATATTGCCCCCACCTCACCGCAAACTGAAACGTCGCCAGGCAGTCGTCTGGCGACGTTTCCAAGTGCTCTTTGCAAGTTATGTCAGCAACTAGAGCGACGCTCTCACACATGTTGCGGGAGTGTCTTGTTATATCAGCTAAAATGACAGTAGCTCCGAAGGCTCTTGCATCGAAGTGGGCCGCCGCTCTGCGCAGCTCCAACCTCAAGACGCAAGAGTGGGCAGTCCAGCAGGCCCAAGAGGCGACGACGAGGCAAAGCCGCGAAGTCCCCTCATGGGAGACATGAGCCCGGGTCGTTAAACTTTGCCGGATTTAAAATAAAGTTGTTTCCATCCATCCATGGAATTTAATCTTCAAGAAAGAGCGTCAAGTATTCACAGCACATCCGCGCTTAGCACAACTGAGCCCTATCATGGGTGATAGTATCGTGACATTATCGAACTGCAAGTCCGCACTCCAGGTGCTACGGCGAATATTTTTGCATGATATTTACCTACAGCGGTCGTTACGCAGCATCCAGCAGGTATATATACGCAGTTTAGGATTTCACTTGGACTTTCGGTGGCTTCTATCGCACATCGGCGTGTCCGGAAATGAAGCACCCGACAGTCCTGTGCCCCAAACACTATAGCGTATACCGGTCGACGAGGAGAGTACTTCAAAGCACTCAGAGACTGTCAAAGACAACTATCGTGAACCAATTTTCGTTCCGTGCGGTTCTCACCGTAAGCCTCCTTACTACATCATACTAGCGTTCGCGTTAGACGCGAACGCTAGCTGGCGTATAGTGACACAAAACAGAAGTATCGCCCTCACGAACGTGTCCGCTCTGCCATGCTCATAGTAATATGAAACATTCCTCGATAAAATACGCAAAATTTGTGAAAGAGCGCAAGACACGACGGACTGAAACAGAGCGGCTCCGTGCGCCTATGTAGAGGACCGCCAGGGACACTGGATATTCTAAAATGGGAATTTCGGCTTCTCCTGAAGTTTATTAATGACACCGATCTGTTCAGCGAGTGGTGACGTTTAGCAAGTAAGTCTAAACGTCTCCAATCGCTTCATCCAGTATATATACTCTCATTGCGTATAGCCTGCTATACCTCTGCTCCTTATAATCGCCTTGACCTGTCTTGGTAGCTTTCGACAAGCTCATGCTGCGTTTGACTCTGAGCCATGTTTATCCCTGCGCTTTAAAGGGAGACGCCCGGGTGTAGCAACTGCCGGAATGGCTTTGCAAGGCTATATTCGCCCTATGTTAGCATATATATTGCAAGTCTACCACCACCCTTCTTGTACCGCGCTTCTTCCTAACCGGCCGTAAAAACTCGAACTTGGCTCGAAAGCGGCGCGCACAGAATAAGTACAGGCGTGCATGGCTTGCTGTCATACGGTACGCAGCACACATAAAAATAAAAAAAAAGGTTAGATAACACCTGCTATCATAAGCTAAAGACAGAGTGCAGAGACAGAGCAGCATCCGTGGTTTCTTGCCGAAGTTCAGCGGCTGGAAACCTGCAAGCGCCGTGCCGGCAGCGGTTGCTTCACGTGCTGGGACAGCTCGAGCATTTCTGTAAAAGCTCAGAAACGTATTCGTCCGCAAATTGCCAAGTACGCTGAACCAGAGTTGCTTGTATACTAAACCAAGCAGCTTATCATTCCTCGAGTTCGAAGGTGTGGACAGCATCCACTGAAATCTGCGTGCGCAACACCAGGGTTCCAATTCTGAACCGTACACGCTTAATGGTACACTGTTCTCAATCGAATGCTCTCGCATGCGCCCCCATCCACGTCAGCTTGAGCGTCGAGCTGATTGAGGGAAAGTGCGAGGCGATGTGGGAAACGACACCGCAGGGCTTTTATCGCGAACTGCAACACCTATTTCGAAGAAGGTTAGAAATAAGTTCTTTCTGCATGTATAGGCAGCGGGGGCTGAAGGAAAGAACGCTTAGTCCTTTGTCCTTATTTTTAGACTAACAAAAAGCAGGAAAAGAAGAAGAAAATAAATTATTCACGAAAACGAGGTAGCCAGCATTCGCACGGTTACTGGGGGCATCTATTTAAGTGATTTCGTTTGTATTTCATATGCCGAGCACAAGAAACCTTCGTCGATGTCTAGGAAGTTAGCGCATATGAGAAGACGCCCTTGCTGCACGACGTAGCAAAGAGATCAAACGCCATTCAGCTCTAAAAGCTGAATCATATAAAGGGCCATCTTTGCTGCATACTAATACTAATGTCACGAACATATAGCAACTATAGGAGGCCTTCTTTTCATGCACGTTGAAGAATGTCACTGAAGTATACTACTGTCGGACGACGATCCATTGCGCTAGATATTACCGTTCCTGTTTTTCCTAAAAGAAAAAGAAAATCAGAAAGTTCGCACTGCGTGGCACGGAAACGTGTTTTTCTTTTCTCTTTTTTTTTCTTCTTTTTTTTTTGTAGAACACGTATTGAGTGGTTAAAGCGCCAGTACGAAGTCAACATAAGACTCCTCCACACTGGCAGCTCTTACGCAGATGATTAAGCACAATCTAATATGGTCCCGCCCAACATAGGAGAGAGAGAGAGTGAGAATGAAGAGGAAAGGCAGGGAGGTTAACCAGATATGAGTCTCCGGTTTGCTACCCTACACTGGGGATGGGGGATAGGGGTTAGAAAGATGACAGAGAGGAAAACGCAAAAAAAAAAACGCACGCGCACACATGGAGACACACGCACAAAAGGCGTTCCAGTTAAAGTCGTTCACACAGGCCGGTAGATCGCAAGAAGCGCAAAAGCGCTTGCACGGCCTTCTTCTGTGACGGTAGGTCCTTTCGATGTTGCAGAATTCTTTTTTCGGATAGCGGTTGGTCGTCCAGTTGGTCAAGTTCGTGGCTAAGGCATGCCCTCTGTGGACTGTACTGCGGGCAGGCGCACAAAATATGGCCAGTTGATTCTTCATGGCCGCAGTGGTCACAGGTTGGGGTGTCGGTCATCCCTATCCGGAAGGCATAGGCTTTAGTAAAGGCAACGCCCAACCAAAGTCGATATAAAAGTGTGGCGTCTCTACGGCGAAGCTGTGATGGCGCTCGAAGACTTAATGTTGGATCAAGTGAGTACAGTCGCGGATTTCTTAAATGTGGCTCATTCCATTGCGACGCGGTGCACTGCCGAGCAAGTAGGCGGAGCTTCCGTGCCGCGTCGGTTCTAGAAAGAGGAATTGGGACGTGGCGCTCCTCGCTATGGGCTGAGCGGGCAGCGTGATCCGCCCGTTCATTGCCGATAATGCCGCAGTGACTTGGAAGCCACTGAAAGGTTATTTCGTGGCCTGCATCACTTATATGGTGTAATGTCTCTGTAATATGGAATATTAGTTGTTCGTGCGGTCCGCGTCGTAAAGGTGACAGTAGAGACTGCAGTGCCGCCTTCGAATCGCAGAATATAGTTGATCACCAGACAGGTCGTACAAACATCAGCACCCGTGCGCCACGCCAGCGGAAAAACCCGCACTTTATGGCTGCGAATTATTTTCCCGCACGGCCGTTCCAATAACAGCACGAACATGAAGAGTGTCAAGGCGAAACTATGGCGCGCGGAACAACACGAAAGAATGTTCTCGTACATCAGTCGAGCGCTACTCGCGGCTGTAGAATGACAAAAGCTCTATGATGGTGTACACGTATCCTCAAGTACCTGTTAATAAGTACTCTTCGAAATGAACCATTCTTTAGTGATTGAGTATCACAGTACCATAAAATCATTCTGACACGTTCTGTGAACCATGTGACTTGTGCCTGTTGTTGACTTTATGTGCATGTAAGTTTTATGTTGTACAAGTTTTACATTATCAACGCACGAACATGTTTTTAAGAACCTATTCGCGATGTCGACGCACAGGCAAGCAGAAGAGCCGTTGTGGCGGTGTGATATTGAGGAGATTTTCTCCGCCTCACTGCACGCATTGCACGCACGCACTGTTCAACGCTGGCAATGTATACTGCAAAAGCGCAAATGTCTTTGAGTCGAAGAAGCGACAGTGGCTCACTCGGTGGCTCATTGTATTTGGCATTAGGGGAGTCTCCCAAATGGTCCGGGGAATTTCCGCGCACCATCCCAAGCGCTAAGCTGGCTCACACATGCACATACACTCACGCACACTCACGCGCACACAAGCACGCACGCGCATGCACACACAACGCGCGCGCGCATATGCACGCCACATGAGTCATGTAACAATGCCACTTTTTCATGAATCACCTGAATTACCAAAAATAACGCACCTCAATGTTTTCGGGTAAGTATACAACTTAAATTTCATGGCTATTATAAACGCTGACGAAATTATAATTTTCGAGCATGTATGAACTTGTGTTTGGGATATTGGGAACAAAGGGGCTCAATATAAAATTTTTACTATGTCGCACTTAGGCGGGCTTGGTGCACGGTCGGGGAAAATATTATTGTCGACAAAATTGGGGACGAAACAACGCGGCGGCCCGGACAGGCTTTTACGTGATACTAGCGAAAACAAAAAGAGACACACGCATACACAGAAAATGAAACCAGCCTAACAACCACAGAAATATACCCGGCCGCCGGGGTTACACAGGGAAGTCGTTGGAAGGGCGGCGGTACACAGCCAAGCAAAGCGCCGACAGGGAAGCTGCGTGCTTGCCGCGCGTCGGCGACTGGATGCGCGCCTCGAGGGACGACTGTTCACCGAGCACAATGAGCGGTCCTCAGTTTCGGAGCACGGCGCCTTGTTTGCGCCCGCCGTGCTTGGGGTTATTCGCAGGGGCTGAAGACCATGGGCGCCCGCCGGGTATACGCGGACTACAGTGCTGGCCGGCGTCGCCTTCGGTGGCGTCACCTCCGTCGACGGTAACGAGAGTCGCCGCGTCCCGTCTCTGCACCCGGTACTTATTCCCTCGAGGGGATAACGTGTGAATAGGCCCTTGGGGTGCATAATGGGTGGGTGCGCGGGAACGAATGCACGCACGCACATTGCTTTGCATCGAGCTCCTTAAATCCGAAAGTTGGTTGTGGCACACTGAGGGAAGTTCTCTCGAATCCACAACTCACCGAACTCATCGCCAGCGACGCTAAAGCCAACGCGAGATCGATGATCGTAAGCTATAGAGAGTAATGCGCGCAGCCAGTATACTATTCCTATTAACACAAATGCGATGCTTTGCGAGAGTACAGAGATCAGCTGAGTCCAGGCACGCAACCGGGGGGGGGCGACCCCCCCCCCCCGAATTTATGCGGCATACTATCCCCGTCCACACAAGGCACCGCTCCTGACACATTCTTAAAGCGTCGACAAATCAATCTACTCGGCGCTCAACATTTTGCTGCCTTTTACAGCGAAAGCAGTGTAAAAGCAGTGAAAGCTCGGTGGCTGTGCCATGACACAGCCTTCTCATCCACTGACTTTCGCAATGCAGGTACTCGTGACTACCTTCGCCTACGTCTTGCCAGCATTCTTCAACGTTTCCTCGGTCGTCGTACCACAGCTGGAAATGCCGTTCTGCAACGGGAACTACGGAGCCCTTGTTTTGAGCGCCTCGGAAGCGTCGACGAAAGCCATGCTCCCCCACTGGATCCTCGACATCGGATGGAAAGCACAATCGACAGCGACAACATCGTTCCTGCCAGCGTATAAAGAGCACCGCTTCCCGCTTGCGCTTTGTGGGCTCGGTGGCTGTGCCATGACACAGCCTTCTCATCCACTGACTTTCGCAATGCAGGTCAGTAAACCATGCTGCCTTTTCGCTAAAAAAACTAACAACTACTGTCTGGTACAGCTGCCGAGCCTGCAGTGTTGCATCTGTGTCGCTGGTGAATGTTTTGGTGTTATGAAATCTCTCCTGCTCTTGTCGGGCGATATAGAGACGAACCCTGGTCCTGACAAATTGGACCGTGTTCTTGCTAAGCTGGAGACGTTGTCAACCGGCCAGGACCAAATAATAACCGATGTACAGGACCTTAAACATCAGATGCGTTCTATTGACACAACTATCTCTGATTTGAGCAAGCGCGTAGCAGATCTAGAAAGTGTTTTCCAGGGTATTTCAACTCTCAAAATTGATCTGCAGTCTGCCCAATCTGTATCCGCTAAGACTGCTGCTCTTGTTACTAACCTTGAAGCTCGGTTAGATGACGCCGAAAATAGGTCACGCCGCAACAATTTGATATTTTATGGCCTTTCGGATTCTAATTCGCGCGAAACGTTCGTTGAATCGGAAGAATTGCTAATCCGCCATTGTCGTGACAAATTACGCATAACCTTGGACCCATGTCAAATTGAGCGTGCACATCGTCTGGGCCGCTACGAAGATGGCCGTCAGCGGCCGATTATAGTTAAATTTTTGTCCTGTAAAACAAAAGAAACTGTCCTCTCAAACGGGCCCAAGTTAAAGGGCACCAATTTTAGCATTGGAGAAGACTTTTCCCTTCCAGTTCGTAAAGCACGCAAACACCTTGTCGCATTTGCAAAAGCAAAAACCGGACCGTTCTCCCTGCGATACAAGACTTTGTTTCTCGGAAAGAAACGCTACACTTTCGATGCCACCACAGAAACGGTTACGGAAATAGCATAGCGCTTACCTCGCCATCGTCACAAACCTAATCTGTGCGATACCGCCCCTCGAGAGAATATCTGCCTCTCGGTTATCTACACCAACATACGCAGCCTGCTTCCAAAGAGCGATCTTGTGTCCAGCCTCGTGTCTTCAACGGGCAGTAACCTGCTCATCTTGACAGAGACCTGGCTGACTGATAACATAAGTGACGCTGAAGTTCTTTGTAACCTACCTAACTTTAATCTTTTCCGCACTGATCGCACAAACTCTCGAGGGGGTGGCGTCCTTATTGCTACAAGCAATAAGCTACAGTGTTCCCACGTAAACATCTCATCAGACCTCGAAATATTATGGCTACTTTGTCGCGCCACACCAGTATCTATATTAATTGGCGTTTGTTATCGACCCCCTCACAATAGCCCCGAATTCCCCCGTAAATTTCACAACATTTTAAACGAACTTAAAACTAGACACCCTAAGGCACACATTCTTCTTTTTGGGGATTTTAACTATCCTGGCATAGATTGGTGTGCCCCTAATTATCCTATTTTTAGACAGGATGAATCCCGTGAATTTATGGATGTCTGCTTAACTTTTAACCTAGCCCAACTAGTAACCCAGCCTACACGCATCGCCGGAGATACTGCTAACATTCTTGACCTCATACTATCTAGCCACCCCGACAGCCTGAACACTATTACTTATCTCCGTGAAATCAGCGATCATAAAGTCATTCATGCATGCTTTAAGTTCACCCCAATAACAAAAGCAACTTGCCAAAAAACAATTTCTCTCTACAACAAAGGAAACTATGAGGCCTTCAACGCAGAATTGGAGGCCTTTTTTCCATCATATCAGGGGTCATTTGACGAACAAGACATCCACACAAATTGGTCAATGTTTAAACATAAAATGAATGAATTGACTAATAAATAATTCCCAAATGCAGCTTCCGCGCTAACCACCACAAGCCATGGTTCACCAAGACACTGGGAAGATTAGAAAATAAAAAGAAACGCCTTTTCCGTAGTGCTAAACTGAGCTGAACAGACTGCGCATGGGAAAAATATTACGCTGCTGAAGAGGCGTATTTGGTCGCAGTAAAAAACGCTAAACATTCCTTTTACCACATCGATTTGCCAAACATACTTACAGATAACCCGACTAAATTCTGGCAGCTTTTAAACCCCCAATCTTCGCGCGTTGTTACCCTGACTGACGATTCTGGACGTGTTATTTCAGACGTTGAGTGCGCTAACATATTTAATTCTGCCTTCGCATCTGTATTCACTAAAGAACAAAAACCACCACCCCTCATGACAGCCAGTGACCCCACAATTGCAATGTCAGCCGTTACATTCTCAGAAACCGGCATATCCCTTCTTATAGATAAGTTAAAACTTTCTTCATCTACTGGCATTGATGAAATCAATACAAAGGTCTTAAAAAACACTCGCCACTCGTCTACCAAGTTTTTATGCTTGCTATTTTCGCAGTCCATTTCTACAGGTATCATACCCCACGACTGGAAAGTGGGGAAGGTCGTCCCAGTCCACAAGTCCGGTAAAAAAGATTCACCACTTAACTACCGCCCCATATCACTTACCAGCATACCCTGCAAGCTCATGGAACACGTCATTTACTCTTTAACAATGCAGTTTCTGGACTCAAATAATTTCTTTCACTCATCACAGCATGGATTTCGTAAAGGTTACTCCTGTGAGACTCAACTAGCCATTTTCGTTCACGACCTGCATGCCAACCTTGACGCTAATCTCCAAACCGACGCAATCTTCCTCGACTTTGCTAAGGCATTTGACAAGGTACCCCATAACCGCCTATTTCTGAAACTTTCCAGCCTAAACTTGCATTGTGACATACTAGCATGGATAAAGGAATTCTTGACTCACCGCTCCCAATCAGTCATCATTAATAAACAAATGTCTAACTTACTACCAGTTTCCTCAGGGGTACCCCAAGGATCCGTCCTTGGGCCTCTTTTGTTTTTAATTTATATTAACGACCTACCTCAGAAATTAGATTGTCATATTCGGATGTTTGCCGACGATTGCGTTATTTACAAAACAGTTACTGACACCTTTAACCAACAATCCCTACAAAATAACCTAAATCTGGTAGAAAACTGGTGCAACGACTGGCTAATGACACTTAATATAAACAAATGCAAATATATATCTTTCCACCGTCACAGTAATCCTCTCCTGTTTCCCTACACTATCTCTAACGTTCCTATCGACCCTGTCCAATCATATAAATATCTCGGTGTTCATCTTAGCCATGATCTTACGTGGAATAGCCATATCGCGAATATTATTTCATCTGCTAACAAAACGCTTGGCTTCCTAAAGCGTCATCTCCACTCTGCCCCCCTGCATGTTAAGCTACTCGCATACAAATCACTAGTTCGATCAAAATTAGAATACGCATCGCCCATCTGGTCCCCGAAACAAGTATACCTTGCTAATTCACTTGAATCAGTTCAAAACAGGGCAACTAGATTCATTCACTCCTCGTACTCTTTTGATATCAGCATATCATCTCTGAAATCGCAGTCCAACCTACCTACTCTTGCACTTCGTCGCCACATTTCTAGTTTGAGCTTATTTCATAAATTCTTTTATTCCGAGCTATCACAGGAACCCTACATCTGCCCTCCTCCACCACGTTTCTCTCTTCGCACCGGACATCAGCAGCAGGTGTCTCGACCACGAGCACACACAAAAACTTTTGCTTCGTCATTCTTCCCCCGGACTGCTTGCGACTGGAACGACCTTCCCCAAGAACTTGCTGCCATCACATGCCCATCTATGTTCCTTAACCAAATTACGCGTGCGCTTGGATCACAATAATCATTTTTGTTTGTATAACTCGTTCAACATTTTTCTGTTTACTGTTGTTAACCTATATGTGTCCCACCCCTTATGTAATACCCTCACATGAGGGTCTTTAAGGAAATAAAGTGAAGTGAAGTGAAGTGAAATATGACTAACTTCCGCAGTGTTTTTAGGCATCCGTTAACAGAAAAAATAATCATGCGGGCCGATACTAGTGATAGTGCAAAAAGGGTTCCAGATCAATGACAAATACCCCTGTGGACTCGGGAACCTATAACGCGCCTTTCAGAATCTTCGGGATGGGCCCGCATATGGGGAGTGCTTAACGTCTGCTTCACCTCCACCGCGGGTCGGCCCGGTATTGCAATATCTTCGGGATCGCCTTACGTGTGGGGACTTCTTAATGCCTGCTTCATCTTCACCGCGAGTCGGCCCAGCATTGCATTACCTTCGGGATGGACCCACGTATACGGAGTGCTAAACGCCTGCTTCACCTTTGCCGTGGGTCAGCCCGGCGTTGCACTATCTTCGGGAGCGGCCCCCGTATGGGGGTGCTTACGCCTGCTTCACTTCCGCCGCGGATCGGCCCGATATTGCACTATCTTCAGGCCCACCCGCAGCGGAGGTGAAACACTTTGCTTTTCGTTTGAGAGCTTTGACTGTCTCCATCTTTCGCTGCCATTCCATCTTCACGGAGTACAATGACTGTCAATTTTTTCACTCCTTTTGGATGGCGGTAGTTATCGGCATCTCCTAGGGTGTGGAGGCTAGTTTTCTGATCGATTCGTGCCCGCGCGATTAACTTAAGATGAATCCACTTGTCACCATCTATTGCAGCAGGCAAGGCCTAGTTTATTGTTTTCATTATAATATTCTATTTTATTTATAATGCCCAGCACAATTTTTATGTCACTACTGTTTCAACGATCACGCGCATCCCTGTTGCTTCGTTAGTTCAACCTTCGTTGTTTAGACTGAACCAGGGGCCAGGAAAGAGATTCGGTTCATAGTCGGCTGGTCTGTATGCTCGTGGAACGAGCTGTGGCCGGAGAAAACGCCATTTGCGTTTAACTTTTCCTTTTGGTTCATTACTTCCTCGAGTGGCGGCTCGCCGCGACGCTGGCAGATTCTCGGAGCCATATACTCACGATATGGGTTAGATAAGGTGGAAAATAAAATATTGCGAAACAGTGTCCATCATCAAACTCTGCAATAACCGTTCAACCCATAAGCAATATGGCTGACCCGTTACCTCGTGTGGTTTTTCCCTTATTGTACAGCACTCTTCGTGCAAAATTGGAAACTGGAAACAAGAGTCGCAAGGAGATGAGAAATTAAGTGATCTACTAAGCGAGAAAGCCAAGGCAACAGCCAAAGTGGGAGGAAAAGTCAAAATTGTTCGTGAAAATATTTACGGTTCAACATCTTTTTATTTAAAAAGGAAGTAGAGGAAACGCCGCCGAAAGTGGAGAATAATTCCGTGTGTTTTGAATGAAGCTTCGAGCCGCCTGACGTAGCCACTTCCCTGCTGTGCTTAGGGGGGGGGGGGGGGGTCCTAACCTTCCGCGGTGGGCGCAGTACGTCTAAAACTGCTGCGTTCTGCGCTCTACGCGGTTGTACGGGTCTGGTGGCCACGCATCGTTACGCAATTTCCCAAATAACAATACAAGTCTGTTTTGCTACTTGGTAGAGCAGTAAACGAAGGATACAAAAGAACTGAGATTGTTCCGCAAATATCGATTTCTCTATAGTTCTTCAGAGCTAATTAAAAAAAAACTCTACTAGAAATCTTTATTTTGCACTTTCGCTTGTTAACTTGTTCTTGGCAAGGTTCTTCCTGCGCATCTTTCATGCGCGAGTCCATTTGATGTGGTTCTTTGTTTGTCAAGTAAAGAAGAGGTGTATCTCACAGGCGTACCTGTAAGATACACGTTATTTTAATTCTATTTTGCAGCTTTCCGCGTCTTTATGGCAAATGGTGGGCATTATTCACGTCTGTACTAGTAAAAGTACCCTCCCCTCATTTGCATAAAAAAATTGCCTTGTGTTTCCCCCCCCCCCCCCCCGAAAAGAAGTCCTGCGTACGTGCCTGGCTGAGTCCAAGTATTTGTCTAGTGGAAAAAGACACGGAAGCGCTATAGCGATAGAGCAGACGCTCGTCGTGTCTTTATTCCGCTAGAGCGATGTTTATTCCCAATCAGAACTAATTGCAGCCCTGCAGCGTTTTACTCCTACAGCCCAACGGAAGTGCATTGAACCTTCGATCGCACAAACATCTGCCCATAAACTGATCAGAATGGCGCGTGCGCCGCAGCATGCTTGATGGTGCGAACGCCAAGGGCGTCATTGCCGCCTCGTGGCCGAGTGCCGCCTTTGTCTTTCGGCGCCCCGCGTCCTGCCGACAGCCTGTTCATGCCGTGACGCACCGGTCTTCCCCCTGTACAAACAATGGGCGCACTGAAGGGCGGCGAGTGGTGCAGCGACGCGGGGCGAGTAGGACAGGGTTCACGAAAAAAAAAAAAAACAGGAAGAACTCCACATTGACATTAACATCACTGATGGATAAGCAAGTACACTGTAGCTGAGAATACTTAGCTTACACAATCGCTTAAGGACCAGAACGCGGCAACGCCACCTTGTTATATAAGCACCCTCTGCATCTTTGTTTAAAGGCGGCGCGGCGATTGGCGCTGCTCCATACGAGGTCACGTGCTCATGGTTCCGTACACGCGCACGTCATTGCAGGCAGGCCACCCGACACTACATCGCCAAGAGTCACAACGAAACACTCTATAGCTTATTCATCGTTCCCGAAAGTTATCAGCCCCAAATAAAAATAATTCCACGAGCATGGTGCTTAAACTGCGCGTGGTCTTAAGGATGAATTAGACCAGTATTACCGAGCACTACGTCTGTACGTAGATATTAGTTGTAGATCGAAATGAATTGTAATTGCATGAAACGCAAATTGACCACTGAGTTGTATCGCAAAATCAGCCGTTGATCGAAACGAGCTGCAAATAATAATAAAAAAGGAGGAATCGTGCCCATAAATCTAAATTTTCTGCGGAATGAATAATTCAGAACTATATAGCAGTAAGTCGGCATATCAGTTGTAAATCAGAATTAGTCGGTGCATTGTAAAGTGTGGTCAATGGAAATTAGTATGTACATACATCGGCATCAGTGGCAAAACTGGCACATTTGGTCGGGGCATATGCACGCTTCGTGTGACCGGCAAATATGCCGAGCTTACATTAGTCGCAATTCCTTGCGAGCCTTCATTCGACGTTAGGAGCCCTGGAGTGGAAATAAGAGGAGAGTCATAAGTTCAGATGTGACGGCGACGATTAGAGGCGAGTTCAGGGGGAGAACGGTGGAGACGAGTCTAGACACGATATAAGCCTCTAGAGAGAGAGAGAGAGAGAGAGCGAAAGGCAAAGAGAAAAAATTGATGTTAATCAGATATTATCTCCGGTTGGCTACCCTGCACTAAGGGAGGGGCAAAGGGATGCGATAGGTAAGAGAGAAAAAGGATAAAAAATGAAAAAAGAAACATACACACACACACACACACGTGTGTGTGTGTGTGTGTGTGTGTGTGTGTATGTGTGTGTGTGTGTGTGTGTAAGTCAATTGAGACTGATAAAGTGCTCTTCGAAAACTCCGTTGTCGCTAATTTCACGATAATAGGCCGATTATTAGAAGAGAAAATGAAGCTGAAAGTGTCATCCTATTATTATTATTATTATTATTATTATTATTATTATTATTATTATTATTATTATTATTATTATTATTAATTCCACGCCGGAACCCCAACGCCGGTACGTGAGTGTGGCGTCACGGATTTCAAAGTATTTTATCGCAATATGGGCCGCTTCGGCTCAGTAAACGTTCGCGAAACTTGCTATATTCAGTCTTTGGCTCCGTTAGAAGACACCGTAGTGGATCATTACAAATAAAAAATTAACTGGGCCATAGCAGACGCTCTCAAAATCCGTCACGTCCCGGTGAGCTGGGGCAGGAACTTCAAGGCGGCGTCGCCACCCGTCTGTTGTGTTTCTTGCTTTTTTCTGGCTTACCATGCAAGCGTCTTCTGGCGATAAGAGTTGTGTTTCTGGTATTGTTGAAGGCTAATTTACAAATACAGAAGAAATATTTTTCTCTTTACTGTCCCTTCAAATCTGAACGTCGCGTGAGATACCAATAGAGCACGTTTTGCCCTGGCAAGCGTCTGCTTCGACGTGCCTTATATATCACCATCTGCAGTGACATGCCATCATTCAAACTGGATCACACACTTCGCCACGGGGGCGTTTCTGTCTGACGTAGCAGAAGGGCGCTCTTGGTAGCGATATTGTCTGAACTGAGCGTTGAAATTCGGTTTTGAATATCTCGAATCGCGGTGCCATTTTCAAGGTTTAAAGACAGATAGGGGTGCAATAAAATGTGACTGCCTCTAAATGTGCTATATAAACAACTGTCCTCAAGGTTGATTTCATTATTGGTGTTTTATGGCGCAGAGGCATCTGAGGCCATAAAGCGCCAATCTTGAAGTTCATAATAAAAAAAATTTCATAAGCAATCTTTTAATTAGCCTTGTGAAACTCACGTTATCAGCGGTATATATGTCCGCCTCTCCTAGGAACTCCTCTAAAGAAAGGCCGCGTTCGCTACGCTTCATTGCCTTTAAGAAAAAGTGCATTGTCTAAACAAACAAACAAAAAAAACGCTGCAGCTATCTGTTGCTGCGTTCGCGAGCTGACCGCATTGCATTGACGTCCGAGGAGTGGGACACACGACACAAACACATCGCGATAAATACAAACACGGTCAAGCAGATTTTACGCCATAACACGCGAGCGAGGGACAACCTCACAGCATGGTCAGCACCCTCGTATTTGGACAAATCACGGGTAACAGGAACACGACTCATGCCTGTCCAGGATACCCAGGATCCCAGGAGATGCAGGTAGAGGATCCAGGATACCCACCGCACTAGCTCATTGGCTATGGCGTGCTACTGTTGAGCCTGAGATCGCGAACTCGGTGGCTAGCCGCGGCTAGCTGCCGCATTTCGATCGGTACGGAACGAAAAAAAAAAAAAACCGCTCGTGTAGCTATGACTTATGCACGTCAACCACAGGCGCTCCAAATAATTCCAGAGCACCTCTCCCCCCCTTCCCCCCCATATGTCGCTCCCTCTTCTACAAAGCATCTCTCGTAGGCCGTGTGTTGCTTCAGGAGTTCAAAGGGTTTGGACACTGCAAACAGTTTCTTCGCTACCCACGCACGCTCTGCACCAAAGCATCCGTCAAGGGGCAGCGATCGTTGCCCCCTGACTCGGAGCTGCCAGAAAAGAGGGCCCTATTTTTAGCTACGGAGCCTACCTGTGAAAAAAAAAAAAGAAAATGAAACGACGACCAAATAAAGGACGTTCGAGGCAAGTTGGTGACAACGAAAGCGAAAACGCACGCGCATAGATTTTTATGCCCACACGCGATTTGGAAACTTGTGAACCCCTCGCTGACGACGTCAGACCTATTCTTAACGCTCGCGGGGTGAAGCGCGTTCATGTCAAAAACAAACCGAGGAGGCCAGACAAGCGGAACGGGGCACCGTTTTCGGGAACAGAGCCGGGAGGTTGTTCGGCGATATATGCGAACGTCTAGGGCATCACAGATTCGCAAGGTTTTATACGGTCGCAAACAAACGCATAAGCCAGGAGAAGCGCTGGAGTCGATTCGGTATAAACTTGACATTATAACTACGGTTATTTAACGGTGCGCTCAAGTTTAAGCACGCGCGAGCGCTTCTTGCATTCAAACCATGCGGAAATGTCACGGTTCAACTCGAACCCACGACCTATAGTATTCAGCAGCAGAAAGCCATAAGGCACTGAGCCAGCGCGGCTGGTGTAACATCACGCAGAGACGCTCGCTGTTGCGGCAGGCGAAATCAAAACACGCAGCAGCCTCGCACTGCGGCTTTCCTCTGCCTAGTGCACTCGACGTCCAGTGCGCGAGCACAGGAGGCTGGGTCTGCGGACGTTTTCTGTACATGAATTACATACGCGCAGAATGAGTTTGCAGCGGCCTGACTGCACAGAATGCAAAAAAAAAAAAAAAAACACGGCTGCAAATTACCGGCCACTGACGGCTTCCGTTAAGTGAAGCACAATCCACTTTGCTTTTCAGCAAACGTCCTGGAACATGAGCGAATGCAAACGGCCCGTACAGTTTTCAACAACATTCAGGGAGTATTATAAAAGGACGAGCCGCCTTGGCTATTGCCCTCCGCTGTGCTTATCTTCAGCAATGTTTTATGTTTTTCCAGAAAGGGGGACGAGGTGAACGAACGGATATGTTTTTGCAAGGACTCTTCACGAAAGGCTGTAAGGCAATGACCGTCATAAATAGCAGCGTCTGATTTCACACAGCGCGTCCTTAAAACAGTCTTGCAGATTTTAGTTGTCATGCGCGCCACCGTGTAGGCGAGCTGATGATGTCTCGCCATTGCAGTTTGTTTCTCGCTTAACGCTTGCTCGCATAGTTCTTGATTTGAATATTGTAACAGCGCTAACACATGCAACCACAAAGTAAGAAGGACGAGACACAAGCGCTGTTGAGGGAAGACGGATGCCTTACATAAGGGGAAAGGCAGAAGTGAAGGGGAAGGGAGCGATGCAATCGGGAAAAAATGGCATTGCGCATCAGTGAACGTACGTGCCGGCAATAAGCGAAAACAGACACAGAAAAACAAAAAAAAAAAACTAGAAAAAGAGGCAAGGGATACTAACAGACAACCCAATCAGTAAGCGGTCGTTTCCAAAAATTGAAGCTCTGCAGCAAAAAGCGATACAGAGGGGGTGCTTACGCACTTGCTGCCATATTTCTTTATGTAAAACGCTTCCAAACTTAAGCGCGCCGTCATGTCGACACTCGTACTTGTTACTTTGTGGTTGCATGAGTTAGCGCTGTTACAATATTCAAATCAAGTATGCAGCAACTGGCCCAAAAAGAAGTTTTAAGCAATCGCCTAGTTCTGTTTCCTGGCCTTACTGCTCGACGCTTATTCCCCTATTCAAATCCGCCGCGGTTGCTTGGTGCCTATGGTGTTGGGCTGCTACGCACGAGGTCGCGGGATCAAATGCCGGCCACGCCGGTCGCATTTCCATCGGTGCGAAAACACCCGTGTACTTAGATTTAGCTGCGCATTGAAGAACCCCAGGTGGGCCAAATTTTCAGAGCCCCCCACTACGGTGTGCTTCATAATCAAATCGTGGTTTTGGCACCGTAAAACTCCATATTCTTTTTCTTTTACCCTATTCAACTCCCTATGCTCGTGCGAGATATTTTCTTTAAGAGAATAACTTCTAGGGCGAGTTAACCCCCCCCCCCCCCCCTTTTGTGTGTGTGTGTGTATTCAGTATCGGGTGTCTATTTCTAGGCTCTTTCGTGGGCCCGTGTAAAGCCGTTCCTGCGGGTATGTGCAGCTAAAAAATCTGGGCCGATCCCGAATATGGTGCAGTTCAAGAATTTACGCTGTCCGACGCTTCTACTACTGCACTCACGCGATAGAGTGCCGTACGCAGTGGCTCCGTGCCATTCTCACGCCCGATTCGCTGCGTTCGTCGACCGGCAACGAGAGGTGGAATCGCCTTCCAACCATTTTCTGTTTTTCGACGAAAGTTCGGGAGACGAGCGCGCACCGCGCCAGGCAGCTGACTTATAGGTACGTCCTCACTTGCGGAAATAAAAACGCGCGCCGCGAAAGGCGCTTTCGCGGCAAGAATTCTCCAGAATAGCAGCTTGGGCTTGTTGGCTTTCCATCCCGGTGTTAACAGCGCAGAACGTAGACGGGACACGAGACGAGAAGACGACACCACGAGTGCTGCCGAAATAAGCGCGCCGCCTTGCGCGCGCTTATTTCCGCAAGTGAGTACGTATACCTTAACACAGGAGGCGACCGGATTGACCGCGTCAGGGAATGCGCGAAACTGATAGCTGTATGTTGTGCCACGGAAACAGATGCTGCGCGCGGGTCAAAGCCATATCACCCACCGGTAACTGACATGAGCGACGGCTAAATAAAACATGACATTTCGCGGCAGCTGCACGTAGTACACCGCGATCCGGCGTACCACTACCATTAAGGTCGTTGCTCTCTCTCTGATCCTTCACGGCCATCTGTCGTTTGACGCTATAGTGTCCTTTCACTCACACGAACAAATACGGACTGGGGGAGAGCTGACAATGAAATGATAAGACGGAGGGCCACGCAGGAGGGGAAGGAGAAAGGAGTCTGTGGACCATATATATATATATATATATATATATATATATATATATATATATATATATATATATATATATATATATATATATATATATATATATATATATATATGTGTGTGTGTGTGTGTGTGTGTGTGTGTGTACGGTTGCCACGCGTACACACCGATGAGAGAGGTATTTGTGGCTGCCGCATTTCAAGAGAAGGCGCGATGACGACTCAATGCGTCAGAAAAAGAATAGGCACCATTAGGAGCCTACACTATGGCTCCCTACGTTTCAGCAAGGAGAAAACCGTACAGAAACGGCCACAACCGCAACCTGCTTCGCGCGGCGTCTGCACGGCGCGAGGACGAGCGGGCCGGGCGATGGGCCCAGCTCGGCGGGGGACGACGCGCATAAAAACGCAGCTCGCGGCGAGCCACGTGCGCGGCGCAGCAGCGTGTTGGCACGAGCGGTGCGGTTGCATCAGCCGGTCGGTGGCTCTGCGTGCGGCAGCTGCTGCTTCCGGCCGCATGGCGGGATCTAGCCTGCGACGCGGCCTGGTTAGGTTGGGCTGCCGCCGGCGAAGACCGTTTGTCTCCAGCTGGCCGCTCTCGGTTGCGCCGTAACGATGTGGACGCTGTGTCGCGTCGCGACAAATGGCAACCGGCGGCCGTATTTTTAAACCGAAACTTTCTTTGCCTCTTCCTTCGACTTTCCCACTGCTGCTGCTGCTGCTGTCTGGCACACCGCATCGGAAGGTGGCACAGAGCGTGTGTATACACAACAGGAGCGAGGCAGAGAAATAAGAAAAAAAAAATTATCCTCTCGACAGCTGTAATTATCCGTGACCCCCCCCCCCCCCCTCCTCGAAAGCATTGCAGAAACTGCAGTGCTTACCTTTCTCAGGGAAGAAGTTTGGGCGTGTTGGTGGGATACATACAAACTGGGATACATAGATACAAGAGGGGACATAGATAGAACTGTAGAGAGGAGTGGGAGAAGAGGCAGTTCCCATACAAGGGAGGGGAGCGTAGAAGGTGACGTGATAAGGCAAGGGAATCCTACTACCATACGACAGCGGTTGCGGGGAAACTGGACAAGCTTAACTTCAAGATACGGTACAGTACGCTGCTGCTATTTCTGAAAAATAGGCATCATGCAAACATGTCAAACGTACAAATTACGCAGGGCGTGCAGAAGCAGACCCGCATTAATTAAAGCGCACCGCAGGGTCCAGGCGACACTACGGAAGCGGTCGCACGTCAAATCAACACTTCTGTGCCCGCCGCGGTAGCTTTGCGGCTATGGCATTGCTCGAGGTAACGGATTTGATTCCGACCGCGGTAGCCGCATTTCGACGCGGGCGAAATAGAAAACGCACGCGCACTTAGATTTTGGGATATATTAAAGAACGCCACGGGTGTCAAAATTAATCAGGAGTCCGCCGCTACGGCGTGCCTCATAATTCGATCGTGCTCTTGGCACGTACGTACAGCCCCATAATCCAATTCAAGTTTAATACTTCTGCCACGATGCGATGTGCCATGTGAGGCAATCGCAATGCTCAACCCTCTCAGAGATTATGGAATATGGCACACAACAACGCCTCAAGCCAGCACTCTCCCTGTGTGTTCTGTGTATACTACGCAGACAAACAACAGTGATGCACGCAAGGTAGCGTTGAACATCAACTCACCACTCTCGTGTTCTACTAAACGTTGAACAAATTAAGCTTTCGCCGTCAACATCACCGCTAATTATCGTCGTTCAAAGCAACCAGCACAGAAGGCTTCGCTTGCATCCATTCCCACAGTCCATGGGATTATGCATAATTTTTTTGTAATGACTCTTCTGTGTCCCATTCCACTTGTATAGGAAAGCAAACCGGACGTGCGTGTGGACCGCCACGCGTTTCCTGCTTCTCTCGTAATTTCTTGAAAACACCATGAGACTTCAACGTAGTAATTAGGCATTTAGGATTATTAGACTATCAGCACCTGTTTGCTCGTCTCAGCCATCGCGTGTTTCATTCGAGCTTCGGTTATCGCTCGTTGCTATCCTGTGTTAGCGTGAGCGCAACCGTGCACCGCCGCTATCGGTTCTCGGAAGCGCTGCCGCTATCTTTCGCTCTTCTCGCTGCCGCATTCAGGCTCTTGGACATGTTTTGCAAGGGACATTTTCATGGAAGCATCCACTTTAATGCGTAAGCGTTCTTTGGCGAGTGCCCCGGATAAACCGTGCCCGTCCCGTAACGCCTGGTAACTGGGCAATAAGTGCGTAATTGGTGAAGACATTTAATCGCTATAATAGTGTAACTGTAGATGATTGGTAGCTTGAGAATCGACTAAAAAAAGGGAGACTGGCCACGTCGCCGTCACCTCGACATAATGATTTGATGCAATAAAGAAGTATAAAAAAATGTGGTCACGTCGCCATGAATGAAGGAATGAAGATGATTTCGCGACTGCACATAGATGTTGGCGAAGTAGAATGCATGCACCTTGCCAGCAACTCATCTCCACGCCGTTCAGTACACGGATGCCTAGCTCAGCCGAGAATCGAGAAGAAAGAAGATGACGGAGATGACGAACAAGCAGCTACAGCTACGCAAGAACAACGAGACGTTCAAATCAAAGAATAAGCACGTTTCCCAGCCTTCAGAGGAGAAATGCAGGTTTTATGATTCAGAATAAAACATTGTACTGCCCGCGGCAATAGAATATTATAATCACCGTGATTTTACGGAATGGAATTGTGCTTGGAACGTCATGGTGTCGTCTAAGCTGGATAGACATGATAAGCAATATATATATATATATATATATATATATATATATATATATATATATATATATATATATATATGTACTACAGAAATTCTTAGAATCATCTAGTAATGCGTAAGCATTCTTTGGCTCCGAAAAAGCAATGGGTAGACACGCATAAGTAAGCAACATAAGTAAGCAAAAGCCAAGTAGCAGCCGAGCCAAAGAATGCTTACGCATAGTAGACAATTCTCAGAATTTCTGTAGTATTTCATGACATATCACATTTTCTTGTTTGCCTTATTATTATTTTCAGCGGCGATCGAAAAGCCAATTAGTTTACTCTAGCCAACCATACCTGAGTAACGGACAAAGCTGACACACACAACACTGTCAAAATGTACTCCCGTCTGATGCTGAACTGGTTCAAAGTCGTTTGCATTAATGAAGCACCCAGTTTGTGTTTTATTTTCGCAGATTTCACTGCTTAAGTATGCACGGTATTATGCAGCGATTTCTCCGCAAAAGGAAGTTGCTGTATGGAAACGAGTTTTAATAAAAGCGGTAACTTTAATCTATAATTCGTTAAAAAATAAGCGTCTATACAAATGAAACGCCGACGGTACGAAGAATTATGGCAGGTATATTTTGATTTGTCAAATAGGTCGAGAGACTTAGAAGGATGCGCCTTGCAGATAATATAGCGCGGGGGCATATACACGGGGATGAACGAGCGTTGTTAAAAAAAAAAAAAGAAAGGAATACTGAAATACGAAGTAAGCTTGAAAGCACCCGCTCTGAAATAATCAAGCTGAAGCAATATACACGACAGCAAAATTTGGAAATCAAGGGACTTCCCTTAAAACAAAACGAAAACCTCGTCGAAGTATTGACATCTGTTTGTCAAAAGCACGACATTTCCGTTAGTGAGACAGACTTTGATGTGATTCATCGTGTTCCTAGTAAAGACAAAGATCGGCCAAATGTTGAAGTTAGGTGCATGTCTCGTTCTATTCGAGAACGCGTAAGTAAAGGATTCAAGAAGAAAAAAACTAAGCCCTCAAGATTTTGGATACGATGGCTCAGCGAATGTATACGTTAACGAGCATCTCTGCCCTGAAATGAAAATACTGTTAGGAAAAGCTATCGCCATGAAAAAGGCAAACAACTGGAAATTTGTCTGGGTTGCAAACGGAAGAATTCTTGCCCGAAAGACTGAGAATGCAAGGGTTGTCAATATTCGTAATGAAAATGACCTGTCACTTATTTTTTAGTTTTTTTTTTTGCATTAACATGGCTACACCAAAGTTCAGTCTGCTAATGATTTCGTGAACAGTTCCTCCTGTTAGACTTCAATTCATTGTAATGAGCGTAGCTTACTCAAAAATATTGACAATCTTTGCTCTCTTCTGTCATTGCATACTTTCCTGTTTGATGTTATTGCTACCTAAGAAACATGGCTGCGTTCAGACAAATTGCACCATATATATCTGGATATGCATTCTTTTCCACTCCTCAAAGTACGGTAAATAGGGGTGGCGGCGTTTCACTACTTGTGAGGTCTTCTATATCGTGCTCAGTCATTAAGGAGTACTCTTATTCATACGCGAATAAATTTCATATGCTTGTTGTGAACTTTGTTGCAGCGGTAATTTATCGTGCTCCTAACAAGAACAAATCAGCTTTTATGCAACATTTCGAACATTAATTAGTTTATTTAACCAATTTAAATAAACGAATAATAATATGTGGAGACTTTAATATTGATGCTATAAAGGAACGTGACAGTGAATATTTTAATGTTGTTAGATCATATGGATTTCATAACGTAATTAAAACCTCAACACGTATAACTTCATTGACATCCACACTGATCGATCATATATTGTGCGACTTGAACACCAATTCAAGCTGATGTAATGTTCATGATTCGGCTGTAACGGATCGTTCTGCTACTGCCATCTTTTTCCATCGATCCACTCATTCTCAGGGCCATTCTCATATTTCTCATCGAGCTAACTATCCAGTATTACGTGAGTGCCTTTGCTGTTTAACTATAGATCCGCAGAAAACGCAAATAACCAATTTGACAGTTTCAGCAAAGCGCTGTGTGATGCATTAGCGCAATCGTCAAGCACCCTAGAAAAAAGATATTATAGCACTCCTATCTGTCCTTGGATGACGAAAGGACTGTTAAAATTAATTAAAGATAAATGCTTTTGGCACACTAAAGTAAAGTCACACAGGGGTAACAAATACTATGAACAAAAATTTCGTATGTTCTCGAAATATAGGCACTAGCGCTAAACGTATTCGTTCAGAAGAGTATTACACAAATTTAATAGTCAGTAATTCTGGTAATTCAAAGGCTACATGGCGCATTATCAACTCGGTAATTAAGCCATCGGTTAGAGAATATATAATGCCAGACTTGAAAATCTTTGGAACATCTATGGAATCCATAGTAACGTCGTTTAACTCGTACTTCTGTATGATTGGTCAAGCAATACCTAATAATGTACCTCTTCTTTCGTCTATTACTTTCCCGGAAAGGACGACAAACTCATTTGGTTTTGTGGACATCACAGGGGAGGAGATAGTGTCCGTAGTTAACGGCATGCCATTCAAGCATTCTACTGATCACGATGGAATATCCACAGTGACCTTAAAGCATTGTATTGATATACTGTGCCAGCCATTAGAAAAATATTCAATCTCTCTATACTGCTACCTATCCACACTTATTAAGGATCGCTAAGGTTATTCCTATTTACTAAAATGGGGACCATATAAAAACAACTAGTTGCCATTGCAGATACCAAATCCGCCGTTTCTGACATTGTTACAGGGGTCCCACAAGGCTCAGTACTGAGGCCAATATATATATATATTTTTGTAAACGTTCTTCCAGATGCCTTATAAAACTTCTCTGCTGTAATGTATGCAGACGACACTGTTCTACTTTGTGCGCTAGACTCCTTGGACAAAACGTTCCAAGTGGCTAATAATGAACTTCTAAGCGTCAACCAGCGGTTAACGATTAGAACGATTAGAACCAGCGGTTAACCAGCGGACCTTGCGATTTATGACTTTTTCGGATTACAATGCTAAACCAACGCCGCTGTTTCAAAGTTTATACTGCCTTTTAATTTATTACTGAATTTTAAAACTACATTGGGTACTCATAATAGCACAACCACTAACTGCCCTTCGCGTTTATCAATTTTTTTGCATTCCAGAAGCAATACACGCAGCGCACTTAAGGGAAATTTTCTCTTGCCAAAAATGCATAATGTGTATGGAAGGAGGAGGTTAAACAGCACTGGAGTATTCCTATGAAACAGCTTACCGTGGGAAGTAAAACAAGCCCAATTGTTTTTGAATATGATTGAAATCGCATTATTACTCACAACTATTATCTGCATAGGGTTTTCATCTCGCTGTTAATTGTATATATGTCCTTTTTTTCACTTGCAGTGTATAGTTACTAAGCACAAATTCCTTTCTGTAGGTTTCTCGTTGCTAGTACAAGTACCCTGCCTTTTGTTTATAAATTAATATTTATGTACGTATCATTCATTTACACTTTGTCGTATTGCCGTTATGATTGTGAATAATAGCTAGTATGGGTCCCAACGAGCCTTGAGCTAGGGATTCGGATGCCCTGTACAATATTTCCAGTGTACCTTTCCTATTTTGAATAAACTTTTCTATTTCCATATAGTCGAAAAGTCCCCACGTTCGGGGGCTCGTCCCAACAGTTGGCCACACTGAAGACAAACGATCGCGCGCACCGCAGGCGAGCGGCCCGAGCAGCGAACTCCGAGGCGCACCGTCACCGCGTCGCCGCGGTCATCGATCTGGCGGCGGCAGCTCCGCGCGCGGTCGCTCCTCTCGCGAAACAGTCGACGCACCGCTCGCAACGTACAGCGTAGCCCGACTGAATGTCCACGCAACTCGAAGAAAGGGACAAGGAAAAAAAAAAAAAAAGCCGGGGCGCTCGGCCTGAATGAAACCGCCAACACAACTAGTACATTGTGCCTATAATTGACCTGTTAGAACAATTAGCCGACTTTTAATAAACTGCTATTCACGAAGTTGCGAACTGAAAAGTTTTTTAGTGGGGTGCCGAGTAGCACCAACACTCAAGCACAATCGAAGGAGGCCTGCGCGCGGTGCCTGCGGCGCCATCGAGACAAGCCGACCGTTCCCAGTGCGAAACAACGCTTCGGGGACAAAAAAGAAGAAGCAAGAAAGGAAAGGAGAGAGATATACGATCGCCCTAAACGTCGCACGCGGCCCCCGCCGAAATATCAGCCGCCGGCCAAGGCGCGTGACATCACGGCTCCAAAGTAGCGGATTCGTCTCCCGCTGGGAATGCCCAACTCGTTAGTTTCTGATGAGCTACGTTTTCGCGTGGTTAGTTCCTTGAAGTGAAGCTCCTCCTGGGCAGGAAACTAAATTGGACGCGGTGAACTCTCGCATTCGCTGATTTAATTAGTTAATTTTATCGGTAAACTAGTTAAAGTGGCAAAATAATGGACACACAACATGGTACCACCAACACACGGCTCCTTCAACCCACGCAGGTTCCCACTCGATGTCCGATCCCGGAAAAAAGAAGAAAAAGAAGAAAAAAAAGGGGGGGGGGGTGTACCTCCTTTCCAGAACACCCGTCGTGGTGGCTTAGCGGCTATGTTGCGCTACTAAGCACGAGGTCGCGGAATCAAATCCCGGCCGCTGCGGCCTCATTTCGATGGGAGCGAAATGTAAAAACGCCTCTGTCCCGTGCATCGGGGATACGTTATAGGAGTCGGTGTGCTTCATAATCGTGGTTTTGGCACCTAAAAAAAACAAAAAAAAATAATTCCTTTCAAGCCCCTTCCCCATCAACGCAGCCCCACCACCCCACCTGCCATCCCCGCCATTGTTGCTTTTTTTTTTTTTTCGGATGGATATTGTTGCTGGAAGAGCACATCGAATGGAACAGCACACACGTTAGTCCTAAAGTCGGCGAAAGCACTTGCACAGCGTGTGTGTGGCGTCTTGGCTATCATATATAAATATGCTCGGATGACATCCTAGTAAGGAGCGGTGAAAGGCACCCATCAAATTCACCGTACATTGGACAGCCGCGGCCCGTTCATGTACGTATAGCGTCGCAGTTGCCAAAGGCCAGAATTATCGCGAAGACACGCTTTATACGTTGTCCAGTCTGCTTTCCTTTCCTCTGTTTCGGAGAAAGAAATGGCGAGAGAATTTGCGCGCGTGACCTCTATTTGTTTATGCCTCATGCGTCTCGTATCTGGCAAATACCCAGCTCCTGCCGAGGTTGAGAAAGTGTGCCCAAGGAGCCTCGCCCTCTCCCCCTTCTGACGTTGCGCAAAAGGCGAGCAGCCGTCTCGCCAAGATAGGCGCGCCGCCGCGACAGCGCGGCGCGGCACGTGGGATGTTGACAAACGGGATCAGTTCCACACCGCGACGCGCTCTCGCGCCAGGGGCGCTACGCGAGACGTGGCCGCGGTGGTCGGGTTCCGTGCCTCTCGTCGCGTCTCCCTTCCGGTGGCCGCTGCAGTTCGCGCTTGTCACCGGCTCGCGCGTGCGCCTCTACTCCAGCTGTCGTCCAACATTCTCGGGCACACATCACAAAGCTCTTCGCTGCCGTGATCTATCCTTGCCATTGGCCGGACCTGCGATGATCTGCTCGTTCTACGGGCGAGAGAGAGAAAAGCAGGGAGATGGCTTAACTGGACTTTCTCCCAGTGCCTACCATGTCGTGGGTGTGAAGTGAAAAGGGTTAACGAAAGAGATTAGGCAAGACAAATAGACAATGTATGCAGTAGTCCATTGTCGTTGTTTCCTATCACGCATGCGGCTCCTACCCACTATGGGGGATTGGCCAAGAAATGGATCGATTATTCCAATTTAAAATGAAGAATAAATTTAAAAACATCTATGGACTTGGCGCTGTAGAACGTGCAATTATGTGTTAAAATAAAGTCAGTAAAGTCAGATCGAATGAATAATATTTAAATTAAAGGAACACAAAACAGAAAAGAGAGTATTTAGCAGAGCATTGGGTTGGATTCCATAAGAAATTTTTGGACAGCAAGGCAAACGTCCCAGTGGCTGAATCCCAAAGTGGAAGCCCTAAGCGAAAGAAGAACAGGTTCTGTTAAGTCCAGGCCATGTCTTCGAAGAGGTATTTCCAATTCCGTTGCCTTCAGGCACTGCAGAGGCACAAGCGGAGATTTTTCGGCCCATAAAAGGTAAGCCCCTACCCTGCTGCCTGGACCTACGTGTATGCAGATAACGAACGGCTTCGTGAACGTAGGCTCCCGGGCCTGCAGCGCATGCTCAGAAAGTGTAAACGAAGCGCAATTCACGGTTGATAGTTACCTTCACTACCTCGCGTTCCGGCAAATGCAAAGCGTTTAAGTTTACTTTTACTCTTAAAAGTAACTTTCACAATATTAATAATAATATTTGGGGTTTTACGTGCCAAAACCACTTTCTGATTATGAGGCACGCCGTAGTGGAGGACTCCGGAAATTTTGACCACCTGGGGTTCTTTAACGTGCACCTAAATCTAAGCACACGGGTGTTTTCGCATTTCGCCCCCATCGAAATGCGGCCGCCGTGGCCGGGATTCGATCCCGCGACCTCGTGCTCAACAGCCCAACACCATAGCCACTGAGCAACCACGGCGGGTAACTTTTACAATATTACTTTTAGATATGATATCTTCCCCTGATACAGCAAGAAGGCGTTCGGGCATTTAATGGGATATATCAATTTTATACGTATATTGGGGGCGAGCTCCACCACTCGAAAAGCTGGCGCTGCCTTCGGCGTGACGTGGTATGCGGGATCACGTGGATACAGTGGCCACGTCGGCTGCTTCAGAAGTGCCGAGGCAAGCTGAGAACGAAAGTTTAAAGTTCCACCTGTGCTGCGGTTCTGATTAAGTGGCGAGGTCTTCCCGCTTCGGGCGTCTACTTGACAACACTCGAAAGCACTATAATAGGTAGCAGCTGCCTTTGAAGGCGTGCAACATGGTCGGTGCCGCAGTGCCGGACGTACGAAACGAAGAGCGGTGTCAGCCTTCACACGTAGCCGTGGGACAAGAAGCTACGTGAAGCTTGGATCGCGAAGCTTAGAACCGGCATGCAACCATCGGCTACAACTCAGGTGTGCAGCAAGCACTTCGGCGAATAAGATTTCTGCTATACGGCGTCGGAGCTGCGGTGTTCAGTGAGCAGCACAAAGCGCGCACTGAGACGCTCGCCCGCGCGCTGCCCGGCTAATATCAAGAATCTTTGATCTATGAACTTGATGGTGCTAGGTACTGGCAAGTTCACTGGAATGGAAAGGGAACGCTAAGAAGCAAATTAAAGAAAGCATGGCATATTCTCATGTTTGTTAGCACCAAACAATGAATGTATACTAGATTAAGAAAAAGAAGCAGCGGGAAATTGCTCGCTGAGAAGACCGATAAATATACAGTGCGATGCAACTTGAGAAATAATGATAACGAGACGTCCAATAATAATAGGCTGTCTTGATATCGCGGTGCGTTGCGTGGGCTATGAGCTGCAGACATGACACTCGCGCAGGCTGCTTATTGTTGCCAAACCAGCGCGGCACGTCGATAGCGTTTGCATAGAAGTGCGCTCCTGTCCCAGACGGGGACCGCCGAAGTTGGCGTACCGTAGCGGGAGACCGGCAGCCGCGTCCAGGTTGCCAGATCGCTCCAACCACACGTAGCCAAATGGGCCTCCGCAGTAGCCCAAATGTAGCCAAAAGCGAAACTTTTGAGTAGACCAAAAGTAGCCAAAAAGCTTTGTCTTTTTGTGAAGTCATTTCTTAAGCATATGGAATTAATTTTCGGCAAGAATACCTCCATATTATTTTTCCCACGCTTGACCACTCATGACCTCCGCGCGCATCGTCGCGGACCCCATGCGGTACGGAAAACAGATGCTGCACAAGCGCAAGAAGTGCAGGAACGCTGACATGCGGGCAAATTCATGATAAGGCAAATTCGGTCTTCATTGCAAATGCGCAGTTTTATTTTCCCAGAGCACCGAAAAATCACGAAAAGAACAACACACAAATAGCACCGCGCACTAAACACGCTAAGCAATGGCATGCATTCAGGCGTTCAATATTATTACTTACAGCTCATGATGATTTCGCTTAACACCACACCAAACACTAAAAGAAAAACTACAAAGAATTGCACGACAAAGTCAAACACAATAGATAGCGGTTGGTACAAAATCTAGTACCATATATAGACATAAAGAAAGTATGCTATGATTAAGCATCACGAGCTTATTGCGAAGTGGAACTGCTTGGCCCGTACAAATGTCAGAGCTGAAACGCGACAAAAATTCTTGGCTCGGTTTAAAATCCTTACAGCAGCCTCCGTTCCTGGCCAGGCCAAACTTCACGCGTAGGAGCGCTACCAATTTCTCGTTCGACATTCTATTTCGAAGGTCGGTTTTCATGAGCGAGACCTGGCTGCACACTCGTTCGACGGCGGCATTTGATACGGGTTTGAAGTTGTGTAGGGAACGGATGGCTGTGGTGGCTGTGGGGCCACGGAAGAGAATATGTCCTACGCTGGCGTTGGAGCAGGGGTAATTTGGGCAGGAAGGGTCCGAACGAATTGCCGCGTAGGCGCTATGCGGCAAGCAGATAATTCGGCAAATGTTGGTTAGGTTGAGCTCGATGTTGTCCCTCCGTTCTGGCGCCGAGGTCACCCGCGGCGCACCGCCAACGGGAGAGCATCTCATGCTTAAAACGTAGGACGGTAGCCACAGGTAGCCAATTTGGCTACCTGTGGTTGGAGCGATCTTCAAAAATTCCGTTCGATCTACAATCAATCAATAAATCAATCAATCAATCAATCAATCAATCAATCAATCAATCAATCAATCATTAACCTGTCCAGGAAGAACACTGGTAATAATAATAATAATAATAATAATAATAATAATAATAATAATAATAATAATAATAATAATAATAATAATAATAATAATAATAGGCAGGATGTCAGAACTAACCAACGCTAATCTCAGGAGTCCTCGAAAATAACAATATCTTGCACAGTTGCTGGCTTGAAGTCTACGATCGCAACACGTACCTTTCATTATTTGATATCAACGTGATACTGGGCGAATTCCACTAAATTAACGCGTTAATTCGTGATCACAAGACACATAAATGGCGTTCTCTGTTTCAAATGGCGCGTTTATAGCTGGAACAAAGAAACTGTCGCTTTAATTCCGGATTTCGAGGATTTCTTTGCAATTTTTACAGTATACCATCTACTATGTCGATGCCTAAAAGGGCTCAAAGGAAAGGCCTCTTTTTCGCAGCTTCCTGCTTGATGATGATAACCTTAAAAAGCGCGGCACATAACCGCTAAAAGATATTGGCCAAGAATCGGGAAAGACAGGCAAGAAGCATTATTATTAGAAGCCTTATTAGGTTTAGCGCTCAATAAATGAAACTAAGGAAAAGAGTGTATAATTGAGTAGTCAGATTCGGTATAATAATTTGCGTGTTGCAATGAATAGGAACGAACAAACTACCAAGAGGGGAGACAGAAAAATAAATGACGGCAATGAAGTCAGCCTGAGCTCCCTCGATACATGGCCTAATACTCCGCCCAGGGGAAAGGTGACGTGGGGAGGAAAGAAGCCATTAGCGGCGGTGATGATAATTTTTTCTATGTAGTAGCGTTCAATTTCGATACAACTGTCAACTTGAGGGGTGTTCTTTTGATCATCCTTGTCTGACACATTGGTTACGCGAGCACCATCAGGTAGGCAGCTTTCGTCCTGCAGCGCCCCGGAAAAAAAAAAAAAGAAGAGAAACCCTCAAGTAGCAGTGGAACTCCGCAACAGATGAATATCTTAGTGCTGCCACGAACGCGAAAAAAAAAATGTCATCCTCCCATCGAAGGCCGTTCTGGAGTAAAAGTATATAGGACGCCCAATGTTGACTTAAGGCACAGCCGAAGTACGATTGAAACTGACGCCGTCTACATTAACGAAGTCAAAATTCGTGCAGCAATATATACGGGCCGCGCTGATTTGCATCCCGCCCGTTGCCCGGACGGCGAGTTTCCGTGAAGAAGGAAGGTACACGCGTGCAACAAGGCCAACAGTGCCTTGCGGGCTGCGGTTCTGAGCTGGCTGCCCCAGCAGGGCCCGCGAAGATCCCGTCCACCTTCCCCAGGCGTTCACAAACCCCGTACACTACCGGACGCCGGGTAGGGCGGGGGCGTCTGCAAGCCCTTTTGATTACCCTCACCGGAGTGCGGCCGGGATAGAGCCCGCGACCTCGTGCATCGCAGCGCCACATAGCCACTGAGCTACCGCGGCGGGCGCGTCGCCTGTTTCTAAAACCCCCTAGTAACAAGCGCCACGATTTATATCGAATATCGTTGCGACGCGCGCGAGGTAGATCTAATCGCGCGATGCGAGCGTAGCGCGCGACGCGCAGGGTCCTCGTGCCGTACGGACCTCGATCGGCCCCCTGTTCCGAGACGTGGGCCATGGTTGGCGCGTGGTAGTTATTGGGAGATGCTCGGGCACAGCCGTGTATAGTCCCCCCTATGCGCTAAAACGTTTTCCTTTCTGTCTTTTCTTTTTCTCCCTTTTTTTTTTTTTCCCCAATGAGAACCATAACAGCCAAACAACTCGCGCGCTATCGAGAGAAGAAAGGTATAAGCCGTTGCTTTGAACACCCCACAGTCAGAATATAAGAGGTCAAAAAGTAGGCACCCCGCAGTGTCGGAGAAAGTGAATCGCAAAATAGAAGAGAATGGGAGACAGCGGCAGAAGAGAGAGAGAGAGAGAAAGGCAAAGGAAAGACAGGGAGGTTAACCCGAGATTATCTCCGGTTGGCTACCCTGTACTGGGGGAGGGGCAAGAGGATACAATAGGTGAGAGAGAGAAGGATAAAAAAAAAGAAAAGAAAAACCTAAACACACACACGTTCCAGTTCGTGTGGACAGCGGCAGAATATTTCCAACAACGCCAAAGGCGACAATAATGTCATTCGACATACCTTTCGGCGACCTGAAAACTATATACGACGAGCCGATCCGTGCGACCTCCACGATCGCAGCAAATAAGTAAATAAATTTGTTGCGAAGTGCGACAGAAATTAAAATATTTAGCGACGGGATATATTATTCGGAAAGCGGAGGGGGCGGAGCGCGCAGGGTATGGTGGCGTCTTGTGCGCAGCGCATGCATAAACAGGTTTGCAGCGCTCTTTCTGTTCTGTTCTAAACCCGTGTATGCGCAGCGCACAAAACGCCACCAAAGTACTATTATCAACTGCGTGTATCACTACCACTACTACCAACTGCGTATATTAGCAACTGAGTGCGTGTATCGGCGGTGACATACACCTGCAGACTTACCGTCGTTGCCAGTGCGAGGCGAGTTAAATGCCTGCAGCATTTTGACGCGGACCTTGAACCTTTCCATATACGACGCTATGCACACGAGGCACCCGTTAATGAGAGACACGATCGTGTCGTGTTCCCGCTTTTGACGAAGCTTCAGGAAGGTGTCCTGTCAACCCGGCCGCGGCGGCTCGGTGACTATCCGGCACTCCGCCGGTGAGCAAGAGGTCGCCGGCTCGCCACCCCGCGGCAAACGTTGAAGAAAGCCAGGCGGTCAAAACTCATCCCGAGCCCCCACAGGGGTTGCTCGGGGCGTTTTGTAAGTTCAATCAATCACAAATTGTCCTGTTAAGGCGAGCTGCTTTATTTGAACTGTGGAAAGCCCGCGCGAGGACGTTGAGCTCCCTGCAGCTTATTTCCGAGCACAGGCAGCAGGTGCCTGCCACAGTCCAGACACGGGCAGCGCGAGCGGAAGTTTTTGTGAAGAGAAGGCTTGCCTGTCGCGAGTTAGGGGAAAGGACGAAACGGTCAAGTATATAGGACGCAATTAATTCTAGCTTCAAAGCAAGGTGTCACACGGCTAATGAAGGTCGCATGACTTTGTTATACGGGGTGATAATTTTTTTAAGTTTTACGGAATTTTTAAAGATTGCCTGTTGCAGATAACATAACTCGTGTCGTTGAACTGAATTATTCCAAGAGGCGGACATTACTAGCACGAGAAATCGAAACACATATCCAACTAATTAACAGAAACTCACTAATTCACTTAATTAATTTTGGCACACAATGCCATTTACGAATTGTAGCCGGTGAGATTGCAAGACGTATCCCCTTGAAATTAAATTCGAGGATGACTCCAGCTTGGAGATATTATTTCCCAAAGTGCGGGACGAAATACACGGGCCTTCCAGTTACTTTTATGCTTGAATACACAAAATAGCATTTTCCTTAAAAAAGTAAGTGGACCAACAGTGCATTTTTACGGCGACTTTCATTGCAAATATCTCCAATCTGACGTCATTCTGGAAAGTCATCCTAAGCGGGCACGCCTTGCAAACTTACCGGCTACAATTCGTAAATGTGCCGCAAATTAATTAATTAAGAAGATAATTACTGGATTTTTGATTATTAGTTGAGTATGTGTTTCGCTTTCTCGTGCAAGTAGTGTCCTCAAGTAGCTCAAGGACTAGAAGGATGTTATCTGCAGCAGGCGATCTTTTTTTTTTTTTTTTCATTCCGTAAAACTTAAAAATTTTCACCCTGCATGTAACTGGAAGCACACCACTCCCGCGTTTTGTAGACTGTGCTGGGAGCGGTACGTAATAGATTAGCTGTGCTCTTGAAACGAAGATACAAACTAACAAAAAAAAAAAGAAACGCACTCACGAAGTACCATGCATTGCTTTAAAATTTATGTGTTAGCAACAGTCGGAACGTTTCGAAGAGAAAATGGAATAAAGTTTCCACCCGACACGCGCTGCAGGAACTTTTGATTCGTACTATGAAATAGAAGGAAGGGTACAAATTACGAGCAAACTCGTGGATTGCACTGTTTACACCCGCACCGTGTGAGGTAAGGTGAGGGACACTTGTACACTTCAAGACACCCACAAAAAGATCTTTGATCAAACAAACATCATTTGAAAAACCGATAGCAAGCGACCACTCCGAAGAGTGTATATGAATGAAGCAGCGGCTTGACGTCGAGTATTCTGTATTCTAAGTTGACAATGCTGTGTTATAATTTCTGTACTGACTGTAAGTAATCGTTGCTGCCAAATGTCAAACGGAGCACGGAGCCGCTGTCGGGCTTCGATGCCTTTTTGCTCTTGCTGCCGTTTCTGTAACATAAACAGAACAAGGCGTCTTGTTCCTAAAAAATGAAACAAAAAAAAAAAGAGGCAGTAGTTATGACTAAACTTAAGATCCCGTGCTCATTCATAAACAGGAAGAGATCGCTCGCGCGTCAAATTGGCATCGGCTACCGCGCGACAAACGCTTTCACATGCGCAAAAATAAGAAAAAGAAAGAAAAATTGCGTGGCATATTATGCCGCGCCACTTGTAAGAAAGTTCGCGCTTGTCTTTGTAGTATACTTTCGCGTCGAATGTCTCGTATGCCGGAGCTGGATAGTACACGTGTACGCAGGCTGTTTCACGTAACTTCTGCCAAGGATTTAAAAAAAACTGGTTAGCCGCACCTGAATGAAACTGACGGCATATGGTTTGCCGTCATGTGGCGCTCCTTAGAGTATATTGCACATTCCTCTTAATTAGGCAATTAACTAAGATGAATTATGAAAAAAGATTAATACTCACTTTAGGGCCAAGTGCGTTTCGTTGCGTTGTAGAGGCCGTTCAGAAACGGCCGATCCAATTTTTTGTGGCAACGTACATGCGGCGTGGTGATTTTTTTTTTTTTTGTCGGCGTTTAAAGAGAGCGCGCGAAATATGAAATGAAACCACGTGACTGCGCTCGTGCGCTATCGTATTGCAGCGCTCTCAACCGTGCGTCGAGTCTATCGCTTATCAAGGACGACGGCGCTTCCTTTCCGTGTCCCACCGCCAAAGATGGTGAAGCACCGTGAAGCCGATTCCTAGAGCCGATCACTTCGCCACGGTCTGCGCTCACGGTTGTTTCGCACGGACCACGATTGAAGAGCGCTGCAATACGATAGCGCACGAGCGCAGTCACGTGGTTGTATTTCGTATTTCGCGGGCTTTCTCTAAACTCCGAAAAAAAAAGACCTCTACAACGCAACGAAACGCACTTGGCCCTAAAGTGAGTATTAACAATTTTGCATAATTAATCTTAGTTAATCAACTAATTGAGCGGCATATAAAATAAAGTACTCTAAGGAGCGTCACATGACGGCAAACCATATGCCGCCAGTTTCATTCAGCTGCGGCTAACCAGTTCTTTTTCTTTTAAATTTCTGGCACAAGCTACGTGAAACACCCTGTGCGCGTAGCATGTTCGCCATACCATATGCGCGCATCATGTTCATATGTTCATATGTTCATGTTCAAACACCATATGCGCGCGGCATGTTCGCGGTCTGCTGCATCCAGTGTGCGGTCGCTGTCGTTGGACCAAGGCTATACGGAGCCTTCATACACATCTTTCGTACACGTGGTTCGAGCACGCTATACGTCGGCGGCACAATCGACGCGTGTGTCTGCAACGCCCGGCGCCTTGCCGCCCGGTGTACAACGTGCGCGCTTAGCTGTCGCGGGCGGCTTTCGAGTTGCATGCTTCCATCGCGCAGTTCGAATTGATGCTTTGTTTCGCGGTTATATACAGCTCCGGAATAAGTCCGTGATGTCGATCTTGCCATGTGCGCAGCGTCGATCGCCTGGCGCACGAGCTGAGGCTTTCGAAGCCAATTCTATATTCTCGCTCGCTTTCCAGGCCACGCAGAATGCAGGCTCGCGGACTGGAGAAACTGACGCCCTCGACCCTCGCTTGGGTTTTGCGCATCTTGAGCCCACACGCCGACCGCTGGAAGAGCTTCGCACCCGGTGCTGCAAGCGTCTTTCTTCTGCTGCTGTATGCGTGGGTTGGCGAGGCAGGAAGCCGGTCGAGCGTACACGCGCGAAGGCGCCATCGGCGGATGTCGCCGCCGCCCGAATCCTTATCGCGGCCGAAAAGCGCCGACGAGGAGCGGAGGCGTCGCCTCCAACGACGACGACCTCTGGGCCGCCGCGGCGCGATCCGTCGCCCACCGCGGTACGTATACGCGGGAGGCGGAACACTTCAAACTCCATGTTCACAGCTGTCGCGTTCGTTTGCTTGTTTCTTTTCAGAGTGTTAGTTGGAAACACACCCGTACCAGAGCCGGGAGCGCCGGGAAACAATAGCTTCTATTTCTAAATACGGGGGAATGGATATGGGTACTTGTGAACGTGGCATGCAGGGCTTACAGGCGTCGACCATCGCTTCAGCGAAGTTCTCGCGGAGAAGGAGAGCATCTTTAATTAGCCGATCGAGTGCAGGGATTGTAAAGTTTGAGTCTCGAGTATTATAAATTATACTTGAGAAGACAAGGGAAAAAAAAATCTTGCTGAAACTTCTGACCGCCATTTCTTCCCTCGTAGTTTTGCTCTCGAAACTCCCAGAAAGAATGACCGTCTTAATAAGGGTAGAAAATGGCGTCTGCAAGAACGAGTAGTGAATGCGTCATAGCTGCGACTTCGTACAGGCGCGGTAACGGCTTACTGCGCGCTCTGGCATTGCGATATGCAAACTCGTCCAATCCTGCAGCCCGAGCGAGCGTGCAACGTGCACCTCTTGTGGGGGTCGCGCAGCTGCCGCGTAAGCTCGTTACTGCGGACAGCATTGTTGGCGAGACACCAAGCAACACGCCCGGACATCTCCCTCTACCGACTTTGTTCGTGCGCAGTTGCTCTTATTCCTTACTGCGAGCGTGCGCGCGAAATCCAGCGGCTGTGTAGGCTACACAGCAGCTGCGAGCCGTTTCGGCAGCGTTTCCTCAAGCGGTATATACGTATTCATGGAATGAATATATGCTACTGTATGTACAACGCGTGGCTTAAATTCAGCCCTTCGCAGTTTATTATACTGTTTCGAGAACGAGACCAATGCGACAGAGCAACCATGCATGGTCGTTTCATCAACGCAAAAAAAGTCGCATAACGACGTTCAGTCGCTACGTCGGGGCTCTACTGCGATGCGGAGTCAGCAATCGTAAACGAGCCTTCAACGCAGACGCGACGCTGCTTCTCCGATACGTCGCCCAGGACGTGGAATGAGATCGAAAGGAAGCTCGAAACTGCGTTTGCTAAAAAATGGCAGATGAGAACTGTTGCGGCGACGGCTCGTATATTATATACCAGCCTTTATTCTTCTTTCTTTTATACCGAAGAAAGTTTTGAAATTGCACTGCTTGCGGGAGATGGTTCAAATTCATATCTTCCAGCTGGATCACCTAAAGAGGCGGACATTATTGTATACAGTACTTACACGGGAAATTGCAAGTTCGTTCAGTTAACTACAAATTAACAATTATTAAATGTTCCTTTTCGGTATTCACTCTATTTATGTAGGCACCCTAAAGGCCCTCGAGAGCATTACATGCGGGGAAGGGGGGGGGGGGGGACTCGATGTCAGCGCTGCCTACCGCCGTTCACGGTGGTGACACCCTTTGACACCCAACCTCGTGCGGCCACATTGAGCCCTGCCTGTGAGTGAATGAGTGCGTGACCTCTACTCAGTACCCCTGCTCTCCGCCCGTTTCCTCATCCCACCTCAGAAGAAACATCAAATAATAATTGCTAATCTCCCCCCCCCCCCTCTCCGCGGCGGTGACCCGCTATAAGATGGCACGTCGCCGGAGCGCCGGCTCGATAGCGGCGGATCAAGGTGCGTGCTGCCCAATCGGAAGCGCAGAACCGCCCCCGTTCGACACTGCGTGTTCTGTATGCGCTTGCCTATTGCTGAAATAAGGCAGCAGCTGCGCTCAAAGATAGCATTACCAAGAAGCGTAATCGTCGGGCAGTTTTTTGTACCTGAAGCCCTGCTAACGTCCAAATATAAAATATTTGTATTTAAATGAGTCATAATGAGCCAGAAAAGAATCTGTTCTAACAGTTTGCTGCAAATACAGGTCAGTGATATCGGTCGGTAATTGTTAGGACTTGTGCCATTGCCGGATTGGAATATGGGAATGACATGTGCCATTTTCCAGTCACCGGGAATTGCTCCCGCTGTCTACAAGGACTGCTGAAAGATGAGCGACAGTAAAATGGATAAAACGTGTACTGTCACTTTAAGTTTAGTGTCGATGGTGTCATGGACCAGCGCTTGAATTAAGTGGCAGCCGCTCAACAGCACGGGCTCGCTACGCCTGGTACGCTTATGGTTACCTGTACACATGGGGGAGGAAGAGCTGAATTAGTACCCTCAAGAATAGCCTGAAAAGGTGACTCATTAGTAATTAGAAACGGAACTATTAAATGCATCGGCTGTGGTTTCCACGGGGGCAGCATTACCGCTTTCTTCTTTTATTGAAGGAATTGTGTGTTCGTCTTTAGAATTAATCACTCTCCAACCTTTTGTAGGGTTTGTTTTTAGCAAGTTAGGTAACGTATAATTAAAATAAGTTGTCTTTAGGGCACATGTCAGAAGTGCGGATTAGCACTCGCGTTAAGCAGGCAATACAGCCTTATTGTGTCCATGCAGGAATCCTGAGAAAAACTCGGTCCAGGAATGTTGGACATATTGCCCCTTCAGCTTCATTACCGCAATGCGCCAGCATGCATTGCGGTGGTCCATGGGTAGCCTTCTCAAAAAATGATATTTCAGAAGATCGGAAGTTGTTGAAATTCGGCCAATCTTTTTAAATATCTTTTTTTTTTTTTTACAATGCTGCCCATTGAGTTACACTGGTGCATTGCGGTGGTGAAGTCCGCCAGATGGCCGAAGGGGCAATGTCCAAAATTCCTGGGTATGACCAGTTTTAAGGAATACACCCCAAAATGTGGTATGAAATGCATTGGCATTCCAGGTATAGCTTTGTCCCGCAGAGCGAGCGGGAGACCTTTGGGGAACTATTAACCTGGAAGCTACTGTATCTCGTGAAATACCTCAAGGCCGATACCTGGCACGGATATCTCCTAAACAGAAATAGCTTCACCGAATCAAAGGTGCAGCTTCGATTCTGCTTACCTGGCCTAATGTGAATAATTTCACTAAGCGAATTTGTGTCAGTTAATTAAATGAATATCGCTTATGGCAAAAACGCTCCATATTTTTCATATGCGATCTTCAATAAATCTGTTCTAAGTAAAAAAGAAAAACACGTGACGTAATATTTCGAGTCGTCGCTTATCTCTGAAACATGAGTACAGTCCGCCAGATATTTGACGACATTAATGAAAGCGGCGGAAAAAGAATAAATGTAGAAAGAAAGAAATGCCAGACGTCGGTGCCTATTTGAGAAGACGCAATATCTCTGCGTGCAGCCATTCGATGAAAGGTCGCGCTAGCCTTTTCCTCCGCGTCTCCGGCACAGCTTCCCATCTGCGTGTCTGCCCCCACGGCTGGGCAAGTTTGCGGATCGACACGCGAGGACGGAGCATTGGATCCCTGGAAGCTCAGAGACACACGAGCCTCTGAAAGCGCTCAGCTATATAACAAATCGGAAGAAGCCCAGCGGTCCCCTCCATCGGTTTTCAAAACCTCCTGCCCATCGCAGCTTTATGCACCGCGAGACTGACCGCATAATGCCGCAAGCTCGGAGCTTTGCCCGGCGACAAGTAATCAGAATCACCTTCCGGACAGTAAACGGGGGAATGCAGGGCCGGGAGGAAATGAGGCGAGCGCATTTCTACGTATATACGTCTTCGCTACTGCGCATCAGTCGCGAAGCGTTCAAGTGCTATCCATGAACGTCTAAAAATTATCAGTTATAATAACAACAACAACGATAATAATAATAATAATAATAATAATAATAATAATAATAATAATAATAATAATAATAATAATAATAATAATTGCGATAGCAATCATATGGACACTGCAAGCCCGTTTTTGCCATCGGCGTCGCCGTGAGGTTCCGTATAAAATCCAAGGGAATAGCGTATAAAGCCTTTAAACTTCGTCAAGTTGCGCCACGCTTTGTAGAATGCCGCCTCCTCCTCGCGCGCTCTAGCTGAGGCCGACGCCGGGTCGCTATTGGCCTAATGGCATCCCATGAGCCCTTGCGCCGGCTTTGTTTACAGTCGCGCTTCAGCGCCATTTTCGCTTGAGAAGCGTCTACGAAGTGGCGAGGAGCGCATGATGGCGCCGTTGCTCTTCTCTGTTGCTTTGGTTTGCGAACGCCTTGAGCTAAGTTTTGTAGCAAGCGCGACATTGCTTCACGGCGTGTCAAGGTGAAGATGCAGCGGTGGAGCACTCGCAGAGAAAACGTGCGGTCGCCCGCTCGTTCACTGGCTGGTTTAGTCGTCGTTCACTCGCCCGTTTAGTCTTTCGCTTACTCGTTCGTTACACCATTAGCTCGTTCAACCGCTATGTCTATGAGACACACGTAATGAGACAACATATGGCGCCTCAATATGAACGACTGAATCATTTCGCTTACCGCAATTTCGGCCGCGTCATAGCGCGGAAACTCCTTGCGCGGTCATCACTCCAAATGATAATCTCGCAAATGTTATTTCGGAGCGAGCGCAACCTTCCTCAATGCATGAACCTTAATGCAACTCGGTTCGCCGCAAGTACGTCCCTTCGTGAACGGACAAGCACAATGAAATGTTCTTCGCTAGGAATCACTAACCTGAACAAATAATCCCCTTCTTTGAGCCTTAATGAAGCGCTGTTACCGCGCTCCAGCTTCGCGAACGAATACTAAAAAACTGATTTCATTTTCTACATATGTAGAATCCTGACTCGGTGATTGGCTGCGCGTATTTCTGTCGACTTTGAGGGCCGAGAAACATATTAGCACCAGCGCCCACCCGTGAGCACTTGCGCGTGCTTAGTAGATTGCCAAGTACGCACGTTGGCGGAACTGTAGCTTGCAATACTCTTTCGAACCTTAGCGATCGTTCGTGCCCTCTGCCAGCCTTTGTGCGTCATAGCCGATACGCGCCGCGAATTCGCATGGTAAGGACGGCGCGGATTATTTAGGCTACAGAGGGTTTGCTGGAGGTCAGGATATTGGCATTCGATCGTAAATGTATTATTTGCAACCATCCGCAACAAGATCTTGCGCACGCGATACATTCGGATTCGTTATGGCACAGCGTGAGCGCTGGTTCAGATACTTAAAAAGATACTTATCGAAACAGGAAAAACGGCTGCCGGCACTGAATTTCTATAACCATCCATATGGAAATTATGTGCTGCACACGAAGTTACTTGGAGCTAGAAAGCCAACGCGACCGTTTAAAGCGCACCGCCTCGCTATGCGTGCATTCACTCTGGGAAAGGTTGTCTGCTACGCTAGAGCGGTGTAGGCGGCGCCACGGTCAAGGAGGGACCGTGAAAGAGGGAAACGAGGAGGACGCGCAAGCTGATGAGGAGTGTCGCTACTTTACGAAGTTTAAAGAGGTTTCAGGATAACTCCGTCGCGCGCGCCCTACGTGCATGTGCGAGAGAAAGTTTGAGAGGGGAGACGACGATCGCGGCTCAATCTCGCCCGCGCGGAAGCGGAGAGGAAGCGCGCCGTCTGTCGTGGTGCGCGAGGCACCCAGCGTTCGAGGCACCGGGGCGAGGGGAAGGTAGGGGGGCGGCGTTCTACTCCGACGGCAACTGTGCATGTGGCAGCAGCGCGTGGTCGCGCGGCCGTATCTTGAGAGCCATCTGTGCTGGGGGCATAGTCTAGGTGCGGCGGCGGCTCGTAGCTTTGTGCGCACTTGTGTTCTGGGCGCTCACTTTGCGTTGAAGCGATACAGAGCACGAAGATCACCTCGCTCGTTGCTGCTGCCGCGTTTCCTCACGCCAGCGTTTTGAGAACGAGTGTCCGAGGTCATCGAGTGTGATGTGTTCATGCTTGCTGTGCGTGCTGAAACCATGTTTGTTAATTTATTTAGCAAGCGAATGTTTACCAGTTGATACGGCCGATAAAAGTACTATTCTTACTTCGTATGGCTGTCTGCTAATTTGCAATCGATGCTTTGCCTTTCGGGTGAAACGGCGACTTTTTATTGTTATTATTAAAATAGAATATGATCGTCATCGAAGTACCACCGCTGTGGTTTGCGGACTCGAAAGAAGGAAAAAAACTTCGGCTCGACGCCGACTTGTACGAGTCTATGACGAGAAATCAGGACCGCTCTGCATCGGTTCACAATAGGAGGCGGCCGGCGCGCACAATGTATTATTGACGGATGCGGGCGCGGCGGTTGCGTATAGAGCCGTCGACCGATGCGCTCCGTGTCGCAATACGACAATTGGTGCCATCCTGCGACTGCGGTGGGCGCGACCCACGAGCTGCAGCTCACTGCGGCCCCACAGGGGCGCTGTCGCATTCGTCTATTCATAGCGAACGCGCGTCCGAGTTGGTTTAGCTAGGCTCTGCATACTTCAGCCCGACGAGAGGCCCAGTTTCCCCGCTCCCGAATCACGTAGCTACGAGAGGGCTGCGAATGCACGCTATCCCCGCTAATATCCGGTTGTCCACCGCTTGCGGCATCATGCACGTGCAACACTTTTTCGCAATTGCGGTCGCCTTGGACTATGGTGTAATGACCATATATGGAAAACGTTATCACGCTAGGTATTCGCGAGCATCTCACCGGAACCATGCACACTCTAAAAAACAAGATTCTACACCTTTATGAGTGTATAAGGATGTTTCATGACTAACACCCCCACGATTCAGGGGTAAGATTGAATCGTTGGTGAGGACCAATGAAGTTTTATTGTTTGCCGACTTTTTGTGGCAATTTAGAATTATATCTGCGACAGACGACATGATAAGTGCATTCAATAACCTCTCAAAACTATCTCTGTCAAATTCCTTTGTCAGATATTTCTCTGCGCCCAAGGAGATCATAATTATTACAGTTTTACACCACGCTTTATCTCATCGTATTTGAAGTTGGAGCTCGCTGTCGTGTGCAGTAAAATTTTTATAGCCATAACGGTAGGCGTGTTACCCAAGGGACAAGCCAACACCCTTAAGGGTGTAAATATTTGTAGAGGGCAGAGATCCACCATTAGCCACGGGATGTTAGGCTGTGAGGACATGCACCTGCCCTTCACGCTCTTTCCCTATGTGTATGACTATGACCTGCGTACCAGCTTCATAATAATAATAATAATAATAATAATAATAATAATAATAATAATAATAATAATAATAATAATAATAATAATAATAATAACAACTACTACTACTGCATGCGCACGTGTAATAAGTGAATTACCGTAACAGACGGACATTATTCACGCATCTTTTCCTTCACGTATTAATTTCATTTAATATGAAACGAAGCATGCAGCTGGCGCCACCTTAAGGCAAGCTCGTCATTTGTTTTTGTATTTTTCCCCTCCACAAACGGATGGCCGTCGCCGCACACGCGGCGAGCACGACGAGACGAGAAAAAGAAAGCGTGCGATCGACTGAAGCTTATCAACGCCGTGAGCAGCGCAGACGAAGCGAGGCACTGAACCAACAGGTTTTCTTAATGGCGCGAATCAATACATTCTCATTTTTCCTAGAAATTAGTTTCTTTTCATTGTGGTAGCAATTATATGGACATTCCAGGCGCATTTCTGCCGTCGCCGTGAGGTTCCGTATAAAGTCCAAGGGCGCTAAAATCGTCGCCGCGCGCTGTATGCTGTATGTGCAAATGAAAACGTGCGAGGGTGTGCCGGCGATAGTGGCTCAATCTCGCGCATGCAACGGTGGAAAGCGCGCCGCCTTCCGTCGCGCGCAAGGCTTCGAGGGGAGGATAGGGAGGGGGGGGGCGTTCTACTTCGGACGGCTCGGGCGGCCGCGTGCGCCCGGCCGGGCCGCTGTATCTTGAAAGACATCTGCGACGGGTACAGAGTCCGCGCTGCCCTGTCTTTCTGCGGCGTATTTCGCGTTGATGCGAGCGGCTTCACGAAAGCTAATTCGCTCGCTGCTGCTGCCGCGTTTCCTCACTGCAGCCTTTTGGCACCGAGTTTCCGCGGTGATCGAGTAAGATGTGTTCATGTTGGCTTGTGCGCGCGTGACACCAGGCTTGTTGATTTAGCTAGTATGCCTATGTTTACAAGTTTATATGGTCGATGAACCTAATATCGTTATTTAATATTTTTGTCCACTAACTTGCTATCACAACTGACGCTTCGCCTCTCAGGCGAAACTGCGACTTTTTGTGAATATCAACATCGTTTCGCTAGCGCCACTACCTTTCTCTCGCTCTCTCTTTATATCTATTTGCGTTTTTCTTTTCTTCGGTTAATTGCCCCTACGCGGTGTAATGTTTGGGGTCGGGCATGAAATAGATGGTAGCTGGCCCATGCCATCGTCCAACTTATACACGCTGAGGACGTTGTTGAAGGGAGAGACTTGTTCTCATCGAGAACGAGGAATATGGGATTTATTTACAGTATGAGCACATTACAGTTCATCAGTCTAGCATGACTGAACAAGAATGCACCCTGAAGAGCCGACAACGGCCACTTATAAACACTCTGTCCTCCCTAGATCCCTAGGTGAGGGAAAACGGCCGTTCGACCAAACGGAGCGTCCAAAGTCATCGTAGCCGACCCGCCTTTGAGGAGGAGGGTTTACGCACTCACTTCCGCACAGGTTGCACTGACCACACCAAGGTGAGAGGGTTCTCGCAGACACGGTGCTTGACATGAGCAGGCGCCTCTTTATCCCAGAGTTGACCCTGCAGTCAGTGGCTACCGCGTCTGTCCATTGACCGACGACTTCTAAGCTGCATGAGACGGCACCGCAATGCATCTCCTTCCAGAAATTCCCCCGCTCCAATCGAACCGTGAAGGTGTCGTCGTACACACTAACAATACTTGCTCCGCCGACTGCGTCTAGACATCTCGGCGCCTCACGGCAGGGAAAGCGGCGCATTGTCCTCCCTATAAAACGAGTCGCCGCCGCAGCCCTGGTGGCGCGGGCTGGGGACTGACGTATTGTCCTTTCAAAGTGAGTCGTCGCAGCAGACATGATGGCGCCTTTCCGTCTGTCGCTTTCCGCAAGATCGCCAGCCCCCGCTGGTCAAACGTAACAGCGGGTGTGTCGTGTTTTCTACACATTTCGTACTTTATTTTTTTCTCGTCCACGGTTAGATAAAATGTCGGCGCGCGCCCGCGGGCTGCACTCTCTTGTCTCGCTTGCTCGCCAGGCCAACGCAAGATATTGTCTACCTTTTGGCAACTCCGTCCTTCGAGCGTCTGAACGCCGAGGCGAGTAGCCAACATCGACGTTTTACATAGGGACCCCATCGGACTACGAGCACCACGGAGTAGAAGCTGTACACGAATTAGACGATTTGATGCCTTCTGGTTCACAACGGAAAAAGCGTCAAAATGAAGCTTGGAACGAATAAGAAGCAACGAGTTAGCGTAGAGCTATGCACGGAGCACTGATAATGCGTATTTAGCGGGAAAAAGAAAAAAGGCCGAAATGAAACCTAGATGCGCTCGTTTAAACTGCGCGCACGTAGAGACGGAAGCGTGCCTTTACTCAACGAAAAATGTGGGCCGATCGAGGCGATTATGCAGTCTAAAAATCTGGGCTGGTATGAAAGGTATAGTGCAGCCTAAACAGAAAATTAAGGGTAAAGTGAAGGGCTCTATGTAAGAGTAAGATGTTACTAAAGCAGAGTAAGGTGCCGTAGGTGAAGTTAAGGCGACTCAACAACGGTTGACATTGCAGAAAGACAAGGTTTTCTGCACTGTAAACCGATCTACACTCTCAAGGGTGTTTTTGTCTATAACCAGCACCCATACACCCTTAAGGGTGTGATATATAAATGGATTTGCACCCTTAAGGGTGTAAATCTGTTTGCATTGTGGGGGGGAGCCTCTCTTATTTTTCTCCTAAATAACATACTTGTAATCGCATGGAACAACAAACCGCATGGTACAGTAACGCGCCCCGGAAGAACTTCGATGTCAATCAATTTTATTCGATGTCAATCAATCGCTGTTGACTCGCCCTTCTTTCTTTTCTTTTTAATAGAGATTATAGCCACTCTAGCTGCGCACGAAGTTGCAGGCTCTATTGCCTGCCACAGCGACTCCATTCCGAAGGCGACGGGATGCAAAAACGACAGTTAGATTAGGTTAGGCTTTTTATAGAAACACCTACAACTGGTCAGAATTATTGCGGCGCCCTCCGCTGTGGCGTTTATCCTTGTTTCAGACGTTAAACGATATAGATAAATCAGGCAATCTTCTAAATAAGGCAGAAGAAGATTGAGAAGTAGGATACATTCTCAGAATTAAACAACAAAACGATGACGCATTCATCTCGCTGCCGTACACTGTATAAGTTGCAAAGGCGGCGGGCACCTCAGCCTGCCTGGACTACTTATTGAGTGCGTACCTCAGCAGGGATCAGGTGTGCGTGAAATCGCATTGCGTAACGAGGCCACTTCAGAAGCCAGCAGAATATCGCGCTCTCAATAGGGGGCTTCGAAAACTGTGCGTAAAATTTGCCAGTTATACGCTCCAAGCTACGCAAAGACGCGTCAGCATCCGCTGTGCGCACAGCGGGTATTTCGACGCGCCTCGACCTCGGCGAGGTTTCGCGCGGTCGGTGAAGGAATAGGAAGGCTGACTGCAGCTTCCTGGAGCGCAGAGTGACAATTGATCGATGCGCGGCCTTTTGTAACCCAAGAGGACCGGAGTTAAACCGAATTATATCCGCTCCATCGGTTTGACCGACAGTCAAAGCCCGCTCGAAACGACCACAGGCGTCCAAGATGCCGCGTGCTGGGTTTCACATCGATTATCTGTTCTCGAAACGATGAGCAAAGCGATGGAGCTCTTGAAACGTCATTCGTATACCGAAGAGGTGCGTGTACGTCGCCATTAAATATACAGATGTCCTATACGCAATTCTGAAAACTATCTCGACAAACAAATCAGTGGCCACCCGCGCAAAAGTGTTTGTTTTGCAATATGCGGTATGCGCAGTAATGATTTGTTCAACACAAGCTGCTCCGTTTTGTTTGTTTGTTTTTTGCTCGTACATCCCCGTTTCGTTGCTGCACGCTGGACGCGAAAAGACTTCCACGGTGGACGAACCTTAAGTTCCAGCACACGGTCACGATGGAACCCTGGCGCAAGGCTCGAAGTTCACAACGTCGTGATGAATATTTAACTGCGCGTGGTCTCGCCGCGACGGCACTAACTGAAGTGAAATTTACGTTCTCGCCAAACGTGACGAAGGCCACTAGCACCTTAAAAATTATTTAAATTATGGGGTTTAACGTGCCAAAACCACTTCCTGATTATGAGGCACGCCGTAGTGGAGGACCCCGGAAATTTCGACAACCTGGGGTTCTACACGGGTGTTTTCGCATTTCGCCCCCATCGAAATGCGGCTGCCGCGGCCGGGATTCGATCCCGCGACCTCGTGCTCAGCAGCCCAACACCATGGCCGCTGAGCAACCACGGCGGGTCCGCGAGCACCTTACGTGCTGTGACGAATATCAATATAGCTAATGCGAGGGTGGTTTCAATGCTCATATAGAATGTGGGAAAAAGAGCTTGAGTCAATTCACCACCGTTTAGTTAGCTTGTTTGTTTGTTCGTTCCTTCGTTTGTTACTGTCTGTCTGCCTGTCTGTCGCCGGTTTCTTTCTTTCTTTCTTTTTCAGCTCTCAGCAGGGGGAAAGGGAATTAGACGCTCTCCCGTACGGTTGCATGCATCCTCTCCGTCTTCACAACAAGGATGCGCGAGGTCATTCACTCGGCAGCGACGTGAGATAATGGCGGTGCGAACGAATGACGGTGTTCATTTGCCCGTATCTCCCTCTTATGCTGATGTCAACTGCGCCCGTAGCAGCCAAGTTCCTTTGACTCAAATCAGAAGCGCTTGCCAGTGAACGCTGCTGAACGCTATCGCAAAGAAGCGGCGACGCCGCTCCGGTGGGCGGTAAAGGTTGTAACACGCGGACCATACATCCCCACAGTTGCCTATTGCAGTCCAAGCGCTCCCCAGATTGTCAGCGAGTGCGGATGATATCGAAAATAACGACCGCTTTAACCACACGCGAGAGAGTGCCCCACTGTGTCACAGAGCGCATGGCGCCGCGATGCAGAGCGGCCTTTAAGCCATCCGAATGTGAACCGACATTCACTTTTACGAGCTGTTGAGAAGGTGGTGTTTGCTTGGAAATTTACCCGACCACCGCTCCTACATAATACGTTTGTTTGATCGGGGATCATCAGTGGGCTCGTAATTGCACTCTAAGAAAAATCCCGGGGAAAACGGGAGTAACTGCGCCGTTAGTCCTAAAAAGGGCGCTTTCGTCCCTCAAAGGACAAACTGCATGAATGTGCGGGCCGTGTGCAAATTTCGGAGAGTAAGTGTTTAGTCCCTGCTCGGAAAGAGAGCAATGGGAGGACGAACGGCAACAGTTACTCCCCAGGCACTTCGCTGTTTTCGTCCGTGTCATGGAGCGATGCGGCGAAAACGGTATTGTCTATAAATCGTGAATGGTTCGAAGTTCGTGCATTGTCTATTGAACTACATGCAAAGCAGCACCTTGCCTCTTCGTGAGAAAATTACGTGAAACTTAAAACTGGAATGTGAAGAGGCATGCCATTCGTGCGCACCCCATATGTGAGCGATACACATTAAACGCGCAAGTCACTGATAGACGGCTAGATTTTCTTGGTCTATAGTACCTAAGTTCCTTCCGTTCCAAGGAGGTTGCGAACTGAAGCGATGTGTAGCTCAAACGGCACGCGCTAAGCGACAGAGAAATTGCCCTTCTCTGTCGTCTTCGGTGCCCCGTTTGAGCTCGCTACACGTATCACCCTAAAAATACTCGGGCTGATTTCTTTTCGCAGTCGCTTATGGTTGCAAGTACACTCAACGTTAAACTCTTGACTGCATAGCTTGCACAAAATACAGTCACTTTTATATTGCCGCACTTGCGTTCCCATGCTTAACCTTGTCGAAATAGCCCGTCTTGCCAAGCAAGCGGCGTGGTGAAGTGGTTGGAGTACCTGACTTGTGAGCGAGAGGACGTGAGTTCAAATCCTGCTGTCAAGCGCGTTTTTTTTTTCAGCTCATTAATTTTTTTATTAGGGTATAAATGCCTATTTTAATTAATTACACCTTTGCGGAGCATCGGAACGAATTACAGTTACTCCCTTGAGGACCATCGGGCAGGGGCAACTGTTAGTCCCCGAAGGAGTAAGCGCATGGGGAGTAACAGTTCATCCCATGTCAGTTCGTCCCCAAAAGGACTAATGGTTGTGGCAAATCAGTTAGTCCCCAAAAGGACTAACCTCCCTACCCCTTTTAGTCCTTTTTTTCTTAGAGTGTACAAATGTTTGCCGCGATGTGTGCCGATACAAATCGAGAGAATACAGGCAGGGACAGGATCGCACCCTGTGGACTGCTTTAATTACGCGAGAGATAGGGAATAAAGAACCAAAATACATGAGATTCGGAGAAGACGATTAATTAATGCGCGCTCATACCCTCATTCACGTTGCGCCAATATCAAAGGGAATACAAAATTTCCGCCTAAAGCAGGGTGTTTTTTCTTGCGCTGCGCTGAGACAACAATAATAAAAAAGCTCCATCATGGAGGATCCTTCAACTTGAGAACTACACAGCAAGTATAAGTGAGGAGGTTCGCATTTTTATGTTTACAAAACAAGAGTCGCTGCTCGGACGCAAATTAAGTGTTCCCTGCCATAGTAGCGCAATGTGTGCGTGAGCGTTCACTGTATACGCAGTCCATCAATCGGAAACGCATCAGTGCCAAATTTTCTACGCTTGCACAGATACGGTTTCCATGGCGGAGTTCGAAGTTCTGTTTCGCTAGGATGTTTCGTCTAACGAGCTTAGGCGGTAAGCTCGAAATAGACTCTGCGGGCTTCATAGCCTCACACCTTACGTATTTCCAACATATCCGTTTCACCATCGCGCTCTCATGAGTGCATTTTCCTTGTAAGTTATTAAACTTGTTAAAACGCGCGACATTCATTCACGACGCCTCCAGTCCTTCTTTACTATATCGAAAGTATTAAAGTACGTGCAGGCAAAGCGCTAACGTATAGTGGACTCCTTAAAGATACATTCGAAATTTTACATCTATGACAATTTTGCCCTAGAGACGAATGAACAGGCACGCATGGCTTCACAGTTCCGTTGTAGTGCTATACACAGGGTCCTAAATATTTGGCTGCGCATGTTAAAAAAAAAGTTTTGCACTCACCGCTGCACTGTTCTTGATCGCATTTTGCAGAACGATCGCATTTTGGCGTCCCAACCCAACCCCCATCACGCTGCACTGCCTCCTTTGTGGTTTTACCGTGGACTCGCAAAGCCAACTGGCTATATACCGATCTTTCGTTAACTATCGTCACCCATCCCTCTTCCCTTTCCCCAGAGCAGAGTAGCTGGCTAGAGCAATGTACCTCAGGCCGCGGCCTCTCTGCATTTCGTATCATTAAACTTTTCTGTCTCTCTCTATAGCTTCGCAGGTCGTGCACTCCTCCGTCAAGTATATAGGGTGTCCCGCGTAACTTGGGCCAAATCTTAAAGGTATGCATATGGCACGTAGCAGGATAGAACCAAGGTAATATTTTTTCCGTCGCTTGGTGATACTTGTCTTTTGCATTCGGCCTACTCTTCAAAAAATGTGCACCCTTTCTTGTCCCACAACAATAATCGGCATCAGTCTTGCCCGCATTTCCTTTAACGCTGCGAGCCCGGTGCTCCCAAGTCAAGAACGGCATGCGCCATAGAGTTTCCTATTAGTATAACTAGAGGGAAATCTGGCGCTGCGATCGTTCAGCCATCATGGGAATGATGGGAAGTACAGGCTACGGATTGGCATTCGGTTGACTGGTAAACTAGTCTACAAGTATTTTTTTGGCAGTTTTGGTTTCGCTCCAAGAGCAATTGCTATAACCTGCAGTGGGACAGTGCAACGCAAAGCTATCTGCCTTTGTTCTGTTGCTCAAAGTGGCGATATAGTGCGCTGGGCCAGCGGCTGGGACGAAGTTTGTGTCGCGGTGTGGTGTCGAAGCCCTGACGAGAAAGCGACGACATCGTAAACGTTGAAAGAACATGTTTTGACCGTTTGGACCAGGTTACGTGCTTTATGAAACTTCAGAATAGGAAAAAGAAGGCACTACTGCTACAAGACATAGACAGTTGTACTTATAATGGCTTGACAATCAAATTTTATTGAGGGCTTCATTATGCATTGATCGTTGATGTGCTCATTGAACCGCGTGTTTTAGGACTTTGAGAATGCAAACTTACTTGTGGTAGGAAAGGTTGCTGCTTCCTGGCTGTAGTCTAGTGTCGCAAAATGGGTAAGTGCAAAGCCACGCCGTAACGCTTCAGAAGCGGTACGTCAACAAAAAATAAAATGAAGCATACTCGTAGGAGGCCCCAAGCATCTCTGCGAGCAGTGCAGCAGATGTGCTTAAAAGTACTTGAAGACGTTCAGCAATCGTGACAGGCGACGAAGCCTTTCGAAAGAGCGAGAGAGTTCGCTAGTGCCTGTCGTCTGAGACAGCGCTGGATTAAGGGTGGGGGGTCTAAGTGGGCTGCAGCCCAGGGCCTCGCCTCGGACAGTAGGAGAAGGGGGCCCATTTATTCTAACCTGCTTAGTACACGGAATCATGGGCAACGGAACTTCGAGCGACATGTATGAAGCGAGGAAACCAGAACGAGCAGACGGGGCCTCCCGCCTAATGTAACAGCATGCGTTCAGCCTGATCATTTGGGGAGAGCTTGCCGAGCTGCAAAAACAGGAATCCCCCGCCACCCCGGCGGTGCCCTCTTTCTTACGAAGCGAGGTGCGTTTGCTTGGAAGAGTTTTCGTGGTTTCCTGTCAGTCCTTCTGTCCAGTGCTGTCTGGAGAGGAGGGGCAAGGGGGAAACACCTCAAACATGCAATGTGGGATGAGGACCTAAATCTCCCTTGCCCCTCGTCACGACCACGCCATCCTCCACCTCTCAAATAGTTCCGCCGCTGTCCTTCTCATAGAAAGGATGTGCTGCAGTACCCAACAGTACCTCCCATTCGACTTTTCTTTACCGTGATGGTAATTTGGGCGGGGGAGGATGAGTCCGATAGCAGATGATGATGAGTCTGATGGCAGAGTCTACGCAGGAAAGGAAAGAAGACGTCACACGTGCTTTTGTCCGCGTGCCGTAGGGCATGGAATGTTCACTGTTCGGGCTAGGGTTGTGGAAAAGTGAAGGGGGAAGTTGGAGAGCTGGACACAAAGGCCTGTTTCCCGGGCCCATTCCTTCCTAGTGGCTGCGCACCCTCGCGCGCGCTCGACGGAAAAAGTAGGTCAGACTGGTCGCAGAACTTTCCAGAAAGAAGTAGAAAAAGATGATTCAGAGGCGACGGAGGGCGCGTAACTTCGCCCGCGCTAGGAGTCGCCCTATCCCCTTCGTTCTCGCGCTCGGCGTCGACGGGGCGAAAGAAAAATCGAGAACTTCCCAGAACAGACGATTGCTCCTAGTCAATAGGAAGACGAGACCGGAACGGGAGAAGGAGTGAGTTTGTACGGAGAAGGAGGGAATTTGTACCAGGAACTCTATGCGTGTGTGAACGCCTGCTTTGGCGCTAGTAACAGACAGACGCGGCGCGCGTCTATAAAAGGAAGTTGATCGCGGGCTGCCATTCAGCTCCGAGCCGCCGGTTAATCTTGCATAAGCCCGCCCGCTGAGGAGCTCCCGGGGGACGCACCACTCTCGGCCAGCCACGGACCATACAGGCAGCGTGCGCCAGTCATCAAGACGGCCACCGTTGCACACCTGCGTTCGCGTCGGACTGACGAAGTGCCCGGTGAACAATTAGCATCAATTCGTGCGAAAGTTCTTGGTCGGAAGCATTAAAGTGGTGCGTCTAAACGAAAGGCGAAGTTAGAAAGAGAAGAGCGTGAAAAGAAGCTACCAAAGATGACAAAGTACCTACTGAATGCAGCTTCCGCGGAGCAGTATCATCGGTCTACCCAGAGTCCGTGTCAAACTCCCAATAGTACCGACTGTGCTTCTGTGGAGGACTTGCCAACTCCATCACCACGGTTTCCTTGCAAGAAGCAAAGTTTGATTCATCTTGGTTGTCTGGATACTGTGAAAACGGTGCCAACCTCGGTCGTCCATATTTCTAAGCAACCGACGCTAACCGAGCCCTGTCCTGTTCCTGAGTCAGCAACGTCTATGCTACTCGGCCAGGCACCTGCCACAGAGCTCAAGGTGTCCGGTCCGCCACGCCCGATTTCTACCACTGCTGATCAACACGTGCCAAACCTACCCGATGAGCTTCCTTCTACTGACGAGCGCCAGGAAACAACGCTCCAAGAACCGACTCACTTGTTTCCTTTTAGTTTGGCTTCAAATAATCATGTTCCCATCCGTAAAGTGTGCCTCGAGAGGACGAATGAGACGACCTCTCGTTGCGGCAACAGAGAAGTACAGACACCCCCGCAGCAACAGGTACGTTGCGAGATTCTCCGAAGTGACTCTGCTAAGTGGCCGGACGTTATTACTGACCGCTTTCGGAGTGTATGCCTTGAGAAAGGGCCATCGAATTTTCAAAATAGGGCAGAACATTTTCCGTCTTCCGCAAGGTAATACAAAACTCATAAACGCTATATGTCACCTCATCTTTTCGTGCGAAAGGCTGTAAATGTGCAGGCGTACGAACGACACTGGTTAATGTACTCGGAGTCCAAAGGTGCCGTTTACTGTTTCATGTGCAAACTATTTTCGATTTCAAGCAACCCCAGTGCTTTCACCACGAACGGCTTTTCTGATTGGAAAAGAGCAGAAGAAAAGGTTTGCGCACATGAAAATAGCGTCGAGCACCGGAACTACGTGGCAGCATGGCTCGCCCGCTCTAACTCGAGAAACACAAGGAGCTGGTTAAGCATCTTGTCACTGAGACCGCTTACTGAACCGAGGTGTTGAAGCGCGTAGTCGTTGTAGTTAAGCTTCTAGCTGAGCGCAACCTAGCGTTTAGGGGCAGTGAGGAGATTTTTGATTCACCGAGAAATGGCAATTATATGGGAGTGCTTGAGGCCTTTGCCAAGTTTGATCCCTTTCTAGAGGAGCAATATCAAACGCTACGGGAACAAAGGAAAAGGTCACCCATCGTATCTGTCAAAAACAATTTGCGATAAATTTATCGAGCATATGGCAAAGGCTGTCAACGAACGTCTCGTTGACGAAGTGGAACGCGCAAAATACTTCTCGTTAATTTTTTATTCGACTCCAGACCTTACTCACGTTAATCAGCTGTCAGTTGCTTTACGATACTATTTAAATGGGAAAGTATACGAACGCTTTCTTGGATTTGTTCCAATGGAATCGCATACCGGCTTGTATCTTTTCGATACCGTATGTCCCTCTTGACGACCAATGGCATCTCAATTGATGATTGTAGGGGCCAAGCTTATGATAATGCGAGTAATATGTCAGGAAAATACAAAGGACTGCAAGCTCAAATCAAACACCTCAACGAATTGGCAGTCTACGTCCCGTGTGCTGGTCATTCACTGAACTTAGTTGGCGCGTGTAGCGTTGACAGTTGCCTTGAGGCAGTCAAATTTTTCACTGTAATTCAGTGACTGTGTGTGTTCTTTGCTACCTCACCTAAGCGATGGAGGTATCGTTTGGACAGCATGGGCGGAACTGGCCAGAAGCTTGTTTTGAAAAGTCTCTCTGAGACCAGGTGGTCAAGACATGCTGAATCATGTAAGGCCATTCTGAAAAATTTCAATGCAGTCTTGTGTTGCCTTGAAGCTATATCAAAGAACGACGAAGAAAATGGTTACACTAGGAACGAAGCGCACTGTCTCTTCAAGAAAATGACAAAACTAGAGATTGCATTCATGGCGATTTTCTGGAATGGAATCTTGGAGCGCTTTGACAAAACGAGCGTAGCACTTCAGAAACCAGGCCTAGACGTTTCAACTGCTGTAGACCTGCTGAGCTCTCTAGAAGGCTTTGTTCATTCTTTGCGACCTCTCTTTGATACCTTCGAAGAGAGAGCACGCACGCTAAGGGATACCCATCAATGTTATCAGGATGAGGAAAAACGCAGCGTTTTGAGTAAGCACCCGGACGGAAAAAGCGATAGTGCGCTACAAGGTGGAAAAAAAGTTTATCGTAGAGACCTACAATGTTGTACTTGTCAGTCTAGGCTCTGCTTTGCGAGTGCGAAAGGCTGCCTACACTGAACTCTGCGAAAGGTTCGGATTCTTAAAATTGCTGACAGAAGTTGGGAGCGAGGCCTCCCTGGCACAGCAGGCTGAGAAGTTAATGAAAACCGACAAAAATGATTTGGAGCCAGCATTTTCCGCCGAAGTCGTTCAGTTTGCGAACTTTCTGCGCAACTCTGTGTGCCAGGACACGAGTCCCCTGGGAATAATGAAGTTGCTGCACGAAAGAAAGCTTATTGATGTGTTTCCGAACCTTTCTATTGCTTTGCGAATGTACTTAAGCACACCCGTGGCAAACTGTGAGACCGAACGATCGTTTTCCAAGTTGTCGCTGATAAAAAATCGCCTTCGTTCGAGCCTCCTTGACGACAAGGTAAAGTCGCTTGCTATCATGTCTATTGAAAGTGACCTCCTCCGCGGTCTATCGTTCTAACAGACTATATCTGATTTCACCAAAGCGAAGGCGCGAAAGATGCCATTTTAAAAAGAGGACTGTTTGCGCTATACATGAATAGTTCCAATAAGTTCGTTGTGTCGCCTCCCAGCCTCCACGTTGCCAATGAAACGCTGAGCAGTGTAATTCAAGATATGCAAATCTTCGTTGTTCGTCTTTTGTTTGTTCTTCTTGTGATATTTAGCGCGCTTATAACGAACTGCATGTTTGTTGTTTTTGATAGTACCACGTTTATTTGGTGTCGTCCTTGCTTGTCTTACCTGTCACGAAAATATTTTCAAATAATGTTTTGTAACTACAGTTGGTAATTTTCATCTGTACTCTAGTGCATTTTTATGGTGTTTGTATTGCCTTAAGTATTGTATATATCTATTGCATATTTATAGAGTAACGTGTATAACGATTACTGCAGTCTGATGCTTGAATTTTAGTAAAGAATGTTTTGAATACAACCATGCGTCTCCTCACGGGATTAAACTTAGTGATGCAAATAAAGCCTAGCTTCAGAAGGATCGACATCTGAGCTGTGTTGTCTTTTCTACGTTCTTGTTCGTCTTAAGTGCACTAAACTTTTTCTTAAAGCCTAGCTTATGCTGAAAACAGAATGCACATTAATCACAAAGTTAACATATGTGCTGGTGTGTACAACAGCACGCGTTTCAAGCAAGTTTTGTTGTTTTCCTTATAATAATAATAATAATAATAATCCCGTTGATCGCACTTCGTTCTTTTTAATTTAGTGGAATTAATGTGAAACATGGCATATTTCCAGTAGCGTAGCAGGCGACAGGGGGGGGGGGGGGCTCGGTATAGGGAAAGGGGGCCTGCATGCGCATTAGCCCAGGGCCCCCATTTTTCTTAATCCGGCCCTGGTCTGCGAGAAAAGTCTCGCGTTCGCAGCGAGTAGGCGTCGTAGCAAACGACAGTTACAGCATTCCCCTCAAGGGCGCAACACTTTCTGACAATAGAAAATATTTATTTACATAAATACTTGATGAGTATATTTATATAAGTATACATGCACGGTTGTTATTGCTGTTGTAAAAATAAATAAATAATTATTCTCTGGCGTTAAATCGGGAACAGAATTGCACAAGAATGCATATCCTGGTGTGTCCTGGTGTAAACAATAGTAAACCGTGTTTCACTCTCAGTCATACAAAGTTTATGTAACGTGTTGTGCATGATATAAGACACTGCAGAAACAAAATTAGATTTTACGCGATAATATTTGAGTATAGCTTCGTTTGCTGCGCCGCAAGCAAACGCCGCAAATCTAAAGACCGAAGTCAATCCGAAGCCTGTACTTCCCATCACTCCCATGTAGGTTGAGGGCTTAGGAGAACCCCCTTAGACACTAGCGCCACATTTCCCTTTAGGGTATTTATTTAGAAACTCTATGGCATGCACGCTATCAGCGTGACATATATAGCATTCTTGACAGGAAAGTAGCGAGCGCCGAGTTTTAGAGAAAGGAAACGCAAGCAAGGCAGATGACGATTGTTGTTGTGGGGCAAATATACGCCCCAAAAGGTGCTACTGGTTTACAAGTGTAATTAAATAATAAGTCTTCATTAATCAATCAACTTCCCAAATATTATAGTGAGATGAAAAAGGTCAATGAGAAAATTGTAGAGCAACATGAAGAACTCCCGATACAGCTTTCTGTTGCTCAATACATGCTATACATAATAGTGTTTTCCCAGCATGAAAGAAGCCTGTGAATACACGAAAAAAAGTCGCAGTTGCGCCAGAAAGGCGAAGCATCGATTGAAATCGCAAATTAATGGACAGCTAGCTATACGAAGTAACGATAGTAGTTCTATCGACCGTATAAAATTGTAAACATAGGCATACCAGCTGAATTAACAAGCATGCATGGTCTCACGCGCGCACAAGGAAACATGAACACCTGTCACTCGATGACCGCGGAAACTCGCTGTCAAAACGCTGGAGTAAGGAAGCGCGGCAGCAGCAGCAAGCGAATTGACCTTCGTGCTGCGTCTTGCATCAACGCGAACTATGCCGCCAAAACACAGCGTGCGGCGGACTCTGTCCCCGTCGCAGATGACTTTCAAGATACAGCGGCCCGGGCGGAGTAGAACGCCCTCCTTGCCCTCCCCCTAGAGCCTTGCGTGCGACGGAAGACGACGCGCTTGCTCCCCGCTTTCCTTGCTTGCGTGCGCTAGATTGAGCAGCGATCGCCGGTTCGACCTCGCACGCTTTCACTCGCACATACAGCATACGGCGCGTGGCGACGATTTTATCGCCCTTGGACTTTATACGGAACCTCAGGGCGACGGCAGAAATAAGCCTGAAGTGACCATATAATTGCCATCGCAAGGAAGTTGCCGTGCGAGTGGCCGCTCGAGGCACTGCGCATTCAGATTTCCTGAACACGAGGGTTTAGTTCGCGTGAGTGCCACCACGTGGCGTACTGAGCTTAAACTTTTCAAACTTCCCGCGGTGACGCGTGGTGACGTCAACAAAACAAAAATAAATTATTAAAACCTATCCCTGCGCGGTGAACTTCGCCACAATGCTTGTCACGCCGGCGTTATCAGTGTTCTTGATCAAGCGCAGCCGCTCGTCGGCTGGAAATGACTTATCATCCTAACAGCGGTCAGTCACGACGAGCGATGGTTGATTCTGGGCTTTTGATACGGTTCTTTCTTTCTTTTCTTTCTTTTCTTTTTCTTCGTCTGTTTGATGCTGTGGCGTAAACGAGCTAGGGTAATCGTCAAAAGCACTCGAGCACACTTTGGCAGCCTTTCTTGAGACGGCACACATTCTTAACGTGCGAACATCGCACAGCGTCTACGAGAGACGCCGTCGTGGACAGCTTTTGATTTTGACCTGTCGATTTCATTAAGGCGCCCTCAATTATTTCCCTAGCGACTTTGCTATCCGCACTCATGGGCTACCGCAGCAGCTCCAAATCGAGATGTGCTTAAGTATTAAGACATAATACATGGATATGTTAGTTGTACACATTGACGCAAAAGTCGTGACACAAGAATTGAGCAAACTGTATCTGTGTCGTCGTCCGTTAGCATGCTATGGCCGAAGCTGCTCGCAATATTACGTCACATTTACTGGCCACCGGGCCAGGCACACCTTTGGGTATGACATATATAGTACTTCCAGTTAGTTCCCAAAGTAATCTCCTGTCACGGTTATCGACGTGCGTGAAGGAAGACAGTTATTTAAAATTATTGTGTAGTAATATATGCGGGATTTGTCTGTTCTCCGCGCGTATTGTCTACCATGTTGCCGTTCCGCCTTTATAATATAGCCGTAGAATGTAGACTAGCAGGTATCGATCGCGATAAACGCTACTCACATACTCAAAGACCTCGCACACAACTCCTGACACTTACGTGTATTAAAGAGAGAGGGAGAGAGAGCAAATGATAAAGGAAAGGTAGGGAGGTTAACCAGGACTGAGCCCGGTTGGCTACCCTACACTGGGGAAAGGGAAAAGAAGAAGCTCACATCTATTGTTCATGTCTTCAAGTTCATCGCCGGGAAAACATGGGGATCGTCAGTGGGCTCCATGCTGCAGTTATATCGATCACTTTTTATCGGATTGCTACGTTATAGTTCTCCAGTGCTTGCTACAACATACAAGTCAAATCTTCGAGAACTTCAGAGCGTGCAAGCACAGGCACTACGTGTTTGGCTTGTATTAAAGAGTTGTGCGACTGTCAAGGACATCCTTTAGGAATGTTACATAATAAATTACGGGGTTTTACGTGCCAAAACCACCATCTGATTATGAGGCACGCCGTATGTGGGGGAGTCCGGAATAATGCGCACCACTTAGGTTTTTTTAACGTGCGCTTAAACCTAAGTACACGGATGTTTTCGCGTTTCACACCCCATGCCGAACATCGTAGCCACTAAGCAAACACGGCGGATAAGGAATGTTGGCAGTTCGAGGAAGGTGACAGTTGGCACATGAGACAATTTGTTGCCCCCCTCACTGCCCGAGAATCGGTACGAGCCGTCGAAGAATGACACCGTAGAGTGCATTGTATTTAATGTGGTGGAGTCCGCGTTCAAAATTTCAGACCCGACTCGCCCTCTATAACGAATGACGACTAGGCATCTCATTTATATCTGCAGTCGGCTGATAGCTGCCGGGCCCTGGCGTCGGCCACAGAAACTACTTGAACTTTCTTCAACACTTGCCGACATTCTCGCCTTATTTCGCACCATCGGGTTCCAGCTGACCTGCTTGAACAGCCAATTTATTAAGGCGAAAGCCTTTTTAGCCTTATGTTGAAGTTTGTCAAGTTTTTATTTGGGGGGATTTTTAATAGACGTTGAAACCATAGCACGGCCCCCTGACCAGGCCGCTCAAAAAGTCATTTTATTATCCTGAGGTCCTGTGCAAGCTTCTGCCTTCTTGCCATTCACCAGCCTCCTGATTTCCTGCCCGGTTCCCGCGGCGGGGACCAATCCCGCAACCTCGAGCAATGCCATAGCCGTCAAGCTACCGCGGCGGGCACAGAAGCGTTGATTTGACGTGCGACCGCTTCAGTAGTGTCGCCTATACCCTACCGCTATTGGCTATTAATTGCGGCTTTGCGTCTGCACACCCTGCATCAGTTGTCCACTTGGCAAATTTGCACGATGTTTATTTTTAAAGAAGAGCAGAAACGTACAGTACCCTGCCTTCAGTTTGCCCTCAACCGCCGTGGTTAGCGCTTCGTTATCTTCTCACGACGCCTGTTCCCTGTTCCGTCCTGCCCCTATATGGGAACTGTTTTTTGTGACATTATCGGTCTACAGCCTCGCTCAACAACACCGCTCGTTATGCATCACTTTTTTTTTTTGTCGACAGGAGCATACTGTATTTCCTCTGAATATAATTTCGGCTTCAGGTGTGACCTTGCACGCACGCTTATGCTGTTACGCTGACGGCGACGGTTGTCGTCAGGCCGCCGCCTCATTCTGAGCTTCGCTGTCACCAGAGAGCACAGAAGGCTGTCTTCACAAACAGGCCACCAGGATTCGAAACCATGTATTTGCAGCATTCTGAATTTGAGAGCTGGGCACGCTAACGATAACCTTAGAAAAGTGGTTTGACGCTAAAGAAAGGTCACCCAAAAAAGAAAAAAAAGTTGTGTGCAGTTGCTTCAAATATTAGCTGAAACATAGTGCTCGTGGTGCCGATATTCCGAAAATTCCAAGAGCTAAGCACTTTCCCATTACTAATATTTATCAAACCAGCATTTCGTGGTTCAATGTAGCCTTGTAGTCCAGATTCTGGTTCCACCACGGGTAGTGTGTCGGAGCTCATATTTCACGCGACTATACGTATGTCAGCATTAATTGTCACAAAATCACAGTATTTTCTTCTTTACCGCTTAAAATTAGACAGCCATCATATATGCCGCAAAACCCTCATCTTAATATTTCATTACTTTTCGTTCCAACGTACATGTATGCGCTGATCCATATGTTACAAAGCACTGAAAATCTACCCTGTGCCTTCCATCAGGCAGCTGTTTTTATTCTTGATAATGCCAGGAAACCGAGCCTGATGCCACCAATGCTCAGAAATCTATCGGGAGCGCGCACAATGTTCACGCGCACCTTCTGTGATATACCGTAGCGTCGATGTGCTTCTCGTATAATGTAGGAGAATCGGTTGTAAAGGCCGAAGTGCACGGTTGGACACATGTGTTTAAGCTCAAGAACTTGATTTGCGCCAAGATGACCTGTCCAAGCTTTCATACCTGCTTAATAAGAAGCCTACTTCACCATCAATATGATGGCTGCTTTTAATTAATTGCACCAAATAAAACAGTTAAATCAATAGAAATATTGGTGAGATCATTTTATCATTCCAGATTGGTGACCTCTAGATGCGGAGTAAGTTGAGAAATTGTGTGCGTAATTAACAAAGCTACGTTAATTAATTTTTTTATAATTGATATTTGGTGACTAAAGAAAATGAGTAGTTTGGAGCCCCTCCTCGAGATTATTTAGCCGAGCGAAGAAATTTTGATTAAACATGCTTATGCAAGAGCTATGCGAACGAAAATTTTCCAATTACTCTTGGAAAGCATAAGTGACGGAGAAAAAGAACATCTGTAAAGTCACAGAAAGAACAGCGCTTCAAGACGGGACACAAAGGAGGAACCACACACACACACTGCGCTGACTAACAACTTGAAGTGCTGTTCTTTCTGTAATAATGAAACAACTAGCCCATCAGTCAATCTTTGCAAACCGGTAAAGTCAACCTGACCGCACCTAGCCTTTAGGGATGCTGTCATCAATAGTATGGCCCCGTGTGCACGTTCCTTGTGGCCAGTCCACTTTCGATTTTTATTCACGCTGTTTTTTCGAAAGCGAGCAATTTAAAGTTTTAGCATGTTTTAGTGTCAATATAACAGCGAACGTGGGCTGCCGAAAGCTTGCTTGATCGCAGAAGCGATGCGTGACGCATTGATGGCGCAGATTTAGTGCGTCACTGGCATCAAGACGATGCGCTGCCCCCAAGGGAAGGAAGATAACGAAACTGAAGAGCTTGGTAGCTGCTCACGGAGCCCTGCCGATAATGACGGTGCCATCGTGACGAAATCTGGGGCGGTGATATTGACGGCTGAGGCGTTCTTTTTTTTTTCTTCTTTTTTTTTTTACAGTGAAGCTGTTAAGGGCTACTTTCCCCACTATCATGTCCGCGTGTAGAACAAAATCCCGAAGAAAGTGCAATGCCGGGCCGACCTGTGGCGGAGGTGCAGTTTGCCATAAGGGGCCCACATACACAGCTTCGCTGGTCATACTTCTTCACAGAGTGGAAGAAAACTGACCTTTTTTTTGCTCTTATTTCACTTTCAGAGATAGAGATAATGCTATATAAATTCGTTCTTGCCTCGCATATTTAAATATGGGTTTAAATAAACTCCATGTCCCATTCATCCCCAAGGGTAGATGTAAGCGGGGAAATGCTCTCTCTCTCTCTCTCTCTCTCTCTCTCTCTCTCTCTCTCTCTCTCTCTCTCTCACGCACGCACACACACACACACACACACACACACACACACACACACACACACACACACACAAACACAAACACACACACACACACACACACACACACACACACACACACTCACGCATACGCTCACACACAGAGATACGACACATGTTCGCCCGCATTCACATTTACACGCGCCAAAGCATGCACACACGCACAAAAATGTACGCACGCACACACGAACACGCGTATGCTCGCACACGCATACACGCACTCGTGCGCACGCATATTCAAATATTGAGACACAAACACGCGCACACACTCAAATGCAAGTACACACGCACGCACGCTCAAGGCGTGCACATCCATACACACTCCCTCTACTTCCCTTTGCCTCAAAAAACATGCGCGTGCAAACAGACTGAATGGCACTCGCTCTGCAATTACCGTTCAAACTCCAGCTGTAAACAATCGCTTTACGGTTTAAATTTGGCGCTCCTTCGAGTCAGTGTGCCCCCCGCCGAGAGGGTGCAGAAGCATATATGCTCCTTTCCTGTGCCATAGCCGCCCATCCCTCATAGAAAACACTGCTTTAACGCACCACCAATGTTCCGACTAAGTGCCATAAATGCATATGTTGTTGTGCATATGTTGTTGCATATGTTGTTATGTTGTGCATATGTTGTCTTGGCGCAGACAGTTGAAACTTATTGATGCTCGGCTATTATATAGAAATGTGCATTGCCATGAAGTTCCACAGGATGTTGAAGGATAGAAGTTCCACAGAATGTCCAAAATTCCTGAGTATATGCCCATGCTACAAGGCCCGATATTTTTTAACGTAACACAAAGACATGCGTATGCTTGTTGTTACGTTCTCCAAGGAATAAAATCTGACAATAAAACCGATGACTTAACAAATAAGCAACCCACTGCTACGTTTTTTGAAGTAAAAATAGAAAATATAATATTTTAAGAGCACTCCTGAAAAAACCAAAACTAAAACCAAACCTTGACTTTTGTGTTTCGTGCATCTGGTGGGAGACTGTCTAACTCAGCCTTATGTGGCGTTAAGAAGAAAAAAACAAGTGTCACACCACGGTATCAAACCGCTGCCAGCATGACGCGGAACGAAATGTGCGCGCGATTAAACGGCTCGGCCAGGGGTTGTAACACTTCCGCACATGATACCATTAGGTTTTTATAGATACCACGTGAACTTGCGCAACTGCGTTTCAAAAATCGCTTTCGGGAAAAGTGTTACGCCATGAGTCGAGAGTCGAGATAGGCATCAATCTAAAGCTGTCTCCAGACTACATACGCTGTTACGCGATTACGATAGCAGCCGTAGTTTCGTCACAGCTACCGCTTAGTCTCGAAAATCGAGTACAAAAATTCGTCGTTTCCATAGGCTTCCATTGATGAATCTTTACCCGCTGTGGAAACGGAATTCTTGCTTGCCACAGCGTGATCACTGCATTTGGCTCGTGTGGATTGCCTTCTAGAACATATCTGTCACCTTCCTTTTTCAACCATCGACCTGCAGCTTTAGTTATTCGCGAAAACCCCGCTCGTTCCATTGAAAACACGCTAGCTTCATGCCGGGACCCCTTGGGGCGCTAGTTGGTACGTGTCCAGAAAAGCTGGATATGGTGCGTGTATTCGCGGGCTTCCCTTATGCTTGGAAAACACCCTTATGTAGCACATATTGAACAATACAAAGCTGTATCTGCATTTTTTTCATGTTGCTCTACAATTTTCTCATTGACACTTTTCATCTAATTATATCTGATAAGTTGATTAATTAAGACTAATTATGTAATTAGGCGGAATGCAAGAAATAATATGAGTATTTCCAAGCGACGGCAACCAGCATTGCCGTGGGTCTGTCCAGCTACGTGGTATTTGAGTATTTTTAACGTTTGGCTCAGGTTACGTGGGACACCAGCTAAGTGTGTTAACAGATGCGCTCTGCGTGCTGTTAATTATCGTAACGGTGGTTCCGACTCAGGTTACAATTCACTTGACTGAGAATTACGTGGTCTATACGGCCAACGTTTATGATATCGCTCGAACTTGTGTACAACACATTGTATATAAGCGATTTCTTGAGCTCTATGGTAGCTTTAAAGCTAAGGACCCACAAATAAGGTCGTTTTCAAATTCTCATCACAACCGGCAATCCTTGTGTTACGGCCCCCTTTTATTTTACCACACGACAGCCTCCGCGGACCATGACTCGCATGCACTGGAGTCGCCCGGAGATGCGGCGTCACCACGATAGCGGCGCATCTCGTTACATGCTGAGTATTGGAGCAGCCGTCTGCCAGCGACGTGATTCTCTCTACTCGACGCGTGGATCCGGTAGGCGAACAGGTAGATGCGAATTGAGACACAGCTGCATCTGAAAGCACAATCCCTCTCACCCCTTACTTACTCCGCTTACTTAAAGACTCCGAACAATAACAACAAAATGATTTATTATTTCAATAACCAGTATTATTAAGTACATCAATTGTGTTCGACACCTTGATGGGGCGCCGACAGTTTCCCGTCAAATTATTGACTAATCTGTCACCGTTGTGTAGGACTCCAGATCAATTCCGACCGTCTATTGGATTCTTTAACGTCTACACGCAAAGGGCAGTTCGCAAACTTGTGTTTAACAGCACGAAGCGATAGCTTGCAGCGGCGGGTCCCCCGTCGTATGCTGTGTACCATAGGGGTGTAAGTGCTAGCGGCAAGAGTCGGACAGAACACTGACAGATGCACGGACGGTGCACGCAGACAAGCAACGCAAAGTTCAGGCATCAGAGACGAAGCGTGAGACATATAGATGCAAAGACACGCGAGTATTACGTGCGTGGTCACAAAGCGAACGCGCGCAGGCTTCCCCGTCAGGCGACTTCACATGCTAAAACACGATCGCAGGGAGCAGGGGGAGCTTGGCTCGCACACGTCGCGCCTCCATGCATCCACGCCGCAGTAACCACGTCCCTGCTTCGGAGGGCGAACGTGACGTTTCGAATGCAGACAAAGTAGCCCAAGGAGCAACAATTGCGAGTTCGAACTGGTGCCAAAAGTATCACGTCGGAGCCATGCCAGAGGTCGCGCAATTGCGCTAAATCATCCAAGGGGCTCGAAGCGGCTCAGCGCGATCATCGTTCAGACGGCACTTGGAACGCACCACCACTCAGCTGAGAAAACAAGAAAAGCAGAGAAACGTGCAACGTCGGCGATGGCCCTACTGCGGTATTATCTGTATGAGCGACAACACCTCGTTCCCGTTCTCGTAGGCTACTGCCGTATCGTAAAAACTATGGACATAGACAAAAAAATAAGTAACAGAAAGCAGAGAGATAGAATGAGAGACGCGCGGCGAGAAGTGAACGTGTCCGGAGCATGCACGCCCTAAACACCTGCTCGCTCATTAGCGGCGTGAACTTGACCTCCGCTTGAGGCTGTTGCGAACGAACATGTACTTGTGTGCAATGTCTGTGCTCGCGAATCATCGTCTCGTTTACTAACGCGACCCACCGCCGGTCTCAAGCGTCGGTTCGGCATAACTGTAGGCATTTCTTTGACGCGCTCGAGCAAAGTCAAGCTTGCGTGGTGTATCTGCAGTGGATAGCGGAAGCGCGAGTAGGGCGGCTCTTAATTGTCGAGGAGTCGAGTATTTTGCAAATATGTCTGCAAGTCACCGGTGACAAGTGATTTCCCTATACAGGAAATGCATAGCGCCCGCTGCGCAATGCATATGTCAGCTGACGCCTGCGCGCTAGCACTGCGGCGGCTATGAGAGGTCGACGACCCCCTTCTCTGCTGTCGTAAACGCCCTTCTATGACGGCGTCGCCGTGCGCCTGTGGTTCCAACACTTGACGTCCGAGGGAGAGAAAGACGTCCACGTACCTCCTCCCCACCCCCTTTCAAACACACACTCTAAGAAAAGTTTACACCTTTTGAGTTGTATCTTGCCACGCAACGATAAACATCATCTGTCTTGTCCGCATTTCCTTTCTTTAACGCTGCGAGCCCAGTACTTCCCAGTAAGGAACGGCATGCGCGTTATCAGCATGACAAGGCATTGCCGACAGGAAAGTAGCGGGCGCGGCGTTTTCAAGAAAGGAAACGCAAGCAAGGAGGCAGCTGACGATTGTTGTGTGGCAGAGATACACTCCAAAGGGTGTAACTTTGCCTAAGAGTGTACACTCTTAAAACGATTGCACCCTTTGGGGTGTAAATTTATCCCACAACAATAATCGTCATCTGCCTTGCTTGCGTTCCCTTTCCTGAAAACTCGGCGCTCGCTACTTTCCTGTCGAGAATGCTGTGTCACACTGATAGCGCGCATGCCGTTCGTGACTGGGAAGTACCGGGCTCGCAGCGTTAAAGAAAGGAAACGCGGGCAAGACAGATGACGATTATTGTTGTGGGACAAGATACGCCCCAAAGGGTGTAAATTTGTCTAAGATTGTATAGAGTGTGGCAAATATACACTCCAAAGGGTGTAAACATTTATAAGAGTGTAATCGTCATTTGTCTTGCTTGTGTTTCCTTCCTTAAAAACGCTGCGCTCGCTACTTTCCTCTCGGAAATACTCTGTCATGCTAATAACGGGCATGCCGTTCGTGACTTCGAAGTACCGGGCTCGCCATGTTAAAGAAAGGAAATGCGGCCAAGACAGATGAAGATTACACTTTAAAAACAGTTGCGCCCTTTGGGGCGTATATTTGCCACGCAACGATAATCGTAAAAGATAATCGCAATATAATCGCAACGATAATCGATTCCCAGTTTCACCTATGTAGCATGCGTCACAACTATTGCACGGAATCGTGTAGATTACTCCTGGAAACCTTGACCTTTCCAAAGCGTCTTTCACGCGTGCAAGCTTCTGTCTTAGTTCGTTTGTTGGCACGGGTGCGATTTTTCCCGCGTATTTGCCAAAAACTCTTGCCAGTGCCTCATTGATGCCTTGTGCCTTGTGACGCCCGTTTCTGCTTTTTTTTTCTTGTACTTTTGCGTGGTTATCAACTGACGATCGCAATTCTTGAGTCCTCAGAAGCTGTGCTGGGTAGCCGTTGTTGGAGAGGTCCTTCCTTACCACGTCTTAAGACATAAGACGTAGTTGGATGTAACGAGGATCCAAAACAGAGATGCCACTAAAACGAAAGGGCGAAATTTGCTTACTCTGAATTTCACATTAAACCATATACCTTTTCCTTCATCTAACACGCCCGTTTCAAAATGCGCAACGCTCAAATAATACAAAACATTTTCGTTCATTAAGTGCTGCTTTCCATTGGCTGGCAGCTTTCACTAGTGATATGTTCTACATCGCGATTGGCTGGTATGATGCGCTTGGTGACTGTTCTATAGCGTAAGAACTTTTCTGATGAATACAGGCCCCTATCCCTTTATAGAAGTTTCTCCGTGTCCAATGTTTTTTTTTTGTTTTCGGAGGGGTGGGAGCGCACAACACGATTTGCGAAAAAGAAGACATGCGAGTGACCCCAAAGTCCATGACAGTCGCGAACTACGCGCCTATACTGCTTTCAAAAAGCGCCCGAGCTCCCAAAAGTCGCCCTCTTGGGAGTCTTTTTGAGGTAGAGAGAGTGGTCGCACGCACCCAAGCCCAAACGTTGAGCAGTTTGCCATAGCGGAACGAGATGGCGCTTCGGCGGCGTGCCGCGTGTTGCCTGAGCAAAAGCGCACGAATGCGAAACCATTACCGCTTCTGCCTTGCTGCTGTGCGATCAGCGGTTGAAAATGCAACTGGGTGTTCGCTAACGCACTGTGCTCTATTCATGCTGAAAAGGTGGAACAGTAGAGGGAGACGAATGCAGCAGTTGGCTGAAAAAAGTAGTGACTCACATATTTAGGAATGGAATTAATAGTGTGACCAAGTTCACGGATTGCTGCGATACATAAAGACTGGACTGTGTTGTCGGCCCTTCGCGACAGACGGCCTTCTTTGAGGATAAAATAAAAGTACTGTTCCGCCAGAGTTGTATCACTAACCTCCAAAGAAAGGACTTCAACTCCGGAACGTCGGCGAGAGTGAGTACCACTCGTTACACACACTGCAGTGACAAACGGAGTAGCGTCGCTTCTTGGCATACTAAGTTTTTGTGCGTTATCTACACGCATCTACCCCAGCTCACACGCGAAGTTACGCACATTCTATCGCCAATGTATAAGACATAAGTGAATGGGCGTACTCTTGGAATCAATGCGCCGAAGCGTGGGTGACGGCGACTATACACCAAGAGCACACGAATAGTCGAAGCTGAACGTTTCGTGACGATCCACAGAGTAAGCGAGCGGCTACCATAATACGCCTTTGCTGCAAGCTGTTAAAATGTACAGAACATCGTTCCAAGCCTTGTGCGCAGCAAAAACAATCTATCACAGCTGAGCACACCCACAAGCGATTAGGAAGAAAATAATCACATATAGTTACCGCACCGAGGAACGTTACTGAATCAAGAACATGACAAGCCGCTGCTTCAAAGTGTTTGCCAAATAAAGTACTAAGAGAAAAACACCTTGACCCTGTTTTATTTCATAAGCGGAACGTTTGGAAAGCTTGAAATACATTTCATCCTCGTTTATAGTACCAGTATGTGCTGCTCTCGCCGTTTGGACAAGACGTAATGAGCTCCGAAAGCGCTTACATGTCCTGTGAAACTGTGGCCAATCTGTGTAAACAGAGGTTTGCTGAACCGCACGGCATCATGTACGTCCATTGTAAACACGATGGCAGCTGAGGCAAGCAATGGCCGCTTCACCACGTGACCAAACATGGCGGCGCCCATGGGATCGCTGTACAAAGGGTCTATACTTGCGATCGCTGCGCGTCTGTAATGCACAGGTGCGGGGGGGGGGGGGGGTGAGAGGTGTTGAGTACGCCGCGCACAACAGTGGCTGTCACAGCGTGACCATCAGCTTTGCGCGTCGAAGCGGTTAAAAAGTCGCAATGAGCGAACACTGAGCGTCCATTGGAGCCCGGATGTCTTCTGGACATCCCGATTAGATCCGAACGTCCATGTCCCGGTCAGGATGTCCAGTGAATAACATGTGGACATTGATTTGGGCATGTCCTATTTAAGACCTCCTTCGGACATCCGCACGACTGAACTTCTGGGATCTAAACAAAATCCCAAAACTTTCCTCCTATGGATGTCTGAAGGATGTTTTCAACGGGATGTCCCATACCGGCCATATCTGGACCAACACACACAATACAACACGTACTACGTGTTCATATCGCGGAATGTTGTCTCTTCTACGTACGGATACCTTCAGCATACGCTCTTCCGAAAAGACATACCAGCCAGCAATGTGAATCTGCTCCATTCAGAATCAAACTTCCAATGCAGACGATAAATGAAGAAGTTGCAATAAACGACTGAAACTGCACAAACATATAGGGAGGAAACGTCACAAAGCGATAGGCAGAGCGCCGGAACAGCTGCGCATTACCACCTACCGCAAGGCATAACCGAATAAGTAGTGCCCTACGCTCCTACGCTCTCCGAACATGTCGAGAAAGCCGAGTACAGCAACCTCTGCAACGGCTGCAACCCCTGCCGTAGAACAGAGCAGTGACTGCCTTTACCCAGTCGAATCGCCACTGTCTGTTGCATGCACGCGCACGCTTTGCGCGGCTTTGCGCGTAGTTGGTCACATGACTTAACGCCGCCGTCTTATTGGGTCTCTTCGCCCTTCTCTGTGAGCTCGGAATGCCTGAAGGCTGCTGGGTTGGTGCGCTCCGCGCTCTCGCACGCTCAGTTCGCCATATGAGTGCGCGCGCTTTCTCTGAACATGGTAGTTGTGTCATGCGCTCATGAGTTCAAGCGTGAACGTTTGTTAGTTCCAGGTGAACGTTTTCGTCGTGCGCTTTGGAGCTCCATTTCTGCGGCGCCTGTATGTCCATCAAGAGGTAAGTAACAGTTCATGAAGTAAGCGTTTCTTTATTAGCAGCCCTGCAATCTTTTCGACTAAAATGTCGTGTCTGCGCGTAATCGAATGACGGGCATTGTACCCATGGTTTGTGGTGAAATACCCATGGTTTGCGGCCCATACCCATGGTTTGAGGCGAAAGTAACATCAATCGGCAATTGACCATCTGTAGTGCCTCGTTTGGTTGCATCGTACTGGTTTTCTGCCAACTCCCGAGCTTACTCTGTCCTATATTCCTGCGCAATGCTGAGATCCGCCGAAAAGAAATTTATGAATTCGAAACATTTAGAACCGATAACTCCTTCCACGTAGTCCACAGGATGGGTCCGCGAGAGTTATCGTTGCATCTTTCCTGAACAGTGGCGAATGATAAGAAAATGAATATTAATAATAACAACTTCCTGACAGTGTCGGGAAGTTGTTAAAACATATTGGAAACATATAAAGCCATATCGGAATAGTTTTACGTTATATGGGGCCCTATAACGTAAAACTATTCCAATATGTTTCCATTCCAATCTCCTGACGTCAAATTTGCGTAACCACCGACGCAAGCATCGGGCGGTGAACCGCAGGGTTGTTTAAAGAGACCAATCAAATGCTTTCATCATTTATAGGAGGTCACTTTTGTTTGCTTTAAAAACGGATAACACTGCCTACATTGAGCGGCTTGTCTTATCTAATTGGCTGATAAGAGGCGAGGAGCACATCTCAAGTGGAGAAGGATTCTATGGGGCCGAGCCAGTGCACTGAATATCGATAACCGGATGAAGAGGGTGGTGCGGTGTCTGCGATTGGTCCGCTTTCCCTTACTTAGCTTGGGGTGGCTCGTCGAAAATCGCGGCGGCATGCAACGGAAGGTTAAGAATGCCGCTGAAAAGGATTATCAGCAAAGAAAACTTGACTGAGCGAGGTCGTAAACGTGCCGAAAGTGCTCGAAAACGTTACATAGCCACGCAAAAAGTATTATTTTACGCAAATAAACCCATGCTCTCCGGCAGGCGCGAGTAGTCTGCCTCAGCGATCGTCGGCAGCCATGTTTTATTCCTTTCGGAACGGGACAGCCTGCGGCTATTCAGAGAAGAAATTCCGTTTTGTTCGGTATATTAATGCATCTTTAACGCGTACAAGTCTCTTTGACGCGTTGAGTTTTCGCGGTTTTGTGACGTCGCGTGACAGGCAGGTGAAGTGGGTGCCGCCCGAAAACTGTTGACCGATAACCGAGGTCTAATGGCGAAAAGGCGTCGAATCAGAAATAACTATTTTTCTTTTGTTCTTTGCAGTCAAGCATAATCAGCGCGTTCCCATCATATCATATGGGGAGTTACCGCGGTTTTCGTGACGTTGCGTGACAGACAGGCGAAGTGTGGATGGTTAAAAAAAGTTGCTAGCCAATGGCGGAGGGATGATTTCAGAATTGGAATAGAAAAGTTTGGAATAGCTCTACGTTATAGCGCCCATGGCCCCTGTTCATGTTTGGCATTGCGCACGACACCAAGTTTGTTAATTTAACAAGAAAGCGAAGGTTTACTGTAATTTCCATTTGCGATAACACGTACAGCTGCTTAATAATAGTTGTCTGGTAATTGGCTGTCGCAATCACTGCTTCGCTTTTCGGACCAAACTGCGACATTTTTTGCTGTTATCAGCTCGCTTGACATAGCTATGCTGACGTAGAGACTAGGAGAATTCCTTTTATCTTTGTACAGAGTTGAAATCATTACAACTTTTTTTTCTTATAACTGTTAACTCATTGAGTTTGTATTAAGCCACAAGGAAGCAAAGTTGCTGTCAGAACCTGCAGATTACTGGTAAAAGTGCAGGTTGTTAACATACACATGGATAGCAATTTTCGTACATATTTATAAGACATTTTTATTGCATATTTTACAACCATGCTGCGTTCCCGCCATCAGCCTGGTGTCACTTTGGGTCGACATCATTCTTCGTTGATGATCAGCACAGAAACAAGCCCACGGAAATCTGCTTTCTTGGTACCTCTGACCTTAACAGTGCATTTTCGTGTCTGCGACCACTGGAACCTATCCTGTATGATGACTAGTAAATTGTGTAGCTTACCCGTGATCTCTTCTGTTCTGCGTCTGCAACCATGGATGAAAGGCTGCACCTAGCGTGTGGTAACTTCCTTGTGGGCTGATGCACCTGTGAACTGTGGGTTAATTTTTGTCTCTGACTGTTCAAGCAAGTCCACAGAAATGCCCCAGTAGATTTCTTAGTACATGTGAACTGCAATGTAGTTGTCTGCGACCGCTGAGCCAGCCTGCAGTGAGCCTTGCCTTAATAAAATGTTTAGTCGCCAAGATACCTGTGATCTTTTCAGAAGTATTTGTATCTGCTGCCATGGAAGAGCAGCCACGCTCTGCCTCTGATAATTTCCATCGAGGCTGTCTGATACCCGTGAATCTTTAGGATGAACTTGTGTTTGCGTGTGGCCGCTGAAGCCAGCACACACAAATCCTTTGTTAGCATTTGGTACGGGTGAACTCATATAACGCATTTTTCTGTCTATGACTGCTGAAGCGAGCATGCTGCAAGCCTTTAGTTAATTGTGTAGTCGCCAAGGTACCTGTGACGGCTTCAGCAATATTTGCGACCACGGAAAGGTCCCATTCAGCTTCTCTTTACTTGCTTCGAGCCTGTGAGCACCTACGGTGAATTTGTGTTTGTGACCACTCAAGTACAGCAAGCATCTTGTAACTTTAGTACCTGTGAAATCAGTTTCGTTTGGTGTCGAAGTAAGTGTATTGTAACTGCTTTTGTATCTGTGAACTCTCCAGTAATGTTCGTGTTTGCAACTGCCTAAGTGATCCTTTAGTAATTTTATTAATGCCCAGTGTATCTATCAAATATTTAGTACTTTTACTGTGTGCGACCGCTGAAGCAGCCTCGCAGAAAGTCTGGAGTAGCTTCCTTCATGGCTGACACCTGTGAACTTTCCAGCAAATATTGCATGTGCCTGCAACTGTTGAAGTAAGCCAGCCCACAGTAGCCATCCTACTAACTTCCTTTGTACCCCCTCACCTTTGCAGAAGGCTTTTAAAGTTCTTTTACTGGCCGAGGTGCATCTGCAAATTATTAGCTCAACTGAAATGGTCTCGTCACTACATCAAAGTATCAATGTTTGCTCTGGTTACCTTTACAAGAACTTGTTATGGGTGCATAGCGAATTTGCTCTATAGACCGTTTCATCGGGCGAGGAGGATAGGGCGCGCGGAGAGTCTTTCCTCCTCTCTGGCTTGGGCGATCCGGCGCGGCGCTGCTTGAAAGTATTGCTGTCGCGTGCTGCGGAACGATTTTGAGATGTTTTAGATCGTATTTTGTGAAATTTACGCGGTGTCCGTTCATATAAGGTCGTCAGGGAAGCCTTTCGGTGCATCGGTGACTACAGTAGGCGGAAATATCTTTTGGGAGCGCAGAAATGTGACGCGTTTTATAAGCCGCGGTGTACGCACATCATCAGTCGCGGTGTGTGCATGTGTTGTGAACTATTTTACTTATATCGGTTGTAATTCAACAAAGAAACCCGGTGTCTCTGTATTAGCAGCATGAAATGGTAAATCTGCTCAATATCTGATCGCTTGGCGTAGGGAGCAAAGCATAAACATAAGAGCGCGTGCTCGTGCACGGCCAACCTAAGGCAACCACGACACATCTAAGCGGCAGGTGCAATCAAATATTTGTGATGCACCGGCATCGTTCTCGCGCATTTCAAGTCTAGTAGGCTTCAAATTACCATATGTCTACGCTAGCCTTCCTGCATGAGGCCGATGGCGCTGCTCAACACAGCGATCTCTGCGGTTTGTGAACCAGCACGGTACATATGTAAGCTGTGCGCTTCGGCATTGCCTTTTTTGCCTGCATACAGCCATAATATATGAAGGATCGCATAAAAAGAATGCGATGCCTATTTCTGAGGACAAAATTTCCGTAATGCGTGTGAGTGCGTCGTAGTGAACGGAACAAACGCAACCGAAAAAGAAATTCAGTTATAATCCTCTTTCTCGAAAAAGCAAGAGAAAACGGGCTAACGCCGCAATAGGGCCTCGCAATGTCACGCCGCACAACGTTTATAAATATATAACCGCTGATGCGGTATGCTTGGACCATGCGGTATATAGAACAAAGATATATGTAATCCAGCACTTACCACTGCTTAGGGCGCTCGCGCAGTTCGTAAACAGTCCCTTTGCTGGACAAGCGTAATTCAGACTGTAAGGTATGCTGCTATCACTTGCCAAAACTATTTTATTTAGGTGCGGAAACCTCACCCATCGAACCAAGTAGTCACGCAATGTAACCTGCAGCGAACAGTTTGAACGCTTGCCAAAGTATAACATCACAGCTCCTATCGTAGCAGAACGGTACCCACGATCACGCTGTTATGATCGTCGCGTATGTTTCCGCAGCTTAGAAATAGAGGATAATACTGCACTAAGGTCACATTAGTGACTGGAACATTCAGAAATACACAATTCATCTCCGAGGCTGATTGCAGACTCGAATATGCGCGCACACATCGCGTTGCGTGTTCTGTCCACCTCAACGCCAGCAGAAATTCCGGCCATGATGCCTTAAACCACTTCAGCACGTCTCACAGAACCGTTTACTACGTAGAAGATGCACGTCATACTAAACTGACCGCACGACCGCGAAAACAAACGCCAGAAACTGCCGCCAGGCGTATACCTGCCATGCAAAAGACCGCTTTCACCCAAGCCAGTATGGCGCTGCTCATAGGCGGCGCCACTGCGTTCGCAATATGGCGGCGCCTACGAAAAAACGGTCTATAAATGGATGATCATATACAGCAGCTGTTTGTGTCTATATATGACCACTGAACTAGTATGAAGTAACTTTGTTAATGCCTAATGTAGTTGTAACATCTTTAGCATAACTCGTGTTAGTGCGCGTAACTACTTAATATGGCATAAGGAAAGGCTCTGGCAACTTAAAGTGACTAACATATCTGAACTGTTCAGCAAATTTTGCATTGATGTACCTGCCACCACGGAAGTGAGCCCACAGCAAGCCTCGTGATAACTTCCGTAGTGGCCCCACTGCGAAGTCTTAAATTTTCTCACCCAAAGTGCACATGTAAACAGTTTAATTCATGTGCACTTTTACTAACCATAGTGCGTCATAAGTAACTCCTAGTGGCTGAGTTTGTATGATGAAATTATTTAGTTTTATTTGTTTGCATTGATGGCCTTTACAGAAAACTGCTGAGTGCATTTGAAAGTTGAACTCATGATCTTCCTGCTACTGTTTTATTGAAATAAATGCCGCATTTTTAATGAGATTGTCAAATAATTCAGCAGCCTGCAGAACTTAGTTCTGTAGCTTCGTTCCTGTTAGCACAAAGAAGTATAGCTTGCATGTCTATATGTGTTGAATTAATGCATTTTTATCAATTCGTATGTAATATATTAGCTTAGCGTATCAGAGAATTATATGCACGATGCTTAGCTGCACTGCAGCCTTCTTTTAACATGCTTTGAGATGCGTTGGGCTGTATTCCTGGCCTGTCTCCTGGTACTTCATCTTTTGCATGACAAAAATGTTTGGCCGCCTCATTGGACCGCTGGGATGGATCTTCAACTGCCATGCAGTTCTTTTTCATCATTGCCTCACAAGTCAACACAAAACCAGGCCAAGCTTACTTTGTTAATGGTATGCAAAATGCAGCAGGCCTGCTGCACTGCATAAGGACATCATAAGGAACGTCTTTATTATGTTAATTTATAATCAATATGGACGTCCTGTGGATACCCTAAATCCACAACCAAATGTCCCAGGAACGTCCTCTGGACACTTGGTAACAAAATGTCCGAGAAGCGTCCTAGATCCTGACAAAAATGACCCTAGGACGTACTCGGGATTGCACAATAAAAATAACCCATATTTAAACATCTGTTGGGCGTCCGAATATCCCATTATGATGTTCGTGGGACGTTTCTATGAACGCCAATTCGCGTGCATGGGACGATCCCATGGGCATCCAAGAATGATCCACAGGCTTCTTACATATGTCCTAGGGACGTTCGAGTGTCCCGTTTTGGATCTCTGCTGGACATCTGTTGGACGTTGATGGTCCAATGGGGTCCTACGGACTTTTCCAACACATTTCGGACGCATTCGGAAATAACTTTGGCGCATTCGGGCTATACCCATGTATATGACGGACGGAGGTGACAAATGAACAGACAAACTGAGCGTTTCAAAAGAAAACAGTAAATGTATTTGTAGCTTCGGTCGTGAGCGTTTCGAAGCAACGAACTGCGCACGATCGTCGCCTCCAGTGTTACTTCCGCCGATATGCGAGAAACTTAATTCAGCACCCTTTACGCGTGGCTACATGGAAAGAAAAAAAAAGCGAGCGAAAAAAAAAGCAAAGGGACGGTGGAACATTGCTGTGCAATATAAATGAACCGCGTTGAGATCATACCAACCGCAGACTTGCAATCTGCGCGATTAGTTTCGCGCCGCGGCCCATGCTTACGCAAGCGGCGAAGGGTCGAGAAATGGCAACAGGGCCGTGGTTTTGCGAAGCCCCTGTGCGAGAACCGTGTGCACTCCAGGGCCCCACATATCGGTCACTGATGGAGAAAAACCCATTCGCTCCTTCGCCCCCATGAACGGGCCGGACATATTCCGTGTTCCATACGGCGCGTTGCAGCGACAACGGCGAACGAGAGCGGCGGCCCACGTGGCTTCCATATGCGGGCCCCGGCGTGGGGTCTTCTCACCTGGCGCGTAGTCGTAGTCGTATCCGGCGGTGGCAGACATGTCCAGCTTAAGCGTAATCCGGCCAGCAGGAGCAACGGCAGCAGTCGGGAAGTGCACCCTGATCTCGTAGTCTACACGGAGCCGCGGGTTGTTGCCGGTGCGTGCGTGTCTTGCTTATTCCCAGCGGCCGTGGTTCCGGAGCCGGGTGCAGCGTGCGTCTGCCGTGCCGGTTGCCCCCGCTTTGCGGCTCCACGCTACACCGCGCGATTATGTTCGCACGGGAGCAGACGATTTTTTTCCCGGCGTCACGCTGGCAAACGCTCCGTGGCGCCATCTCTGTCTCATCGGCCGACATATAGTCGACCGCTTGCGCGGTCTGTGACAGGAACACTGAGTGCAAGAGGGGAAAGTTTCAAATCGTGTCTCTATGCTGTCATTTTACGTTGCCTTGTTAGCGGCGCCGGCGGCATGCAGAAGGTGTAACAGCCTATTTTGAACGAGAGCAATGGACAGCAGTGAAGCACCATGAAGCGGATTTTTCTGCAAAACCGGTTATCCGGTTGATCGATGCACATATTATTCCAATCCGAAAAATAGGATAACTGCGGGGTAATCGGTTAGGCTGACCGGTTGTTGGATTAATAAAATCTGGTTATTCGGATATCCGGATACAAAACTGCACTTTCTTCCATCGTAAAAACTTTAGCCATTATTTGTTTCAAGGATTTATAAAATGCGATCAACCATACCGATTTTCAACATTGGCATATGTGTAATGTAAAGAAAATACCAGCGGCATACTACCACTTTCTCATAAACGCCTTTGTATAATGCAGTTTTGTCTTCACACTTATTACGTCATTGTCCCTTAATTTGAGCTAATAGAACTAAGCAGTCAATAAATGATGTACTTAGTCTGCAAAATAATATAAATAACAAAGAGTTGTTCGCTCAATTGCAGATCTGGTTAGCAATTTTCGTACCTCTCAGTCATTCATAAATTTAAAGTATTAAAATTTAACCTTCTATATAATCAGCTACTGCTATTCTTTAGATCCTAAATCGTGAAAAATGGCACCTACGTGCGTAGTGCAGCTAATTTAAAATACAGTCCTTCTCGCTCTACTCGGGACTCTGAACCCCAGTATGTTCCGCGGCCGCGCACGAACAATTGATTTCAAGTGTTTCTGTTTGGCGAAAACGCTCAATAAGTTCAGGCTTACTAATGAAAGCATGTACGCTTTATCTGCTCACTCTGCTGAAAGTTCTGTATTGTACGTGTTGGTTTTCTGACTTGATTATAATTTCCCTCGCTGAAAAAAACTACGCCGTGCTTTTTTATAGGTTTGTATAATGAGAATTTCATATATATATATATATATATATATATATATATATATATATATATATATATATATATTATGGGATTTTACGTGCCAAAACCACTTTCTGATTATGAGGGACGCCGTAGTGGAGGACTCCGGAAATTTAGACCACTTGGGGTTCTTAAAGTGCACCTAAATCTAAGTACACGGGCGCTTTCGCATTTCGCCCCCATCGAAATGCGGCCGCCGCAGCCGGGATTCGATCCCGCGACCTCGTGCTCAGCAGCCCAACACCACAGACACTGAGCAACCACGGCGGGTAATGTGCATTTTGCGAAATACGCATATGTCTGACGCTTTTAAGATACAGAGAGCGAAAGGTGAATGAAAGGCGGGGATGTCAATGACACACACACCCCGTTTACTACCCTACGCGGGGTGTTAGGATCGGCCTGCAGCTATTTCAGCCTGCTGCAGGTGCGTCGACCGATCCGGGGTGGTGGCGCCCTTCGGAGAACGATCGAGGACGAGAACGCTAACCGACCATGCGCCGCGTTTGGAGAATCGGTGACGACAGCAGGGCTGGCCACGTTTGGCGCCCCGTGCATTGTTAATTAATTTGCCGGGTCGTCATGGTCTCTCTGCGGCAGGGGGAGCCACCCTGGCAAAACGATGCTTTGCTGTACGGGGGCCCCAGGATTCGTCACAGTCTGCTGAGAAGGAAAAAGGCAGCTCTGGAATTTAGAGGCGCCGGCTGAGGTCGAGCGTGACCATATGACTACGGGGACGCAGGACAATAGATACCAGGACGACTGCGCTGCAAAGGTCGTCTACCTTCGGAGAGCACTGAAACCTGTGCGGCACGTGTATGTAAGCCCTCCTCCTCCAAAAGGGCGGGTCATCTTCAATGATGTCGAACTATGACGTCGAGCGGAGTGCTTATAAGCAGCGATTGTCGGCTGCTGGGGTGTGCTCGTTGTCGTGCTCGAAATGTACTCGTGAGCTGTGTGCTCGTTTGCTGTGTGTTCGTCTTGCGGGCTCCATTTGGGAGCCACGTTAGACTGTCGATGTATGTTTTGTTCAACTGTAAATAACATGTAAATAAATCCTGCTCGCCTAAATCCCGACGAAGAGTCAAGGTCCTCCCAACGACTACGACCGCTCCAAATCTTATAAGGGCAATGAGGTTAGGGGATGAAAACTGTCGCTTGTAAGCTGTCATTGCAAACTTTAGGGATGTAGGACTAGTTAAGTTGCTAGAAATGCCTCTTTTATCCCTATCTTTGCAACCTATGTACAGCTGTATGCAGTAATTTGGTTAATATGTATCCTGATAATAAAATAGGACGTACATCGACATCTGGAGATGCGGAAGTGGAGTTAAGAGCTATTCTACATTTATCACGATGTCTTGCAGTTTACCGGTGCTTTACCTTATATACGATGAGCAAAACGAGAACACGGTAAAAGCGGGAGACAACGTTTCGACAAGTGGACTTGTCTTCTTCAAGGCGACATGTCGCCCTTAATGTCACTTTGAAAGAGACAAGTGCACTTGTCGAAACGTTGGAGCCTGCTTTTAGATTTTTCTCGAGTTGCTCATCGTCTTGAATTTCCATCTCCCGCCTGCCCCGTGTTCTCCCTGGATTTTTACCTTATATAGTTATTGGCGCGTGGAAAGAAGGAAGCTACTTGATGGGCTCAGTGGCTTAGATGTCTCCTTTAGTCGAACATTTCGCGTGAACACAGCATTCACGCTTCTACAGATTTTACTCAAAGAAAATATTGAAGAGCAGTATATTATAGTTTTTTTTATGACTCAATGAGCACTTTTCACACCGTTAGTGGCTTCGATGGCAAACTTATCAAAAAACAAGATCAAAAGAACAGCGGTTGCTTGTCCTTGCTGTGTCGGACATTGTGTTCTGTTGAGTGAATTTCAGGAACAAGGTATTCGCATATATATAGGAATTTAAAAACAGCACCGAGCATGCTTAATTGTCCGGCAACAGGCTAAGTGCGGTTAAGGAAAGCCTTTGCTTACGTAATGAGCTTGCTCGCAACTCCTGTCGTTAGTGACACATATATATACATTCTTAAATTCACATGCATGTTTTTTTGTGTGTGTGGGGTGGGCGGGGGTAGCGAGAAGATGGCTACATCGCTGTGTCATACCGTTCACTCTATCGAGTTTGGTCTTTATATCTAGAAATGGTATCTATTTTTGCCGAATTGAAACCACCTGTAACTCTAAAGAAAAATCGGCAAGGCGAAGGAAAGGGTCCATCGCGGTCTGTCTGTCTTCGAGTATGATCACGGTGTGTGAACGCCGTGAGTGAGAAATGCGGCCCTACAGTATGGTCATACATGGGACTGGCCTGACGGCTTTTGCATGCATTACTGAATAGTAAGACGCTTCACTACTCCCTTAACGAGTCTCAAGGAGATCTGCGTGGTGTCACTAGATGCGTGTATACGGACAACCTCGGGGCTCAGGGGTTATTCTGAAACACTCGAGAAATCTTTCAAGCTTTTATTTTCGATAGGCTGTTTTGTCTATGCCCTACGAGCTTCCTGTGAACTTCTCACGTTTTTACCCCATGAATGAATGCCTAAAACACAAACGGCTTAAAAACAGAAAACAGAAAAAAGCCTCGTAGCCGTTTTTTTATATTATACCAAGAGACGCAGAAAGCATAAGTTTAAACATAAATGAAAAAGTCATGACCAAATTTTCAGCAGTCTAATAAACAACACATTTTAAGCTGACACTGAGATACATGCTATTGAACTTAACATTCAAATAGACTGTCAGCGACACCGAATATTCCTGTTCAAATATTCGAATATCCGGCTAACCGGTTATTTAAATCGGGTATCCTGCGTGTCCGTCTTTATAAGTCCACATAACCAGACCCAGCCCACGAAACATGGAACCTCTTAAAAACCTCTTGAAACGGCTACAAACGGCTATAGACGTCTTGGTCTATGATAAGACTGAAAATAGAATTTCTTCTAAACATAACCTCAGCACCTGGAATATGCTAGTATATATTCTATCTGCGGTAAAACTCACTACTGGTGCCACCAAAGTCTATTCTGATAAACACATTCAGAACGTCTAACTCAAGAACTTTTTAGACCTTTTCTCTAAAAGTGTATAAAATGCGAAACGGCGCGTGAAAAGTGCGGTGTTCGTCGGCCATTGGCGTTAACGAATAAAAGACGACACAAACAAATCTAACTCGTAGGAAGCAACATAATAAGTTGGCTTTAATGTTGAGTAATTTCACACCAGAACTTCGACATACAAGGGCGTGTTATTGTTTTCCCTACGAGGAGCGCACACGACGCGCAGCAGGCACAGACAGCAGCAGGAGCAAAACGCCGGCGTCGCAATGACCACAACGGTGTCACAGAGCCACCGACGTTGGCCACCGCGTGCCCTCACTTGCGGCAGTCAAGTAAACACGCTCAAATTTGTCAAGCATCTCATTCCGTGCTGGAAACACTGGGAGGCAGGAAGTTTGAAAAAACAGCCACTGCCGCACGCAATGTCTTGGTGGCCTCGGTCGTGGGTTCGTTACGCTAGTTGTGTGTTATTCTAAGCCCTTCCGTACATTTACACTGGATATTAACTGGAGTCAGTTGTGCTGATGCTGTTTGCGTTGTGTTTTGCATCAGTGTTTCATGACATCGACTGTATTGCGTGTTTTCGCCGACGGCTTACTACCACAATGGCAGGATCTGCGTTCGCTGCCTTCGTTGTTCCCGATGCGTCTTTGTGCGTCGCACGTTCGGATAACACTTTTTGCGGTAAGTGAAATACTATGCACTTCGTTTTTCGTCAACAATGTGAATATTTTTAGGTGTTAGCCGCGACAATTTTTGCTGGATGGGCTATTCTGCCCTGCGGGTGTTCGTCATCTTTACTTTTATACGAGGTTCTGCTTGTTAGTCTTTGTGGTGAACGTAGCACGAATCAACCGAAGGGAGTTCATTCGAAGAGGACACGCTGGCTGTAATCCTGAACCAGACTGAACTCGCCCTATTTTGTGTCCTTTCGTTCTTGCATGGGTTGCAGCGTTGCGTGCGCACGCGCGTATGTCAGCGACTATGCAGCTTGTAGCGTTCCCGCTTTATATCAAAACAAAAATATAACCACAGTATTACTTCGTCTATGCAATTCCAAGTGCAATTGGCTGCTGATGTAAAAATTTCACTGGTGTTTTGTTCTAAATAAGCAGCAAAACATTTAGCCTAGTAGGTGCTCCATCTGGGAGTGCAGTCATGACTGCTTGGCATTTATTAATGAATGCCTGGGGGTCACCTCATTTGTAATTGCAAATCTGTCTTTCAGCTGACTTGATGCTCTCTTATTTTGTTCTTTTCACTCTATAAACAGCTGGACGTCCTTCTTGTCCATTGGCACTAGCTGGATGACGGGACCTCATCATGATCAGTGTAAGCCAATGTACTGTACCCTCTATAGTCCTCCCAGTGCTTTGTATATGGGCTAAGGCCAGGAAGCGCTTCGTGGTAAAATAGCTAGTTGGTGTCTCACAAACGGGCATTTTTGCACTGGTCCTCTATAAGCCACCATTATAACCAATTTATCAGTGCCAGTGTACATACACAGTTCTACTACTAATTAGTTTCACCAAGCCTTACAAAATTTAACTGTAGGTAGTGAATGCTATGTCAGAACTCACAAATTAACTCTGTTGTGTCATACCGGTATTCCATACATGAGTAAAAATTTGCTACAGCAGTGTACATTACACCTTGCTTCCCTAATGCACAAATGTATTCAAGCCGGTATGTTATTAGTTCTGTACTCTAAATCTTTTCTGTGTGATTTAATTTCTTTACGGGAATTTACTGTACAGCATCAGCAAGCAGTCTAATTTAAGATTAATGTATGTGCTGCAAAAGGTATGCTCTGCCGCTACAATTGATTAAACATGGGCCGAGGCTTCCATACAAGGACGAACTTCAATTTCGCTCTACCACCGTCAGCACTTGGCTGGTGCTTCCAAAATGAATCGCATCAGGTAGCTTGTGCCAGACTGTTTTTTAACCTTATTGTGAGGAGATCGCACAGTGATGTGTGGAGAGGCCTGCGTCTGAGATAAAGCTTGTGCTGCAACATATGTGCGTGTAGAACAGGCATGATGCTGAGGGTTCTAGCAGTTTGCAGAGGTGCTTTTAAAATTTTGTCATAAGTATAATTTTACCTGTGCTGTTTTTGTCATCTATTTCAATAATAACATTGGAGGTGTTATCAAAATTTAACAATTTATTTGCCCTGGCCCATTAGCCTGCCACATCTGACTTTTCACTGGGTGGGCAATTATTCAACATGGACCATTATTTGAATACATCTCTTTGTGTGCAGTGGCATCTCAATTGCGACTCAACATAGATGCTCACAACTACCTGAGGCTATAGATGCACTGATGAATTTGCTACCTATACGAACCACTTTGCACTTTCTTGTGCAAACAGCATGTTAACACTTCCAAGATAGTGGGCAATGTTATCGTTTCATCACATCATGAGATACTTTCAATTCTGTATGACGCATCATCCAAAGTAATGCATTATTGGTATGAGGTATTGCCCTAAGCCAATTAGGGTCACATGAAAATATATCAACAAAAGTGACTGATCCAGCCTAGGAGTGTAGCTTCGGGATACTACTTTATCACCAGTCCTCCTTTGCATGCTACCCGCTTACTCTGTACTGTCATGTTTAAGTTTGAAAAAAATGGCAACAGCTAGACAGTGCAAAATGCCAAACTTGCTTTTGGTTTAGAAATAAAAAAAAGCTATTTAACTTTTAATTAAGATAGTACGTCATTTACCTGCAGAGTGTATTACTCTTTTACACTGGTTATATTTTGCAGGAAGGTTCTCAGACTTGTTTGACAAGTTGATAAGCGTCTTTTTAGCCACAAAACCCCATACATTAATTTGAAGGCTGACTTCGTCTGACTCTGCTCTGTAACTTATTAACTATATGTCAGGAAATATCGTAGTAATTTTAAACATCGTCACACACATATCTTAAGAGACCCGTAAATTAAGAGAAAGGAGTGCTTAAATTTATTTTTAATGTGAGTCAAACTTCTTACTTAGCACATTTTGTTAATTGAAGTTCCAATTTAAACATTCCCATTTCCTCCCTCACCTTTTTTCCTTCTGTGCATGTATTGCTTCCCTGTGTCTACAAGAACTGTTGTCTCACTACACAAGAACCTTCACGCGTGGCCTGTGACAGCAAGCTTTTGCAGGCAGCCAGTGCTCTCCTAAGGCTGGCCTGCTCTAGCAGCGTTGGCAATCATCTGCAAGATTCATGCATGATCACCTTCGCTGCTATTTGTCCCTCTTGTTAATTACACTTTCTGCATCTTTTGTAACTTATTAGGAATAAAGTTTGACTATCCCAGGTAGCACACAAAGTCTTGAAAACGTCGTATTAAGGGATTCAACGTATGAAACGGATTTTTGACCAAAATCGACGCATCAAAGACGTTCCAAACAAGATAGCTTAAAAACGAGGGGTGAATACGTTTTGATAACGTTGGAAGCCAGGCAGCTTAAAAACGAGGGGTGAATACGTTTTGAAAACGACTCAAGGCGCCACCGCCACGCCACGGCGCGTCAGCCTCTTTAGTGGCTTCTACAATATTCAACAACCCATCAACGCGATCCAACCTTGCGCAAGGTGGCGATACCGTCGTCAAATCATGTGACCAAGGTGGCCACGTGATTCGTGATGCCGGGCAGCCGGGCGAGCCGGGCATAGTCGCGTCGTCATGGCGTCGTCGCGTCACCGCACTCGCATTGCGCTGTGGTGTGTTTGCGGCTGTTCTGAATGTGCTGCCGCTGGCCTTTGCTATGTAAGTGCTGCAGTGTTTTGCTGTCAAGAAAACGATATTCTGTGATCAGTTTGGGTTGTGCGATATGTTTGTGTGGTTTTAATTTGGAAATCAGTAGTGTTTTCAGTTGTTATGTGACCAAGGCGGCCACGTTATTCGTGAAGCCGGGCATAGTTGCGTTATCGCACTAGCATGGCACTATGGTCTGTTTGCGACTGTTCTGAATGTGCTGCCACTGCCCTTTGTCATGTAAGTGTTGCAGTGATTTGCTGTTAAGAAAACGACATTCTGTGATTAGTTTGGATTGTGCGATCTGTTTGAGCCGGGCATAATAGCGTTATCGCACTTGCATTGCGCTGTGGTATGATAGCGGCTGTTCTGAATGTGCTGCCGCTGCCCTTTGTCATGTAAGTGTTGCAGGGTTTTGCCGTCAAGAAAACGACGTTCTGTGATTAGTTTGGGTTGTGCGATCTGTTTGTGTAGTTTAATTTGGAAATCAGTAGTGTTTTCAATTGGAGGGCGCGGAGTGGAGGGCACTAATCAGCTCTTCAAGTTCATTGACATGTTATGTGAGGCGCCTTTTCACTGACGCTGTAATTAAGGCGTTAAGGTCAGTATAAGGACGAAAGTTAGAGGGACGAAATCGTGCCTGTGTGTCCCTAGCGTCGGGATCGGCCGCTATCCGTGATCCTAACAAGAAAGCATTTTGCAGAATGCGAAGAAAGGCGGCAAAATTTCTGTCTGTGCGCACCTTGCCGATCTCCGCAAGAGAGCCGTCATCGTGGTATTTTAGTCTCCCGTTTAGCAAGAGTGTTGCAGACAAAGGAACTGGTTCAAACAGGCTTTTTTTTAATGATTCAGTACTAGTGAGGTATCCCAAAAGGTGAGGTCAAGTGCTCGCCCTATTTTCTTCCCTCGGGCTACAGCGCACTGACAGAATTTTGCGTGCACCATACCGTGCTTTTATCGTTTGCGCTTCAGGTTCTCGATCGTGTTTTCGCCCCCTTTACCCACGTGATGGGTATTTCATGGTATTACCGGATACCACATGTGTCCATATATTGTGTCCAATATATGAAACGGCCAAATTCGATTTTATTTGACGCCTCAAATGGTAGTAATATATTGAGTCCCTTGTAGCTTTGTGCTTGTTATCAATTTTACTATTTGGCGAATGGATACAGCATGTACGCTGCATAACTTGCTTGTGGATACTGCATACGTGAGTCGAGTATGCCCTTGGTATAAATTAACTTGTATGCTTTAGGTAGTACGATTGTTTGCACTTTGGGGCATGTGTCGGATATGTACGCTGTGCGCCCTTCGCGCTTTACGGCGGCCTGCCGAGTTCGTGCGGGTGCCATGTGTGCGCATGGAGTTCGCGAAGCGCTCTCGCAGTTTTTATATATATATATATATACATGTGTTCTGTTCGCGCGCTTCGCACAACAGGGCATGTCGCAGTTCTTTGTCCTTGTGCAACACATTTTCCTAGCGTACGTCTGTGCATTATTTGATACCGGTTTCACACGGGGCTCTTTTAGCCGCTATCCAGTCCGTTACAAATCGAATTTCTCGGTCGTGATTGGCTCCTCTGCGCAAGCTACGAGAGTGAGCCAGTCGCGTCGATAATTTCGATCCGGATCGGGCTTGATCGCGATCGAGAGTGGTCGTGTGACACCGGTTTTACACATGGCTCCCACATAGGGAACACTTTAAGTTCAATGCTACTGAGTGAAGAGCAAGTGCATATATATGCCAGTGGTGGTATGTGGGCAAGTCTTTCTGGTGAAGCCAATACTTGTGCATTCAAGACATTTCACTTACCAGCGTAGTGCATCAATGTGTCTACTTCGACAAAATAGAGCACCACTGCAGATATCTGAGCATACCTGTCCAGGGCAGCAAGTGTGTCTACATTGAAACCACTACCAGCATGTGCGGCAGTTCTATTTCCAGCAGCGGGACTGCACAATAATCAGTAGGGTGCTCTCAAGCTGTTTATCTATGAAGCTCTGCCTGGACTGTGTGTTAAATATTTTTGGACGTGAAAGTGGGGGTGAATTGGTAAACATCAGTGGAACTGTGCCTGGACTTTGTGGCAAATGTTTTTGGACGTGAAAGTGTGAGTGAACTGGCAAAGAATTTGCTCTGGGCTACATGTGTTAAACGTTTTTCTCATTCAGAGTGCTTTTTTTTTTACTTTAGGAGACTGGAGATGTGCGCACAGTGTGACATGTCAGTGTGCTAATTAATGTATTTGCTGGTTTGCAAATTATTCGTTGCAACTTTGTACTTGCCAGAGAGGTACAACTTTGCCTCTTGTAAAGGGCTTTTTAGATAAAACGCTTACTATTTATTATGACCATTGCTTCCTTTGTTACACAAATGCAGCTTTCAGTGCATTCCAGTTTATTTCCATGTTTATGTAAGTTTCTAATATGAGGCTTGCATATTCATTTCTCACGTTCTGGAGTGGCAAGATGCAGCATTACTGTCTCATCGTTCGCTGTACTACAGTAGTGTTCACTTGTTACACTGAATCCCCCGTTTAAGTATTCTGTACTAATTTCACTTTATTGCTTTTTGTTGTATGGTTATTTTTTCTCGCCATTACCTTCTTTGATATATCCTAAAAGCAATATTTCCAATTTTGCATTGTTCCCATTTTTTTTATTTCTGTCACAGGATTGTGTTATGATGGTATGCGGTGGTATTTCTTTTTGTGCTCTTTTGAAGCTTCTAGCTGATTGGTAACATTGCTTGGAGGCAGTTACCATCCGATTCATACTCTTGCATTTTTCAGTCTACTTCTTCCATTCGCTCCGATGTCACTTCTGAATAACTCTAGTCCATCTAATAGCACGTGCACTTTACTATGACAAATTAGACACTTTAGTACACTCCAGGTTTTTCTGTTCATTTTTGTATGTGTACTTGGAATTTTGTTGATGTGCTAGTGAATGTTCTCTTTCGAGTTCATTACGAATCCTTTCTGCAACTTTTGTCATTGTGGAGGTACTTTTACTTCTATTTGCATTTCTCACACAGTTTGTTCGAACCTTGCATAAGCATTACATTTTAATAAAGTGTTTTTGCTTTGTCACAATGTTCTCATTTCATGCACTCTTGGCATGAAGGGCTTGGTCTGGCCACCTGCCAAGACGTGGCCATTTGTTCTTTGCAGGATGTCATTCCCATTGTGGTTGTAAGCAACGTAGCTTACTAGAGGCGGTATTAAGGATTTATTATTCCTAACAGGCTCATTTTCGTGCGACTTGGTAGAGGATGCGCCGGCCATGCGGGGAACAGTGCTTGGCACTGCGCCATGGCTCTTAGTCAACACCGACGCTTCTACTCATCTGGGGCGCGATTGGAGATCGTTGTTCGAAACGCCCGATCAGTTTCACCTCACGCGATTGGCCTAGGCCGTGCCAACGGGTGCGGCTGACGACGTCTGCGCGGCATAGGCCAGTCGCGTGAGGCGAAACTAAACGTGTGTTTTGAACAACGATGTCTGATCGCGCCCGTCACCCGCGAAAATTAGCTTCAGATGATCGTAAACCTTTCAAGACCGCTTATAGACCAGCTTTTTGATAACGCCCTAAAAACGTTTAGAAATTGGTTACGAATAGTTTTGGCAAAGGGATTACTTGTGTCTTTCCCAATCCTATTTCTAGACCGGCTTTTCGAATACGTCTTGCAGACCTGTTCTAGATCGTCTCAAGAAAGTAATTAAGCCGGACATTAGCAGAGATATACGACGTTTTCCCGCCGAAGTTCTCTCATTCGTGTCTTCTTTAACCCGTTTTTATCGTCTTGGATAAACGCTACGAAAACGTTACGTATCTCTTTTGTGCTACCTGGGATGTCACATAGTGTGAAGTAGATGCCTTGCTGCATTTTCACTTGCAATCATGTTTTATGGATGAGAACCTCATCGCAAAGTGTATGAAAAAAAAACATCATATTACGATTTATCTTGAAGTTCCGGTAACATGCAGCGTGCAAGGGATTCACTAATGGCTGGTATGCCGAAGAACTGGCCATTATTTCTGCGTCATGCTATCCAAGCATGTGGCGTTACCTTACAAGGGGCACCCACAGAGTAAGTTGGAATTTACTTTTAAATGAGGCATGGACATCGGAATATATATTTATATTGCCAGTTAGAGTGGTCCGCAGTGTTTTTCCAGATGTGAACTATCCTTTATTTCTTAATTCATTGCAGTACAGCATTCTGTTTCGTATACTCATGTCAGGCTATCTCGCCCCCTATAGCTGAAACCAAGATGTAAATTTTGCCTGAGCTGCAGCATCACTGACAAAATGTTTCCCTGCTAGAAACTATTTCAATTCGGTGGAGACCCAGCAGGGCGAAGTTTTTTCAATAATGACCCGTTTCATCCAGAGGTGGCGTTCTTGTTTCAGTCAATGGGCTGATATCAGCATCCAATACAGATCTAGTTTGCAAAATAATTCTGACAGGCGGCATTCAATTGATTGGTCTAAGTAAAAAACATTAATCTACCAATGCGGCTGTACTACACTTCCCATGGTTCACATCTGGAAAAACTACTGGTACATCATTCTATTCGACAATATAAACTTTTTTCTAATGTCCGTGCCTCGTTTAAAATAAATTGTAACTGCGGGCAAAGCTCATGCTACTGTAACAGCTGCCGCAAAAATTTGAGGGAATGTCTAATAAAAGTCTTCAGTTCTCAAGCTGTCCGTTAGCCAACATTTAGCGTAACGTCAGCAGGTCTTACTGAAGTACTTCTAGACGTCCATGGCTACAAAATGTCCTGATCAAAATAGCTAGACTTTTGAATTAGCCGTTCAAGACGTCTTTTAGACATCAAATAGCTGCTTACGTGTTTTGTTGGAGGTAGCACAGTCTTCAAAACGTCGTATTAATGGATTGAACGTATCAAACAGATTTTTTACCAAACTCGGCGTTTTAAAAACGTCGCAAGCAGGATAGCTTAAAAACGAGGGGTGAATACGTTCCGAAAACCTTTTAACAAGACTGGCCGTATCTGTTTAGTTAGCGTGCTGGGTTTTCGACGGCGCCGTTCTTGGCGGAAGAATGCTCCATTTATCAAGCGGCACTCGTCGTGTCAGTTGCTGCTGCATCGCCCTGCATTAGCATGAATTCGGCTACGAAAAAGAAGCCTTTATGGTGTTGACCTCACGTCAAAAGAGACGAACGATTCCAAATGAAGTTGACAGCGCAACAGGCCACGAAAAAATGGTGCGCGAGCGCAGTAACAGTGAAGCCGCTCTTGAAGCCGCTCTTCGCGCGCCAGGGAAGTGTAAGATCGGCTGTCCGCGATAGCTGTCCGCTATCGCGGACAGCCAATTTTTTATGCGAACACCCTCTGGCACGCTTCGGCCTCCGCGGCCCCAACCCACGGGCCACCCTGCTTTCAGCTTTGGTCCCCCCGCTACCCCTTGGGTGCCCTGGAGATCCTGCGCCGCCTGCTTTATTATAACGTGAGGTGCTCTCCTGAGGCCTTCGTTTGCCGGTTACATGTGCCCTCCTGGAGCAGTGCTTGTAAAAAATCCAATCTATCGTCATGACGAAAAAGCTACCCGCGACTTATACAGCACCAGTCAGAACCTTGCCCCTTCAGACACAGCGATCACCAAATGGGGCGTCCGTGCCCACTGCCTCACCGCGCGGGCAGCCAGCGACGGAGCGTAAGCAAACTCGACCGCACTCCGCAATGCCGGCATGTTTAGGGGACAAACGCATGCGATACGCGCTAAGAAACCTCCTCCGTAGTGCCTAGGCAGAGTCATATTGGCCTCGAGCTCCACCACTGGAAAAGCTGGCGCCACCATCGGCGTGACGTGCTAGGAGGGATCACGTGGACATAGCGGCCGCATCGGCTGCTTCGGGCGCGCCGAAGCGAGCTGAAAACGAGTTTAAATTCCCTCGTACGCTGCGGTCCTCATTTAGTGGCGAAATTTGCCCGCTTCGAGTGTCTCCTTTACAACGTTTGAAAGCACTACAATAGGTAGTGGCTGTCTTTGAAGGCGCGCAACATTGTAGGCTACTGCTCGGTGCCGCAGGGTCGGACGCTCGTAGCGGAGGCCGGTGTCAGCCTTATTCACACGTAGCCGCAGGAAAAGAAGCTGCGTGAAGCTTGGCTCGCGAAACATGAAACCGGCAAACAGTCATCGGCTACAACTCGGGTATGCAGGAAGCACAGACGCGAGGAAGATTTCTGCTACGGCGCCCGGTCTGCGATGTTCTGAAAACGCGCACTGAGACGCTCGCCCGAGTCCGCTGCCCGACTAATGTCATGACGGTTTGGTCTATGAACTTGTCGATGCTATAGATACTGGCAAGTTCAGTGGAGTGGAAAGGCAGCGGTAAGAAGCACATTTAAATGAAGCATGGCATATGGTCATGTTTGTGTTATGAATTAATGCACCGGATTGCAAAAAAGGAGCAGCGGGAAATTGCACGCTGAGAACACTGGTAAACATGCAGTGCGACGCAACTCGAGAAATGGTATTGAAAGGTCAAAGAATTTAGAAGAAAGAAAAAGATTGAATCGTCGCGACGGCACATCACAGTCCCCGTAGGCGTCGAAATCTCTACTATGAAATTATTTTTGAACAGCTCCGATAGCGCCTACGCAACAATGGTTGCTTGTATACTGTCAAATGCTCATATTCTGCGGCCCAAAGCTCATGGCACGGTGCGAAAACGCGCGCGTGGAGAAAGCGAAACAGTGCACGGACAAGCATGCAGACGCGCAGTCGGTCGCTGCATTGAGGCTTCGTTCTATTACGCCCCATTTAGTTATACAAACGCTATAAGAACATATTTCACATAGTTTGCTCTCAGCGTTTACCTACCTTTCACGCAAGAAGCCGGTTTGGGAGACTCCATCGCGGCGACCGCGCGCAGTGGCGTTCACTGTACGTATTCGGTAAAGAGATAGCGTCTGTAAACGATTGTGTGTTTTCAGTTTGCCCAAGATTATTATTTAGACAGTAAGAAACTTCTCTCATTTCGAAAGTACTTACAGAAATGTCCGGGAGAGCTAGCGCCTGGTGTTTTCAGTGAGCGCTGACAGCAAAACCTATGAGGAGCGCGCCACGTGATCCCTCATACTACGCCAACGAGGCGCTTCCGATAGATGGCGACTCCGTAACTCCTCGCCGCCAATATTCAAGGAGCAAAAGCCCCCAGATTTTCCCTCACGCCCGTTCTTATTCGCGCCTGCGCACAAACGGCTCGCGATCCCTCAAATGAACGTCTCGTCATCAACACGATCCAACCTTACACAAGGTGGCGATACGATACCGTCGTCACATCGGTCACATGACCAAGCGTGTAGCCAAAGGCTGCTGAGCCTGCCGCTATGGCTGCCGTGTGAAACCGGGCTGTGCATAGTTCCGCAATTAGGCTTGTTTGGGCAGTCATGTGTTTCTCACTGATTTCGGTTGCACTGTCTTTGTCAAGCAAGTATTGTGCTTTGTCGTCTTACTTGGCACTGCGTCTGCAGCGATTTGTTTGTATGATTTTAATTTGGAGAGCAGCTGGGCTTTTCATTCGAGAGCGCCGAGTAGAGGGCACTAATTTGCTCTTCAAGCTCATTGTCTGTCGCTATGGTTATGTGAGGCGCCTTTTCAGTGACGTTGTATTCAAGGCGTTAAGAGTAGTATTAAGTTGAAAGTTAGAGACCAAATGTTCCTTTTGGGTGCCAGGCATCGGGATCGGCCTTCATGCGTGAAACTAGCAAGTTTTGCAGGATGTCAAGAAAGGCGGGAATGGCAGTGTTTGCGCACATTGCCTATATCCTCTAGACAGCCGTCACTGCGGTATTTCAGTCTCCCGTTTAGAGAGAATGTTGTAGACAAGAGAACTGACAAACGGCCGCTACGAGTACGGTAGCGCAAGAAATGAGGTTAAGTGCCCGTCCTATTTCCTTGCCTTGGGCTACAGCGCACTCGTAGAATGTTACGTGAACCACACCGTGCTGTTATCGCTTGCGGTTCAGCTTCTTCGATTGTGTTTTGACCCCTTTTATCCCATGTGACTGGTATTTCTTCGTCTTAAGAGGAACTTTGCATGTGTCCATTATGGGGAGCCGAATTCGATTTTCTTCTGCGCTTCGGAATGCTAGCAATATATTGAGCTGCTTCTAGCTTTGTTCAATTGCTATACCTTTTGTAGTTCACGATCGGATACCGCATATGCTCTGTGTAACTCACTAGGGAATACTGCATTCGCGAGTTGTGAATCCCCTTGGCGTAAAATATTCTGTTACTCCAGGTACTCACTATTTTTGCTGTTTGTGTCTGGTGCCGGTCTCAACGCTGCACGGCCTTCGCGGCACTTTGTCTGCCGCCTGCCAAGTTCATGCGTGTGCCATGTGTACGCACGGAGTTTCGGAAGCGCTCGCGCGGTTTTTTCGATTTGTGCGCTGTTCGTGCACTTCGCGCAACAGGGCATCCGCTGTTCGTGATCCCTGTGCAACAAATTTTCCCAGCGTACGTGAAACGGAGGAACCTCTTCTTAGGCATTTAGGCATATCAGTTCATTAAGTAAGTTGATGGGTAAAAGCACATAGCATTTGCTGCTTAGAGTCTATGTAATATGGGTTATTTGCACAGTAATTTTACCAATGTCATTGCGGAATTTATTTGTGCATGATTAATTGCATATATTGGTCCCCACCTGGAGGTCTTACTAGAAAATGTGATTACAAGGCGAAAGTGTACCAATAAATGCAGCAATATCGGACTAATGCTTAGTAACTAAGCATGGTGTCTTGAACGATAGTAAGCAGATGACAGGTGACATAAAACGCGATAATATCTTAGGTGCATAGTGGCTTTAATTTTTGCTTCATTGCAATGTGCCAACTGATCGTTCTCAATCAGTCCACTGGCACCAACACAGTGGCCCCTGGTCAAAGAGCGGAAGAATATGTGGATATACATTGGTGCATCTCCCCTCATCCGCTTTAAAGGACGTCCTCCAATCTGATGGCTAGCACAGGAAGGGTGAGTGAAAGCAATTTACATTTTCATTACATAGTTGAAATGCTTAGTGTTTTTAATGTGGAATCTACATATTATGTGCCCATTTCATTGAACAGGCTGTTCAAAACAATTTCCACAATACATTTTTATAGTTAGAATTGGTTATGTTTATTTTCATGGTCTGGATACAGTGTTGCACTTGCATATTTTGTGCTCATGCCACTTTCATAAATCATAAAATTTAGCAAATATTTCATGTAGTTTAAGTGTGCTGCTGTATGTTTCATTAGAAGCTACAAAATTTTGAGTGTGAGGCCTGCCCACTTATCTGGCAAGCACACCGAGTGGAAACACTTAAAGTTCAGTGCTACTAAGTGAAGAGGGAGCGCATATATGTGCCAGAGATGGTATGTGGGTAAATCGTCCTGGTGAAGCCATTGAATCTGCATTAAGAACATTTAACTACCAGATTAGAGCAAAATTTCGCGTCCACTTCGACGAAATGGAGCACCAGTGCAAATATCTGGGTATACCAGTCTAGAGCAGCAAGTGTGTCTACGCTGAAAACATTTGTAGTTTCAGCATGTGCGGCAGTGCCACTGCCAGCTGAACTGTAGAGAGGTGGCAAGTGGTGTGCTCCCAAGCTATTCATCAGTGGAACTGTGCCTGGAATGTGCGCCAAATATTTTTGGATGTGAAAGTGGGGGTGAACTGATAAAGCATTTGCTCGGGGCTGCATGTGTGAAAGCTTTTTGTCATCCAGAGTGCTTTCTACAGTGAAGCTGTTAGCCCCTAATTGGTCGACATTTTTTTGTGTCCGTTACCAAAAATGTGGGCCTATCGCGGCGGCAGTGCAGGCCCAGAAGTGATGGCTCATACCCCCGTTAGGCAGAGGCTTCAGCAAAGTGAAGCGCACAGTGCATACATTCTTTGGAAGCACGGATGCAATATATAGAACAACGTACCTTTCAATAAAGAACAAGCGCAAAACAAGCATACGGGCCACGTAACTGATAAAGTGCGCCTGTTAACAATGCGAAGCACGTAGCGCTCTCCGCATACCTTTCCCGGTGGTGATTACAGCTGCGCAAGCTGCAAAAGCAGCTTGCGACGTGGGCAGTGACGTTCCTAGCCTTGCGTATACACAATTACCAGCCTAGCACCTAATTTCCGTGTTGTTGCAACACCGCTACGGGTGGCGGCATGCTATCAAAATTACCATCACTCTAAAGCAGTAAAGCATTGCACACCCCCACAGTCGTTGTAGTGGTGTTATTAAACAGCTTAGCTGCACATTCAATTCCGCAGGGCCCGGATGGCAAGGCAATTTTTTTAGGAAACTGGAGATGTGTGCAAAGTGTACAAATGTATTCATTGGTTTGCATATGATTCATTGCGACCTTATGCCTGTTTTTGCGAGAGCGGTACATATGTGCCTTTTGTACAATACTGTTTATATAAACTGATTCTTATTTATTATGACCTTTGCTCCCTTCGTTAGTGAAGCGCAGATTACTGTGCATTCCATTTAATTTCCAGGTTTATACAAGTTTCTAATAATGAGGCTCGCAAATTCATTTCTCGTGTACAAGAGTACTAAGATTCTTTTAGTAATGTAGCATTATTCAGTCTAATCCTACTCTGCATTACAGTGGTGCTCACTTGTTACACAGATTTCCTTGTTTGTGTATTCTCAACGATCTTTCACTTCATTGTTTCTTAGTTTTTGGTTCTTTTATTTCTCTCACCATTACTATATTTGATGTATCGTACAGGCAATATTTTCAATTTTGACATGTTTTCGTTGTTTGGCTTTTGTCACAGGATTGATTTTTGATGGTATATGTCGTTATTCCTTTTCGTGTTATTTTCAAGCTTCTAGATTATTGGTAACATTGCTTGTAGGCAGAAACCATGCGATTCAGTCTCGCATTTTAATTCTGCTTCTTGTAGTTGCTGTGATATTAATTTCAAAATAACTAGTGTGTTCATCTGATAGCATGTGCTCTTCACTGTGCACAATAAGAAACTCTAGCACATTTCGCGTTCTTGCTGTTCGTCATTGTATGTGTACTTACGAACTTTGTTTGTGCATGTTCAAGTCATTGTTGATCAACTTCTAGTTCATTAAGAACTGTTTCTTTGACTTTTAGTCATTCTTGATATGCTAATAATTCGATTTACTTTGCGTTTCTTATAGATTTGGTTCAAACTTTGCATAAGTATTATTTTTGCTGTAAAGTGTTGCTTTGTGATATGCTCATTTCATGTGCTCTCGGCACAAAAGCCCTGGCCTGGCCGATTGTCAAGACGCGCCCATTTCTTAGAAGGATGTCATTCCCATTTTGGTTGTAAGCATCGTTGCTGCGTACCGAAGGCGGCATTGCGGATTCATTTTCGTGGACATGTGCCTTTTCAGGTGGCTTGGTCGAGGATGCGTCGTGCTCCATAGGCAACAGTGCTTGGCACTGCGCCAGGAAGTCAGAGCACTAGACACCGACACTTCGACTAATTTGGAAACCGCGAAAACGAGCTTCAGATTATCGTAAACCTTTCAAGGCAACTTCTATACCAGCTTTTTGATAACGTCTTGAAAACTTTTAGAAATCATATATGAAGAGCCCTGACAAAAGGATTATTTGTATCTTTCCCAATCCTATTTCTAGACCAGCTTTTCGAATACATTTTGAAGAGCTGTTGTAGATCGTCTAAAAAGTAATTAAGCCGGACATTAGCAGACATACGACGTTTCAACCCAGGTAGCACAAAACAGATACATAACGTTTTATATCGTTTATCCGAGACGAAAGAAACGGTTTGAATGTTTAAAGAGACGAGTAAGACAAGTTCGTTGGTAAAACGTCGCATATGCCTGCTAACGCCCGGCTTAATTACTTTTTTCAGACGATCTAGAACAGCTCTTCAAAACGTAATCAAAAAGCTGGTCTTGAAATAGGGTTAGGAAAGACACAAATAATCCCTTTGCCAGAACTCTTCATACATTATTTCCAAACGCTTTTAAGACGTTATGTAAAAGCTGGTCTAGAAGTAGTCTTGAAAGGTTTACGAAAATCTGAAGCTCGTTCTCGCGGTTTCCAAATGAGTCGAAGCGTCGGTGACTAGTGCTACTGAGCTCCTGGCGCAGTGCCGAGCACTGTTGCCTATAGAGGCCGACGCATCCTCGACAAAGTCACCTGAAAAGCCACATGTCCACGACAATGAATTCGCAATGCCGCTTTTGGTATGCAGTAGCAATGTTTATAACCAAAATAGGAATGACATCCCGCTAAGAAATGGGCGCGTCTTGACAATCGGTGAAGCACATGAAACGAGCATATCACAAACCAACACTTTATTGCAAAAATAATACTTATGCAAGGTTTGTGCAAAATATATGAGAAATACAAGGTAAATCGAATTAAAAGAACATCAAGAATCACTAAAGCTACCAGAAACAATTCTTAATGAACTAGAAATTGATCAACAATGGCTAGAACCTACATAAACGAAATTCGTAAGTACGCATACAATGACGAACAGCAAGAAGTCAAGTTTGTTATTTTGCACAGTGAAGAGCACATGCTATCAGTTGAACAGACTAGAGTTATTTATGAATTGATATCACAGCAACTGCAAGAAGCAGAATGAAAATACGAGATTTAGTCGCTTGGTATCTGCCTACAAGCTATGTTACCAATAATCTAGGGGCTTGAAAAGAACACAGAAAGGAATAACGACACATAGGATCAAAAATAAATCCTGTGATAAAAACCAAACAACGGGAACATGTTAAGCTTGAAAATATTGCCCGTACGGTAAATCAAGTATAGTAATGGTGAGAGAATTAAAATAACCTTAAAACTAAAAAAGAATCTCGTGAATGATGATAAGGAATACTCAAATAAAGAAATCCGTGCAACAAGTGAGCAGCACTGTAATGCAGAGTACGAAGAGACTAAGTAACGCTATACATAACTAAAATAATCATAGCACTCTAGTACACGAGAAATGAATGTGCAAACCTTATGATTGCAAAATTGTATAAACCTGGAAATTTCCCTGCCGCGGCGGTCGCATTTCGATGGTGGCTAAATACGAAAACACCCATGTACTTAGATTTAGGTGCACGTTAAAGAACCCTAGGTGGTCCGAATTACCGGAGTCCACCCCTACGGCGTGCCTTATAATTAGATAGTGGTTTTGGCGCGTAAAACCCCATAATTGAATTTTTTGAACCTGGAAATTTACTGGAATTCACAGGAAGCTGCGCTTCAGTAACCAAGGGAGCAATGGTCATAACGAATACGAATCAGTTTATATAAACCGCATTGTACAAAAGGCACATATGTACCACTCTCGCAAAAACAGGCATACGGTCGCAATGAATAATTTGCCAACAGATCAATACATTAGTACACCTTGCACACATGTCCAGTCTCCTAAAGTAAATAAAAGAAATTGGCTCGCCATCCCAGCTTTGCGAAAGTGGATGTCCAGTGAAGCTGGTTTATTCTAGGAGTACAACTGCTGTGGGGTTATGCAGTGCTTTACTGCTTTAGAGTGATGGTAATATTGAAAGCACGCCCCCGCCCGTAGCGGTGCCGCAACAACACTGAAATCAGGTGCTATAGCACCTTATTTCTGTATACGCAAGGCTATAGGGACGTCACTTCCCACGTCGCAAGCTGCCATCGCCGCGGCAGCTTGCGCAGCAGTAATCGCTACCGGGAAACATATGTGGGGAGCGCTACGTGCTTCGCATTGTTACGAGGCGCACTTTATCATCCATTATGTAGCTCGGACGCTTGTTTTGCGCTTGCTTTTTATTAAAAGGTACGCTGTTCTGTATGCTGTATCTGTGATTCCAAAGAATGCACTGTGCGCTTCACTTTGCTGAAGCCTCTGTCTTACGGGGGTATGAGCCATCGCTTCTGGGCATGCACTGCCGCCGCAATCGGCCCACATTTTCGGTAACGGACACGGACACAAAAAATGTCGACCAAGTAGGGGCTAACAGCTTCGCTGTAAAAAGCACTCTGAAAGACAGAAACCTTTCACACATGTAGCCCCGAGTCGTGCTTTACCAGTTCACCCTCACTTTCACATCGAAAAATATTTGGCACAGAGTCCAGGCAGTTTCATTGATGAACAGCTTGGGAGCACACCACTTAGTACTCTACAGTTCCGCTGACAATGACACTGCCGTACATGCTGGTACTTGAAATGTTTTCATTGTAGACACACTTGCTGCCCTGGATAGGTATGCCCAGATATTTGCACTGGTGTTCCATTTCGTCGAAGTGGACACGAAATTTTGCATTAATCTGGTAGTTAAATATTTTAAATGCAGATTCAGTGGCTTCACCAGGACGACTTGCCCACATACCATCGCTGGTACATATATGCGCTCCCTCTTCACTTGGTAGCACTGAACTTTAAGTGTTTCCACTCGGTGTGCTTGCCAGATAAGTCGGCAGGCCTCACACTCAAATTTTTATAGCTTCTAATAGTAACTATGTAATGTCAATGTAAATTCTGTTCACTTGCCCTTCCTGTGCTAGCAATCTGATTGCTTGCATTTCTTAAACGATTTGGAGGACGTCCTTAAAAGCAGATGAGGGAAGATGCCCCGATGTATATCCACGTATTCTCCCGCCCTTTTTCCAGGGTACACTGTGTTGACGCCAGTGGGGTTCATGTCACCTGTCATCTGCTTACTACCCTTCAAGACAGCAGGCTAAGGTGCCAGGCGTTAGTCCGATATTGCTGCATTTATTGGCACACTGTCGCCTTGTAATCACATTTTCAACTAAGACCTCCAGGTACCGACAAATATATGCAATTAATCATGCACTAATCCATTCCGCAATAGAAGTCTAAAATTGCTGGGCAAATAACCCATATTGCCGGAGACAGCTAGCACTCCACACACCACTTACAAGCACTCTCTTGAGCTACCCTTCCAAGCGCCTCACCGCTAAAGCCCCTAGGCATTACTGATCGCATCGCCTCTAGAAGAGCAACAGCAAATGCTCACGGATGACGAGGCAGCGCATGTCCCTCGTGCACGCGCACACGGCAGCGCCCGAGTCCCCCCGTCCAATGAGAAGTCACGGCGTCGCTCCTTGCCTTCGGGGCGCGTGAAAGTGTGTTCGGTGTGGAGACGTGGTTCACTGTTGATAGGCTCCTGTTAACTTTGCTTGCAAATTGCGTGAAAGTGCTTTAGGCTTGAGTTTGCAAGTACAAGTTCGCCCACAATAAACCAGTTTGTTTAGTGTGCTTCATTGAAGAGTGCTACATTTCTGGTGGAGGTGCGGGGCATGATTTTGAGTCCCCAGTTCGTAAGAGAGCGGAGCACTGACCCGCAGCGATCGGGATCCAGAGAACTGACTCCAGTACACCAGCGAACAACCCGCTGACTCCGAGAAAACCCGCCCGAGTTCGGACTGCCTGTTGCTGCAGCAGTGCAGGCAACAGTTACCAGCGACGGTGCAACCATGACCAGCCCGGTAGCATCGCTCAGCTCATCGTGTACCCACCACGCACGCCCGAGTCCTTCCACGGCGATACGTTCGAAGATGTGGAAGACTGGCGAGAAAACTTCGATCGAGTCGCAGATTTCAACGGCTGGGACAAGGCACGGAAGCTTCGCAACGTGTACTTCGCGTTAGAAGACTCAGCGAGGACATGGTACGTTAATCATGAAGCGGCGCTATCTTCATGGGAAGAATTTCGGCAACAGTTGCTTGCCACGTGTGCCAGCACCAATGGGCGAGAGCAGGCAGAGCACTCTCTCCAAGCCAGAAACCAGCGCACAAACGAGAGCGCTCGTAACTGACATGTGGAGAGCTCTCTGCGGCATTGCATGACAATATTACATGAACTCTAAGCAGCAAATAATGTGCACTTTTACCCATCAACTTACTTAATGAACTGACATGTCTAAACGCCTAAGGAGAGGTTCCTCCGTTTGACGTACGCTTGGAAAATTTGTTGCACAAGGACCAAGAACAGCGGATGCCCTGTTGCACAAAGTGCACGAAGAGCGCACAAATCGAAAAAACCGCGCGAGCGCTTCCGAAACTCCGTGCGTACACGACACGCGCACGAACTAGGCGTCTGCCGAGTTCGAAGCCGCGCAGCGCGGAGACCGGCACCAGTCACAAACACCTGGAGTAACAGGATATTTTACGCCGAGTGAATTCACGACTTACGAGCGCAGTATCCACTAGTGAGTTATACATAGTATATGCGGTATCCGATCACGAACTACAGAAACTATAACAAGGACAAAGCTTTAGAAGCAGTGAAAGATATTGCTAGCATGCCGACGCGCCGAAGAAAACCGAATTCGGCCGTCTTATATTGGACACAAAGTTCCTTTTAAGACCATGAAATACCAGTCACGTGGAATAAAAGGGGCCAAAATGCAATCGAAGCTGAATCACAAGCGATAACAGCACGGTGTGGTTCACACAATATTCTATACAAGCGCGCTGTAAGCCAGGGCACAGAAATAGGACGGGCACTTCACCTCATGTTTTGCGCTGCCATACTCGTGATGAACATTAACAAAGAGCCCGTTTGTACGTCAGTTCTCTTGTCTGCAACATTCTTGCTAAACGGAGGAGTGAAATACCACAGTGACTGGTGTCTAGAGGATATTGGCAATGTGCGCAGAATTGGCATTCCCGCCTTGCTCCGCATCCTGCAAAACTTTCTAGTTTCACGCATGACGACCGATTCCGATGCCAGGCACCCAAAAGTAACATTTCGTCTCTAACTTTCATCTTAATACTGCTCTTAACGCCTTAACTACAATGTCACTGAAAAGGCCCTCACATAGCCATAGCGCCATGAGAATGAGCTTGAAGAGCAAATTAGTGCCCTCCACTCGGTGCTCTCGAATGAAAAACACAGCTGCTCTCCAAATTAAAATCATACAAAGAAATCGCTGCACATGCAGTGCCAAGTAAGATAACAAAGCACAACACAAGGCAAAACAAAGCAAAACAGTGAAAAACACACGAATGCTCACACGAGTACAATTGCGGAACTATGCACAGACCGCTTTCACACGACAGCCTTAATTGGCCACCAGCTCAGCTGCTCTCCAAATTAAAATCATACAAACAAATCGGTGCACACGCAGTGCAATGTAAGACAACGAAGCACAATACTCGCTTCACAACGGACAGCGCAACCGAAAACAGTGAGAAACACACGACTGTCCAAACGAGCGCAATTGCGGAACTATACAGATCGCTTTCACATGGCAGCCACGGCAGCCTTCGCCACACGCTTGGTCATGTGACAGATCTGACGACGGTATCGTATGGCCGCCTTGCGAAAGGTTGGATTGTGTTGACGGGCTGTTGAAGCGCCGCGGTGTGAGCGCTTGGTGTGCTCGTCGGCGTGTCTTGCGCGTTGTGCGTTGCTGTGTATCGACTGTGAATCATGTCGCGCAGTCAGACGCCGCCCTCTCTTCCGTTGTTCTTTCGCAAGCTGGCTCGCTTGCTCAATATGCCGCACCGACTCAAGCCAGAGCAGTGAGCTAGCCGTTCCCGTTGTGCATTTCGCAGGCCTTTTATTTCGGACCCCGTCAGTGCCGCACCATTGTGGTTAGACGATCGGCGCGTCTGACCATGCGTGATCACACCAAGGTATGCGCCCAGACGTGACGAGACCATACCGTTGAGTCCCATGAATATTAATGCGAATAGCTTACTTTCTCCGGCTGTTTTTATGCTGGTTAAGAGGTCAGTGGTTGGTCGTAAGTACTGCTGATGTGCAAGGAACACGTTCGTTTGTTCTTTTGCTCTATCGTCAACTATATTTCGCCCGCTCTCTCTCGTTCGGGCTATTCGCTTGTACTGACATTCATCGACGGTACTTTCTGCACATTGCTTTTGTATACATTGTGCTCACAGTAGAATTCACCGCAACACTTTCTGTAGAGCACCGGCCCTACAGTAACGGATGTACCGATGCATTCCTTCGGTGCCATCGAAAGTGATGTTCGCTCTTTAACTCGATCCCTTTATTCATGCGTAATATAGAATAAGCCTTATAAATTTACACCGCATGAGAATGCTCACAAAATGGTACAGGGGAAAGATTAGCATGCCATCGGTTAAGATACATCTTATTGTGTAAGAAACCGAAAAAAAAAAACGCGTAAAAAGTAAAAAAAAAATCAATTAGGTCGGGCACTGCGCTCAGTGTGTAGCTGCTCTTTCAATTTTGCAGCGTATCCTTCAGCGCCTGCGTGCGATCGTAAGTTTTTTACGATAGTGCGCGGTATGAATGAATTCGCAAAACGATGAGAGTGACATATAGATCGTTTCACATTTTCACTAGTGGTCATGACAAAAAAGTTACTGCAAGGCACTCGAAGAAATCGTCAGAAAGAATTAAATGATAATCAAGTTTATGAAAAAGCCAAAGCTGTTGAAGTAGAGGATGCACTGTCAGAATCAGCACTAACACCCCCATGGTCTACTGACTGGCAGCGCTCGTCGGGAGTCGATGCATGTGGAGCCGTTGTTCGCGTCACAAAGAGTGGCTTCAATGTTACTGCACATCGCGCACCATTGTTCGTGGCCTGTTACGGTCACGAACGATTGTCAACTTCGTTTACAATCGTTCGCCACTTCTGACTTGAGGTCACCACTGTAACGTGCGCGACGTGTGTCTGGTAAAGATCGAGGCAACTACACGATGGCAGGAACAAGAAGCAGCGAAGGGTTTATTGGCACGCACTTAAATAGTCAGACGCACGCGTGATATCAGTGCTGTCCTGATAAGGTAGCGCAGACAGCGCATGCCCGATACATCCTCTGATGGGTAACGAAGAAGCACAACAGTTCAGGTTACTTGATTAAAGGCCGCGTCGTACCGAAGCAGCTGCGGTGGCCTACTGGTGCGACCCGACCTTCTTGGGACTGGCGTCGGCCTAGGAGGAGATAGCACGTGGTGCGCTGTAGTTGGTGCTGGGCCATCGGCGGACGACGCTTGAGGATGCGGATGTGTAGGCTGGCACGGTGCAACATCAACGGAGCTACTTGCACTAGAGTCAGTGCCCAAGCTGTACGATCAACCGCAGTCATCATCATCACTCTCGTCTGCTGTCCACTGTTCGCGAGTCTGAAGGAGATGCCGTCTGTTACGTCTAAACACCCGACCACCTTCTGTTTCCACGTTGTAGGACCTCGGAGACGTTCTACCCATCACAATACCTTTCGGGGACCATGTTGTGTCCCTTGAGCCTTACGATCGACCCTTTGTCCAAGGGTGACAAATGCTTTCCGCCGTTGGTCTGACGATGTTTTTTGACTGGCGTAGGCTGCACGTCGCCAAAATCGAGCACATTCGACCTGAGACGCCTGCCTTGAAGAAGCTCTCCAGGTGATCGGCCGTCCACAAGCGGTGTAGAGCGGTAGGCCAACAAGCCTAGCCAAAAGTCTTCGCGTGAGTCTTCACTTTTCTTCAAGAGGCGTTTTACGATCTGTACCCCTTTCTCTGCCAGACCATTGGACTGTGGGAAGCGGGGACTGGATGTGACATGAGCGAAGTCATATTTTCTTGCGAATTCTGCAAATTCATAACTTGAAAACTGCGGCCCGTTGTCGGTGCACACCTCCAGAGGTACGCCATACCTGGCAAACATTGCGCTAAGTGCGGAAATTGTTGCTCTTGCAGTGGTGTCCTGGAGCTTCTGGACTTCCGGGAAGTTTGAATGCGCGTCAAACGCTACGACGTACGAACTTCCCCCAAAAGAAAAAATGTCTACACCAACTCGAACCCATGCGCATAATGGAATTGGGCGCATGAGTAACGGTTCTTTCGGTTGCTTGTATGAAAACTTCCGACAAGTCGAGCAACTCTGAATCAGCAGGATAAGTCGCCCAGGCCAAAAAACCAAACGTCGTGCTCTTTCTTTGCATTTCTGCAATCCTAGGTGCCCAGTATGAATTCGTCCTAGGATTTCACGTCGCATGCTTTTAGGTATGACCACTTTTGTTCCTTTCAGCAGTGTACCGTCCACGACGGAAAGCTTTGACGAAAACGGCTTGAGTTCACCCTGCAGGCTCTCACCGCTTGACAAATTGGAGATGACAGTCCTCAAGTAACCGTCACGCGCTGTTTCTTGCACCAGCTTCTGTCGCGTAGCGCCCGCGACCAAATAGCCCAGGACTTGCACTGCGTGCACTTCCACGTCGTCAGCGGCGCCAGCGATGTCCTCGTGACTATCCGGAGCCGATCTTGACAGCATGTCGGCCAAGACGAGGTGTTTTCCTGGCACGTACTGCAAAACGAAATCATATTTCAGAAGTCTTAAAAAAAAACCTCTGAAGGCGGGGAGGCATGTCGCAGATCCCTTTCGCAGCAATAGATAGCAACGGTTTATGGTCAGTTTCAATAAAAACTTTGTGCCCGTACACGAAGTGGTGAAACTTCTCGCAGCCGAACGAAATGCTGAGAGTCCTTTTCAATCTGCGCGTAACGCTGCTCAGCTTGTGTTAGCGCACGGGATGCATATGCCACTGGGTGCCACTTATCGCCATCGTGACACTGCAAGAGCGCTGCACCCATGCCATCTTTTGATGCATCACATGTTATTTTAGACTGCCTTTGGGGATCAAAGATGGCGAGTACGGGTTTCATGGTTAGAATTTGAGTGATACCTTTCCACTCTTTTCTGTGGTTTTCAGTCCACTCAAATACTGCGTATGTTTTGATAAGCGCTCGGAGAAGCGCAGCCCGCTCAGAAAGCCGTGGCACGTACTTTGCAAAGTAGTTGATTACACCGTGCATGCGCTGAACATCACATTTGGTTTTGGGTTGCGGCGTTTCAAGCAAGCGTTTGATAAGTTTTGGGTCTGGCGAGATGCCGTCACGTCCAATTATATCGCCCAGGAATTGTATTTCCGTAACACCAAACCGGTATTTTTTTGCGTTGAACGTTAAGCCGGCTTTTTCGGCCGCTTTCAAGACCGCAACCAGTCTCTGGTCATACTGCTGTTTGTTTGCTCCCCATACCAAAATATCGTCAATGTACACATGTACACCGGGAAGGCCCTCAAATACTTGAGTCATCGTCCTTTGAAAGATTTCAGGCGCTGAAGTGATGCCGAAGGGCAATCGGAGGTAGCGGTACCTGCCAAAAGGAGTAGCAAAAGTGCATATTTTCGACGTCTGCTCGTCAAGTGCGATCTGGTGGAAGCCGGAGTTTGCGTCCAAGCAACTAAATACAGTTGCGCCGGCCAATTCCCCTTCCATATCCTCGCGCCTTGGGAGCTGGAAGTGTTCTCTTTTTATGTTCTCATTAATTTTCCGGGGGTCCATGCAAATTCTAATTCTGCCGTCCTTTTTCTTGACGGTAACCAAAGGGCTTACCCAGTCCGTGGGGTCGTTCTCTTTTACGATGATGGCCTCGCTCTCCAGTCTTCGCAGCTCTTCCTGAAGAGGGCCCCGCAGGGACAGGGGAATACGCCGCGCTGGTTGAAAGACAGGAACCGCTGTTGGTTGCAGGACCATGCTGTATGGTTGCTTCAAGCAGCCTAATCCCTGGAAGAGGTGCTGGAAATTCGTCACTGCTTCGTAGTCTGTTGAGGCGCTTACAGTGGCCACTGTGCGTTGAAAAAGGCCCAAGGCTTCACTCGCTTCCAGTCCTAGTATGGCTTGACTGCCGTGTTTTACGACAAAGAACTGGACTGTGGCGGAAGTATTTCCTACCGTCACCTCCCTGCGACGTTGCTCCGAAGTGTGTTATGATGCCTCCGTTGTAGGCCCGTAGAACCGAGGTAGCAGCAGTCAGCGGTCCCGCCGCACGCATTTTCCGGTATGCCGAAAACGGCAGTAAGCTGGCCTGTGGCCCGGTGTCTACCTTGAAGGAGACCTTCTTGCCCTTGACCTCAGCTTCCACTATCCAGTCTTTGGCATTTCTGTTCCCAACACCAACTTCTAGGATGTCGAAGTTATCGTCAAAGTAGTCTTTGCTGGCTTCGGCAATTTTGGACGTTTCTCGACAGCACACCGCAAAATGATTGGGCAAGTGGCATACGTTGCATTTCTTTCCGTATGCAGGACACTGCCTTGATCTGTGCCGCCGGTCGCACTTTGTGCAGCGGTACTGCTTGTTGCCATCTTGGGCGTTTCTGCTTTTCGGTGCACTTGTGGGCCCCGCAATAGCGTCAATGTGGCTGTCCGTGGCCCTCCAGACCTCGTTTCGTTGCGCCACAGATTCGGCGACCTTGCAAAACTATTCCGCCTTCACTAGAGTCAACTGTTGTTCGCGAAGCATTTTTTCGCGCAACTTTGAATTATTCGTGCCGAACACTATTTGATCCCGGATCATTGAATCACGCTGTTCGCCGAAATTGCACTGCCCAGCTTGCTTTCTTAGGTCACGAAGAAATTTTTCGAACGGCTCCCCATCTGCTTGCTTCCTCGAGCGAAACAGATATCGCTCATGCACTTCGTTGCTTACCTCAGAGCAGTAAGACTCGAACTTTTCAACGATTGTTGCGTAGTCTTCCTTGGATTCTTGTGCTTCAAACTTGAACGTGTTGAACACGTCAAGTGCTTCGTCACCAGCCACACTCAGAAGGAGTGCCACTTTTGCAGCTTCCGTGCGGGGTTGCTCCTTCGTCGTGGTTGCCACTATGAACAAGTCAAACTTCTGCTTGAAGCGCTTCCATTGGTCAGAGAGATTGCCGGTAAGTTGTAAGGGTGGCGGTGCCTTCAGTAGTTCCATCGTTGGGGCTCTGCCGGATCCACGCTTCGACCCGAAGTGCCCACTTCTGACACCATTTAACGTGCGCGACGTGTGTCTGGTAAAGATCCAGGCAATTACACGATGGCAGGAACAAGAAGCCAAGGTAAATATACCTGGTAGCGAAGCTTCCATAGGAGCCCATACGTTCAAAACATGGCGGTCCATCGGCGGTCTATGGGGCTTAGCGCCATCTGTATGTGGTGGGAACACTTCCGGCGGAAGAAAAAATAATGTGACGCCATGTCCGTTAAAAGCAGAAGTGACGTCATTTTGTTTTCGAAGGCGCGAAATTTGTTTTGTTGTTCTTTTGGAGCTATATATTCAAATGCTCCGCCATTCGACTTGATGGGCGTTTCGAGCTTTCAGCGTGGAAAGCGATGCAGGAAAAGGCCAGCCGTACGGTTGTCGAAATCGCATCCCTGCACAGAACACACTTTCTTTGGAGGCCGACGAAAGCTTTAGGTGTAGAGTGCTGATCCTATTGTTGGATGCCAAGCCCGTCGCACCCGCCCAAGCCCGGCCAGCGCAGTCGCACGAAAACAACTACACAATTATCTGGCGGTCGTAACTCACTACTTTTGACTGAACAGATTAAGAAGCAATTAAGCTACCCGCGTCATCAAATTCATACAAACTTCGACAAGCAAGAAAGCACAAATTGTGAAGGGGGCGTATTTCAACAGGTGATGCGAGTGCGCCTTTGTGCCCATTTCAAGGCGTGCATTGCACTGCGAGTGATAGTGGCGTCAACGCCCCCTGTAGCGATGGGCGCTGAAAAGAAATGCATTTATTAATAATAATAAAATTAAACTTATTTTCTGAACTCATCACGAATATATAAAATTGACTACGAATTTTATTTTCGTTGAATGAATCTAACTGTGTCTAGTTTGAATTAAAAAACACATTTTTCTTTCCCAATGTTTGTTCCCTCCAAACATAGTCACGCTTCAATCGCTGCTCCCATAACCCCCCATGCTGATGTCGGTGACAATCTGTACTGAACCGCTTTTCGCCCGAAGCTTCGCGACCTATTTGAATCGACCTTGAAGAAGCAGCGAAGGGTTTATTGGCACGCACTTAAATAGTCAGACGCACGCGTGATATCAGTGCTGTCCTGATAAGGTAGCGCAGACAGCGCATGCCCGATACAACCACGACAAAAGGCTTCTTTTTCCTAGCCGAACTCATGCTAATGCAGGGCGAATACAGCAGCTATTTACACGAGTGCCGCTTGATAAATGGAGAATTCTCCCGCCAAGAACGGCGCCGTCGCAAACCCAGCCCGCTAACTGAACAGATACGGCCAGACTTATGAAAACGTTTTTGAAACGTATTCACCCCTCGTTTTTAAGCTATCCTGCTTGCGAAGTTTTTAATGCGTCGAGTTTGGTCAGAAATCTGTTTGAGACGTTGAATCCATTAATACGACGTTTTGAAGACTGTGTGCTACCTGGGCACAACGAAGTGGTCTCACTCGTGTCTTCTTTCAACCGTATTTATCGTCTCGTAAAAACGCCATAAAAACGTTATGTATCTCTTTTATGCTACCTGGGGATAACCGAAAGAGTGTAGGGTTGGACAATACGGATTACGGCACTTTGTATTCCGTGTATTTGACACTTAGAACCAAGTCTTCAGAATCGATTTGTGCCGTCGCTCCTCGCTTTCTCGTCGTCGTCTGCTTTCGCGCTGCTTTACAAAACACCACCTAACCAACTTTTTTCTTTAGAATAGCAGCTTGGGCTTGTTGGTTTTCCATCCTGGTGTTAACAGCGCAAAATGTAGACGAGAGACGAGACGAGAAGACAAACAGAACAGGGCCCTAGTGGAGTCTGGTGCTGCTTGGAGGGCCGGTCCGGTTTCGCAAGTGCTGCGGCAGGCTATAGTATTTAACATTATATCGCTGCGCGCGAGAGACAAGCCATGCCTAGATAACTACACCACTGCGAGCATTCCGACATCCGTAGCACTGAAATTACTTCCAATGAATCAGCCATCAATGCGGGCAAACATTGGGGCGTGTGGAATTTCACATTTAGAGCGTCACAGGCTGAGGTTTGCTTTTCCTCTATATATAGCGCGTATCTGCAGTGGTGGTTTCAGCAAAAATATAATGCAATTAGAAAATACATTTAGTCTTTTCTAATAAAAAACAAATGAACAACTTTTGTCAAAATCAAAGAAGTAAAATAATGCAATGTCAAGAATTTACTAAGGAAATCCGCCTCGAATAAAAAAATTCTTCGATGGCTGAGCCCAGATGCCTCTGACAATGTCCTAAAGAGGAGGATACCAAGGACAGAATATTAGGGATAGTGAGACACGTACATTGTTCATCAGTCGATCCTTTTTCCGAGGACCGCGTCTCACTTGTAAGCGGCTGATAAAGTTATATCGCTCGGCACAAGGCCCACCCGCATGTATCAGAACATCCCCGGTTGTTCTTGCCGCTTTTTAATGACGGTTACACGAACCCACGACGCGAGCGGGCTGAATCGGAGTCGGGCTCACCGACGCGAACGCATTATACACGAACTCGCTTTTGACCGTGTCTATAGACAACGGCGGCACGGCGGCGTCGAGCCGAGACATCAACGCGCTCCAACATGGGCTTCAAGTTTCTGCAGCCGTCTGCAACAGCTCTATTTCATGGCTCTTATCGTTACGTTGAGGTTGCATTGCACATTGCTTGTCAATTTGCTTTGTCCAGATACCATTCCCGCGGCCGGCATATAGACCCTTTCACTGTTTACAAACATGGGCCCTGGACGACTTCCGGTTTTGCGCACCGATGCAGCCCGCTAAATCTAGCGAGCAAGAAAAGCATTGGTCGCTCTATCGAGTAGGAGCAGTGCGTTAAAATCTAAGCCCGCCGATTTTCAACACTTTTCCTCTGCGCATAACCACAATTTTACAAGTCAACATTACCGCAAGTAATACGAGAAATTTTCTCTATTAATATTAAGGCGTAATGCGCATGTCCTTTATCTCAAAACTTAAAAATATACTTTCCGCACAATGGAACAACTTAAAAACACGCTTTGTGTTCCGGTGCAGCAGACTGATGAGGCCCGCGACCAGAAGTTCCTTGAGGCCGCTGTCTCGCTGCTGTTATCGCGCGAGTGAAACCACCTATAAATCACGACTTCTCAGTGGTTCCTTGTGCAAGTTGATGGGTGAGACCAACACTATATACCTATACTCAGTTTCAGACATCAGGTTCAATGCTGCGGAGGCTAGAGACTTCTTGCAGTGGCTGCATTCGTCCTTAGAAATAGTTCGATGTTCTTGATCGCAACTGTGACTGTTCTTTACATAGGCTCAGTATTGAACAAAGTACTAATCCTTAGAAACAAACCCACTGAACAAAAAACTATAACGTCTACAACTATTAGGACGGCTACAAGACGTGTTTTTGCACACGTCTGGAAGACGTTCTGCTTAAGACGGCTAGGAGACGTCTTGGTAAGATGTCTTCTGCTGACATTTTGCTAAGACGTATTTAAAACATCGTCAGAAGACGGCTTAAAAACGCGTAAACGTATGGAAGATGTCTGCTAATATGTTTTGTATATATCTAAAAGAAGACATTTCGGTTCTTTTCTCGGCTTACACGGCAGTTATATATCTAGCATCCCAAAATGACTATACCTGGTATAAATAAGTGCACTTCTTGGCACCCTGTCATAGCGTCTACACGTAGATCACTGAAAAAAGCATAGATCAAGCGTAAAATAGCACTAAACTCGTTTGTGCATAGGTCAATCAATATCAATCAAAACTTTAGTGAATATGTAATTTCGTTCGGAATACAAGGACGTGCGTAAACGCACGTGAAACACACACACAGGAGCAAATATCGCGCTGTACACTGCCGACGCATAGATTTTGCAGTGTTTCAATGTTTTTTTAAGAGAGACAACTATAAGTGGCTGGTTTTATTGTTTGTACTTTTTCATAAGAATGTGAAATACCTCCATATTGGTGCCATACTATTTATCGACACTACAGCTCTCGCTGCACAATAGGCAAGAATACACACGGACCCGGATATATATCGCAGCATTTTTTTACTGTCGCCCAAAGTGGCGACTGCCACTTTGCCACGACCAGCTTGTAGTGGCGAGATATGCGCACTTTTTCTCGCGACAATATGCGGGCTTTGCCTTTGCGCATCGCTTTCTCAGTGGCAACAGGCAATACGGAGGACGTTCGTAGTGGAAAAGTTGAACGTCCGAACGCGTAGTATAATTGCTCTGCATGCCACCAAACAGTTCCCAAAATACAATAACTATTTATTTGTTTATGTAGAAAAAACATTCAAGTAAATGTGGGGCTACTGCTGGGATATTGAACACGGTGCATTTATTCGCCGACATAAAAGTATATTCGAATGCATAGTGTAACCGCACAAATGACAACGGACGAAGAAGGAAACACACAAGTGCTTGTCCGCCCTTGTCCAGTGTGTTTCCTTCTTCGTCCGTTGTCGTTTACGCGGTTACTTGCATTCAAATATCGACCACCAACTAGCCTGCCTTTCTCTGTTATAAAAGTACATATGAGCGTATAAATCAGCCCACTTTTAAAAAAAGCCACCTTTGTGTGGAGCAGGGCAGTCCTGCTTGATTGCGACTCGTGACATCAAAAACTACAACCGATCGCGTAAAAAGTGGAGTAAAATATTCAATGAACTCAGAAAAGACCTGCCCAAGTACTTTACAAACACACCACAATAAATGCATCCTAACAGCCAAGAAAAAACAATTTGAATACAGTTACCCAAGGAAGAGAATACGGTTCAAAGAAGCAATATGGCTACAGTACGACAGACCGCAAAATACTATAGATCAGCCATGAAAATCGACATAAGTAATAAGCGCATAAAATAACATGTTAAATGAAAATGTCTGCACACATCCACGTACGACCTTTTCTACTTTGGAGAGGATACCTAAATTACCAATTAAGCAACGTGACTGGCAAGCAGAAACTAAATTATTTGAAGCACGCGTTTCGGTGCCAGATTGTAATTAAACTTGAAGCTCCGACAGTTTAAAGGCGCTACAACCTCGCATCCACCTACACTGTGAAAATTAGCAATATGTTTGCGCCATTCATAAAAGGTAAGGCAGGTATTTGTCGGATTTCACTCAATTACACTGCTCTGACTTTGACACGGTCTGAGAAAGGGCACTACACTCCCTGGGCGGGAACCGACCTGGCACTCTGAAGGAGTGGCTCGACCCGCCATCGCATATCGGGCCCAAGGACCCACTCCAGCTTCGGCGTGCTTTTTTGGAATTTTTCAGGGAAAAGGAAGGGCCTGGCCGCCTCTTTGCTGAGCCGACCTCGGGACCACTCCACCTCGAGGAAGAAGAGAGCACCGGTTCCCCCCCCCCCCCATAGAGCACCCCTTTTCTGCCACAAGGCTTCGCCTATTAAACGCAGAAATAAAGAGGTTAAAAAAAGAAACAAATTGCGGCGTAAGTCACAATCAGAACAAGTAGACGCTACGCATGTTAGACTGATCGGTTTATCATAAGACGAAGGAAAGCAAGCTTTGCGTGAGTTGCACTAACGCAGTGCATGTTTGATTTAGTCGCTTTCTTTACAGAGGCACAGCTGTAAAAACAAAAGCTGACATCCTGCCATGATTAAGAGAGTTTTGGCTTAACAAAACATCAAATCACAATTAACTGCTCTGTATCCTATTACAGATGGGAACACGCTTTGCATCTAGTTCATGGTTTTGCGATGACAGGAAGAAAGAAGAACGCATAGAAAACCACGAGTCACCTGCAACTGCACGTACATATACGTACACCCATTTGCACGCACGCATGATGTACAACAAACCTGTACAAACAACCTCACGCTGCACAGTAAATTCAAAGGTGTCCGCAACAGCACAGGCAATTCTCTGAAATGCAACACCAATACATATCCTTTGCTTCGACGCGCAGCCGTTCCGAAACGATAGGATTTGGCGCTTGCTCGTTCCAGATGCTTGTCGTAGTCAATCCCTCGAAGAAAATGCAACCACGGTCACCCCTACAGACACACAATGCGCACATTCGTCGAGCACATTGATCGTTTCGCTCATTTATCTAAAAAGAAGTATAAAATACGAAAAAACGAGAGCGAAGCTGCACCCGTCAGTGATGCGGCGCCGTGACGGGCAGAAGAGGAGGATGAGATTGGAATTTTGTATTTTCCCCCATGCCCGACGGTCCAGCCGGCATCTCGACGCCTCAAACTATCACGTGACAGAAAGCCTTGTAAGAGGGCGTTGCCTAAGCTCGCCCTCGCTCTGCCTTTAGTTTTATTTCCCAACCTGCCCTTTCAATCTTTCGCCCTTTCACATCTATCCGGCGGGTCGCGCAGCCGGTTTGCCGGTGGAGTCGGTTGGTTCAGGTTGGCGCATGTGTAGGTAGGCACCTAAGCTTGTTTAAATTTAGAACACCCGCAGAGCAAGCTCTCCATTTTGTGGTTTTGATGCGTTAACCAACGACCCTTGTTGACCCTTGGAGTGAGCAGCGTCGCTTCTTTGACTCGGAAAGCAGATCCAGTCGTCGATGCCTGCTTTCCGCCGACAAAAAAAAAGTGAGTACCACATGAAAGCGCCTTATTTCTGACAATTGTTACCACGAGATGTCCTTTACATGTACTACATGTCAAGTTTGAGCGACGCGCTCTAAAGGTATTGGCGGCGAGGAGTTACGGAGTCGCCATCTATCGGAAGCGCCTCGCTGGCGTAGTATGAGGGATCATGCGGCGCGCTCCTCATAGGTTTTGCTGTCAGCGCTCACTGAAAACACCACGCGCGAGCTCTCCCGGACATGTCTATAAGTACTTTCGAAACGAGAGAAGTTTCTTACTGTCTAAACAATAATCTTGGGCAAACTGAAAGCACACAATCGTTTACAGACGCTATCTCCTTACCGAATACGTACAGTGAACGCCACTGCGCGCGGTCGCCGCGATGGAGTCTCCCGAACCGGCTTCTTGCGTGAAAGGTAGGTAGACGCTGAGAGCAAACTATGTGAAATATGTTCTTATAGTGTTTCTATAATTAAATGGAGCGTAATAGAACGAAGCCTCAATGCAGCGATCGCGCAGATTCGCAGCGACCGACTGCGCGTCTGCATGCTTGTCCGCGCACTGTTTCGCTTGCCCCGCGCGCGCGTTTTCGCACCGTGCCATGAGCTTTAGGCCACAGAACATGAGCATTTGACAGTATACAAACAACCATTGTTGCGTGGGCGCTATTAGAGCTGTTCAAAAATAATTTCATTGTAGAGACTTCGACGCCTGTGATGTCCCGTCGCGACGACTCAATCATTTTTTTCTTCTAAATTCTTTGACCTTTCAATATTATTTTTCGAGTTGCGTCGCACTGTATGTTTATCGGTGTTCTCAGCGTGCAATTTCCCGCTGCTCCTTTTTTGTAATCCAGTGCATTAATTCATAACACAAACATGACCATATGCCATGCTTTTTTTAAATGTGCTTCTTACCGCTGCCTTTCCACTCCACTGAACTTGCGAGCATCTATAGCATCGACAAGTTCATAGACCAAACCGTCATGACATTAGTCGGGCAGCGGAATCGGGCGAGCGTCTCAGTGCGCGTTTTCAGAACATCGCAGACCGGGCGCCGTAGCAGAAATCTTCCTCGCGTCTGTGCTTCCTGCATACCCGAGTTGTAGCCGATGACTGTTTGCCGGTTTCATGTTTCGCGAGCCAAGCTTCACGCAGCTTCTTGTCCTGCGGCTACGTGTGAATAAGGCTGACACCGGCCTCCGTTACGTGCGTCCGGCCCTGCGGAACCGAGCAGTAGCCTACCATATATGTTGCGCGCCTTCAAAGGCAGCCACTAACTATTGTAGTGCTTTGAAGCGTTGTAACGGAGACACTCGAAGTGGGAAAATTTCGCCACTAAATGAGGACCGCAGCGTACGAGGGAATTTAAACTCGTTTTCAGCTCGCTTCGGCGCGCCCGAAGCAGCCGACGCGGCCGCTATGTCCACGTGATCCCTCCTAGCACGTCACGCCGACGGCGGCGCCAGCTTTTCCAGTGGTGGAGCTCGAGGCCGATACTGTGAGCTTGCCGTGGTGTCTAATCTAACGTTAGGACATGTCATTTCACAGATAAATGAGTGCTTCTTTTCCGCATTCCGAGAAGGCTGTATCCCATGCTGCTACTGGAACGACGAAAATCGGTGCAGTCGCATGCGGCGCAATGCGATTTTTAGAGTACCCATTTCACATGATTGCTATTTCAACAATGCGACTGGTGCGACGCCCAGGGTTGCTTACTACCAGCTTCGTTGTACAAGCTGCATAATTCTTTTATCGTAATGACTGAAACGTTTACATTATAATATTGTTGACTTTCATTTATTAGGAGCAAATAGTATGCGTGTTTTGTAATTTAAAAGCGTGTTGAAGTTAAGATTTGTTTTGGAGTGCGCAATAGCGGTGTCTGAAGTTCAGTGCGATGAGACACGGCGCACGTAAACAGCTGTTCGCAGCTTGTTCAGCGCTGTGTGTTGTCTCATCTGCCTTCTATGACCGTTTCGTTCTGCCTGCGCTGCAACAATCTACAAGATGACCTATCAACAAGTTCATATAGCTACCTTCACCGCATATGCAGTATTCGGAATTCGGCTGCCACGAAGTCGTCATGTCAGCCCAACAAGATCCTCGCGCTAGCCGTGCTCGGTGTCAGCTTCCGGAGAGATGACGTGTGTATTTAGCTCGTGATTGCGCATATGCGGTGCCTGTTCCTAGCCATATTCTCGCAGCAACCCGAAAGCCCGCGTGTGCCCCTGAACAAAGCCGCAAATGATCAGTGTGATTACTGAAAGTGGAATGAAAATTGCGTTGTGAAATTCAACCTTAGCGCTAGCCTGGTTCGTTCATCGCCGTGCGTGTGCTGTGAATATATATATGGGAATCCTCTCTGAATATTTCTAAAGACGCAAAAGCCGACGCATCAAATGTTTTGAGCAGTTACCGTCACTTTTGTAGAAACCTGTACGTTGTAACATAGCATTCTAAAAGGCATGCTTCTCGTCCACTTTGTTGTCCTGTGTCTCACGCTGGTAGTATACTCTGAACTTCTAACAAGAAGATCATATCAATACGCGCTATTCATAATGCAGGATGGTAGGCCCACGGCAGGCGCACTTGCCGTAGGGTTTTCCACCTTTCTGCTCAGCCTCGCACACCACTCACGCTTAGCCCGTTTTGTGGAAATAAAAATTATTATTATATTATTATTGTTATTAGATATTATAGTTTCTTCACTGTAATTTATAGCATTCATTCAGATTTCTTAAGCTAGTCATGCATTTAACCTGTATTAGATCAACATTGTTACGACATGCTTATGGGAGTCATTTCAAACTAGATTGCTCAGCCAGAGAAAGTACAAATGAAAGCCTCAATGTTTATTCCAATCTGATATTCCTAAACAGATTATATTGCCAGAATTTTATGCCCGCTTATGCTGGAAAAACTAATTTCTTTTCTTCCTGTCGAGAGGCTGCTTCAATGTCGATAGCAAGCTATAATTATTCATTTCGAAAGTGTTAAGCAATGACTATATATCTAAGCTTATCAATGCTACTTTGTTCCACGAACACAATTAAGTTTTCTTTCTCCCTCTCATTGACAGCCATGGAATGAAACTGTTCACTTTCATAAGTATTAGGATGCAAACATTCCGGAGTTTGTCCTGAGCATTTGTCCGCATCCTATAGTGTGCGTGTTTGTATCAAGTTCTGGTGTTGCAATAACAGTGATCTATGCATACTTTTAAATATGTCTCAACAAACTAATTTATTTAACCTTGTTTTCAAATCTACAGGACGTGGCCATGCAGTAACGACCACATTAATAAGCAAAAAATAACTGCAGATTCAGTGTACGTGTTGGAATCTATGCGAAGTGACGTTTTTGTCAAGTGGTCAATTAAATGCTGTTAAAGTAACTGCGATATATACAATTGGTCTTATTTTCAACAATCCAACATGTCATCTTTTGCAAGGTTTGTTTATGCACCGCACAGGTCACAACCTTGATGTCATGTAATGTTGATGCACTACACTGTTCACAAACCCTACCGAAATGCAAACGGCAGTTAATGTAGACGCCCACTGCGAGACATCAACACTGTGACGCTTGTTGAGGAAGGGACGGTGCGAGGTGTATGCAGATGAATAAATGACATGTGCTTATGTACTTATTTAGTGGCTATGGTGTTGGGCTGCTGAGCACGAGGTCGCGGGATCGAATCCCGGCCACGGCGGCCGCATTTCGATGGGGGCGAAATGCGAAAACACCCGTGTGCTTAGATTTAGGTGCACGTTAAAGAACCCCAGGTGGTCAAAATTTCCGGAGTCCTCCACTACGGCGTGCCTCATAATCAGAAAGTGGTTTTGGCGCGTAAAACCCCAAATATTATTATTATTATTATTATGTACTTATTTATTTATATACCTCGCAGGCTGCAAGGTTGGACTGTTAGGTGAGGGGGAATAAAAAAGCAGTTACAAAATGAAGAAGGGCACAACATTAAGAAAAAAGCAGTATCAATACAATGTACCAACTAGCCAAACAACGTGTTTTACTGGCACAACATTATACAATACTAAACAAACGATAACAGAAAAAATTACTGCCCATGCACCCTGTACAGATGGCAGACCAGCGAAGCTGAAATGTGTGGCCCCGGTGTTTATCACTGGCTTAATTCCGACGGTTTACTAAAGTCTTTCTATATTATTGGTTATGTCTGTGTTTCTTAATGAGGTTATGCAGACGTTTGGCTTGGGTTTATCACACTGTTTATTTGGAATGCCACACATCACGCTTTGCAAGATCACCATCATGGAGGGTGCAATGAGTGGTTGATTGTGTTAATCCAACGGGTCCATCAAAGCCTTTCTGAATCATGTTACGCATTTGTGTTTTGTAATGCGTTAATCATAGTACTTGTGACTCGGTTATGCGCTTTAGTTACCAAGTTACACACCGGGGCTGCACATTTCATTTAAATAAATACAGGGACGCATTTTTGAAACTATAGCGAAGTCAGAGAGGGACTGCTGCACGCTCGCTCTGCGGCGAAAGAGAAACGACGTCACTATCGGTGTAGGCAATGGCCCACCACACCTTTGCTGCGAGATAATTATGACATCATGATCTTGTCTTAACTCCGTATCCCTCTGTGTCCCTTCCCTGCAATAATACGTAGATAAATGTATATGTTTTAAATGCATAAGCATTCCTATGCCTACCAAACGAGAAATTTGTCCGTCCGTCACGTAAGACGAATGCAATGGCTCATACCCCACAAAACAATGGCTCACACCCCCACACTAGGGTCTCTGTGATCGGACCACTAGTGTTTCGACTAAGCATATACGTACAGCTTCGCTGTAAAAAGAATGAACACCTTTCTGCTAGAGACCAAGGCGATCATGAGGCGTACTAACAAATGAAAGTTTATTGAACATGCCGAGTAAATGCTGGTTGACAAGCAATAAATCGAAGTTACAGAAAAAGGAGAAGCAAAAACTTATGTGTCCATACAGGCGTTTCAAGTGTCTTTCGGGGTCGTACTTTTCACCTGTCTGCGATATTAAATGTTATCTGTAGTCGCAGGCAGGAATGAAATTATTAAGCTGAGCACTCGCGTTATTAGCTAAGGACCCACTTCTCGCATGCTACCTTTAAATATATCAACCTTGCTTTCGTATTTTTCCTGCATACGTTATCCTCATTACATCATATTTCTGCTACCTTCAGTTAAGCTCTCATCATCCCTTATCCCGATTGCAAATAACGTTTGTTCCACAGGTTGTAAAGGCTGCCAGCTGGAATACCTTCAAGGTAACCGCACTCTCACCTTTGACCCATTTCTATGTGGGGGTATATTTATTTATTTTATTTATTGTCATACTCTCAAGGCCCGGGGGCATTACAGAGAGGAGTGGTAATTATTACAAACAAATTCGTGGACAATATTCTTGCAGTTTGTGGCGTCAGAAATGGCAGCGATGGAGGCAGGGACGTGGTTCCAGTCATTCGTCGTTCTTGGTAAAAAGGAATCAAAATAAATGTTGGTGCGCCAAGTTGGAACTTCAACCTTAAAATGATGATCCGTGCGTGACGATATGTATGATGGCGGGGAGATTAGTTCATCTTTAAGTGTTTCGTTAGTGTAATAAATCTTATGAAAAAGGCATAGGCAAAAGTATATACGACGTAAACCTAGGCTAGGCAAGCCAAGGGTTAGTTTCATCGACGAGACACTTGCATGACGAGAATAATTCGAAAGAAAAAAACGAGCAGCGCGGTTCTGAATGGATTCGATGGTATATTTTAGCTTTAGAGTAGAAGGGTCGAAAATGGAGCATGCATACTCAAGTTTAGGCCTCACTAAGGATTTTTACAGAAGTAACTTGACGTCTGCATGCAGTTGCCGACGAAAAATTACGCTGCAAAAACCCAAGCATGCGATTAGCGTTACCGTAAATGTAGTTAACATGCATGTTCCTTGTAAGATTGTGTTTATGTGGATACCGAGATATTTTTATTATGAAACATTTTCTACAAGTATGTTAATATTGTACGTAGGAAGGGTGGTATTTCTGACAGCATGGGACACACGCATCGCCTTACATTTATTAGAATTGAGCTTCATTTGTGATCTAGAACACCATGCCAATGTCTGATTGAAGAGTATCGCAGTCGCCAGGGTTAGAAATGACACGATAGAGAACAGTCATCGGCGAATAACCCAATTGATTATTTAATTTGGTCTGGGAGGTCATTCATATAAATTAAAAATAGTAATGGTCCTAGAACTGACCCTTGCGGTACACCGGAGGTTACTCGGCCAGTGGAAGAGAAACATTCGTTAGCATAAACAAATTGTGAACGGTTAGACAAAAAAAAAACTTAACCCTTGCATATCTCGTGTGTTCGAGTGTTCGGCTGCTGTTTATCCAGAGTATCTTGGTGTTTCAAATTATTTTTACTCTTGTTGGAGCTGATTGTTGCCTTTTGCCAATGCACGCCTCACTTCATCTCATAGCGCAGCCAGACAAGCTGTCTTTTCTTTTTTCTTGAACTTTGGCTACAATGCCTGCAACTTTGACCACACAGTGGATGCAGTCATTCTCTACTTTTCCTTGTAATATATATCTATCTCCGCGTTCTAATTTTAGCTAATTGGATAGTTTAACTGTTGTTCAGAAACACTCCACTTACTGGTCACATTGCCAGTTGTCCAACCGTTTTTTTAACTTGCATTTAAATGTGGCTAGTGTCTTACATTGCGCAGAAACCTTAATATAGCAGGTTTAATTGATTCAGCCAAGTTACTCTGCACCTGTTAACAGTGCACTGCACCGAGGCTTCGATTGCCCGAGGTGCAGTGGTGCCCCCTACATCCCCGTGCTCGACTGAATGGAGTGCAAGGCAAGGTACCGCTGCGATACAGTGCACACTTCAACCTTGCAGAGAGTGGGTGCAGCCTGGCACACGTTAACTGGCATCACCTGCACCTTTTTGTTTGAGGTGCCGTATACATTTTCTGAATCGAACCAACCTAGCGTTACAATTTTTCAATCTTGCCTAGATTTGGATCTTCCTGGTCACTGCTCTTTTCAGGTCGCCTTACTCATCCACCAAATTCAAGTTGTTGAACTGAGTTGTCCTTCCAAATTTCATGTTTTTTGTGTTAAGTCTTTGCATAGGTAACTTCTCACTTCTGGGGATCTGTAAGCCTTTCTTGTCTGGAAATTTCCTTTTGCAGTATTTCACAGCAGGTAATGTCATCTGCATAATAATTTCCAATGTAATCGACGCTAACGTCTAACGGTCTAACGGTCTGTCCGATTCCGTCGCACCACTTGAACCCAGTTCACGGTGGCTCACGGCGAGATCCGCACTTTTGCAGCGCGACACTAGCACCACGGAGAAACGAATGCCAAGGTGCAGGTGTTGTGCAGGCCTTCTGCGTCGTGTCGCCCGTTGTTTACGCGCTGGTGAATTTGTATGTGGCTTGCTTTGCGCTGTTTGCGGTTGTAGAAAAAATTGGACAGATCTGGTGTGTGTGTGTGTGTGTGTTGTGTGTGTGTGTGTGTGTCGCTGCTGCACTGAACGACGACGATGAACTGTGCCGTGTGCCACACTCTCAACTATCGTTCAAGCAACCATAGACCTTGTGGATCACTCATATTATAGAGGCTAGAAGGTTTCTAGAACCTTTCTAGCCTCTCTATTCGTATCCAGCTTTTCCGGACACGGGGGTTTAGTTCGCGTGAGTGCCGCCACGTGGCGTACTAAACTTAAACTTTTCAAACTTCCCGCGGTGACGCGTGATGACGTCAACAAAAGAAAACAACCAAAAGATATCCTTGCGCATTGAACTTCGCCACAATGCTTGTCCCGCCGGCGTTATCAGTGTTCTTGATAAAGCGTAGCCGCTCGTCGCCTGGAAATGACTTATCATCCTAAGAGCGTTTAGTCGCGACGAGCGATGATTGATTCTGGGTTTTTGATACGGTTCTTTTTCTTTTTGATGCTACGGAGTAAACAAGCTAGGCTAACCGTCAGAAGCACTCTGTGGCAGCCTTTCTTCAGTCGGCCCACATTGTTAACATCCGAACATCGCACAGCGTCTACGAGAGACGCTTTCTTGGACGGCTTTTGATTTTGACCTATCACTTTCATTAAGGCGCCCCCAATTATTTCGCTAGCGACTTTGCTATCCCCCTATGGTGTTGGGCTGCTGAGCACGAGGTCGCGGGATCGAATCCCGGCCACGGCGGCCGCATTTCGATGGGGGCGAAATGCGAAAACACCCGTGTGCTTAGATTTAGGTGCACGTTAAAGAACCCCAGGTGGTCAAAATTTCCGGAGTCCTCCACTACGGCGTGCCTCATAATCAGAAAGTGGTTTTGGCACGTAAAACCCCAAATATTATTATTACTTTGCTATCCCCACTCATGGGCTACCGCCGCAGCTACAAATCGAGATGTGCTGAAGTATTGACATATACATGGATATGTTGGTTTTGCACCTTCACGCAAAAGTCACGACACAAGAATTGAGCAAACTGTCTCTGTGTCATCGCAGGGTGTGAGACCGGGCTAGGTGATCTTCCGTGCTGAAGTGACTAGCGCAAGAGTGAACACGAGACACTAAAAAGGCGACAAGGAGAAGCGCAAGCTTCCAACTTCCAGTTAGAAGTTTGCGCTTGTCCTTGTCTCCTTTTTAGTGTACCGTGTCCGAACTGCTTCTCACTGCTAACACTGGACTGATACTAAGAAAATGCTCCGTTCGCAGACACCTCGCTACACTGAAATTATCAAAACACTATCAGTTCATAAAACTGCACGCGCCAATTATCTGGTGTCCTTCTTGTGTGTGTGGTGGACATAAAGGTCCTGGCAATGAAACGGTAGTATCGACGTTTTTGCTACAGTTGCACACAAACAAAATTCGTTGAAGTGATCGGACAGCGATCGACCAGCCGAGAAGACCAACCCGCAAATTAAAAAAAAAATCGCTGGTTTCAGGTTTTTCAATGTACTTTGCGCTTAGCTACCAACTGTAATATTTTTCTTTCTGTGGTCTTATGAAAAGGAAAACTCCACATTACTACAATATCAACAAGAGTACACAAAATAGACTGGATTTGAAGCTGTACGTGACCACGCACCGCACTTTTGTACATTTAGCCCATGTAGTATTGGGGCAACACGTTTGAGCAAAATGATTAGGTTTTCGGTCAAAGTACTGTGACAGGCGGGAAGAAATCGTTGTCATGCCTGGTAGAAACAATACTATCTGAAATCTTATTTACTTATATATATTTTTTGAAAAATCACTATAACCCTTTATACATTTGCTTCGTATGAGTTACATACTAGCTTGCCTCGTCAATCTCAAAAATGTATTCTCTTTGCGGGAGAAGGCCTTAGTAAAAAACGGCGCAACATAACAGTAAAACATCCAGCAAGGTTCCTATCCAGATGATTGGCGAAATTGTGCACTGAGAGCGTGTCGCCTAGCGTGCGATTGAAAGTTGAATTATGATCTTTGTAAGCTTGTGCTGCGTCTAGCACGAGCGAGTAGTGTTAGCGATGACATTGGTGTGAAAATGGTCAGCTCGGTCTGCGATAAGTTCTTGTGGCTCTCCACATTGAACGTCGCAGTCGTCACGATGAAAGCACTCCTGTGACATTATTAGCCCAGTGGGCTGGGAAGGCTCGAGTGGTAGCTCACCTTGAGGGGTATTGGCTAACAATTAACAATATACGTACTTTGCGATGACGCAAAGGATGCAGCAACACCACTGGTGTTGTCTAACTATTTAAACAGGCCCCCAAATTTCAATCGGCCCACTCCAAACATTAAGTAGGCCCACCCCCAAATTTCAAGTTGGCACACCCTCAAATTTAAATTGGCCCACCCTCAAATTTAAAGTCGGTCACGCCCGATTTTCTTTTCGCCCAGCCTTAAACTTCAAGTTGGCCCAATCCCAAATTTCAATTGGGCCACCCCTAATTTTGAAGTTGGTCCACCCACGAATTTCAATAAATCGCCCCCAAATTTCCAGTCGACGCACCCCACAATTTAGGTTGGCATACCCCCATATCGCCCCCAAATTCAGATTGGCCGATCCCGAGATTGCCCCACATTTAGGTAGGACCAACCCCATATCACTCCCAAATACAGATTGCCCCGCCTCCACAAACCACCAAATTTTACATTGGCCCACTGTAATACCACCTCCAAATCTAGGTTGGCCCACCCCCATATCAGCCCCAAACTAACGCTGGCCCATCCCTCGATCACCTCAAATTTAGGATGGCCCTCCGCAAATCACCCCCTAATTAAGGTTAGTACACCAATATATCACCCCCCAATTCAGCATGGCCCAGCCGCACAGACCCCCCCCCCCATGGTTAGGTTAGCCCGTCCCCATGTCACCCCAAAATTTAGGTTGGCCCACCCCCATATCAGCCCCAAACTTAGCCTGCCCCACCCCTCTATCGCCTCAAATTTAGGATGGCCCACCGCAAATCACTCCCAAATTTAGGTTAGCCCACCCCCATATCACCCCCGATTCATCTTGGCCCAGCGCCATATCACCCCCATGGTTAGGGTGGCCCACCCCCATATCACCCCCAAATTTAGGTTCTCCCACTCCCATATCATCCCCAAATCCGGGCTGGCCCGCCCCTCATATTCCCCCAAACTTAGGCTTACCCATCCCTATATCACCTCAAATTTAGGTTGTGCCACCCCCTTATCAGTCTCAAATTCAGCTTGGCTCACTACCATTTCACCATAAATTTAGGTTGGGCCACTCCCATATCACTACCAAATTCAGCTTGGCCCATCCCTGTATCACGCCTAAATTTATGCTGATGCCACTTCTAATTTCAAATTGGACACCCTAACCCTTTTTACGGAGACCTATGTATTTAGATGGGAAATGTGTCAAGTTTTTTGGCGTTACAGACACGATTTTGCACGATTTTGCTACCAAAGTGCTGGGGTACTCGCCAAAGAATGCTGCGCATTAAAAGCAAATGCACCGAACGAGAGACGCCATATGTTGATCCTAAATGCTGACGGCTAGCCAAGCTAGCTTCTCTGTAGAGCGACCGGGGCAGACACAGCACGGGACATTTATTAAAATGTTTTTTTTTTACGGCCACACCTACGGATTCATACCACTTGGCTGTAGGGAACACATTAACAGTAGCTATTAATCCAGACGCTGCACATCTCCTAGTTGGTGCATTTCTTATTTGGATGAATCTTTAGAAATAATTAACGTTCGGGCAGCGACTCAGCCTAGCAGACCCTTTGTTCCACACGAATGTTGCATAGGAATGGCACTGGCCACCGGGTGGCATTGTGGCCCAGGTGGACCTCATTCGCTCGGAGTGTGTGCCATTAAAGGGAAGCTGAAACACTTTTCGAAAAAAATGAGTTCCCTGCGGCATTCTACAGTTTTGAGTCCACTGAACACGAATATCTCGTTTAAAAAGGGCGGAAAGAACCGCAAGCGGCTGTTTCTTGGAAGAAAACGCGCACCAGCGCCTCAGGGCATCGCGCGAAAGCCGCTGTTGCCCGTGATTGGACGGGACCGCTTTGACGTCATTCACGGGGATCGCCGGTCGGCGCCGCCGTTTCAGAGCGTAGCACCCTGTTCTGGCTTCACAGCTGAGTTGTAAGCATTATGGAACGTTCTCGCTGTCTCGGAGAGCTTGTATTTTCGCCTACATGTTCGAACCGACAGCCGATACAGAAAACGATGGCGGCCTTGAAGAAAGGTGGGCGTCCCTTTATACTTTGCTTTTTGCTTCTTGTGTGCATGAAAACTTTTTGGAAGCGATCGTAAAGTAATACCATTACTTTTTTGAAAGCGGTAATTGGTAATGTAACTCAAATCGATGAGCGTAATAAGAAAGTAGTGAGTAATGTATTATATTTACTTTCAAATAATAATTTTGCCATGCGTGATGCATAGCTAGTCAAAGGCAAGAAAACATTTTTTTGTCCAGCAGCGATGCCTGTATTGGGCTAGACCACGTCGAACGCTCACAAGTTCAATACCTCACAACGTTACTTCATTATTTGAGCCCGTTCGCCTTGCCACGGACGCGGCTGGGCCGACGCTCGTTTTTGCGGCATTTCGCTGCTGGTAGCAAGCTGTGAGTGCGAAATCTACGGAATGAGGTTTTTACACGACGAGTTCAACTACTCTAACGCGAGCATCAAAATATTACCGTAACGCCTTATGTCGTGCGATTTGAACACGAATGCTGAACAGCTAAACCTGCGGGCACCGGTGGTAGGACGAATAGCAAACATCACTGAATGCGCAAGCGTGCCCCCGGCCAGTTATTTCACCGTACCAAAACAGCGCCGAACAAACAGCCGTAGTACAGTGTTCCGTGACAAAGCGGAGTGGAAAAACAGGATGAAAACGGCAATCACTTTGCACGCATGTGCATATTCCCGGCTGTGCCTCCACCTCGCTTCGTCATAGGCCGCTGTAAGGCCGTTTGTTCGACACTCAGATGATCATCCGTTTAAAAAATTGTCCGTGTGCACATTAAAACCCTTACCTTATCTTTTCTCCTCTTGGCGAAGGCCGCTCTTGGAAGTGGCGAGGTGTTTCTCTTGTGAGAGAATATAGACGGAACAACGCCGGCCTTCAGTCGCGCCGATTTAATTGGAATACCGATTGCCCGCATCGTTGTCAAGCTCCGATGATAATTACTGTCGCGGAAATGGTCCGAACACAGCACAGTTGATTTCTTCGGCAAGTGCACCCCGGGCCCACGGCCCCCCGGCCCCCCTTGTTGCTACGCCACTGCTTATGTGGTTTAAAAAGAAAGTGCGAAGTGGGAATCGAACCACGGCCACCGCGACGCGGGACTACAGGCGCGCGCGATTCTACCACTCGGCCACGGCTTCCTTTTTTTTTTTTTATTACATGGAAATCAAAACTGAAGGTGTATGCAGCGTACACACTTCTTATATAAGCAGCACTTTCGCAAAAGAAGGATTTTGTAGATCGTGGGCTTTCGGCATGGCGATCACACAGTCTACTTCTCCACAGGCTATATAAGCCAATAACTATGAACATGTCATAGCGAGGACCACCCGTAACCTTAAACGGCAGATACCTAATTGATTATGGAGTCATGTCAATGTCCTTTTTAAGCTTCCGTGGGAGAATGTCCCAAAAAAATACAGCGTCCCTGCAGTCTATGAAGCAGTGATCTATGGTTTCGGCACGTGGACAGAGTCGACAGTTTGTTGACCACGGCACAAAGCAACCCCTTGAATTCAACCAAGTTTTAACAGGGAGTGTTTCCGAATGTAATTTAAAGAAAAATGTTTTTGCTCCAGGAGGTACACACATTTTTCGGACGCGCTTAAGTACATATTGATAAGGTCGGCTTAAATAAGGTGCACGATACAAAGCATCTGGGAAAATAGAATCCATCAGTGCCACAGAAATTGCTTTTCGACTCGCAGTGAACACGTACTCCCCAAGCTTAATCTAACTTTCAAGAAAATAAATGTGTCAACAACCTCCTTGAGAAAGCCCCAAGGACCCTGTCGGACATCTTTGGCATTTGATGACACTACTATATTAGGAACATGATGAACTAAACGGAGTTTCAACATTTCACGCAAAAACGGATGGTCACTGTCTCGAAAGAAAAACAGGCGAGAAGCAACTTGCCTGACGAAGAGGTGGACTAATCCTAGACCACCACGTTCAAGGGGGAGGAACAGATTGTCGCGCCGCATCGATTCACAACTCGATCTCCAAATAAATGTTGCAAATACGCGATGCAGTGCCTGAAGGCGAAGTCGTGAGCAGTGCAGTACTTGCAGCACATACATAAGACGGGAAGCCAAGAACACGCTACACACTTCAGCACGAAAGAACATTGATAAATTCCGCCCTCGCCATGAATTCACTTTACGTTGAATTTTTCCAACCTCTCCCGACCAATGTGCGTTGCTATTTCTATACTGTGAGAGAGGCACACCTAAATAACGCAGATCTTCTTTCCATTGAATGCCTGCGTAATGTGATGGCATTGTGGCCCATAATCCAAACCAAAAACTTGAACTTTTTTCAGAGTTAACGCTTGCACCAGAAGCCGCACAAAATTCTTCTGTAATTGCAAGAGCAGTCTTTACACTCTTTTTATCGGTACAAAAAAAGGCCACATCGTCTGCATACGCAAGAACCCGAACCTCATTAGTCAGTAATTGGAAATTTTGTTCAATAAGAATGCTCCTACAAAGTGGCTCTAAATACAAGAAGAAGAGAAGCGGTGACAAAGGGCATCCTTGTCGTACTGATGACAGAAGCCTAATCGGATCGGAGAGATAGCCATTCACTATCAGCCTCGTTGAGCCATTAGCATAATATAACCTGACACCTTTAAGTAGCAGGGATCCGATATATTTATATGCTCTAGTGCAGTAAACATGAATGAGTGATTCACCCTGTCGAACGCCTTAGCCAGATCTAGCTGCACCATTGCCACCTGTCCAATCCCCTCAGCTACACACTCTAGCACCGATCTCGCAACATGAACGTTCGTCTGAATGGACCGGCCCCTGATGCCACATGTTTATCGCCGACCACAGATGTTATTACAGCTTGCAAACGGTTAGCTAATACCTTAGCAAAAATTTTATAATCCACGTTGCATAAGGAGATAGGCCGATATCCGTCAACTTTTTGCAATTTAGTCTCATCATCGCTTTTGGCTATAAGGATGACATGTCCTTCGTACATTGTGGCGGTTAGGTACCCTACTTCAAAGGCCTCACGGTACACCTGAAGTAATAATGGTGATAAGAGGGAACGAAAACACTGATAAAAATCGGCAGTAAGGCCATCCGGGCCGGGCGTCTTGCCCTTCGCTAACGAATCGATGCATGCAGTTACCTCATTAATATCAATGTTTTCATTTGTATAATCGTAACCATCCTGACTTAACGGGGGCAGCAACGAAACAATTTTTTTGGCAGCATCTGTATGCAATGGCTTATGGTCTCGAAATAGTTTTTGATAATGTTAAAAAAAACGCTTTAGTTATTAGAGTAGGCTCACTAACAATGATTCCACCATACTCTATCTCTAGTATTTGTTTCGACAGCGCGTGTCGGCGTTCATCACCAAGGGCCCTACTGCAAGGCTGTTCTTCCAGGAAACGCTGCTCTCGCGCACGCACTAGTGCACCTCTGTATTTTTCTGCGTTCAAAGTTTGTAACTGTGCCTTCACCTTATAAATATCATCAATATATTGACCCGGATGTAGGCATTCAAGCTCATGCAATTCACTCAGTTTATACAATGCTTTGTAATTATTCTTTTTTTCAAAGGCCAATATTGATTATTTTTCGACAGCTATCATTTTAACTTCCTGTTTGAATAATTCCCACACAGCAAAGAGTGGCAAGTCGTTGCGGCATGACACATGAGCTATAAGCTCAGTAACACGCTTTAAGAAGCACTCACGCGAAAGTAACTGGTTATTAAACTTCCACAGCCCCCAGCACATACGCCGACTTTGGTAACGACGGCTGCCAAACGATGCTGACACTAGGCAATGGTCACTAAAGAATATAGGGTGCACAGTGTAACCATAAATAAGAGCTAGCGCGCTAAGTGAAACATAAATTCGGTCAAGCCTTGCATGCGAGGTACCCTGGAAGTGTGTATATCGACATCCCGTCTACCCCCCCCCCCCCCCCCAATGTCCACAAGCTGATAATCACATATCAGGCGTTGCAAAGCATCACTACTTCGATCGTGTCTCAGCTTCAGTGACGTACGATCTTGCGCGTTACATACACAATTACAGTCTCCAAGGAGGACCAGTGCACGATCAGTACAGAAACGATGTTCTAGAGATAAGAAGAAACACTCACGTTCACGTAACTTGTTCGGAGCATAAACACACACAAATCTAAAGCTCATACCACTGATATCAATATCGCAACAGATTAGGCGCCCTTCCCTATCTGCTAACAAATGTAGCAAATCACATGGTAAATGTTTTCTAACAAATAACATACAACCTGCGGAAACGCCTACTGCATGGCTGACGCAAACATTATAGTCAGATAGGAATGGAGATAGAGCTACTTCTGTGTTTTCGTCGGATTCAATCTTTGTTTCTTGGATAGCAGCAATATCTAATTTTCTATTGCGTAACAAATGAAGAAGCTGCACTTGCCGTCGCTTACTTCGTAAGCCACGGACATTTAAAGTGCCAAAATGGAAGGGAAGAGCGCCCGCCATGATTACCTATGTAGGTGCAGCTTTAAACGCTGCTCCAGAGGTGCACCACTCCCTTCTTGATGAGGTGATGCACTATGGTCCTTTTGGTGCATGTTAACACAAGGGACATCTGCAGGAGTAGGTGTTCCCCCGGAGCGGTTTTCTCAACGTTGACACTTTGGGAACGCGAGCCTCCTTTCCCGAGGGCGATGGATTGTCAGATGGCGCTGGACACTTCTCAGCGGCCTCGCACATCGATCCAGATTCCACTGACAGTGAGCGATCTTGAACTGGTGGCGATTCTGCCCATGACACAGTTGGTTCGTCTTCACACGCCTTAGTCTCGTCCTCGCTCGCAGGCTTCTGGCTGAGGCTAATGTCAGTCCATGACGGCTTAATCTGTTCTTGTCGATGAGTCTCAGGGAGTGTTTCGCCAGTTGCATCCACAACTTCGCTCACGTCCATTAGATGATCGGTGATGGTATCATCCTCAGCTGGTCTATTTCCACGAAGGTTGTCAGCGTAGGTTCCGACGCATGCGTCTGCAGGGTGTGTCAAGACTGAAAAGAGCTTCAGCCTTAATTCCACCAGAATGGACATTGGCTGAGTCATCCAGTAACCCCAACAGGGACTTTCTAGAAATTTTTCATGTTCAGATGCACCTGCAACCTCTGACGAAGCACGGATGACGCTGGCCGAAAGTTCCGTCAGTTTGCCTTTAAAGGGACACTAAAGGAAAATCATAAGTCGATGTGGACTATTGAAATACCATTCGCTAAACCTCGTAGCGCTTGTTTCGCGCCAAGGAAATATTTAGTTTACGAGAAAATTGCATCTGAAGGATCCGAATGCCGTTTTTGAAATTCAAATCTCCCGTCAGCCAACCGGGGGAGTGGTGACGTTGCATACACAATGAAACCTTTCGACCACCTGCGTCGTTGTCAAGGGTAGTTTCACTTAGTTCTTTTTTTTTCTAAAAATGAAATAGAACCGGACAAGTAGCATTTTGTCTCGTCTTATAATACAAGAATGTTTTTTGCAACAAATGGTTGAGTAGTAGTGAGAGAACTTAGGAGTGCTTTCGTCATCGGGCAAGTACTTGAATGTCCCGGAGAAGTCTCTAACGATGTCCTGCATTTACCTCGACTTCTCGATTATTAGGGCTCTGTTCGCGATATTAACAGAATTAGAGATTCTCGAGCACGAATCTATCACTTCAGTTTGACTTAATATTTGCCTTTAGTGTCTCTTTAGTCAGCTTCCTGGCCATGTCAAATTCCATTTGTGTCAAGTATAATTTTTTTTCTATGAATGCAAGTTTTTTCATTGCACATTCTTGCTAGAGATCATTCTTCCTCATTCAAACATAAAGGTCAACAGATTCTTCACTCATGCTTAATACCAGTCGCTGTCTAGTAGCATAACGTATCTGGAGCATTATTTTCTAGTCTACGTTGCCATGTGCAATTCCTCTCCTAATGTAGCCGAAGTAGCATCTGCATACGTCTTGTATTAACCTATGCACCGTGTGCTATTTACATTTTACTTAATGTATTTATCCTTCAGTGCTTGCAGAGCAGAGTGGCTTGTTTCTTTAACGCAAGCTTTCTCATTCCCATATTCCTAGTCTCGATGATTGCTCTTCTTTCTCGATAGCTTGGCTCTTTGCGCAAGTTACACTAAAGTGATTGATTGCAGAATCTGGTTTCCGTGCCCTACTTGGTCGTGGTCGCTGTGTTACGTTACTGGGATGTGGGGGCCTGGTCAGTTGCATTGGGAATCAGTCTCTCGAGGTAAGCATTTGCTCCTGCAGTCTGCACAGCGACATAGACTCCCAATTTACATGCACTGTGATTCGTGCTCCCCATTCGTCCATTCCTGCTGCAGCCATGGGCAACTTGCTCCTGTGGCCTTTTTCGGCCGCGATTAGGCATGAACGGCATACACTCTTAAACAGAATTACACCCTTTCGATCGTATCTTGCCACACAACAATAATCGCCATCTGTCTTGTCCGCATTTCTTTTCTTTAACGCTGCGAGCCCGGTACTTCCAAGCCACGAACGGTATGCGCGTTATCAGCATGACAGAGCATTCTCGATAGCAAAGTAGCGAGCGTAGCGTTTTCAAGAAACGCAAGCAAGACAGATGACGATTATTGTACTGTGGCAAATATCCACCCGAAAGGGTGTTTAAATTTGTTTAAGAGTAGTAGTGAGAGAACTTATGAGTCTTTGTCAGCAACTTCTCTACAACAACACAATGCTTCCTCATGTTAAGCCTTTAGGATTTGTAGTAATGCCTTCCATTATAATTGACTACAATGGCGTGGTCAAAGCTATAAAAAATTTAAAAGCATCCTCCTCACCTGGGTACGATTCCAACAATCCTAGGTTTCTTATAAATACAGTCTGTTACTCATCAATTATATTAACAAACAATTTTCAAGTCTCTAGAGAACAGTTCCCTCCCCACTGACTGGAAGATCGGGAGGGTGGTTCCGCTTCACAAGTCTCTTCACAAGTATCGCCCCACTTCGCTAACTAGCATTCCATGTAAAATTTTCGAGCATATTCTATTTTCAAATCTTATTTCTTTTCTTGAATCGAATTCATTCTTTTCGCCTTCACAGCATGGTTTCCGCAAGACATTCTCGTGTGATACTCAACTCGTATGTTTCACTCACCTTCTTCATGTCATCCTCGATCGTTCTTCTTTAGCTGACTGTATGTATTTAGATTTTTCAAAAGCCTTCGATAAAGTATGCCATAATCTCCTTTTGTATAAGTTGCAGTTACTAAATTTGGATTCCAAACTGCTTGCATCGCTCGAATGTTTTTTACTAGATCGTTCCCAGTTTGTCTTTGCCTCCTGACTGACTCTCCTCCGAGTCCCGTTTCTTCAGGGGTACCACAAGTATCGGTGCTTGGCCCTCTCCTGTTTATAATCTACATTAACGACTTACCTTCCTGCGTCTCTTCCCATATCAACTTGTTTGCAGATGACTGTGTAATATTTCGAGAAATAACTAGTCCTAACGATACTACTATTCTACAGTCTGATCTTGATTCTGTGTCCGCTTGGTGTAAGACTTGGTGCTTGGAATTAAACACTGAAAAATGCAAAGTCATGCGTGTAACTAGATGTACTAATGCAAATATTTCATATCATCTTGATAACGTTCCTTTAGAAGTAGTATCGTCATATAGATATCTTGGCGTCACTATATCCTCAAAACCTGGAATGATCACATTGAATCCATAATCGCCAGCGCCAACAAAACACTTGTATATCTTCGCCGGAATTTCTCACGCGCTCCTCAGGCTCTTAAACTTTTACTTTATAAAACACTAATTCGTTCGAAGGTGGAATACGCCGCCTCTGTTTGGAACCCTTTCCATGACAATCTAATCTACTCACTCGAAATGGTTCAAAATAACTTTGCACGTTTTATTATGTCTAATTATGCTCGAACCGCAAGTGTGACTAATATGAAATCGAGCCTTGAACTACCATCACTAGCATCTCGCCGTAAGATCCATCGCCTGTGTCTTTTTCACCGCATATGTCATTATCGTTCACTACACGATGATTTCATCTTTCCTCCCCAGTACGTATCATCACGCATTGACCACCGACATAAAGTAGCCTTTCCTTTTTGCAGGACTTCTACTTTTCAGTATTCATTTTTCCCAGGACTTGTGAAGAGTGGAGCCATCTTCCTACCACTACTGCAGAAATTACAGACCATAACATTTCAAAAATGCTTTAACAGTAACTAATTAGTTCTTTACGTACCTCATGTTATTTCTCGTTTTTTCCTCTTGTTTGCTTGTGCTTACCTGTATCATCTACTTATTTTCATTGTTTTGTAGTATGGTGATTTGTATTGATTTCATTTGTTAATTAGAGTATTTGTATTTTTATTGGTACATTATATAACTCCATGTATAAGTGTATCTTTTCACAGAAATATTTTTTGCCACTCCCCTCTGTAATGCTTCGGCCCTGAGGGTACAATAAGTGAAATGAAAGGAAGAGTGTATGTGCTTACATGGTCCGACGTGTATGAAGTTGATAGCCACATGGGTGAAAAGGCCCGCAAAAGTGGCTGCCTAATGTGATGCCCACTAAAGCGATTTGTCCATATTGAGACAAAGTGGGGCACCAAGTGCGGGCGACAGATTAGCGGCCCCCGAAAGTAATATGCAGGTTGGGAAGGAGTTAACTCTAAAATGCCGGGTAGTCCATGTTGCTGTGTTGGCTGTGGCAGCAGATGCCTGCGTCACCCGATTGCTCCGCTATGCAAATTGCTCATCTTCAACGGCAACTGTCGGTTCAAACAGGCGGGACACCTTGTCCCAATCTGCTTGCGCTGTTGGCTGTCGCTCATTACCAGACCACCACGTGTGACGAAGGCAAGCACAATGCCTCTAGGTAGGCGGCTGAATGTGCCGCAAACGACCCGTACATGCACGTGAATGCTCACTGTTGCCATATGGATCTTAGCCAATGTATAATGTATTGTCTGAACCTCATGCGGTGATTGATTGCCGTCTTATTTCGCTGTTATCTCACTCGATTACGGTTGCCATGTTACGTTTCTCTGATTTGGCAGCCTGGTCATTTGCAATGGGAAGCGGTCTCTCGAGGTAAGCATTTGCTCCTGCAGTCGGCACAGCGACATAGACTCCCAAATTACATGCACCGTGATTAGCGTATAAAGTTGATAGCCACATGGGTAGAAAAGCCTGCAAAAGAGGCTGTTAAATGTGATGCCCACAAAACTGATTTGTCCGTATTGAGAAAAAGTGGGGCACCAAGTGCGAGCCACACATTAGCGGCCCCCGAAAGAAACAAGAAAGTTGGAAAGGAGTTAACGCTAAAATGCTGGGTAGTCCATGTCGCTGTGTTGGCTGCGGCAGCATATACACGCGTCACTCGATTGCTTCACAATGAAAGTTGCTCATCTTTAATGGCAGCTGTTGGTGCAAACAGGCGGGACATTCTTTCCCAATCTGCTTGCGCTGCTCGTCGCCCGTTACCAGACCGCCATGTGCGAACACCGTGAGCCCTTTTACGAGCTCGCGTCAATGATTCCAGCATATCTCGACATGCAAATTTTATTTCTGCTCCAACACGAGAATGTGGACTGCTTGTCTTCTGCAAATAAAGTCACGCATTCTTATTCTGTTCACTCACTTGCGGCTTGTTTGTATGGGCTTCAGTAGGGGCTCTTTGGTCTCGTGGCAATTAGAACGCCCCAGCTACGCGGCTTCCAAGGCAATGAGGCATGCCACATAGCCAGCAGGGCGAGCATGGCGCATACCAACGCACGCTACTGGTGAAAAGCAACCATATTAAAAAAAAATTCCGTGGATGGATGGATGGATGGATGTTATGAGCGTCCCCTTTGGAACGGGGCGGTGGCTTGCGCCACCAAGCTCTTGCTACTATGCTGCCTAATATCCTACCTAGGTTAACCAATGAAAAAAAAAACACTATGAACTACCACGTCCAAATTTTCCGATACCCCATCGCGAACTGTGCCCTTGTACGTCTCCGTCTTTTGTCGTTTCCCTACTTTTCTTCCACCAATCCTCCAATCGCCTCTTACTGATGTCTACTGCGGACCTGTTTGCTTTACCACTGCTCTCGCTGAACCCAAGGGCTTCAAGGAGGCCAGTGGTGCCTAAATCGACCGCTGGATAGACGTCTTCACATTCTAATAAAATATGCTCCGTCGTTTCCCTAGCTTTACCGCAGCAAGCACATGCTTCTTCTTCCTTCTTATATCTCGCTTTATAGGTGCGTGTTCTAAGGCATCCCGATCTCGCTTCGAAAAGTAATGAGCTTCCCTTTGAGTTATCATAAATGGTTTCTTTCCTAATTTCGTTTTTTCCCCTTAAGTAGTTACTCATGGCAGGTTTCTTTTCCATTGCCGCCACCCATGAGATTAATTCAGCCTCTCTGACTTTCCGCTTGACCTTCTTTGTTGCTGTGTTGCCCACCCCACAGGCCGCATACTTGCTGGTAAGCTTCCTAGTTCTTTTCCTCCACTGTGAATCAATGTTTTTCCTGTACAGATACCTGAACACTCTCCCAGCCCATTTACTTTCCTCCATATTCCTCAGCCGTTCTTCATACTCAATTTTACTGCGAGCTTCCCTCACTTCAAAACTAGTCCAGCCCATATCCCCTTGCCCAGCTTCATTTGTAGTCTTCCCGTGAGCGCCCAATGCGAGGCGACCCACTGACCTTTGGCTCCCGTCGAGTCCTGATTGTACCCCTGATTTAAAGCAAACAACCGCATTTCCAAAAGTAAGTCCTGGAACCATTACCCCTTTCCACATACCTCGGAGGACCTCGTACCTATTGTATCCCCATAGCGCTCTGTGCTTCATTATGGCTGCATTTCTCTTCCCCTTGACTGTTATGGTTTTTTCCTGTGTTTCCATATATCCGTTGCCTTCGTTTATCCATATACCAAGGTATTTATATTCTGTTACCCGAGGTATTTCTTGGCCCTGTATCTCCACTGTCTGTTCACTGTTTTCATTGAATACAATAACACCTGATTTTCTAACACTAAATTTCAAACCTAAATTGTTGCTTTCCTGTCCACAGATATTAGCCAGACGTTGCAAATCACTTTGCTTGTTTGCGAGCAACACAATGTCGTCCGCATAAAATAAACCTGGGAGTTGCTGCTCTATTACTGTACCTGCCTGTTTGTATGAGAGATTAAACCCGATATTACTTCCTTCTAGCGCCCTCTCCATCCTCACCATGTACATCATAAACAGCAGCGGGGATAAAGGGCACCCCTGCCTCAGTCCCTTGTTGATATGAACTTTCTCCGCGCTCCTCATCCCTTCCCATTCAATGCAAACAGTATTTTCTAGGTAAATCTCTCTCAAAAGCTGTATACAATCGTTACCTAAGCCTTCCCCTTCCAGAATATCCCACAAAATGCTGCGGTCTACGTTGTCGTATGCTCCTGTAATGTCCAAAAAGGCCACATGCAACGGTCTGCTTTCTGCTTTTGATATTTCAATACACTGAGTAAGAACAAACAAGTTATCATCCAAACGCCTACCTATTCTAAAGCCATTCTGAAGCTCTCCCAAAATGCCATTATTTTCTGCCCATGCTTGAAGCTTTAATTTGATTGCCTGCATTGCTAGCCTGTATATTACCGATGTAATGGTCAACGGTCTATACGAGTGAATTCTGTCTTTCTCCCCCTTACCTTTATAAATTAAATTCATTCTACTTTGTCGCCAACTGTCTGGTATTCGTCTATCTTTTAAAGTTTTTTCAACTGCTTTCACGAGAGCTTCCTTACTTTTTGGTCCCAGTTCATTTATCAGCCTAACGGGAACCTCGTCTAGCCCTGTGGCTGTGCGCTTAGGAATTTTCTCTTCCGCTTTCTTCCAGTTTAAATTTGTAAGCACTAGCTCCTTTCCCCCTTGGGTCTCTTTCATGCTCTTTTTTTCTTCAAATACAACCTCGTCCTTGCCTTGGAAAGATTCGGCTGTTACTTATTGGATGTAATTTATTGCTGCTTCTCCTTCCAGTCTGTTTTCATCTTCGTCTAGGATATGTTGTTGTATTGTTGTTGACTTCCTGCCTAATAATTTTATGTGATTCCAAAATATTCTAGGTGCGGCCTTCTTTTTCTCACGTATTTCTGACAACCAACTTTCACTTTCACCTTTTAATTTTGCTTGCACCAGTTTTTGAACCATAGACTTTTTCTCCCGGTATATTTCCCATTTACTGGTTACTTCATCCTGTGGCAACTGCGCCTTCTTTGCCTGCCTGTGCTCTCGAGATGCTTTCTGTCGTTCGGCGATCGCTTCTCGTATCTCCTTGTTCCACCAGCTTTTCGGTTTCTTTTTTCCTTTCCAATGAACATGTTGTTTCTCTTTCCGTATTTCTGTCGTTACTACACTTAGAAGCTCACCATATTCCCACCCCTTACTTGGCGACTTGCCAATTTCTTCCTCCACTCTAGTGACTATATTTGCTATTTGTTCAGCGTTCAAATTTGGACTGGCCATTTTGCTTTCGTTGCTCTCTTTCCCAACGACATATCCCATTTTCAAAATGATGCGTTTATGGTCACTCCCTATGCTGCTAAACCCTTCCTCATCGATGACCATTTCTCTCAACTTATCATGAATTCCTTCTGTCATCAGACAGTAATCAATGGTCGATTGCCGGTTTCCCACTTCCCACGTGATCTGTCCTTCACACTTAGGCCCTGTATTCACGATCACGAGGTTATGTTGCTCGCAAAGGTCCAGCATTGACTTCCCGTTATTGTCGGTATAGCCATCTAAATCCTGTATGTGGGCATTCATGTCACCTAATAGGACTATCTCAGCACCATTCCCGAAACCCCTAATATCAGCGCTTATGCATTCCACTAACTCTTTATTCTTCTCTGTGCAATTTATTCCGGTCCACAAATACGTAACTCCAAGCCAAGTTTCTTTCCCACTCATTGTACCTGATAACCAAAGATGCTCTTGACATTGTGAATTTACTCTTTTCCATTTGGCTCCCTGATGGATGAGCATTCCGACTCCCCCTCCCTATCTTTCCGACTTAGTTCTGTTGCACCCTTCCCATACATAATTCTCAATAACTGGCGGCTCTTCTGAGTCTCGAAGGTGCGTTTCTGTAACCGCATACACCCCTATTTGTTCTCTATGTAACTGCTCCTCAATCTCTGCCCACTTTTCCTTTCTTCTGCCGCCCTGCATGTTTATGTAGCCTATTGCATGGCGAGCTTTGAGCAGCGCCATCTGTCATCCACCTACACAAGTTCCATGCGCGTGGCGGCAGTTGGGGTGCCGGTTGATTGTGCAGCAGCTCGCATTTCACTTTTTTTTTCAAGGATTTCGCATTCCATTACCTTTCAGCACGGACACCTAGCAGCTAGACTTCATCGTTATAACCGATAATTCGGCATGGGGACATTGTAGTAAGTGGGTGATTTCTCCATAGAAAACATACAAAAGTTGACGGTGCAGCAGCTTTTCATTGTTATAACCAATATATTGTTAAAACCGGTATCGTTATCAGTGGGTTCGACTACTTAAGTGCATAATTAGTGCATTGTTACCGGGATCAAGAATATTCGTGTTACCTGCAGAAGTTCATGAAAAAGGAGTAGAAACTGCCAATTCTTCTGCAACATGCAAAATATTTCCGACCAGCACTGCAATCAGTTGCTCTCTTCCCCGCTTACTGATCATATCATTCTGTATGTTACACAGTATGCATCAGAGCTACTAAGTGAGGAATACACTGGCCTTATGTGGAAAAGAATGTTGCCTTAACCTGATGCATGCTCGTGCAGTAGTGAAAATCAAAAAGCTGTTTGCTGTATTCGGAGTGGCATGGCCATGTGGCGTTATCTTACTGCAATCAATCTGATAAGAAGTAACAATAATCTGCTGCTGGAGTCAATGACACTTCTTTGGGTGTAGTGATGACAGAAGTAGGTTGCCTTCCCGAGTGACACCACTGTGAAGTAGTCCGCACGACTTTTTTTCACAAGCACAATGTGACGCTCATTATTCATTTTAAATACGAGATGCTTATAGGACTCCTCCTTCACAAATTCCACTTATGTTTCGAATTAACCTGAGAAGCAGCTCTGAATCAATCTGTCTTATCATGTCATGCTAGAAGAAGAAAAAAAGCACCAACAGCCGATTTCAAGAATCAGGCTAAGCATGGCTACATTTGGGCAGTCATTGGAGGTTGCTTACTGTCTATATTAAGGCATTAATAGTAGATCCTTTCCCTTTGTTTGTCCAGACACCAAACACACTCTTAAAAAAATTGAAGCTGCATAGTGCACTTGGCAACAGATGGTTTCTTTGGTAAAGAATAAAAATTTCTCATTCTTTATTGCAACCTTCACATTTTATATGCAGATTGAAGAACAGTGGGTGAACAAGAACCTGGAGGCAACCATTGGGAACTTATCTTTTTCCCATTGACGAAACCTTGGCTATGGGCTGAGGTTCCCCTTGTTGGGTTCCTGGTCATTGATCCAAGTCTCCACCTTCCTTGACCCGTTTGTATTGCTTGGCTAACACATCTAAAGTATGTTTACGCTTTGCGGCTGCACAGGTTACGAGGAACACTGCAGTGAGGGGCTCCAGATTAATTTTGACTACTTTGGGTTCTTTAATGCACACTTAAATGTCAGTTCACAAGCGTTATTGCATTTCACTGCCATGAAATTTCAGCCGCTCAGGCCGGGAATAGAACACAGGGTCTTGTACTCAGCAGCGAAATGTCATAGCCACTGCGCCAGGTTTTTCCCCCAATGCCATCCACTAACCTGGCTCATCTAAATACCATATTTACTCGCATAATGATCGGACTTGTGTAATGATCGCACCCCTGAATTCTGTCGTCAAAATTCGATTTTTTTTCTTTCCCGTGTAATGATTGCCCCCCGAACTTGGTCGCAGCGACATGTCATGTGCCATGTCTAGCTAATGATGATCGCGCTTACCATTTGTTGAATGCTGTCAAATGCTACGCGAACGACTCTTGAAGACATACCAAGCGGTCTACACGCACCAAACATTCTTAAGCAGATGCCCAATTTCATTGCTTTCATCACTTTCCGCACTTCCATGAAAAAAAAAAGCTACAACCAAACTTGCCTTGGCTTTATTACTTATAGGCTTCATAATGGTTTTGGCCAACAACAAAAAAAGGCGCCTTTCGATTCCTCTCGTCTGCACTCGTGGGCACGCAACAAATCGCGAGCGGCAACTATAGTGGCCACAGTTACACTGATACATTAGAAGTGTACCCTATTCATACGCCGACGCTTGTAACACAGCTATGATATTCGCCCACCCTTGGCGGAAATGTGCCGTATTAGGATAGTAGTGAAGACATATGCCGCAGTTTCCGCAGCATGCCTGCCATGTGCTTCTATGTCACTTGCATCTATGCGCGCCTCTGTTTCTGTCCCCTCAAAGTGCACACGGCTACGTTATTGTCGCAAACTTGCCGATATTAACGATATCATTCAATACTGATATGGAAGAAACTGTTTCAATGCACATAATGCACTCACAAGAACAAAAATCGCGTTCGGCGCGTTCGGCGCGTTCGGCGCGTTCGGCGCGTTCGGCTTTCTCCGCCGGCCGCCATATTTGTTTTGGCGTCCCGCACTGTTACTATGTCGTGTTCCTGTATTTCCTGCGTATGCTCCCGCAGGTAGCAGAGTTGCGCATAAGTTTTCCGGCGCCGCTCGCAGCGCTATTCGCCGAGCACTATCACATGGTACAAAAACGACGTCAAATGATCAACCGCGTTGCTGCAAAGCCGACTTCACCGGCACGGCTCGTTTCTGTCAGTGCCATCTAAATTGCAATCAGCAATCAAGCGTGCGTTGCACCGATCGGCTCCGGGTTGCAGGTACGGTGTTCGGCGATATTAACTTAATAACTGGTTAAATGGTAAGAAACACATCGTTTTTAAACTTGCATTCCCGTATGACGGGGTGCAGCGCACCAAACTGCACAAATCGCACGGAAGGTGGCAAAGCTTTTTACGCGGTGCCGTGCGGACGGAGACCGGCCAGCTCCGAAAGGGACCAGGATATGCGAGGTGCGTTCGCCTTGTTTACAGAGGTGAGTTCGGCTTTACACTAAAGCAGCGTTTATATGGTGCAACACTCCTGTACACGCTGAAATGCGTACGTCTGGCATGAGAGGTTGTTCACTTGTGCAATTTTTGGAGCATATGTGCAGCGTGACACAGACGCGGGACAAAGAATGGACGACACGTCTGTGTCGCACTGCACATATACGCCGACAATGTTAACTTACCAACTAGCCCAATTCGCTGTATAGCTTGTACCATTGTTCTGACTATGCGGCTCTATAACAGTAAGTTCAAAACACAGTAAATACTAGCAGATACAATTTGGCCGCTGCATCCTGGGTTTTCTGTTTCTTTTTTTGTCGGCGTTCTCATTTTTCATGTAAGGTCGATTAATGTACTCGCGTTCATTGTTTTGTAGTATACGAAAACATCGCGCGCTCCCGCTGATGAGACAGCTGTGATAGCTTCAGCATTTACCGCCCGCAATATGTTTGTTCGATCAGCCTTAGTCGACGTGAGGAATGTGAAATTTTTGCAGGTTTAATACGTGCTGTGTTATAGTAAATTAACCTGAATAGTATGCTGAGATAAAGAAAATTGTGTTGTCATATTATAGTCTGCAATGTGTGAATACTTGCTTTGCAAGTTTGCCATCTTATGTGATTATAGCGCAATAAAAATAACCTGTTGTTAATACCTGTCTTAATAACTTGTTGCCTTTCCAGTGGCTTTGAATTCTGCCCCCAAGGCTCCAAGAACCAGCACTCATCCCCTGCTGCCACCAGCCATTGCTCATCCATACCCTTGTACGAAATAAATTTGATCTAGAAGCTCGTGCATCTTGAATCTTTTTCTACTCACAAGTTTGCTGCTACGAAGCAGCTGTTAAGTTTGCGGTATGAATCGTAAAAATAAGCTCTGCATTTGAAATGCGTTTAAATATACGTGTCTGTACCGCATATATCAAAAACGTGCAGCAGCTGTGAATGACGGTTAGTGATGAATGACGGTCACGGTTAATGGTCACTGACATAACTGCAGGCACGATAGTTCTTTTGGCCACGATCATTATTCATCTGATTTCGGCTGGCAAAATGTGCTCACATAATTGTCCACCACACATGTGGGAAGTTTTCTTTAAACACCCTTTAAAGGGGTTGAGACACCAAATTTTGAGGCTATAAAAAGCATGTTGTAGGCTGCTTCCGTATGCAAGGACACCCAGAACGAGGTATTGGACGCTGCAAACATTTCAAAATAATTTTAATTGAGCTCCAAAGAGCCATTAAAAACTCCTTCTCCCCATCGCTAGCGCGGCAGTTACTACGTCACAGAGGAGGAACGAAAATATTGACGTCATAGCACACCAGCACAAAAACGTGACGTATGATGAGTAGCGATGAAATGCCGATTACGGAGCCTGCTGAGCCGAGCAACCGAGCAGAGCCTCCACTACGACCGAGCTACAGGCATATAGAAATCCTTTCTTAATGCAAAGAAGGGGTAAGGCGTGCAGACACGGACACAAGAGGAGAGAAGTGGACAACACGAACGCCGCACGCCGGCCCGCGAACGGCAAACTGCGTGCGGCGAGTTGCCCTGCGGACGGGCCTTTACACGTTTGAGTGTAACACTAGACAGTTTTAGTTTAGCGTACGTAACTATAGCGTACGCTATACGCTATTATATAGCGTACGCTAAGCAGCACACGTTTTCTACTATTTTAGTTGGCCGGCGATATCTTCGGATCTCAGAGGCCATATGCCGTCGTTGCGGCTATTTCGCGCCTGTAGCGATAGGTGGCGCTGACATCTCGAACGTTTCTTTCGTTAGGCTTCGACTCGTTCGAAACGAGAAGCGATCTCGAAAACACCACGAGGTTATCCATAATACTGTGTCGTCGAAGCGGCCTGAGACTGAGCGAAAGCCGTTTGCACAGTCATTTGCTACGAACGAAGTGCATTTTACAAAAGCAACGCCAAATTCAATTCGAAGCGGGCAGCCGGGACCGCCGCCATGTTTCCCGCAAACTCCGCAAACCCCGCAAAAACGCTAACGCTAACTCGTTTGCGTTGCGTACGCCCGCTATACCCGCTATTTCGTTTAGCGTTCAGCGCATGCGCAGTAACGACCCGCTATTTTTTAGCGTACGCAATGGTATAGCGTACGCTATACTAAAACTGTCTACTAGCCGGCCGACTCCGAAAGGGACCAGGATATGCGGCGTTCGTGTTGTCTGCTTCTCTCCTCGCATAGTCGCGTAGTTCGGCAGCTCGGAGCGGACTCTCCTTCGCTTGGCCTTTCCACGTTACCGGCCCGTCCACGTTACCGGCACGGAAACTCGCCGCACGCCGTTTGCCGTTCGCGGGCCCCCGTGCGACGGCGGTTTTGCTCGCGAACGGCGAGATTTCCTTGCCGTAGAGAGGACGGGCCCGGGACCCATTTGTGCGGCAGCCGTACGGCGAAGCGGCCAATCAGCGACCGAGGAGTGGTCACTATGGCATCGACGGCAGCTTCACCGCCTCTGATCGTTCGGCGCCGCCGATATCGTCGCTAGGCCTTTTCCGGTTCACTTCAAAGCTAAAGCTTACGGCGCTTCGGAATGAATCACCGACTCTCACAAGCTGCAATATTTTCTTACCGTTGTTGTCGCTCTTCGCAATAATTATAATAATCGCGACATGCACTTCGAATCGCCAGTGGTTGACCTCTGCTGGCAGAGCACGCGTATGCGCGAGCAGACGACGCAGCATAGTTTTACGTCACTATTTTTTGTGGGCCACGTGACCAAGCCATGTTGCGTTTCCTCCTCTGTGACGTCATAGCATCCCCCGGAACCCAGAAACCGAAACCGAAATCGCTCGGTATAATAATGCTATTATTAAATTATTTATCGGATATATATGAATCCCGCTGTGTGTATCGTGCTCCCTGAAGCATGACGCAACGTTTGAATCAACAAACGCATGAACGAAAATTTTGATGTCTCCACCCCTTTAAAACATTTCTTGCCTTCCGGCCTCCGCGAGAAAACTTCAATATGCATGCTGAAAAACATTGCACCACTTTTCGTTGCAAGGTAATGTGCATTTACACGCGAATTTTTGAGCTATTCGAGTCACGGGAACACTGCGCTGCATTTGCCTCCCACGCGCTCGAGGAGTTGCTTCACTACAGAGCTGGAGCACAACGGCGGACCTATGCGAAACTCTGCTCCCTGCGGGAGCAGTATGGGGAACCAGCGCTGGAGTTTTCACGACGCCTGCAGCGCCGCCCTGGCGTTCAGAACGTGCATAATGCAGCCGCTGCATAAGACACCCCCCCCCCCCCCATTGGCCCCGGGTGCAAGGGGCCAATGGGGGGGGGGGTGTCATATACGTCTGAAGACACCCCTCTTTCCGCCGGCTTGACTGGGTGCAAATGGCAAAGAATGCTCCGGTATCCAGTAGCCCGAGCTCATGTACCCGACGCGTTGCGCCGCAGAATTGTCGGCTGCAGCTCTATTAACACCCCACGAAATAATTGTACGAATGTGCGGGCTAAAAAATTTACTTCGCAAAATGGTCGCTGAACTCCTCGCCTTAGCGGAACGTTTCATGTGGCATGCGCTCGTGCCGTGCGTTCATGCTGGGAGCAGGCGTCGCTAAACATACAGTCAGGCGTTATAAGGCGCTGAGGCTCTTCCGTTCCGAACGCGCAGCGAAGACGAACAATGACAGCAGCGAGAGGGCGTTCAACGAGCGCGTCCGGCGCCCGCCTTTACGGCGAAGCGTTCGTTGAGAGCGACATTGCATAAGTGCGGCCGTGAAAAGTCTCGAATGGGATTCACTGGATCGTCTTCAGACTCGGTGCCTGGAGTTCCTGTAATTTATCGCCAAATGGAACTTCTTACTTACTGTTACCTTTCGCTTGTTCCTCACGATCTGGGTGTCAGTTGCATCATGCGAAAGGAATTTTTCCAAGTTAATGCTGATAAATACGTCTCTGCGCTCCACCATGAGTGATGAAATGCTGTCAAACTTGGCGATACTGACCATAGAAAAAGAACACGTAAAAATATATAAATTTTACGACTGTAACTAATGAGTTTGCAGAAGCGAAGTGTCGGAAAAACTTCTGAAGGAAATGTGTCCTTACCGGTCACTACTTTAGTGCAAAAGGCTCGATGTCCCACCATGGTTTGTGCATCGGCAATATGCATACAATGTTCTATTTATCAATTTTGAATCGTTCGTTCTTTATCAGTTTCGCGGTGTTCAATAAAAGGTATTTCTCCTAGTCGTCGCTAACCGTTCCTTTATCATTTTGTTGTTGTGTGACTTCATGTCACAAGTACAGTGTCTGTGTCAGCTACACGGAACTTTATAAAGAAAAGGTTAATTTTGTAATAATATTTCCCGATATCCTATGACGTTATGTGTCCGTGATTACTAGGAACTCGGTAGCGTGAAAAATATGGCAGATAAGTTATAACCATATCCTGAATAATCCTTTAATTAGTACTTATAGAGGAAGCACTTCAATTCGAGAATCGAGGACTCAAAGTCATATTATTAACTCAAGAAAAACTTCTTTAACAAGATCGTTTTGGATGCTACAGCCTACAGTACTTTGGCACTGCGGACGGCGCCCAGTATGGCAGCAGCGACAGAAATATTAAATAGTGGACCAGTGACGTTGATCCCTCAATCATCTCCATGGCGAGTGCAAACCAACAGTAGTGCAAACTTTCGCTGGCACGGGCTTCATCACGGCCTTCTTTTTTTTTTTATGGTGACGCCAAGAATCGACGCGAAGCGTGTTCTATTCTGTGCCCAATCTTGGGGTGGTACCGCAGCTCGGATAATCACGTTTGTCCGTATTGGCGGCGAGGAGTTACGGAGTCACCATCTATCGGAAGCGCCTCGCTGGCGTAGTATGAGGGATCACGCGGCGCGCTCCTCATAGGTTTTGCTGTCAGCGCTCACTGAAAACACCACGCGCGAGCTCTTCCGGACATTTCTGTAAGTACTTTCGAAACGAGAGAAGTTTTTTACTGTCTAACTAATAGGCGTCGCACTGTATGTTTATCGGTGTTCTCAGCGTGCGATTCCCGCTGCTTCTTTTTTGTAATCCAGTGCATTAATTCATAACACGTACAAACATGACCATATGCCATGCCTTTCTTTTAACGTGCGTCTTACCGCTCCCTTTCCATTCCAGTGAACTTGCCAGTATCTATAGCATCGACAAGTTCATAGACCAAACCGTCATGACATTAGCCGTGCAGCGGACTCGGGCGAGCGTCTCAGCGCGCGTTTTCCAAACATCGCAGACCCGGTGCCGTAGCAGAAATCTTCCTCGCGTCTGTGCTTGCTGCATACCCGAGTTGTAGCCGATGACTGTTTGCCGGTTTTATGTTTCGCGAGCCAAGCTTCACGCAGCTTCTTGTCCTGCGACTACGTGTGAATAAGGCTGACACGGGGCTCCGTTGCGTACGTCCGGCACTGCGGCACCGAGCAGTAGCATACCATGCTGCGCGCCTTCAAAGGCAGCCACTACCTATTCTAGTGCTTTCAAGCGTTGTAAAGGAGACACTCGAATCGGGAAAATCTCGCCACTAAATGAAGACCGCAGCGTACGAGGGAATTTAAACTCTCGTTTTCAGCTCGCTTCGGCGCTCTCGAAGCAGCCGACGCGGCCGCTTTGTCCACGTGATGATCCCTAATAGCATGTCACGCCGACGGTGGCGCCAGCTTTTCCAGTGGTGGAGCTCGAGGCAAATAGCAGCAAATAAAAACAAGGCTTTACTGATCAGAATAAAGAGAACTCGCAATTGTCATAGCATTGGCGCCCGCGCCGCAGGGAGGCAGGTGGTATATTCTAATAGGGTGGGGAGATCAGCGTCACTGACACACAATTTAATTTTCATTTTCGTTCAGGGCTGCCCACAGCCAAAATACTGCGCGCCATAGTACCTACGACGATTTTTGTGGAGTTGTTGTAGGGCAAGATACGAATGTCGGGCTTCAATTTTGCAAATGCAATATTGCCGCTAAAATTGGTAATTAAAACTTTATAAAGATATTTTTTGTTACCTGTGACGTGAGCCATATTTTCCACGATGCCGCATTTGTATTGGCTGCCAAGCCTTACAGTCTGACAGAAGATGTGCACATGCGCTTATCACAAGTTATCAGTGCAGCACCTTGTGTTATTTGGTGCAGAAAAAACTGCGTGTATACCTGCTCCATTCGCGATCTCTGGGAAAGAAAGCGAAGGAGAGGGGGACCCGGGGGACGTGCGCGGTATCCAAGGTGGCAGTAGTGGTGCTGAAACCCGGAAATTGTCGACATCCTCCCCTTCCTCGACTATACCTGGGAGGGGGGGGGGGGATGACAGAAAACTTATGGGCCCCGGGTGCAAGACCACCTAGCTACGCCACTGCTCGCCGCGACACACTGTGAAAAATATATAAAGCTTAAAAAGCTTCTTTCGTCATTCCTTCACTTGATGGCGCTAGCTTCTTTACGATAACTGTCCACTTGAAGCGTCGCTAGAACGGAAACATACTATAGTACGGCCGCGCACGTGTGTGTCGTCTGGTCGAGAGGCTGGAATATGCCGCGTTTCGTCGCCAGGGCGGCGTGCAACGCACTCTTTTCACCTCTGATGTCACCTCTGATGTTTATGCTGTACCTACAAGGTCTAGAGGCCAAAATACAGCAAAGCGGACTCGGCTTCAACCTATCATTTCTCAAGCAAGGAAAATTGATTGAACAGTGTTACGTTTCGCCTACGATGCGCGCTTTAGCCGGCGCGGATGCAACGGACGCCGGGGCTTCGTTCAAAGCGGCGGACATTTTGGCCCGTTCGGCGCTGCCGATACGCCTCCCCGCCAAGCGCGTCCAGGCATGTTCCAATGCCACGTGTTTTCGTGTGCGCGTGTGTGTGTGTGTGCATGTTGGTGCCCACGCTTGTCAAAGCGCGGCAGCCGGGGAGAGGAGCTCCCCCAACTGTGAAGCGAGGAGGTCTGACCGGCGCCGGCCCGGCGGATGCGTCACCTACTCGTCTCAACGTGCCCGAGCGGCGCGTCACGTGCGCCCCTTCCAGAGACGTTCCTTCTTGCCCTCGACTCCGAGAGTATTGGCCTCGAGCTCCACCACTGGAAAAGCTGGCGCCACCGTCGGCGTGACGTGCTAGGAGGGATCACGTGGACAGAGCGGCCGCGTCGGCTGCTTCGGGCGCGCCGAAGCGAGCTGAAAACGAGAGTTTAAATTCCCTCGTACGCTGCGGTCCTCATTTAGTGGCGAGATTTGCCCGCTTCGAGTGTCTCCTTTACAACGCTTGAAAGCACTACAATAGGTAGTGGCTGCCTTTGAAGGCGCACAACATGGTAGGCTACTGCTCGGTGCCGCAATGCAGGACGCACGCAATGGAGCACGGTGTCAGCCTTATTCACACGTAGCCGCAGGACAAGAAGCTGTGTGAAGCTTGGCTCGCGAAACATAAAACCGGCAAACAGTCATCGGCTACAACTCGGGTATGCAGCAAGCACAGACGCGAGGAAGATTTCTGCTACGGCGCCCCGTCTGCGATGTCCTGAAAACGCGCACTGAGACGCTCGCCCGAGTCCGCTGCCCGACTAATGTCATGACAGTTTGGTCTATGAACTTGTCGATGCTATAGATACTGGCAAGTTCAGTGGAGTGGAAAGGCAGCGGTAAGAAGCACATTTAAAAAAAGCATGGCATATGGTCATGTTTGTGTTATGAATAAATGCACTGGATTACAAAAAAGGAGCAGCGGGGAATTGCACGCTGAGAACACCGATAAACATACAGTGCGACGCAACTCGAGAAATAGTATTGAAAGGTCAAAGAATTTAGTAGAAAAAAAAAGATTGAATCGTCGCGACGACACATCACAGTCCCCGTAGGCGTCTAAGTCTCTACAATGAAATTATTTTTGAACAGCTCTGATGGCGCCCACGCAACAATGGTTGCTTGTATACTGTCAAATGCTCATATTCTGCGGCCTAAAGCTCATGGCACGGTGCGAAAACGCGCGCGCGGAGAAATCGAAACAGTGCGCGGACAAGCATGCAGACGCGCAGTCGGTCACTGCGAACCTGCGCGATCGCTTCATTGAGGCTTCATTCTATTACGCTCCATTTAGTTATACAAACACTATAAGAACATATTTCTGATAGTTTGCTCTCAGCGTTTACCTACCTTTCACGCAAGAAGCCGGTTCGGGAGACTCCATCGCGGCGACCGCGCGCAGTGGCGTTCACTGTACGTATTCGGTAAAGAGATAGCGTCTGTAAACGATTGTGTGCTTTCAGTTTGCCCAAGATTATTATTTAGACAGTAAGAAACTTCTCTCGTTTCGAAAGTACTTACAGAAATGTCTAGGAGAGCTCGCGCGTGGTGTTTTCAGTGAGCGCTGACAGCAAAACCTATGAGGAGCGCGCCACGTGATCCCTCATACTACGCCAGCGAGGCGCTTCCGATAGATGGCGACTCCGTAACTCCTCGCCGCCAATAAGAGTAGCTGCTCCCGGACGCCGAGAGAGGCTCCGATTTCTTCTGTTGAGTAACGTGCTCTCCCGTCACTCCACTTCGGTCGACCTGACCGGCCGCTCTTTTGCGATGCTAGAATAAACAAGTTGTTCTGTTAGCAGTCGACTCATGCTTTGCCGGGACCTTCGGATGCTTCCAGTTGTGCCCCAGGCCGCCAGGCCAACGCTACCCTTGGGGCTTGCGACCCATTTGCAACAACTCGTGCCAGCGGTGCGATTGCAATAACGGGTGTCAGCGCTGAAGTTCGCAACAACTGTCTGCCAGCGGTGAGATCACGACTACGGAGGCCAGCAGCGAAGATATGCAGTTGACTGTATGCTGAGCAGCTCAACGACCATCCGGGAGCAGTGCAACGAGCCCTGTGTGATGACTGGTTGCCTGCAGCGGAACGACTGCGCTGAATTCTTGGCTGCGAGGTTTGGTGAGTGCGGGACTTTCTTCTTCTGAGTTTTGCCAGGCTTTTGTTAGCGTCAGAAACAGAGCTGGTAATTGTGGTTGTCGTTGCTGCCGGGTTTGCGGCAAGACAATAACAGGCAGTAGAGAAAGCAGCATTCAGAGCAGCCATGGATTTGAAGTCGTTGCGCAAACCGAAATTGCTGGAGCTTGCAAGAGAGTTGGGTCTGGATGTCTCGGACAAACTCAGAAAACCAGAACTGCTAAGGGCTATTCTTGAGTTAGAAGCTGAGGATGACGAGCTGTCGGAATGCCTTGAGACCATTGAGGAGAGGGAGACGGCAAAAAGATAGGAGAGCGAACTTAAAGAACAAAAAGAGCGAGAGCAACAAGAGAAAAAAGAAGAGCGCGACCGTCAACACGCGTTGGAAATGAAGCGTCTCGAGATTGAGATGGAACGCGCTCGTAATGGAAGTCAGGCACACGGTGCAGGAGAACGAGTATTGTTCAAAATGACTGATCTGATGCGGCCGTTTAAGCTTGGAGAGGACATTGGTTTGTTCCTGGTTAACTTCGAGCGAACGTGCGAGAAGCAGGGGTTCTCTCGGGAAACGTGGCCACAGCGCTTGCTCACTTTGTGACCCGGCGAGGCGGCCGACGTAGTCGCTCGCTTGAAGAGAGAGGAGGCAGAGGATTTCGACAAAGTGAAATTGAGTCTGCTAAAAAAGTACAGGCTGTCAGCGGAGGCGTTCCGTCGCAAGTTTCGGGAAAATGAGAAAGGCAAAAGTGAGTCATATACAGAGTTTGCCTACAGGCGTATGTCAAACATGCAGGAGTGGCTCAAAGAAGAGAAAGCGTTTGGTGACCACGAGAAAGTTCTGCAGTGTTTCGGGCTGGAACAGTTTTATAGTCGGTTACCTGAGAACGTGCGGTACTGGGTCTTGGATAGGCCAGACGTTTGTACGGTTGCTAAAGCCGCTGAGCTAGCCGAGGAGTTTGTGACGCGTCGGGCTCGCGGAGCTAAGGACGGTCAAAAGGGTGAATTTGGCTCCAAGTTTGAGAGGCCAAAGTTCACACCCATGAGAGCAAGGGGCGACACACGTAGTGCGGATGCGAGTGAAAGCAGTCCGACCGAACGTAAGGAGACGGCGGCAGCAGAAGCCGAACGCAGAAAGCGGTTCGAGACGAGGCAAGCGCGCGTTTGTTATACGTGCCAGAAGCCGGGTCACTTTTCGGCGCAGTGTCCGGAAACAAAAACAAAAGTCGTGTTTTTGTCATTATGCAGCACTGACGAGAACATGAAGCTTCTCGAGCCTTACATGCGAGACCTCCTCGTGAACGGGAAAGAGTGCCGAGTGCTTCGCGATTCCGCAGCTACGATGGATGTAGTTCACCCGTCTTACGTAGAACCCGATATGTTCACGGGCGAGTGCGCATGGATCAAGCAAGCCGTGGAAGCTCATAGCGTGTGTCTGCCCGTAGCAAAAGTGCTTATTGAAGGACCTTTCGGAGCACTTGAGACGGAGGCCGCAGTGTCATCTATGCTGCCCCCCCAGTACCCGTACCTATTTTCGAACAGGTCCGATCACCTCCTGCGCGAGAAGGGGCTTTTGTTTGGTGAGGCTAGCGTTCAGGCCTTAACCAGATCGAAGGTTCGGGAGCTCGCTGCAAAGGCGGTAGTTGCGGGGCCGACGTTGTCGAACAATGAGAAAGGGTCAGAGGCGCAGCAAGCTGATATTCAGAGCACGTCCGAACTGAATAAAATTGAGCCTGTAGCGTTGAAGGCACCAGATACCGGAGAGGAAATGCCCGATAAGGGAAAGTTAGAAGAGCTATCTGCAGATTTGCTCATCGCGCCTACGTCAGACGGACTTAATAGGTTGCTAAAAGTCAGCCGTTCGGCTTTGATAGCCGAGCAAAAGAAGGATGGCAGCCTAGAAAACATACGCTGCATTGTCAAGGAAGGTATCGCCAAGAAAAATGCTCGCTTTGTGGAAAGAGGTGGGGTCCTGTACCGGAAGTATCTAGACCGCAGGGGAGTGGAGTTCGATCAGCTGATCGTGCCTCAATGCTATCGTCAGGATCTGTTGCGCTTGTCGCATGGGGGTTCGTGGTCCGGACACCTAGGAGTTAAGAAAACTAAGGACCGTCTCTTGCAAGAGTACTATTGGCCAGGGTGTTTTCGGGACGCAGACCACTTCGTGAGGACATGTGACACCTGTCAGCGGGTGGGCAAACCAGGGGACAAATCGAGGGCGCCGTTGAGATTGGTACCTATCATTACGGAGCCTTTTAGACGGCTCTTTATTGATACAGTGGGACCTCTGCCGGTAACAGCCACGGGGTACAGACACATTTTGACTGTGATCTGCCCAGCGACAAAGTTCCCTGAAGCAGTGCCGCTTAAAGAACTCAGCTCAGTTGAGACAGTCAATGCACTACTGTCCATATTTGCGCGAGTTGGTTTTCCTGCGGAAATCCAATCAGATCAGGGCACAGTGTTTACTAGCGCTTTGACGACAGCCTTTCTCGAAAGGTGTGGGGTAAAGCTGTTACACAGCTCAGTGTACCACCCACAGTCGAATTCCGTTGAGAAGCTCCACTCCGTCATGAAGCGTGTGTTGAGAGCTTTGTGGTTTGAACAACAAACTGACTGGGAGCTGTGTCTGCCTGGGGTGATGTTTGCATTGAGGACTGCGCCGCATGCGGCTACGGGGTTTTCGCCGGTTGAGCTAGTGTACGGTCGCTCGCTGCGATCTCCGCTTCGCATGCTTCGAGACGGATCACTGCCCTCTTCAATGGCTGCAGACCATCTCTTTCACAAATGGCCGCCTCCTGCGCTGGAGCCTCGCTTTGCAACAATATTCCTTTGAGGTGCGTTACAAAAAGGGGAGTCTCAACGGTAACGCCGATGGCTTAAGTCGAAGCCCCTAACGTAGGAATCAGCCTCAAAGTTACTTGTTACTGATGTTTTTCTTACTGAGGCAGGATGTTTAACATATTGCTTTTGTTTAGTGTTTCAAAGTGATGACGTGCTTTCTAGTGCAATTTTCCAATTTGTGGACGCGTTCTGAGTGCTGCTAGGAGAGGAGGAGACAAAGGAGAGGAAAGACAGGGAGGTTAGCCAGTGTAAGTACCGGCTGGCTACCCTGTGCTGGGGAAAGGGGTAAAGGGAATAAAAGGAGAAAGAAGAAGAGGGAAAAAAATGGAAAAAAAAGAGAAAATTCACACAGTAACGCGAAACTACGCGCTACAACGTTCAAAGGCGGTCGCACAATTCGCAGTTCCTTAAAAACTTCAACAGAGCCCTTAAGGCCTTCAGTGCCGAAGCCCGTCTGGACCAATGTCCTAGAGCTTTTTCCTCTGTAAAGGGGCGATTGTCCAGTTTTGCGAGAGCGGTCACGAGCACTTTTCTTCGCACTGCGTAACGGGGACAGTCACATAGGAGGTGTTGAATCGTCTCCTCGCAGCCGCAGGTGTCACAAGTAGGGCTGTCGGCCATGCCAATGCGGAATGAATATGAGTTCGTGAATGCCACGCCGAGCCACAGGCGGCACAGAAGTGTTGCTTCCGCTCGTGGCAACCCTGGTGGTAGGCGGAGTTGCAGACGTGGATCCAATTTGTGGAGACGTGCGTTCGTGAAATCACTGGTGTTCCACAGATTCTGCGTAAGCTCGCGGGCGAGGGAGCGAAGACTTGTGGCTGCGTCTGTTCTTGACAGCGGTATGGGTATAATCTGGGCACCATCATGAGCCGACCGGGCAGCGTCATCCGCACTGTCATTTCCTGAAATTCCACAGTGTCCCGGTATCCACTGGTAGATGATGTTGTGTCCCTTGTTGATTGCGTGATGGTGGAGCAGTCGGATGTCTGCGACTAGGTGCTCATTTGGTCCATGGTTGAAAGGAGACATCAGACACTGAAGAGCTGCCTTTGAGTCACATAAGATGGACCATGAATGTGATGATTTGTGAACTATAAACTCCAGAGCAGCACGGATAGCTGCGAGTTCTGCAGCCGTCGATGACGTAATGTGAGATGTCTTGAACTTGAGGGTGACGCACTCTGCGGGAATCACCACTGCTCCAGCAGAACTATTAGAGGATACAGAACCGTCTGTGTAAACATGGATGCGTCCTCTGTGCTGTTCATGTAGCACTGAAAGCACGGTTTGTTTGAGGGCGAAAGTGGACATCTCCGTTTTCCTTTTGATACCGGGAATAGCAAGAAGAGCCTGGAGTGGATGGAGGCACCACAGCGGTTGAGGTGGTCGTGCTGCAGGCGTGAAGTTTGATGGTAAAATTCCATGGTTGGCGGCAATAATCTTGCTAAACGCTGAACGAGGTCGAGCGGCAGGAAGGGAGGCGAGATGATGCGATGGAAGGCGGGCGAAGTGCCTGATATGCATCCTTAAAGTGTCGACTTGAAGATACGTGTTGATGGGGTGGTCATGCGCGATGGCTATTGTTGCAGCCGTGGACGCACATCTGGGAAGACCAAGGCAAATTCGCAGAGCTTGCGCTTGTACAGATTGGAGGGCACGGAGGTTGGTCTTGCCGGTCCCACCCAGTACAGGTAAGCTATAGCGCAGGAGACCGAGGAACAGTGCGTTATAGAGTTGGAGCATCGCACTCACAGACGCACCCCATGACTTGCCCGCAAGAAATCTGAGCACGTGGGTTATCATGACTAATTTCCTTTTTAGGTAGGATATTTGAGGACTCCAGGAAAGGTCGCGATCTATTATCACTCCTAGAAACCGGTGCGTCTTCTCGTAGGCAATTGGCTGTCCATTAATTCTTATAACGTACGGTTTCATTGATTTACGCGTGAAAGCGACTATAGAGCACTTCTCGCAGGACAGCTCCAGACCTCGTGCTCGAAGATAACCTGATGTTAGTGTGGCCGCTTTTTGAAGTCTGGCGCGCACCTGAGGACGCGTCGCTCCTGATGACCAAATGCATATATCGTCTGCATAGATCGACACATGGACGGTTTCCGGAAGGGTATGGACCAGGTCGATGAGCACCAGGTTAAATAGAGTGGGGCTCAAAACTACGCCTTGTGGTACGCCTCGGTACGTGTTGCGTTGTGATGACGCACCGTCCTCTGTTTGCACAAAGAATGACCTGTCCTTCAAGAAGCTGGATATCCACCGAAAAACAAGGCCGCCTAGGCCGACCTCACCCAAGGCGTCCAGGATGGCTTGATGTGTTACGTTGTCATATGCGCCTTTGACATCCAGGAACATCGCCGCTGACAGTCTCCTGAGGCTTTTTTCGTGCTGAACAGACGAGACAAGATCTATAACGTTGTCTATAGAAGAGCGTCCGCGTCGAAAGCCTGCCATAGCGTCAGGATATAACCGGTAGTGTTCTAGATACCACTCTAGACGCGTCAGCACCATCCTCTCCATCACCTTTCCTAGACAACTGGCCAGAGCAATGGGACGATAAGACGCCACATCTAGGGGTGATTTACCTGGCTTGAGCAAAGGCACAAGGCGGCTGGACTTCCATGCAGCCGGAACTTCTCCATCACGCCATGAATTATTGTACACGTCTAGAAGTGCATGCCGGGCTGTGTGACCGAGGTTTCCAAGAGCTGCGTATGTCACCCCGTCAGGCCCAGGCGATGAGGAACGTCTGCACGCTGCCAACGCCGCCTGCAACTCCTCGATGGAAAACAGATTGTCCATACGAGAATCCCGCGAGATTGGAACATCACGGGGATCACGTATAGCAAACGATGGCGGTAAACCAGCAACTTTGAAACAGAAGTCCTCCGCTACGTCGATCTCTCTGCGACCTTGGTAGAGAGCCAGGCATTTGAAGGGGTGGCGTTGTTGCGGTGATGTTCGAAGACCACGCACTGTTCTCCATATATGTGACAGGGGTTTACGTGGATCAAGGGTATCACAGAAGGTCTTCCATCTTAGAGACTGCAGGGAGTTAATCCGACGCTGGATCTTCTTCTGTATGCGTCTCGCCTCCCGTAGGTCGTAGATGGACTTGGTGCGCCTGTACCTTCTTTCCGCGCGACGGCGGATTGCTCGAAGCCGCTCCAATTCAGCTTCGAATTCAGAAAATTTAGGAATAGGCCTGAAAGATCTTGTTGCTTCTTGAGCAGCAGCGTTAATTAGCTTCTCGATGTTGCCAGGCAGACAGTCCTGGATCTCTTGGCAATTCTTCTCCATGAGCAATGTGTATTTAGGCCAGTCGATGTGATGAAGAACTGTAGTAGAGTGTGACTTGCGTATGCCGTCGATTTTGACATATGTTGGAACGTGGTCACTACCATGCGTTTCGTTGTCCGTGAACCATTTCACACTGGCACTGAGGCATCTTGAAACAAATGTCAAGTCCAGGCAGCTGCTGTATGTCAATCCCCGCAGAAAAGTGGGACTGCCATCATTTAGGCAGCAGAGCTCATGGTCCGACGCGAAGGATAGTACACGTCTGCCTCGACAGTCCATCTTTAAGCTTCCCCATAGCGGATGATGCGCATTGAAGTCGCCGGTAATAACCCATGGTCCAGGTGTCGCTGTTAAAATTGCACCCAGTCGTGCGTTGTCAAATCGACTATTAGGTGAAATGTAGGCACCTATGAGCGTGAGTGCGACGTTCTTGCATTTTATAGTCAAACACACATACTGATTGTCGTCATCAGGTGCCACTGGGTGTAAAACATATGTGAAATCGCATCTGATATAAACAATGACTTTGCTGCGGTCGGTACAGGTGGCAGACATGAAAGCTTCATATCCTGATAGGCGGATGGCGCTCTCAACGTTGGGTTCACAAATGACGATGATTGGAAATTTGTTCTTAAAAACAAACGGACGAAAGTCCGAAATACGCGATTTAATGCCTCTGACATTCCATTGGAAGATAGACGCTTCCTTGACCTCTTTAAGGAACGAATGTAGAGGAGCAGCCATGGTGCTTCTCAAGACCGGACAGTACCGGATACAGGGCATCCAGTATTTGAAGTGCGCCTCGAGCCGCCGGAGTGTGTATGGTGGTCAGCAGTGCTCGTAGCGTGTTCATAAGGGCCCTTATCATGGTGACAACTTGTTTGTCGTTGTCTTGGTTGCTGCCAGAAGGTGAAGCATGATTCGGCGAGCGTGCTACATCTTGTCGCTCCGCTGGTGGATCTAGCCGTGGCAATGGCGGCCACTCCTCGCTTGAGGCAATGATATGGGAGACATTCTGCTGAGGAATCTCATTGCTGCTATTGCTAGTTGTATGCAGAAGTTGCTGGACTGTCAGTGGACGCGGTGCATCCTTAGCAATAGCAGTGGGTTTCCTAGATCTCCGGCGACGTGAACGTCGACGTCGCACCTTAGCGGCAGCCTCCCTGTGCGAGGAACCATCCCTGACCATTTGCCTCAAGACTTTCTCCTCATTTTTCACATGTGGGCAATTCTTCGATGTTGCATCGTGAGAGCCCTGACAATTTGCGCACTTTTGGTTTTCTGCACGACAGGCGTCGGAGCTGTGCGAGCCAGAGCACCGTGAGCATACGGCAGCGTTTGTGCAAACCGCACTAACGTGCCCTATCCTTTGACACTTCCTGCACTGAAGCGGCTTTGGCACAAAAGGCCGTACAATGTGTCGGAAGTGACCGACCTTGACGTGGGACGGTAGGCTGTCTCCTTTGAAAGTTAACTTGACACACTGCGAGTTTCCCAGGCGGCGGGCTTGCAATATGGCAATTCCCTCTGTCGCCGGCTTGATGAGTATATGCAGGTCAGCATCGCTTATGGAATTATCTACGTCATACACAACGCCGGCCGTAGAGTCATGATGGTCTTGTTTATAGCAGCGTACGTTGATGCTATCCAGCACCTTAACGTTGCTCAGAATGTCTAGCGCGCTGCGGTTTGTGACATCTATAGCGAGGATGTTCTTACGGCCGTTGATCCTTATATCTTTGATCTGACCCGGAACAAGTGCCTCGAGCGATACAGATGTGGCTTGGCGGTTGATCCGGTTCAGATTGTCGCTAGCAGCCACAGGCACATATAAAATGGTGAGGTCTGATGGCTTTCGCGTCGGGATCACAGTTGCCTTACTTGTGGAAGGAGACGTCCTGACGAGCCTTCTCTTTGCTTTGTGCTTCGCTACGGGCACGAAGTCGCTGTCATCCGAGGTTTCATCACTGGTCCCTGAGTAGATCACAGTGTCCTCGCTGTAGGTGTCACTCGGGCGACTAGACCGCTTTCTCGGTGCGGTCGCTGTTGACGTAGAGGGACCAGGAACCTCTCCAGGCGACTCCACGTCCATCGCCGTAGTTAAGGGAGTGGCGTCTCCCACAAAGTAGCTTTAAATTCTCAGAGACAAAAAGGCAGCGTTCCACACAGGACACTTCGTCGTCGTCGTCTCTCTGAGTGCTGCTAGACTACTGCAAGGAACTAGGCAGTAGTATAAAAGGGGAAAGAGCCTGGCAGGGCTTAGTGAGGGTTGTTTCGTGCTTGCTGACTGAGCGGTTGAGTTTCGGCGTAGTTCTAACGCTTGCCGGGAACGAGAACAAAAATGTCAACTCTCCCGAAGTCACTTTGCAGTGTCCTGTGTGAACCTGAACGAGAGAACGAGGCCTTCTCTGTGCGCTGCGCTCAAGAAACGCCGAAGGACGCCCGACTTCGGTTATGAGCATCATCGAGCGACATCCCTCCGGACAGCGGATGCAGTCCCCTGACCATCGGGATCTCCTTCCCCCGGCGGGGCGGTCTGTTACGTTTCGCCTACGACGCGCGGTATAGCCGGCGCGGATGCAACGGACGCCGGGGCTTCGTTCAAAGCGGCGGACATTTTGGCCCGTTCGGCGCTGCCGATACGCCTCCCCGCCAAGCGCGTCCAGGCATGTTCCAATGCCACGTGTTTTCGTGTGCGCGTGTGTGTGTGTGTGCATGTTGGTGCCCACGCTTGTCAAAGCGCGGCAGCCGGGGAGAGGAGCTCCCCCAACTGTGAAGCGAGGAGGTCTGACCGGCGCCGGCCCGGCGGATGCGTCACCTACTCGTCTCAACGTGCCCGAGCGGCGCGTCACGTGCGCCCCTTCCAGAGACGTTCCTTCTTGCCCTCGACTCCGAGAGTATAAGAGTAGCTGCTCCCGGACGCCGAGAGAGGCTCCGATTTCTTCTGTTGAGTAACGTGCTCTCCCGTCACTCCACTTCGGTCGACCTGACCGGCCGCTCTTTTGCGATGCTAGAATAAACAAGTTGTTCTGTTAGCAGTCGACTCATGCTTTGCCGGGACCTTCGGATGCTTCTAGTTGTGCCCCAGGCCGCCAGGCCAACGCTACCCTTGGGGCTTGCGGCCCATTTGCAACAACTCGTGCCAGCGGTGCGATTGCAATAACGGGTGTCAGCGCTGAGATTCCAACAACAGTCATTACCAGGACTGATGTACGCGGATGATATTGTATTAATGGCTGACAATGCAGAAGATCTGCAGGAATTAATGGACATATGTGGTACAGAAGGAGACAGGTTAGGCTTGAAGTTTAGCAAAGAAAAATCAGCAGTTATGATTTTTAATGATAACAGTTGCGGCGAGCATAAGATACAGGAGGCCACGCTGGAGATAGTCGATAAATACAAGTACCTTGGGGTGTGGATAAATAATGGCATTGACTATCTGACAGAGTACGAAAAATATCTAACGACTAAAGGTAACAGAAGTGCAGCGATTATGAAGAGTAGGGCACTGTGGAACTACAATAGGTACGAGGTAGTACGAGGGATATGGAAGGGGGTAATGGTACCAGGCCTGACTTTTGCCAATGCAGTTCTATGTATTAGAACAGAGACCCGGCAACAGTTGGAAATTAGGCAACGTGGTGTGGGTAGGCTCGCTCTGGGAGCACATGGCAAGACACCAAATCTTGGAGTGCAGGGGGATCTGGGATGGTCTTCTTTCGAGGGCAGAGAGGCTAGTAGCAAGATAGCATTTGAGGAGCGATTGAGAAAAATGGGGGAAATTCGGTGGGCCAGGAAGGTTTTCAGTTACTTATACACGAGGAATGTTGACACGAGGTGGAGGAAGCGAACTAGAAAATTGACAAGCAAATACTTGGGCAGTAGCGGGGGAACAAGTAAGGAATCATCTGTCAAGAAAAAGGTTAAGGAGGCAGAGAGGGGTATACGTGGAGTACAGAGATGCAAACCAAATCGGCATTGGAGACATACAGGACGTTTAAGCAAGAAATAGCCAAAGAAAATATTTACGATAACTCTAAGGGAAGCTCATTGTTGTTCGAAGCCAGGACAGGTGTACTGAGGACTAAAACGTACCGAGCCAGATACCAGGAGATAGATTTGGTGTGCGAGGCGTGTAGAGAGGAGGAGGAAACGGTGGAACACCTGATACTTGCTTGTAAACAACTTCACCCTGCAGTTGAATCTAACGGGGAACTATTCAAAGCCCTGGGTTTTAAAGACAGTGAAAGTAGAATAGACTTTGAACAGGTAGAAATAACTAAACGGAGGCTATCTGATTGGTGGACAATATCAACGCAAAAGTAAAGGAGTAAATACATAGGTATGCATGCATATAGAACCATTAAAGGCTAGGTGGCGCGCGCCGCCGCCGCCCGATTCAAAGGGTTGAGCCACAATCATCCATCCATCCATCCATCCATCCATCGACGCGCCGCCTATTAGCGTGGATAGGCGGCGCGTCGAATGGATGGATGGATGATTGAGGCTCAACCCTTTGAATCGGGCGGCGGCGGCGCGCGCCACCTAGCCTTTAATGGTTCTATATGCATGCATACCTATGTATTTACTCCTTTACTTTTGCGTTGATATTATCCACCAATCAGATAGTCTCCGTTTAGTTATTTCTACCTGTTCAAAGTCTATTCTACTTTCACTGTCTTTAAAACCCAAAGCTTTGAATAGTTCCCCGTTAGATTCAACTGCAGGGTGAAGTTGTTTACAAGCAAGTATCAGGTGTTCAGCCGTTTCCTCCTCTCCACACGCCTCGCACACCAAATCTATCTCCTGGTATCTGGCTCGGTACGTTTTAGTCCGCAGTACACCTGTCCTGGCTTCACACAACAATGAGCTTCCCTTAGAGTTATCGTAAATATCTTCTTTGGCTATTTCTTGATTAAACGTCCTGTATGTCTCCAATGCCGATTTGGTTTGCATCTCTGTACTCCACATACCCCTCTCTGTATCCTTAACCTTTTTCTTGACGGATGATTCCTTACTTGTCCCCCCGCTACTGCCCAAGTATTTGCTTGTCAATTTTCTAGTTCGCTTCCTCCACCTCGTGTCAACATTCCTCGTGTATAAGTAACTGAAAACCTTCCTAGCCCACCGAATTTCCCCCATTTTTCTCAATCGCTCCTCAAATGCTACCTTGCTACTAGCCTCTCTACCCTCGAAAGAAGACCATCCCAGATCCCCTTGCACTCCAAGATTTGGTGTCTTGCCATGTGCTCCCAGAGCGAGCCTACCCACATAACGTTGCCTAATTTCCAACTGTTGCCGGGTCTCTGTTCTAATACATAGAACTGCATTGGCAAAAGTCAGGCCTGGTACCATTACCCCCTTCCATATCCCTCGTACTACCTCGTACCTATTGTAGTTCCACAGTGCCCTACTCTTCATAATCGCTGCACTTCTGTTACCTTTAGTCGTTAGATATTTTTCGTACTCTGTCAGATACTCAATGCCATTATTTATCCACACCCCAAGGTACTTGTATTTATCGACTATCTCCAGTGTGGCCTCCTGTATCTTATGCTCGCCGCAAATGTTATCGTTAAAAATCATGACTGCTGATTTTTCTTTGCTAAACTTCAAGCCTAATCTGTCTCCTTCTGTACCACATATGTCCATTAATTCCTGCAGATCTTCTGCATTGTCAGCCATTAATACAATATCATCCGCGTACACCAGTCCTGGTAATGACTGTTCAATCAATTTTCCTTGTTTGAAAAATGATAGGTTGAAGCCGAGTCCGCTTTGCTGTATTTTGGCCTCTAAACCTTGTAGGTACAGCATAAACATCAGAGGTGACAATGGGCACTCCTGCCTAAGCCCCCGCCGAATCATTACAGGCTCCGAAACCTGCTTTTCACATTGTATAATCACCCGGTTACCTTTATAGATATCTTTTAAGAAATTGGTTACTCCATCTTGCACTCCTAAAGTTTCCAGAATTCCCCACAAGCCCTCTTGAAGTACACTGTCATAGGCTCCCTTGATGTCCAAAAAAGCCAGCCATAGGGGTGTGTTCCTTTTCAGCTATTTCAATGCACTGTGTTAGCGAGAACAGATTGTCTTCTAGCCTCCTATGCTCCCGGAACCCATTTTGTAGCTCTCCAAGTACCCCCTCGTTCTCTACCCATGCCTGCAGTCTGTCCTTTATAATCTGCATAACCACCCTGTAAACCACTGACGTCACTGTTATAGGCCGGAAATTATATATCATTCTCATCCTACTTAGCCTCCATTCGTCAGGTACTTTACCATCCACTAGCATTTTGCTCACCACCTCCCTCAATGCTTTCTTAGATTTCGGTCCCAATTTCGTTAACATAATTGGAATACCATCGGGGCCTGCCGATGTGCTACTTGGTACCCTCTTCTCAGCCCTTTCCCACTCTTTTTGTCCAAGCGAAAGCAGTGGGTTGACCGGGCTATCCCTCTCCGACGTACTGCATGTACCATTTCTCTGTTTTGTAAATTTTTCCATCATGGTTCCTATATGCTCCATTGCCTCCTCTCCTTCTAACCGAGTACCTTGAGCTGTTACTATATACCTCTGCTCTAGGCTTATCCTATTACCCAAGGAGTTCAGATGTTGCCAGAATTTTCTAGCTGCCTGTTTATCTTTTTTATTGCTTATTTTTGACAGCCATTGGGACCCTTTTGTCTTGATTTTCTCGTTGATCAAATAGGATGCTTCCCTTTTGCATTTTATGTAGTTTACCCATTTCCTCTCTACTTCTGCTTCAGGTTCTCCCTTACTTTTGGTATACCTGTGTTCCCTGGAGGCTTCCTGACGTTTCTTTATATTGTTTTCCTGACTCGCGCCTTACCTAGCTCACGCTCAAATAGTCTCATTAACTTTGGGTAAGTCCAATCAGTTTCAGTACCTTCTGATATTTCCTCTTCAATTTGTTTGGCCGCTATTTCCACTTGGTCTTCTGAGTAAAAAATCACATCTGGCATTTCCTCGCGCGTCGTTCGTGCTTTAGTTTCCCTCTTAAAACTCAACTTGATACGTTTGTGGTCGCTACCTATACTTCGGGAGCCCTGTTCATCTATAATCATGGCTTCTGATCTATCGTACATCCTATGTGACATTAACGCATAATCTATTGTCGAGTGTCGACCCCCTACCTCCCATGTTATGATCCCGTCACACTTTTCAGTAGAGTTACAGACAACTAAGTTAAGCCTCTCACACATATCCAGCAGCATGTTACCTGTGGAGTCTGTGTACCCATCCATATCTTCAACATGCGCATTCATGTCTCCTAATACAACTACTTCACATCATTTTCCTAGCTCATTGATGTCCGCTGCTATACAGTCCAACATTTTTTTTTTCCTCTTTAGCATTTGATCCTGTCCAAAGGTATACAAAGCCTAGAAGTGTTTTCGCCCCTGCTACTTTTCCTTTTAGCCATAAATGCTCCTTGCATTCCTGATTGGCCCTTTGCCAATTTGTATTTTTATGAATGAGTGCTCCAATTCCCCCACCCTTTCTGCTACCCTGCACTCTGTTGCAGTATTCCCATGCATAATCAGGGTTACAGGGCGGTTGTTCCATGTCCCTAAGATGTGTCTCTACAAACCCATAAACCATTAAGTTCTCCTGCCTTAGTTGTTCTTCGATTTCCTCCCATTTTAGCCTATTTCTGCCACCTTGCATGTTAATGAACCCTATGTATGACTTAATTTGGCTCTTGCGCTTATTCCTGTCACCTCTACTACAGTACCAATGTTTGCGTGTTTGTGGCTCCTGCCTCGAATCGTCCACGCCTACACTGCTTCTTTCAGGGCTCTGGGTCCCCCTAAAGAAGCTGTTGCCTGGCGACCCATCCTGCCCCCTATCCTTTTTCCAGTGGCGCCACTGTAGTGAATGCCATCCTGCACAAAAGGCCGGAAGCCGGTTCCGTACACGTCCCTGTTGACCTCCATCACGCTGTATCCGAGTCGTCCGCTCAGACTCCTAATGACCCGATTGGCCTCAACCACCCTCCTTTCTACCTGGTAAGCCTGGCCCTGGACCTCTGGCATAGTGCATATGGTCACATGCACCCTCCCGGAGGCCTCTCTAAGCTTACTCAGCCCAGTCTCAATGTGCCTCTCAAGGCCCTGGCTTCTCCCCTTAAGCACGTCATTGAGCCCAGAATACATAATGACCAAGCTGTCGCTCTCCGTGCTGACCCCAACTACTTCCCGCGCATTGGTCATTGCTTCCGCCATGCCCTTGCCCGCTTGCGCCTCCACCTGTACTCGCCCGTCCGCCTTCACTCTCGCCATCACGCCCTGTTCGGCCCTCCCCACATTGGAGTCCCCTATCACCAGGACCCTTCTGCGTGCAAACCGTTCGACTGCAGCCTGTGTCCGCTGCCCCTCCCTTTGCGCCCGCTGGCGCCCCTGTGGCTGCAGCGTCGCCTCACTCGGGGCGCGTTGTGCAGCTTCACTATAACCACGCCGTTTCACCGGCGGCGAGCTGACGACGGCTTGCTCTGGCTCCCTGCCTCCCACTTCGCCTGTAGGGTCTACCCTACTTTCTGAGTTTTTGCCAACATTTTGATGTCCTGACCCGACCTTCTCCGCTGCCCGCGTCTCCAGCGCGTCGAGCCGCCTTTCCAGTTCGGCGCTCCTTTCTTTTTCTTCAAGCTCGGCCACGGTCCTAACTGCGCGGCCTGGGCCGCCTCCACCTTGACGAAATTGTCAACTTTCGCCTGCAGTGCTACCCGCTTCGCCTGTTCCTCCCTCAGGTCTGCCTTAAGCTCGTCGAACTTAGCCGCCCAATTCCCTTCCAGTTTTTGGACGGCTTCCCTGACGCCCTCGCACGACCTGCACGTGAAGCTAGACCCCTCTGCGTCTGCTAAATTCTGGAACTTAGTTTCGTCGAGGAAGCACCATCGCAGGCACTCGTCGCACTGCACTTGCTCCCCGTCCCCCACGGCCTTCCCGTTCTTCGATTTCATCGCTAGGCCTACGTCCCTAGGCCCAACGAGGAAGTTCGCCAAATCACTCAAGCAAAGCCGACCTCGACCGCTATCCCAAACTAAAATATATAAATTATCACTCCCTACTCAATGTAAGAATCCGAGGAGCTAGCTGAAAGAATTAACTAAGCCTATCAATAGGACGGTCCCTCCTACCAACTAGGCCTAACGGGGGAGCCGCCAGACCTAGACAAAGCCGGTACGTTTGCTACTCTTACCAAGAATTCAAAATTTGCGCCCCTACTCCATGTAAAAGAAAACACTTCTAAACAGTAGCTAATAAAGATAAAAGAGTACTTAGCTACGAACGAAGTCGCTGAAGCCTCGACCACAGGAGCGTCCGTGAGCCGCCGTAACGAGCACCGAACGAACCGAACGAAAAATTCGTTCGGTTCGGAACGAAAAGAGTGCGTTGCAAGCCGCCCTGGCGATGAAACGCGGCATATTCCAGCCTATCGACCAGACGACACACCGTACTATAGTTCGTATGTTTCCGTTTTCGCGCCGCTTCAAGTGGACACTTTTCGTAAAGAAGCTAGCGCCATCAAGTGAAGGAATGCCGAAAGAAGCTTTTTAAGCTTTACATATTTTCACAGTGTGTCGCGGCGAGCACGTGATTATTTAACGGTTGCGCCGTGATTCGTTGTCATGCTTGCGTGGCAGCCTGCCTCGCAAATCTCGCAGCTATGGCTCCGGTCGTGCTGCGCTATGGTTTCGGAAGTATTAGTTGGCATGAAGACATTCCATATTTCTCTGGCTAGACATAAAAAATTCTGATGTTACTTCGCCACAGCAGTCAATTGAGAAGAAAGCTTTATCGCATCAGCTGACTATTACTATGGCGTATGGAATGGGGCAGTGTGTCGTCCATGGTGTCGTCCATACGGAAAAACAATGGGAGAACTGGGGACGCTTCTGCGATGGCGCCACCAGCAGGGCGCTGCGATCGACCGGCGTGCCTAGCGCGCGAAATTTAAACAAGTTGTGCAAAGCTTTCCGTATTTATAGACTAAAACGCTCTTAAAACACAGCTGAAATTCTGATAATTTGCAAAAAAATAAATAATACAAACTGTTAAGAGGAAGCTTTAGCTCGGGTGCTCCTATCTAAATACATGTAAACGGAGAATTCGTTTTTCTTGGCAACCACTGCACCAAATTTGACGAGGTTTGTTGCATATAAAAGAAAAACTTAAACTCTAGTGACCGCTGGTTTCGAATTTTTGATTTAGGTCATTAATTTATTATTAAAAATGGGAAAAAAATCGAAAATTTTTAATAAACGAAACTATGAAGTTTACAACTCTAACTCAACGAGAAATGATAATACAATTCCGTGAATTGTATCTAATAGCACATCTGAAGCGGACAAAATTAATATGTTACACATGAATATAAAAAAATTTTAGTAGTAGGGAAATACAACTTTTGCAGAACCCTTGTTACCAACGTAACAAATGCACGTATGATGTGAAATGACATATCGAATTTGTCCGCTTTGAATGGTCTAATGGATGCCGTTTACACAACCGCGATATCAGTTCTTTATGCAGAACTATGAATTTGTAAACATCGTGCTTCTATTTTTTTTCAAACGGTCAAATAGTTGAAAATCGTTTTAAGGAAATTCAAGCCCTAAATCAAAATTTCGCTTCCAACAGTCACTAGAATATAACTCTTTCAAATGCAACAAATTTCATTAAAATCGGTCCAGGGGTTATCTCATAAAAACGTTTTTGCGTTTTACATGCATTTGAATAGGCCGCGTCGGAGTTGGGCCCGAGCTAAACTTTCCTCTAACGCCGTCTATGCTTGCACGTTTCCGACCACAGATCATGCAGTGTTCCTGATCGTCTGCTCAGCCAATGGCTCAGCGTTTCGGTTGCAGAAGACAAACAAACACTTGTCTTCTCGTTCCGTTCGGTAAGCACGAATATGCTTTTAGTATTTCGAAAGACACGACAATGAAAAGCCCGGAAAGAGCACCTGCACTGTGCCTGGTCGCTTTCACGGGATTCCTTTCATTTTGTATCAGCTAGAAAAGCGGTCGCCAGGTTTCACTGAAAAAAAATACTGCTGTGTGACGAATGCAGCCGCTAACGTCTAGATATTTCGCTCTGTAAAAGGGCGCCGAAGGGCAATACAGCCAATGTTCTCAATGTGCTCGACCTGAAGCAGCCCAGAGTTGTTGTGATCGTTATGCAGGAACCTCAATGCTCGCTCGCTCGCTCGCTCGCTCGCTCGCGCGCGCGCGCACACACACACACACACACACACACACACACACACACACACACACACACACACACACACACACACACACACACACACACACACACACACACACACACACACACACACACACACGCACACACACGCACACACACACACACGCACACACACACACACGCGCGCGCGCGCGCGCAAAGTACATTGTTAAGGACGGCCCGCTGACGTGCAAGTTTTGCCAGCCAGTTGCGACAGTGGGCGTCAACTTTTCCTGGAACGCCACCACAAACCTCTAGCCATGGCGTCACTAAGTCGACTGTGTGTGAACAATACGCGCGTCCTCGACTCTCCGTCGCTGGAGCCAAGATGAGTTCGACAAGCAGGCTTTGTGCCTGAACCCGCCACTGCCGCCCTGGTCTGCCATGAACGAGGGAGTCCCCGAGGGAACGTAGTTCAAGGCCCCTTGAGAGGACGCTAGGGGGCGCGATGTAGAGAAGTCGCCTTCACACGGAGCTCCGACGTAAATGTCCATATCTTGGGAAGTTTAAGCCCTAAAGTGAAAATTCAAGAACGAGAAGAACCGCGAACACCAGGCGGTCACGGAACTACCGCCGTCACCACGGTAGGAGCACTTATCTACTCTCTGCAAGAGTTTGAATTTTCGAGGCGGCGACGCCGCCAGCTAAGCTTAACGCCTAGGGAACGCAACGGCGCAGCAACTCGCATAGCTGCTGCGCCGGCCCAAGCACGATGCAACCACGGGCAGCGGCTGCAGCGTCGGCGGAGACGCCGGCAGAAGAGAAAAACGCTGAGGGAACGCAACGGCATAGCAGCTCGCACAGTTGCTGCTCCGGCCCAAGCATGACGCAGCCACGGGTAGCGGTTGCAGCGTCGGCGGGGACGCCGGCAGAAGAGCGAAGAAACGGAGTCGCAACAGCTGCGGAAACTGCCGGAAGGGGCATCCAGCCAACGTCCTCGGATGGAAATCATGCAGAAAGAAGACCTCTCCACGCAGGTGAGGAGGAAGGAGAGAAAATGGACGTCGGCGCTTTCGCCGATAAAGAAGAAACCCAAGAGGGATGGTGCCGCTCTATAGGCGGCAGATACGTCCCGGAGGAGAAGGTGGAAGAAGTATTAGCAAGAAGAAGGGAACGAAAACCCCTAAACCTGAAGAAAAACAAGGCCATGGCAGAGAGGACGGTAGACAAGCTTCAAGTTCGCCTGCCATCGGGCACAGAGAAGATTGTCCTACGACCAGCAGGAGGAATCGACAGCCTAAAGAAGAAGCTGGGGGTTCTCGCCGGAAACGCCATCCTGGAGGCGGCCGGGCTACTCCCCATGGCAGAAGAGGACATTGTCTTCAACAAGAACAACCAAACAATCTTAATATCAACCCCGAACAAGGAAAGGGCAGAGGCTTTCGCCAAAATCAAGAACATCCGAGCCGGAAAAGAAGATATCGAAATGACTGCCCATCCGGCGGTGCCCGAGGGGGGCAAAGGCGTCATCTACGGAATTAACCTAGAGCTGACGGAAGAACAAATACACAGGGCGTTGGACAACCCACGGAACCCAACGTATACGGCAGTAAGAAGACTAGGAAGAACATCCGAGTCGGTCATCATTAACTTCAAAGATCTGGAAGTACCGAGGGCCGTAAAATTTTTCAGTCAATGGATTCCATGTCACCTATATAAGAAAAAGTACGACGTGTGCTACGCATGCGGCAAGATTGGACACAGGCAAGACGTCTGTCCAGATCCAACAACCACCCGCTGCAGGGGCTGCGGGCTAAGAAATCAGCCGGAGGATCACGCCTGCGAGCCGAAGTGCCTCCTCTGCGGGAAGAAGCATCAGTTAGGGGATCCGACATGCAGGGAACTCTACAGGAAGCCCCACTGGGTTAAACAACGCGACGCGGCCCGGGCCGAGGCCAAGGCCGAACAAGAAAAGGGAGGAGCGACCGCGGGCAGAAGCAGGCCGACAACGAGGGTCACGCTACCGCCTGCGGCGAAAAAGCAACGATCCGAGTCCAGGGACAGAAGTGCATCCAGACCGCAACCCAGGGACGACCAGACCAACTGGCCAGGCCTCCAGAAACCAGGGGACAAGAGGACCCACTCTGGTATGCCTGTCAGCTTCGCAAGCGTGGTCTCCCAAGGTAGGACACCAGAATTAGAGGCACAGGCCAGTTTATTTAAGAAAGAAATAGAAAAGAGAGATGAGGAAAATCGCCAATTAAGAGAAATAATCAAAACCCTAACCAAAACAGTAAACCAACTCAAAGAGCAAGTTGGGCAGCTAACGAACCCAACAGTGCGAGCTACGCAGGCGGCGCCAACAAGGCCGCTTACCCCAGTCCAGAGAGTAGCCGTCCCCGAGACGCAGGACGAGGGTAGCATGGTGGTAGATACGGTAGGCACCGCAAAAAGGAAGGCAGAGGGGCACGAGACGCCTCCACCCGAGAGAAGAAAAAAGATGAACAGAAAGATTAACGAAGATGAACTAGAGGCGCGCCTCAAGGAACACGAGGAAAGCATGCTAACCAAATTAAGCGTTATCATAGATAAGAAAATACAGGCTATATCAAATCATATGGACGCACTTCTGACCGTGCTAGGAGGCGAAAAACGAGCTCATCCTGATCCCGAGCCTCCCTCGAGCCTGGAAGCCCCGTTCTCTTCCTCATCATGGCCAGGACAGGAACTATAATTTGGCAGTGGAACTGCAGGGGTTTCAAAAAGAAAAAGGCGTTGCTGCAACAGCACATTCTAAATCAAGGAGAGCCTCCGCTTGCCGTGGCGTTACAAGAAACGGGCAAACCTCCAGTCAAAATTTCAGGGTACCGCACATTCGACAACGGAAGAGGGGAAAGATCTAGAGTAGCCACCCTAGTTAAGAATAACATAGCGGTAATTGAACACGATGCGAGTACGGACGAAGTGGAGGCCGTGCTCGTAGAAATCCTTACCGGCAAAAAGAATAGGGGAAGCATATTTGTCCTGAACGCATACAGCCCCCCTCGTCACAACAAGGCACAGTTCGAGGCCACATTTAAGAAAGCGCTGAGGGCAGCAAAATCGTGCCCCCTACTCGTATTAGGGGACTTTAATGCAAAGCATCACGAATGGGGCTACACCAAAATCGACAGGAAAGGTAGAATGCTGTGGGAAGCAATTCAGAACACAGGACTCTCGCTACTAACGGACCCGAACGAGCCTACCAGAACGGGTAACAGCATCTGCTGTGACACAACACCAGACCTAACACTAGGCCACAGGACGGGCAAAACATCTTGGAAGAACACGGGCAAAAACCTCGGCAGCGATCACTTTATAATCGAAATACAGATTGATAGGAAACTAGGGGTTCCCGTACATAAGCCAAAGCAGGCCACCGCAACTGACTGGAATAAATTCAGGGCTATCAGATCAACAGCAGACTTAGGCGTTATCGGAGACATAACAGAGTGGACCTCAACCGTCGTCTCACACGTAAAACAGGCCACCGAAACGGTAGAAGGAGATGAGCTCCCATTCAGATTAGACAACAAGCTTAGAAATATGTGGAATCGAAAAACAACCCTCCAGAATAAGCTAAAGCGCCAGAAATGGAACCGGAACCTAAGGAAGAAAATAGCCGAGCACAATAAAGAAATAGAGAGCTACGCCTTCAAAGTAGAAGAGAAAAGGTGGGATCAAAAATGCGACGAGCTAGAGAAGAATATGAGCCGTCCCAACACTTGGCAGATGCTGCGCCACCTCATAGACCCCACCAACACCAAAACCCACGCCAACATAGAACAAATCAAGGCGAGATACAAATTTGACGGAACTGATGAAGAGCTCATCGACCGACTTAAAGAAATTTATATAGGCCCCGCATGCCCGGCAGCGGATAAAGAATATCGGGGATCGGAGAATCCGCTATTGGACGAACCGATTCTAGTTGCAGAGGTCAGAGCCGCGCTCTTTGATTTAAAAAGGAACACAGCCCCTGGCCCAGACAAAATCACCTACGGTATGCTAAGGAACTTAGACGACGACTCTATAGTTCACCTGACAGCTTATCTGAACAAAGTGTGGGAATCAGGGGAAGTCCCTAAAGACTGGAAACACGCCAACATCATTTTAATCCACAAGAAGGGCAAAATTCCGGGTATTGAAAATCTCAGGCCAATTTCACTGACCTCGTGTCTAGGCAAATTAATGGAGAAGGTAATTCAGACGCGACTAACTCGATTCGCGGAAGAAAACAGCATCTGGCCTCACGAGATGGTAGGTTTCAGACCGCAGCTTAGCGCTCAAGATACCATGCTAAGGCTCCAACACGATATTATAGACAAACGAAAGACCAAAGATACGAGAGCAATATTGGGCATAGACTTAACCAAAGCGTTTGATAATGTCAGCCACTCGGCCATCCTCGACAGCCTGTCAGATCTTAACGTAGGGAAGAGGACCTTCGCCTACGTAAAATCTTTTCTCAAGGACAGAACAGCGACCCTGCACATGCAGAGCCTCAGCTCAGAAGAGATCAAATTAGGAAACAGGGGCACCCCTCAAGGAGCCATCCTATCCCCCTTCCTATTTAATTTAGTAATGAAAGACCTCCCGGGCAAGTTAGGAAGGATCGAAGGACTAAAGACGAGCGTCTACGCAGACGACGTCAACGTTTGGCTCAATGAGGGCAGCGATGCGTCTATCGAAGAAAGGCTCCAGCGGGCAGCCGACATCATAGACTTACATGCCAAAAGTAAAGGGCTGAGCTGCTCCCCGACGAAGTCGGAACTACTAATCATCAGGCCCAGGACGAGGACAAACAACGTATCTCCTCCCAAAATCTCGATAGACTTAGACGGGAAAGAAATTCCACAAGTAGATGAGATCCGAATTCTGGGCATGCTCATAAGCAAAACAGGAAACAATCACACGACTATAGCTAAGCTAGACACGCACGCGAACCAAGTGGTAAGCATCATTAGAAGAATCTCGGCCAGAGGCAGAGGGCTAAAGGAGAAGAACAAGTTAAGGCTAGCCCAGGCCTTCATCTTCAGTCGGATCTGTTACTCAACCCCATTCCTTAACATCAAAAAAGTAGAAAGAAACAAGTTAGACGTCATAATAAGGAAATGCACAAAACGGGCACTGGGACTACCAATCTCGACCTCAACTGAAGCACTAGAGGGAATGGGAGTGCATAACACATGGCAGGAGTTAGCGGAAGCGACGAGAACGGCACAACTCGAACGCCTGAGTCTAACCGAGACAGGACAGCAGATTCTAAACTGGGTAGGGCTACAAGCAAACAGAGGAACGAAATACCAGACGTTCCACATTGAGTCGAAAATTAGGAAAGCCCTCACGGTCGCACCGATACCTAAGAACATGCACCCACAACACGATCAGGAAAGACGCCAGCACAGAGCCAAACACTTGGCAACAAAGCTAAGCAGAATGCCACCCGAGACGGTTGCCTTCACAGACGCCGCCCTTGGCGGAGATGGAAGCTCCGTCTCAGTGGTAGTCGACGGGTCCGGCGCAGAACAGGGCGCGATATATACGAGCGGAGTAGACGCCACGGCAGCGGAGGAAGCAGCCATCGCCCTAGCGTGCGTTAGTACGGACGCGAGGGTGATCGTTAGCGACAGCAAATCGGCAGTAAGGAATTTCTGCAAAGGCAAAATATCAGACTACGCGTACAGCATAATATCGAAAGGTAACATAGACAGAGGGATCACCATAACCTGGGCCCCCGCTCACTCCAACATACCAGGAAACGAAGCCGCCAACGCCCTCGCCCGAGCGCTCATTATCCGGGGGGGACGGCAGCCTCAACCTAACTTTAAGGTCGAGACGCTCGCGACCTACCACGAGGTCACAGAGCACTACAGATTAGGACGTCGGAAATATCCACTCCCGGATAGGTCCCTCACGTCCGCAGAGGCAGTCACCTGGCGCCGCCTGCAAGCCAAAAACCACATGTCTCCCAGATGGAGATATCTCACGCAAACGGGAAACCCGGAGGACCAATTCTGCAGATTCTGCGATAAAATAGGAACCCTAAGACATATCCTATGGGAGTGCAGCTACTGCCCAGGATATAATTTATTCAAGGACGAAGAAGCATGGGAGACCGCGCTTCATAGCGAAGACCCGGCGGTACAGGCCAACATTGTCCGTCTGGCAGCCGAAGCGGCAAACCGCTTCGTCTACTAACACCTGCCCCTTAGGGTGACATCGGGCTCCCTGGACGCCTACGAGCGGTACCGGAGCTCCGGTGTCACCCATTACGGACAATAAAAGTTTTCTCACTCACTCACTCGAGGCCCCTTCCCACGCGCCGTTCAAGACGCAAGACAATGGGCAACCGGCGGGCGCGCCGCGGGGGTCAGCTCGGGGAATAAAAGGCACCTATCCTGACGTAAACCCCCGAGTTCTACGAAGTCCGTCTGACGTCGGTTGAGGACCGTGAACCTGTGCGGAAGTGTGTGTGTGTAATCCCTCGCGCAGAGAGGCGACTTGTTTACGATGATGGTCGAACGTTTCCCTCAACTTGGGATCGAGGGAGGATCGAGTGTTTATAAACCGCTGTTGTGCGGCTGCTCAGTGTACTTTCTCTCGCAGTCATGCTAGACTGATGAACTGCGTCGTCCTTATGTGGATACTGTAAATAAACCCATACTCCTCGTTCTCGATTAGAAGCAGTCCTCCCCTTCAACAACGTCCTTAGCGTGGATAAGTTGGACGACGGCATGGGCCAGCTACCTTCTAATTCGTGCCCGACTCCAATCTTGACAACTGATTACGAGCGATGGGATTGAGCCCCCAATCCTTACGCTTGTCGTGCACATAAAGAATGTGCGAACGCGGCAGGAAAAACCACAGCAAGCAGTCCGCGAGCTCCAAACGTACATGCATGACCTCCGCGACAAGCATAACTGCCAATCCGGAGGCCCTGGGTTGCACCATTAGTTTTCCTCTTGCCAGCAATGACTCCAGGCTGCAACGACAGATGGCGCTGCAGTAGACCGGCGTGAAGGTTGGTTTGGATTTTTTGGCGAATGGACGTGCTTTTCGGGGCTCCGTGGCGGCGACGAAATCATAAGTTTTTGTGCATGCTTTGAGCTTGCTTCTGTTTTTGATTTGCTGATTTTTTGCTTTTAAATAGTAATTGGGTGGTTTTTCTTTTTTTTTCTTTTTTTGTCTCTTGTATTTCGGGTGCGCTGGTGTTTCGTGCACATATGGTTTTGCAGGATTGTTAGAGCGTCCTTTCGCGCCAAGTGCTTCAACACGTGGCAGCCGGTTGGGACGTTGAGTGTTTGTAGTCTTTAAATGGTAGCTTGGAGGTGGCAAGATTAAAGGGCCCCTGAAACGGTTCGGACAAATTTTGTAGACGCGTAGTGTACAGCTTAAGTAAAACATTCTCACCACAATTTAAGTGAAGCGTTACGTATTAATGGAGCTACAAGCGATTAGAAGCTACCCTCCTCCCTAGCCATGCTTTTCCTCCTCAACTCGTTCGCCGAGCGAGTGGGGCTAAGCTCCGCCTTCACTGGTTCAGCGTCACGATGCGACGTCACATCGTCCACTTCCGGTTGTTTTGGAGCCCGCCCCCGCCCGCGCGAGACCGCTCCGCTAGCCGCTTGGCCGTCGACCCCAAGCGAGAGCTATCGAAGCAGCGTGCGTTGCGAGCATTCTGTCGTAGCGCCGAACGTGTCTTGAATTCCGGTAACCACAGGCAAGCTGGTCATTTCGGCAAATGACTGTAGGCATAAACTCAAGCTGATGAAGGAACGTTAGCGTAGACGTACGTGAGCGGCCTGATCGGTCAGCACGGTCCATACACTTGTTGGTGCAGCGTTTAACCAGCCAAACAAAGCGCTAATATTGCTCTAACCAAGTGTAAAACATTTTAAACATTTATAAAAACAACGTGTTCATGATTACACTCCTGCGAAAAATACACACCAGCAGCAAAGAAGAATACACTTCGTTGCTGCTACTGTGTATGGTTGAGCTCTGTGCCACCAGGTGGCTGCACCGTGCAGACCATTCGCATTTGCCCTTCTGCTCATCTCATGGCTCATCCCGTTACGGCAAAGTCAAGCGGCCAGACTCTGTCCCCTTGCGCTTGCGTTTTCCCTAATACCGGACTCGGGAAACGCTATTGCGTTAGTAATCTTCCGGTGTAAAGTGACGGCCACAAACGCGCAAATCCTGGCACCGATCGGATAGCGGCAGTCCGATGCGCAGCAGCCAGTTCGCTCGTACGCTGCCTTGCAGAGGGACACGATGTCGCAGCTTGACATATTGCCAGTCGCTACGTTTGCAGTCCACAAGGCAACAGTCAAATCATAGTGCTCGCGAAAAGACTGAGACCGACTCTGACCGCGGAGCTCTCTTCAAAATGGAGTACGTTGTAACACAAGCAGACGACACATGCTGTGTGCCGGAAGTGCTTAAGTGTACTGAAAAATTATTCTTGTGCATCCTCTTTATGTTACTTTCTTTTCATAAAAACAAATTAACTAACATTCCAACTATTACGAAGATCATTTGTTTACCATAAAGTTGGAAAAATTATCGATCACGCGCCCTTGTCAGCCAATCGGATAGCTCGCCCCACTGACGTCGTATGGGTGATTTCGGTCATATGGGTAGGGGCGGCTTAAAATTCCGCCGAGCAGTGCGCTGCGATCGGCAGCGATGTGCATATTTAAAACCTTATAATAAATTACACGCTTTACGCGGAGCACTTAGCTGTGCCAATTAATGATCAGAAGCACCTACTCTAACGACTCAATACGTTTGTAGAAAATCGTCAAAAGCGTTTCAGGGTCCCTTTAATAGCTATTAGGTGGTTTTACTGTGCGTGTTTTATGCGAAGCATATTAACGTAGGTTTCGGGCCTACGCGCGACGCCCGGCGGTGGCCACCATTGACCCTCAAGTAGACCTTCAAGTAGGTCACGTGACATGACGTCACGTGATGACGTCACACAGGCTGCAGATGGGGCCTCATATCGCGCCGTCGGTCGCCTCCCGGCGGTGGCCACCATTGACCTTCAAGTGACCTTCAAGTAGGTCACGTGACATACCGGCTGCAGATGGGGCCTCATATCGCGCCGTCGGTCGCCTCCCGGCGGTGGCCACCAATGACCCTGAAATGAGATCACATGTGACGTCACGTGATGACGTCACACCGGCTGCAGATGGGGCCTCATATCGCGCCGTCGGACGTCGCCCGGCGGAGGCCTCCACGCTTCGGTTCGCGCTGTCGCGCGCGACGCGGCGGCGGCGCCACCATCGCTGCATCACGTGATATGTGACGTCACGCCAGGGATGAAGCGGCGCGCGCCCGCCGTCGCGTCAGTCTCTGTGCCCGCAACCGCGCCAGCGTCTTTGCGCCGGGCGTGTATGCGGTCAAGATGCCTCCAAACGTTAAGGATATGCTAAGGTTAAGCCCAGTGGATGCTTCGCATCCACTGGGCTTAACCTTGATAAGCCTCCAATTTTTTGGTAGGAAAGTGAAAGCGTGGCCGCGTGGTTGAGCGCGTGCGAGAGCGTGTCATACCTGCGGTCTCCGCGGCTTGATTGCTTTGGAAACAGTGCTGAAACAGTGCTTTGCGACATTTTGAGGATTTGGATCCTGTGCGTATCGGTTCTGGCTAAAAGGCACGTGCTCTGCACTGATATAGTGGTATGGTATTGTAGTATTTGCATCAGTAATAGCATTATTATAGTATTATAGTATTTGCAAAAAGCCGTGCAATACATGGCGAGAAAGCCGGTAAAGAAGGCAGTGCGCGGGGGGTCCCTCAAGGCAGATGCGGATACGGATGAGAATGGAGAAGGCATCGAACCAACCGGCACACAATGTGATGTCGATACTAGGCTGCAGAAAATGGAGGCTTTCCAGGAAGAGCTTGTCAAACAGGTGCAAAAGCTCAAAAATGAGCTAAAAAGGGAGCGTGATGCACGGAAGGAAGTTGAAAAGACACTTGAAGCAGCCGAGGAAAAGCTGAACAGGGCCGCCATTGTGAACGAGTATGTGCGTGACTATGGAACGCAGACCTCCGACGCGACAGGCGAGGGAGTGTCACCAGGGTACGTGGAATTCGAGCGGCGTGATGAAGGGTTAGCTGGAAAGAGCGGCAGCTACCACGAGGCCGCCGCGCGGAAAATGCAGTCGCCCAAGGGACAATGCCCCTTGACGAGTTCGAATCACGCGGAAACGGGCAAACGGAAGCAGGGAGAAGTACGAGAGTGAAAGGGTGATTATCGCCGGCGACTCAAACATGGCTAGTTGCTCAAAAGCAATTATGGAGAGGGTGAAAGGCGATAAAAGAGTGGCGGTAGGAACCTTTCCAGGGCGGACACTGGGTTCGGTCATGGAGCGAGCAAAAGCTCGCGGAAAATGCCCACGTGCGCAACCTTGTCATAGTAGCAGGTGGGCTAAATGACGTCCTGAACAGCAAAGGGACAGGACTAGCCCAGCGCTTGGCGAAGGGGGTGGACGACTTGCGCGAGCTATCCCCTCAGGTGCAGATCGTGGTGTGCACGGTGCTGGAGGTGCCTGTATGTGACAGGTACAAAGAGCCGTAATGGCTGCTAATGAGACAATATGGGAAATGAGCCGAGAGAAAGGCTTCGAGGTGGTCGAAGTAAACGGGGAAGTGAGAAGGTGTGGTGGTTTTAAATGAGACGGGATCCGCTTCAATTACAGGCTGGCACAAGAAGTGGGCGGGCGAATTGGTGGTCGCGCTGTTGCTTTTTTAGGGGGCCCGCGGGCGCTCAGGAGGCCAGAGTAGATAGTAATGAAAAAGGTCCCCTTCGGGAACCTCAGAAGAGCATCGCCGTCGATAGCAAGAAAAGGAGGAAAGCAAGAAAGAGAGCTCGCCATGGAATAGGTTACATAAACATGCAGGGCGGCAGAAGAAAGGAAAAGTGGGCAGAGATTGAGGAGCAGTTAAATAGAGAACAAATAGGGGTGTATGCGGTTACAGAAACGCACCTTAGAGACTCAGAAGAGCCGCCAGTTATTGAGAATTATGTTTGGGAAGGGTGCAACAGAACTAAGTAGGAAAGAAAGGGAGGGGAAGTCGAAATGCTCATCCATCAGGGAGCCAAATGGAAAAGAGTAAATTCAAAATGTCAAGAACATCTTTGGTATCAGGTACAATGAGTGGGAAAAAAACATGGCTGGGCGTTACGTATTTGTGGACAGGAAATAATTGCACAGAGAAGAATAAAGAGTTAGTGGAATGCACAAGGGCTGATATTGAGGGTTTCGGGAATGGTGCTGAAATTTTCCCATTAGGACATGAATGCCCACATACAGGATTTAGATTGCCATACCGACAACAACGGGAGGTCAATGCTAGACCTTTGTGAGCAACATAACCTTGTTATCGTGAATACGGGGCCTAAGTGTGAAGGGCAGATCACGTGGGAAGTGGGAAACCGGCAATCAACCATTGATTACTGTCTGATGACAGAAGGAATTCATGATAAGTTGAGAGAAATTGTCAATGATGAGGAACGGTATAGCAGCATAGGGAGTGACCATAAACGCATCATTTTAAAAATGGGATATGTAGTTGAGAAAGAGAGAAAGGAGCGCAAAATGGCCAGTCCAAACTTGAAGGCTGTACAAATAGCAAATATAGTCACTAGAGCCGAGGAAGAAATTGGCAAATGGCCAAGTAAAGAGTGGGAATATGGTGAGCTGCTAAGTGTAATAACGACAGAAATACGGAAAGAGAAACATGTTCGTTGGAAAGGAACAAAGAAGCCGAAAAGCTGGTGGAACAGGGAGAAACGAGAAGCGATCGCAGAACGACAGAAAGCATCTCGAGAGCACAGGCAGGCAAAGAAGGCGCAGCTGCTGCAGGATGAAGAAATCAGTAAATGGGAAATATACCGGGAGAAAAAGTCTATGGTTAATATACTGGTGCAAGCAAAATTAAAAGGTGAAAATGAACGTTGGTTGTCAGAAATACGTGAGAAAAAGAAGGCCGCACCTAAAACATTTTGGAACAACATAAAATTATTAGGCAGGAAGTCAACAATAATACAACAACATATCCTAGACGAAGATGAAAACAGACTGGAAGGAGAAGCGGCAATAAATTACATCCGAAAAGTAACAGCCGAATCTCTCCAATGCAATGACGAGGTTGTATTTGAAGAAAAAAAAGAGCATGAAAGAGACCCAAGTGGAAAAGGAGCTGGTGCTGACAAATTTCAACTGGAAGAAAGTGGAAGAGAAAATTTCTAAGCGCACAGCCACAGGGCTAGACGAGGTTCCCGTTAGGCTGATAAATGAACTAGGACCAAAAAGTAAGGAAGCTCTGGTGCAAGCAGTGGAAAAAACTTTAAAAGATAGACGAATACCAGACAGTTGGCGACAAAGTAGGATGAATTTAATTTATGAAGGTAAGGGGGAAAAAGACAGAATTCACTCGTATAGACCGTTGACCATTACATCGGTAATATACAGGCTAGCAATGCAGGCAATCAAATTAAAGCTTCAAGCATGGGTTCAATAATGGCATTTTGGGAGAGCTTCAGAATGGCTTCAGCATAGGCAGGCATTTGGATGATAACTTGTTTTGTTCTTACTCAGTGTATTGAAATATGACCGTTGTACGTGGCCTTTTTAGACAATACAGGAGCCTACGACAACGTAGACCGCAACATTTTGTGGGATATTCTGGAAGGGGAAGGCTTAGGTAACGATTGTCTACAGCTTTTGAGAGAGATTTACCTAGAAAATACTGTTTGCATTGAATGGTAAGGGATGAGAAGCGAGGAGAAAGTTCATATCAAGAAGGGACTGAGGCAGGGGGGCCTTTTATCCCCGCTGCTGTTTATGATGTACATGGCGAGGATGGAGAGGGCGCTAGAAGGAAGTAATATCGGGTTTAATCTATCAGACAAATAGGTGGGTACAGTAGCAGAGCAGCAGCTTTCAGGTTTATTTTATGCGGACGACATTGCGTTGCTAGCTAACAAGCAAAGTGATTTGCAACGTATGGCTAATATCTGTGGACAGGAAGGCGAGAATTTAGGTTTGAAATTTAGTGTTAGAAAATCAGGTGTTATGGTAGTCAATGAAAACAGTGGACAGTGGCAAAGAGGGCCAGGAAATACCTCGGGTAACAGAATATAAATACCTTGGTATATGGATAAACGAAGGCAATAGATATTGGAAACACAGGAAAAACAACAGTAAAGGGGAAGAGAAATGCAGCCATAATGGAAACACAGAGCTCTATGGGGATACAATAGGTACGAGGTGCTCCAGGGTACGTGGAAAGGTGTAATGGTTCCAGGACTTACTTTTGGATGCGACTGTTTGCTTGAAATCAGGGGTACAATCAGGACTCGATGGGAACCAAAGGTCAGTGAGATGCCTCGCACTGGGCACTCATGGGAAGACTACAAATGAAGCAGTGCAGGGTGATATGGGCTGGACTAGTTTTGAAGTGAGGGAAGGTTCCAGTAAAATTGATTATGAAGAACGACTGAGCAATATGGAAGGAAGTAAATGGGCTGGGAGAGTGTTGATGTATCTGTACAGGAAAAACTGTTTCACAGTAGAGGAAAAGAACTAGGAAGCTTACCAGCAAGTATGCGGCTTGTAGGGTGGGCAACACAGCAACAAAGACGGTCAAGCGGAAAGTCAGAGAGGCTGAAATAATCTCATGGGTGGCGGCAATGGAAAGGAAACCTGCCATGAGTAACTACTTAAGAGGAAAAAACGAAATCAGGAAAGAAACAATTTATGATAACTCAAAGGGGAGCTCATTTCTTTTCGAAGCGAGATTGGGATGCCTTAAAACATGCGCCTATAAAGAGAGATATAAGAAGGAACAAGAAGCATGTGCTTGCTGCGGTAAAGCTAGGGAAACTATGGAGCATCTTTTATTAGAATGTGAAGACATCTACCCAGCGGTCGATTTAGGTACCACTGGCCTCCTTGAAGCCCTTGGGTTCAGCGGGAGCAGTGGAAAAGTAAACATGTCCACAATACTAGTTAGTAAGAGGCAATTGGAGGATTGGTGGACGAAAAGTAGGGAAACGACAAAAAACAGAAACGCACAAAAGCACAGTTAGCAATGGGGGATCAGAAAATTAGGGTGCGGAATTGTGTTTATTTTTAAAATTTTTATTGTTTAACCTAGGTAGGACATTAGGCAGTATAATAGCAAGAGCTTGGTGGCGCAACCCACCGCCCCGTTCCAAAGGGGACGCTCATAACATCCACCCATCCATCCGTCCGTGCTACAGCACTCCCGGCTGTCATCGCAATAAGAAGCACGTTTTCGCCGCCGGCCGACACACTACCCTATTCCAGTACACCATACTGCTACAGCAGCAGCCGCCTGCTTGTTGACCTGTTGTAATCACGCAGCAAACACGAGATAAAAGAGAAATTTTTGTTTTTCACGGAAAATTTAACCCGCATAATGATCGCACCCCTGAATTTGCGTGAATTTTTTTTACACTAAAGTGCGATCATTATGCGAGTAAATATGTTATATCTCACAAATGCAACTTCACCATTCTCCACACATTACTGTGCCAACTCGTGAGGCCATCACACACATGCAATTGGAAAAATTGTGATGCCATCAAATAACAGGTACCATGCACCACCTGAATGCAAAATTTTCTGTCAAAAAATTCAAATTGTATTGTTTTGCTGTGGACTATACCTAACAAACTAAAATAATAAAAAACTCAGCATAAGTTGTTTGTATATAACTTACATTGCATAAGCACCACCATTTACAAAGACTTCAGAAAAAGATTGAAAAAGTATGTTTAGATTCTGTCCATACAATAATAGCACCTCTTTTAAGGTTATTAAGTGAGCCACCCTCAAGATATTTTGTCAGGTTAATAGAAAATGACAGCACAAAACACAATGAGATATACCATAGAATACAAAAGTTGCACCGTAGGTAGTCAGGCTGCACAACCATTTAAACACTGTGGAACTAGACTCGGCCTGACATAGAAAGTCCATCCAGAAGTGTAACCTGAGGAAGCAAACTCTGAACATAATCCTTGCACTTGGAGATGGGGTTTCCCTCCAGGTTCAGCTCAGTCAGCAATAGGCAGGTCTCCAGAACAATTAGGCAGTCCTTGTTGCAAATCCCTGGGGAAGTTGTTAAGGCTTCTAAGTCACAAACAAAAATGTTGTTCCAGTGGCATAAACAATGTTTTGTGCATTCCGTAGAACTCATAATTTTGGTTCAGTATATTTGGCTAAACCCAAAAAATGCAGAAAAAGTTATGCTGAACTTATTTGATGACATTTAATTCTTGCAAAAAAAAAAACACTTAGTATGTTAAGCAATTACATAAATTTCAAGTTTCATCATTGGAAACAACACAGATTTAGCTTGGGAGTGGGAAGCACTAAAAGGCTAACAGCAACGAAATTTCACTTGTGCTTAACTTTTAAAAGTGCATAATATGCATCACAAAAGCAATCACGGCAAAGCTGTAAAGGTGGCAGATGCATGATCTTTTAATTAGCAATGACTAAATAGCATTCTACAAGTGACGCAAAGACCCTGGCTGAATGTGGTCTAAACTTAATACAGTCAAACTTCACTATAGCTAACAGAGACATAACGAATTATCGGATGTAATGAAGTAAATGTAACATTTAGTTGGTCATGCTTTATTTTATATGGGTGTCACACGGTGCACTTTTGATCGCGATCAAGCCCTATCCGGATCGAATTTCTCGGTCGTGATTGGCTCCTTTGCACGAAATGCACAAGAGAGCCAATCGCAGTCAAGAATTTCGATCCGGACCGGTGCTGATTGAGATCAGAAGGGTACGTGTGACACCAGTATTAATGGAGCATTCTGCTGCTATAACGAAATCGAAAACGCAAGATCCGACATGATATCGGTCATAGCGAAGCAAATTTTCACTTGTACATGCCTCAAAATGTATACATTTTGGTAGTGAAAATGTCAAATACAGCTACCGACAGATTTTTCAGAAGTCTGATTTTTTTTTTTCCTAAATAATTCTTGTGGAACCAACCCCTACACCTAGCACGAATGTAAACAGCAATAACTGAAATTTTTAACACGGCATGGTGTTTCAGACTTGAACTAAGTGAGAAATGCCGCAAACAAGGCAGAAATAAACAAAGTTATTGCCATGTCAACTGGTATGGAACTGCAACTTTGGTTGCCGACTCCTGACGAAGTGTTACTGGTTAGGCCTAGTGGCCTAAGAGGTGCGGCTAGTGACAAGTCGTCACAGGAGACTGTCGTCGTGTTCGCCCTTGTAGACCTATCAGTGATCAAGCGTGAGATAAGACATACGGGCTAGAATGACAGCCATAGTAGCAGAGTACAGATCCACGTGCGATCCCTTTCGTGTTCTAAAGTCTGTCACCAGCACGCACATTTTTACTTTTGCACTCGTAGACTTCATTAGAGATCGAGCATGAGATAAGATGCACTGGCTGCATGGGCTAGTCCGTTGGCAATGTACACGTTTTGGCCAGTGGCTTGGCTTGGTTAGACTGCTCTCAGCAAGCCAATGCTCCGATATCATGTGCTAACACCAATGCATGGTTGCATATTCGCGGTGGTGCAGAGTGCGTGTATGTAATTCACTGTTGTTCCCGTGGCTCGCACTGGCATAGCAAGATGGCGACAGGTCATCAAAATCTGCAGCAGACCCTTTGCATCGGAGGCACCCTACTTACAATTTATTCGCATAGACCTGATCCCTAAATTTTTTTTTTGTCAATATCTGCTAGTATGCTTATAATGAATCTCGGATATAATAATGGTATTTTCATGTCCAATGCAACTTCATTATAACGAGGTTCAACTGCATGAAAAATCCCAGAATGCACGGCTTCCCAGGCATGACAAGAAAAGCAGTTTGTGACAGTGAGTACTACACCGCTGCAAACTTTACATTTGCGCTATATGGGAGCAAGTGCTGCTGGTGTCACCAGGAAAAACTTTACAGGTATCATAGAGCTATAAATATGAATGAAAAGCATTGACATTGCCCTTTGTGGTCCGTATTCAAATAGCATATTTTTACAAAGCCTCCCTTGAGCAAATGTGCACCATCTCACACATTACATTGAAAGCTATAAGTTCATGTGCCATGGATCAAAGTCTCAGTTTCGGTATCACAAACATTAATCACTGCTAGCTTTCAGTGAAGTATCTATCTGCACTTCAAGTGCACTGAGCTTTCTCTGTATATCTAAATAATTAGGAACAATAATTTTTTATGCAACACAAAATTTCTATGTGGTTGGCCTTCAGGCTAAATCATAAATAGTGCGCTTGCAACAGCTACATTATAAAGTGGTTGTGATTGGGAGAAAAAAATCACCATGATTACGATACTCCCTAATGTAAAATCTGAGTGCAGCTCTATACATGTTTTCATTTCGCGATATAGTATTATGATATATATGCATCTAGCTTTTGCTTGATATATGCATCTAACGATTTTATGCATCTAACATAATTATTGGGACATGCACTCCTTACTGTAGTTCAATAATCGTTACTTGCCAATGCTACATGTTTTCCTGCTCAAATTAATCCAAGCGCCAGTCAGTTTAGTCCAAGCGCCGGCCAATTTAATTCAGGTGCCGCACATTTAATTCCAGTGCCAAATAATTTATTATACGTGCCACATATTTTAATCGTAACACCAGTGAATTTAATCCAAAGTAAAGATGCATTTGTGGAAGTATTCTAGGAAGTTGAAAATAACAATATGTTATAATTTTGTGCTGACCAAAGATAACTGTAGAGACTTCTTGAAGAGTGTTGTCATGTGACAACAAAAATGCCTTTTTCGTGCAATGCAACAACGAAATAATGCGCTGTTATAGATATTATATTATTGCCATGAACAGGTCATGGAAAATGCAGCTATTTGATGACTTTGCTGACATGCATTGAAACAAAGGGGCATCCAGCAACAAACCGTTGATTTCTAAAGCTGATAAAAACAGGCTGAAAAGAGCATCACGTGACATCTGATCATTTTTTTTTCTACAAGCTCTGTTGACATGAATATCAAATTAACAAGCTTTCAACAATCTCCGCGATTATAGCCATATCCCATCTCAGACGTTACATTCACCAGCCTATTCCAGATTCCCAACCATATTGACATGGATATCAAACGATTGGGCTTTGAGGGAGCTCTGTGATAGTACCCAAGCACAGCACGTCAGACCACATGGTAAAGAATGTCACATGACCTTGTCGCATAATTTTCGGAAGCCCACATGTGACTCACAACACACTGACATGTCAAACGAACGGAAATCGCAAAAGCTATGCGATGGTACACACATAGCGAACATCAAACCAGATAAGAAACTTGAGAAAACGAGCGAAAAAATTGAGACACAAGCACGACGGAAAGAAGAGACACCAGAACGCTGGAATAGCAAGTCGCATATATTTGAAGAAACGAATCAACTCTCGCACATCAACTGCCATTGCATGCACAATCTTCTTAGCAAGGTACAAAATTCTTTAAATTGATGAACACACCTTTGTGCCCTATTTATTTCTATTTCTACTTCCTTGTCTTTAAAGCTCAACCTTTTAGAAATGCTATCTCTTTATCACTCAGAGAGATGTACACTGATATAAAACGCCTCAAGTATTTCTCTTTTGGTTTTCATCCTACCTCTGTCAAGAATCGTCACATTTTCAAAAACACTTTCAAAAACAAAGGCATCACATGAACTTTTTTTTCTTTGTTTTTGACGGATTTTTGGTCACCCTTGTTTTGTCTCTTAAGCTTTACACATAGGCTCTCAGCTACCGCCTTAAGCACTTGCGCAGGAAACCCCGCTGCTGTTAGCCTTTGAACTTGATGGTCAAGGCTTTCCACAATATCAAGAAATCCAACCGTGCCGACATGAATATCAAACGAACAGCAATTGAAGAAGCTATGTGGCATTGCCCACATAGCGAACGTCAGACTGCATGGCGAAGGGTATCACGTGACTTCACGTAACTTTTGCAGGCCCATGGCTGCTTCCCAACTGTATTGACGTGGATCTCATATGAACAGGTGCCGTTGGAAGAGGTAGCCACTGTAGCCCCGGTTTATTTAGATTGGCCAGCCATGCTACAGCGGGATCTCAGGAGCAGCCGATACCGCTGCCCCCTAGATCGAGCACACTAGCGCGTTCTATTCTCGCGCAACCTGCATGTGGGCCCATCTTCTTCTTCACCTGCTTCGGAGGCAATAGTCACACCCCTACAGGGCCCCCCTCCTAGTGCGAAGCACAACTGAAATAAAGCCCAATGGTAAAGTCCGGGTAAACTGTGCAAATGGTGTTGTCATTGGTAGCATCGGGTTCATGCAATCTAGGAGATGTACCAGGCAGCACCAGAAGCATAAGTTATAAGTGAGGCACAGCCACAGCGATGCTGTAGTGTGAAATCAGGACATTTTGCAGGTTCTCATAGATGCGCGGGCCTGGTAGAAGTTGGAGCTTCGAAAGAAGACCGTCTGGCAGCTCACCACTTGCGTGAAGATAGCACAAGCCTTGGTCACTCATGTTGCTGACGCAGAAGTGATCCTTGAGCTGAAGAAACCAGATGGCAGAGCTGCTTCTGCAAAACTTCAATAGGCCATGCATCCGCGGAAGGTGTGAGTACAGAACATCGGAAGGCTCGCCTGCTGCTGCTTGCGGTGAAATCTCGAATGCCGATAGCATCAGGGTTGTGGTAGTCGCTGAATGCATCGCGAAGGTTGTGCTTGTGACGTTGCCATGCCTACAAGAGTGAATTTGTGCCTAGTAGAGCTGGTGGGAGAGCCTCTGTATCGGTGATGAGTGAGGTGCCCCCAAACGGAAAGCGGACAGCTTATGGGAACGTCCAAGGAAGGAGAGCAGTAGGCTGTAGAATAGCTGAAAGAGCTTATGATTGGCCCAGTGAATTTCAAAAGAGTCGTTGTGCAGCTGGCTTTGAGCTCGGGAGAAGGCTTTGATGCATGTCGATGTAGAATTCCCGGACACCCTACCACCATGAAACGTCTGCCAGACTGCATGAGGCTATGTCACTCGCCTTGGTAGAGTCGGTGCGCTGACGCTGGCATGGCTGGGCTCAGTCATTCGGTGTCACCAATTTGTGGGTTGATGCTGGCTTGGCTGGGCTCGTTGTCTGGTGTCACCAATTTGTGGGAAGGCTGAGTGGGCTCGGTCACCCGGGTCACCAATTTGTGGGTCGATGCTGGCGTGGCTGGGCTCAGTCGTCTGGGCCACCAATTTGTGGGTTGACGCTGGCATGGCTGGGCTTGGTCGTTCAGGTCAGCAATTTGTGGGACGGCTGGGTTCGGTCGTCCAGGTCACCAATTTATGGGAGGCAGCGCGAAGAGGTAGCCGCTGTAGCCACAATTTATTTAGGCCAGCCAGCCATGGTGCAGTGAGATCTCAGAAGCGGCCAACACTATGGCCGCCCAGTTTGAACATGCGTGGTCTATTCTCGCGCTATTTGCACGTGAGCCCAACTTCTTCGTCTGCTCTGGAGGCAATAGTCGCACCACTACAGTTCAATGTCCATGTCAGTATGGTTGGGAATGACCCATAAGCCTAGTGAAAGACATGTAAGGTCATGTGGCACCCTTTTCTATCTGATTTGACATTCACTATGTGCGTACTGTCACAGAGCTTTTGCAATTCTCGTTCGTTTGATACCCATGTCAGTGTGTTCGTGAATCATGTGTGGGATTTCGAAAGTTACTATAGGTCACGTGACACCCTTTACCACCTGGTCTGACAAGTCGTGTGTGGTTGCCATCACAGAGCTTTTTCGAAGACCATTCGTTTCATATCCACGTCTGTATGGTTGGGAATGACCCATGAGCCTGGCGAAAGTTACGCAATGTCACGTGACACCCTTTACCACGTGGTCTGATGGGCCCTACGTGCGTACCAATGCAGAACTTCTTGTAAGCCCATTGGTTTGATATCCCCATAAGGATTGTTGGGAATAACGCATGGGCTAGTGAAAGATATGTGAGGTCACGTGACACCCTTTCCCACATCATTTGATGTTTGCTACCTGGGTACGATCGCATAGCTTTAGAGCTTCCCATTCATTTGATATTCATGTCCGCATGGTTAAGCATTAACCATGGGCTGGCTAAAGTTATGTGATTTCACATGACTCTTTCACGTGGTCTTATGTACACGACGTGAGTACCATTGCAGAGCTTGATTGAAGCCCGATCTTTTGATATCCTTGTCAATATGATTGTAGATAAGCAATAGGCTGACAAATGTTACGCGAGATCCTGTGACACCCTCTTCCAAGTGACCAGAGATGGGCCATGTGGTTATAATAGCAGAGATTTTTCGAAGCTCGTTCATTTGGCATGCACGTCAACGGTACTTGTGGAATAGAAATGATCAGATGTCACGTGACACTCTCTGCAGTCTGTTTTTACCAGCTTTAGAAATCAACGGTTTGTTACTGGATGCTCCTTTATTTCAATGCACACCAGCAAAGCCACCAAATAGCTGAATTTTGCAAGACCTGTTCATGAGAATAATATAATGTCCATAACAGTGCATTATTTCGATGGTGTAAGACGCTGGAAAGGCATTTTTGTTGTCACACGACAAAGCTCTTCAAGAAGACTCTTCAGTTATGTTTGGTCGGCACAAAATTATAACCTTTCGTCGTTATTTCGAACTTCCTAGAACACCTCAGCAAATGCATCTTTAGATTAAATTCACTAACGTTATAATTAAAATATTTGGCATGGAGGTTAAATTATTTGCCACTGGGATTAAATGAGTGGCACCTGGATTAACTTGACTGGTTCTTGGGACTAAAATAGCTGGCGCTTGGATTAATTTGAGCGGGAAAACCTGTAGTTACCACCATATCTAAATACATGAAATCTATTTCACTATTCGCACATGCTGTGTCTCCTATGTCTGATGACACTACGACAGTGCCACTTAAACCAGCTTTTGGAACATTCCCTTGCATGTCACATGCCCACTACCTCTATGCATTCTGGCTAATTAGCAATTATATCCTGGTCAAGATATGGGAAGCAGCAGTTAATTCCAGCTGTAATGACAAAGATCGCCCAAACGTTACTGCGGCCGCATGGCTCCTGAAGTGAGGAAGATAAAGACCAAACGGTCGGTGTTGCTGCTTTGGCTCACGCTGTCGTTTGGCCGGGACTGCTCGGCAGCTCTCTGCGCTGGACTCGCTAATCGTCAATAAACCTCGTAGCACAGTACATGCCCCAATACCAATATCTTAGTTTATCATTACATTTAACAATAAAAAGTCTGTCTACCATCATGTGTGCCATACAGTTACATATACATAAAACCATATTTTTTAAAAAGGTAAGGCAGCAGTGAGATCTTTAAGTAAAGCCAGTTCACTATGTACACTTTCATGGCATTTGTCCTGCACTGAGCAAATGCAACAGGGACAATAAAAATATGTAATGCTGATATGCCAAACTGCACAGTGGGCTGCACACCCACCTAGAGTTTTCCACCAGCACTGTGCTTCAGAATGAATGAATGAAGCTGTATGATTTTAGAGTGTGAGAGAGTAGCCTTTATCAACAGGAAGGATTAAGACGATTACATTCACGGCATCACAACAGCGGAACCGGCCGTCGTCGCTCGGCTCCCGCGAATCACACAGTTGCCAGACTACTTAGTCACAGCAGGTTAAACACAGCTGTCTGACTGTTCTGGCAGAGCAGTCTCACATCCCACCCCACCACAAGTCCAAGCCCTCTTGGAAGAAAGACACTACTCATCAGATAAGTTACAGTACAGAAGGTGTCGGGGAGTGACACGGTGATGCCGGGGTCTTTGGTCCTGTTGGCTATCTTCAGAGTCAGGCTCCGCCGTTTGGAGAGGAGTGGTTGCACCTGCAGTCTTGAAAACTTCTAGTGTCTGTGCTTGGTCTTCCCGTGCAGATGCAGCAAGGATAGGATCGAAATATGGAGGATTGTACTTTTTCATTTGGCTTACGTGAGTGACTCTGGTTTCTGGTATAGACGTTGTTGAGTTAGTGAAGCGGGAGATCTCGTATGTCAGTGGTGTCTTCTGCCGAATAACTTGATATAGGCTTTCGAACTTCGGCGCGAGTTTCTCACTAGCATGAAGTACCGGCTCCTGTCTTCGAATCCACACAAAATCGCCGAAGCTGAATGACACATTGTGGTGAGTTCTATCATAGATGCTCTTCCTGTCTGCTTGTGCCTGTTCTGAACTGCTTATAGCTTCGCTACGTAGATCTGGGAGCTAAAAGCCTACCGGAGGAGTCAGAAGCTTGAGGTGGGTGAACTTTTTGGTGAGGGAGCTTGGGAAGGAATCCAAAAAGTAGCTCAAAAGGGGAAAACCCAGTACTGCTGTGATGGGCTGTGATGTTGACAGCAAAGGTGTCCTCTTGCAGTTCAGTCGCCCATAGTGACTGGTAACCGTTACACATCTTCGTAAGCACTGTCAATAGTGTGCCATTGGCTCGTTCGATGAGTCCATTGCTGGCTGCATGATAATAATAATAATATTTGGGGTTTTACGTGCCAAAACCACTTTCTGATTATGAGGCACGCCGTAGCGGAGGACTCCGGAAATTTTGACCACCTGGGGTTCTTTAACGTGCACCTAAATCTAAGCACACGGGTGTTTTCGCATTTCGCCCCCATCGAAATGCGGCCGCCGTGGCCGGGATGCGATCCCGCGACCTCGTGCTCAGCAGCCCAACACCATAGCCCTGGCTGCATGATAAGCAACCAAGAAATGCAGATTGACACCATGTATATGCATAAAGTTTTTGAACTGACTGGATTCAAATGACTTAGCATGATCACATAAGCAGTTATCTGGGGCTCCAAATCTAAAAAATACTGAGAGAAAATGCTGCAGCACATCTTTCGTTGATGTTGTTGGCACAGCGGCGAGCGCAATGTGCCTGGTCGTGCAGTCGATGGCGTTCAGAATATATTTCTCTTCCTGAACTGCCGTCATTATGATGTGATCCAATGCCATGGCACTGAAAGGGATCTCGCTTGTTGATATAATGCACATGGGGCTGACTGACTTCGTTCTGGGTCAGTTATGTACTTGAAAGATTTGACACGATCGAACGCACTCGGCTGCTGTAATGGCCATTTTAGGCCACCAATAGCGGTCTTTCAGCTTACTGAGTGTACGTGTCATGTCCATGTGACCACTCGCATCGTGGGTGAGCTCAAGTACTTGCTGTTGCATTTTTGCTGGGACAACAATCGTGCAGCGCTCAGGACTGGCAAACTTGCAGAAGATGTCATCAATGATGACGAAGCCTCATGTGTCCTCTCCTGACATCATTCGAGCGCGGATGGCCTTACATGTCTCATCTTCAGCTTGCATTTTGATAAGCGTGGTGGTTGTGACACTGTAACACACAAGTAACGTGATACCATTTCAGCTACCTGGTTTTGTCATCCTGGTCGGTGCTTGACAGAGAAGTCAAACTCTGAAAGGTCAAGCAGAATCCTTGTAAAGCATTGGGAAGGCTTGAAATTCATAGTTAGACAGGCCATTGATCAGTTATCAGTCAGCAGGTGGAAGCGTTGGCCCAGTAGGTTGTGTCTGAACTTTTCCGTAATTGACCAATGCAGGGCCAAAGCCTCCCAAACATTGCTGTGCAGTTTTGCTCGGTTTCTGTGAGCAAACTGCTAGCATATTCTATGACGTCATCCTTTCCGTTTTGCCTCTGAGTAAGCACAGCTCCCAGGGCTCTTGCTGAAGCATTGGTGGTGACTGCGGTAGGTGCGTCCACATCAAAGTGGGTCAGTACTGGGGCCGACGTGAGGGCCTTTCGAATTGCCTCGAAGGTGTGTTGGCACTCGGTGGTCCACTCAAAGTCAGTTTTCCAAAGTGCAGTTTGAAGTGCTGCAATCTTCGAAAAGTTCTGGATAAAACGTCCATAAAGGTTTGCCGTTTGGAGCCAAGATAACAGGTGCTTCAATGACTGTGGGATAGGCATACGCAAGATCGCTTCCACCTTCGACAGATCAGGCTGCTTGCCTTGCTGAGAGATGACAAATCCAAGGAATTTCACGAACACAGCAAACTTGCACTTTTGCAAAGAGACTTTGAAGCCAGCTTGTTGCAAAAGAGTTAGTGTTTCACCAAGAATGTCCATGAATTCAAAAAGTCATCAGCGAAGATGATTATGTCAGCAAGGTATGTACAGACCCCTGATTTAGACTGTCGTGGCTCAAGGTCTGAAAATATCTTCTGCATGGCTTTTTGAAACGTCGATGGGGCATTTTTAAGGCCAAAAGGCATCCGTGTCCATTTGAAGGTGCCTTCATGTGTTATGAATGTTTTTTCTTGATCTTCTTTCACTGTAATCTGCCAATAGGCACAGCATAGGTCCAGGACTGCGAACAGGCAGCCTCCGCCAAGCTCGCCAAAAGTGTCGGCGCGGGGCAGTGGCTGTAGGACATTTACAGTCATGCCGATTAAGGGGTACGTAGTTCACACAAAGCCTTTTTTTGTCCTTCTTAGTCACTACAATGGCTGGGAATGCGCGTGGTCCAGATGATAGTCATATTATGTCCTTCGCTAGCAATGTTGCCGTCTGAGTCTCCAGAAACTGTCAATCATTCCTGGTGTAATGATAAGGCTGTCGCCCATATGGTTTGGCATCTGGTTGGAACTTTATCTCATGCTCAATACCTTCATAAAGTCCAATGTCATCAGGACTAGCGGTGAAGAGAGAGGCATGCTGTTGCACTACACATTTCACAGCCTCCTGCTTTTCAGGTGTAAGTTGTGGGCCAACAGGGATACCAACAAGAGGCTCGCTAGTGGGATCTGTAGATAGTTGCTCTCCTCTGGAATTAGCTTGCACGATGGCAGTAAAAGGTGCCTGTTGCACGTCAGCTACGGTTGCATTGTTGAGCTTGCTCCACAATAGCTCATTCTCATCTGGTTCGTGTTTCATTTGAAGTGGTTCTGCTCCACAACACGGAAGGTCGAAGCGTGCTAAAGCTGACATGTTGAGGATCACAGCATTTGCCACTCACGGCATCAGTTCCACTTTGCATTGCACCGAGACATTCTTAGAAGACTGGCAAATAACAGGTAGCTGAGGGGGCTTGATGTGGAGTTCCTCTTGCGCAGCAGCGTAGAACCAGTCCTCTCTTAGAATTAGTGGAAGGGCATTATGTCCAAGTACAGAAGCTTCAACAATTGCAGAAAATGGGCCGATATTGATCTTCAGGCATGTGCATTGCTCTGGCATCACTGAGCTTCCTCCCACAACAAATTGTGGTTTGGTCCACGTTTACACTTTGAGATTCGTTGGTAAGTGTGTGGCAAGGATAGTTACATTCGATCCACTGTCTGGAAAGGCACTGACTTCTCGAAGGCCTTGCACATGCGCTGTTACTACGGCACATCTGAGCTTGGAGCCCAGCAAGATATCTCCAACATGGCCAACGTGTGCCATCGAGGTGACCTTTCTTGCTGCACTTGTAAAAAACAGCATCTTTTAAGTCTTGACCTTTTCAATATGCTGGAGCACCATATTTGGATGAAATGGCCTCGTACCTGGCTTCCTGTTCAGATGGTGGCAGGTTGGCAATGCGTGTGTGTGGTGGTGATACAGGCTGGAGAAACAGTGGCTGGCTGCCATGCTGGTTGGTGACAGAACGGTCCACCTTTGCTACTCGGGTGGTGTGTGGTTGGGTCCTTGGAAGAGACTCGGTGCTCCGCGAAGTGCGGGCAACGCGATTGTGGTCTGTCACACGATTCACCTCTGTCACAGTGCTCATGAACTCATCCACGGTCCTTGGTCACTGTACCGTGATTGCCATAGTCACTTGGTCGTTGTGGATTCCCTGTATCAGATACTCAATAGGGCACCTGCGGATAATTTTCAGTTTTGCGAGTGCATAGTCGACCAACGTCTCGCCTCTTGCCTGTGTACGAGCTGCTACACGTTCCTACCGCTGAATGAGCGAGAATGAGTGATAGTTGCTCACCAAACTGATCGAGGAAGGCTTTCTTCCACTCTGGCCACGTTGTGAACTGGCTGCCCGTAGTGACTCTCCAGTCTGCTGCAGGGCCGCGGAGCTTCCCCAGTGCTATCGCCAGAAGCGTTGCAGGCTCCGAAGATGTGATCTGTTGGGTGTGCTCAAGGTATTGCACACAGCGATGAGCTGTGAGGCCTTCGTCACCGCTAAACGTAGGCAGAGTTATGGATAGGTCGGGTAGCGTCGTCACATTTAGAGTTTTGTTAGTCGTTTGTGATAAGGTCAAGGCTAATTGTTGTTGCATAAAGACAGTCAAAAGTTGCATGTTTTAAACAGGGTCGGACGTGAATGCTGGCATCGTTAGTACTGGTGGCTGGGCATCGGCAAGGCCATGAGAAGTCTCACCCGGTCCTGGCATCATGGAAGCTGGTGACGAGCGGGCGCGTTTCGTGTCATTGTCGATGAGAACGCGTTGAATAATGTCTTTAGAGCCCGTACTGTCGATATGGCGGCGTGATAGTACCTCTCTGATGAGCTCGGCGGTGAAACCGGCGAGATCAGTGGCGGTGGCTTCATCCCAGTTGATGAGCGACATGGCAACAGCATGACAGGCTGGTTTGGCTTGGGCCGAGGCAAAATAAGGCTTGTGGCTAACCGTTTGTGAAGGCTACTTCCTGGTTCTTGAGGTCGACTGTACCATATGTGAGAGAGTAGCCTTTATCAAAAGCAAGCATTAAGACGATTACATTCACGGCATCACAACAGCGGAACCGGTCGTCATCGCTCGGCTCCCGTGAATAACACAGTTGCCAGACTACTTAGTCACAGCAGGTTAAACACAGCTGTCTGACTGTTCTGGCAGAGGAGTCTCACAAGAGAAAATGCCTGAGAACGAGCGTAACACCTAGTACTCAGCAGATGCTGCTGTATTTTGGTTTATTTTCTCTGCAATGCTATGCTCGATCACTCAAAGCAAGGATGGCACACACTGTAATAAAGCACATTGTGTGCAGATGGCACTTGCCATCATGCGAACATTCCTACTTTTAGGCATGAGTGCCTTTTGCAAATGCTTACAAAGCACACACCTCCAGACCAGAAAAGTTTGCTTTCCATGGAACATTATTATAGTTTGTTATTGTCATGGACCCTCACCATATGGTAGCAAGTTGCTCGGTAGCAATAACGAACTGGAATAGTTTATTGCATTAATTATTTATGCTTCTTTTGCTCTGCACTATGGACAAGAAGCAGGAAGTCACCATCCACAAGGTATACTAAGAGTATGAGTGAGTGAAAATGTGCTATTAAGTTTATCAAGTTGAAGTGTGTCACTCAATGCAACAAAAACATCAGCAGTCATAAAGCAAATCATACGAATTATGTTCAAAAGTAAGCTTATCAGCAGTAACAAGCAACTTTTCACAAGAAAACTTTGATCAGACGTGTTGTGATATGCCCAATCAGATGACTAATAAAGGTACGGCTAAACGTATCACGGCATGCCCATTCAAACAACCTCGAAAAAGGATACTGTTGTTTCGAAGCGAGAGGAGGGTCAGCGTGTGTAGTGAACCAAGGCCCTCACATGTCTCTATGCAGTTATCATCTAGTATAAGGTTGCGAATGCTCAAAAGGCATCCGAGTGGCAGTATTGACTTGATCTGGTTTCTACTGAAGTCTACTTCACGCAAAAGGGCCAGGTGATTAGTGTGGCGTATGCTAGTCAGGCACTGGCCAGAAAAGTCTGCAGTCAAGTCATTTTCGTCCAACTGTTCAATGACACTCTCAGCAGCAAACTTTGAGTCTGAAAAAGTAGGTGCCAATGGCAATACCATTTCACATTATTCTGACAGGCATAGTTAAAAAGCAATAATCATGAGTACATTAAAGTGCACTTTCTGTAACTTCTTATACAGGTGTCCCATGGTGAGCTTTTGATTGCGATTGAGCGCAATCCAGATCGAATTTCTCCACCGAGATTGACTCCTTTCTGCAGCTTGCACTAAAGAGCCAATGGCAACTGAAAAACTTGATCCCGATCGGGCTCAATCATAATCGAATGTGCACCATGTGACAACCGTATTCCTAGGAGGCTTAGACATTTTTCATAAACTCTTCACAATCAGATTCTCTAGGAAAAGAAAAAGAGAAGAAGAACCGAGGTTTTAGAACCAAAGCCACAAGGTGGTTATGAGACACTATGAGAGGTGATCCAAATTCATTTTTACAACATGAGTTTTTAATGTGTACCCAAACAAAACTTCGTACATTAGTATTTTTGCATTCCATCACCCCAGCAAAATATGGCTGCCACAGCTGGGATTCAAACGCATAACTTGATGCTCAGAAGCAGAATGCCATAGCCACAGAGCAACTGTGGCAAGCCAATTCTCTAGCAACCATTTTCCAAGGTACTCAGAGGCAGTTAAAATGAGGGCAATAGACGGCTGTAACTGAAGGTGTAAAATGCGTCTGTACAATTTGTGGAATACAGACTGTCTTGGAATTTCTCTCTGCCTTAGAGTATGTGCCCAGATTTAAAAAGTGCAATAGAAGTTTATGCCAGTATGGCTTGAAGCCTCCAGCTACCTGATCTCTAGAGCTGAGCACAGAGACAACAGATTTTCACGAAGCAAAGCCACAAGCATGCTGCTATTAAGAGGCAGCTTTAGAGGAAAGATATTGACTCTCGAAGAAATTTAGCAATATTGGAAGGTGAACAGGCTGCTATAAAAAGATATGCATGCCACAAGACCTTTACACTAAAGTAAAGGATAAACAACATAAGTGCTATGCTTTGAAAGATGCAGTCCCAGCATTACTTAAGGTGTGCATTCAACATGACTGTCATATACATAAAGAAAATGCCTGCCACACTGTTCACTTATTCAAGAAACTTACTTAGGTCATTGTAATAATTTCGCCTCATAGGATCAACAGCAGTCAACTTAACCAGGAAATCTTTAATATCCATTCTAAACTTGCATCCATCCAACGCCCTCATAAGCAGTACACAAGTAAGGATAGGCCCTGAAAAGAAACAAAATTAGCAATTATAAAAAAAAACAGTCTACAAGTACCAGTCCACTAAAATGCTATTTATGACACTTTAAGTGTTGTACTGCCTACACCACTTATGCAAACTTTTAAAAATATGTACACTCAGACATTATGCAGGAAATGTGGCAAAGTAAAATAAATTGCTGAGTTTGACAGCCCAAAACTCCAAAGCGCTTAGGATTAATTTTGGGCAACTGGAGTTCCTTAACAAGAAATAAAATCTAACTATATGAGGATTTTTCACATGATGCCTCCATTGAAAAGCAGCCATTGCAACCAGGAACCGAACTCGCAGCTTTATGCTCAGCAGCAGAAAGTCAGAGCCACAGTGGAGAGTGGCAGTCTGACAGTACAAAACAACATTCTTAAGAAAGATTTACAACGATGATGCCCATTTACTTCAAAAAACAAATTTGTCTGTTTATATCCACTGTTAAAATTAAGTTTTAAGTATGTGCATTCATGGTTCAGATAAAACAGTTACTGCCTGGCTAAACATCACATTGCATTTTGCTAATTAAATTTATGATGACACTTAAATACTGTTAGTTGTGTTCAGATAAATGCAACATGCAGGCCAGCTTAAATGTTTAATTCATCTAAAAAAATTATGGTCCAAATATTAAACCTGGGAGTACACATCTTTTGTAAAAAGGGCTACCTAACAACCAAAAAATTAAGCTGCAAAAGCCACCAACAGCGATATTACGTAAATTGCATTGATTTCTGAAATTTCAATGTTTGTTAATAAAGAGTGATTGATGTCTTAGCCAACTGAACCAGAAGTGAAATATCAATGATCACTTCAATTTCTCATCTTACAACAAAAATATCTCTAACAAAAAAATATTTGCAAACTTAGAACAATGCTGATCTCGTCATTAATTTACATTTCAATTTTTGAAGACATGAATGCTGAAACTTAAGACAAGTTAGTTACAGATCCTTAACCTTTTTGTGTAAGGTGTTTCTGCCCACTGCATACCAAAGGTTTTAAAGTGATAGCATCAAGGGCCGCATGTTGCAGAAAACCCGGTGTTGGTGTCTGCATCTGGTGCCGGCGTCCCCATGAACGAAAATTCCCGTACGCTTCTAGGTGTATGTATATGCCATGCCTTGCTATGTCATGCCTTGCTATGCCATGCCTTGCTATGCCATGCCTTGCTATGACATGCAGTATATATGGGTTATATTGCCACAGCTTTTTTATCACTAAAGTTGCTCACACCTTGTCATATATTTTTGAGAAAGTTATTCCTAGAAATTTTGAGAATGACAGCCCACAAACAAATGTTATGAAACAAAATATCAACAGCACACGCCTTTTGAGTTAAATCTCAGACTGAAATATTAAAAGTGTGAAAGAATAAACCTGAAAATGATGTAATGTTTTTGGCATGGCTGTTCATTACCTCTGGGGTCGGCCCAAGCAAGAGGCCGCGTTTCTACCAGAAAGCTTGCCTTCATGCATAGCGTTCGCCGCCAGTGTCTCCTGGTAAACATTATGGTTACATAAGCTGCAGTTGCAGGGAAGCATAAGAAGCATTCAGGAATCTTTTAATGCTATTGCGTACCACTATTAAAGGCTAAGCTTAAGCGTCCTAAGAGTTTTTTCTAAGGTGAATCAAATCCAATTTCTGTCGAAGTAACGAGCTAGCAGAATTTAAATTCCAGTAGTATTTATTGGCAATACATCACTGAACACTTCGCCAATTTTATCGATTCTAGTACCACTATTAAAGGCTAAGCTTAAGCGTCCTAAGAGTTTTTTCTAAGGTGAATCAAATCCAATTTCTGTCGAAGTAACGAGCTAGCAGAATTTAAATTCAAGTAGTATTTATTGGCAATACATCACTGAACACTTCGCCAATTTTATCGATTCTAATATATAAACAAAAATAATGACAATACTAATAAAATACTTTAATTAGAGTATAAGTTCATGAATTTTGTTATCACTTAGAAACTGCATGGATTTCTTGTGCATCATTGGAATCTAGATGCGTGCTATTTGAGCAACACCAACTGATAAGCTTTCCATGACATCTGTCGCACACAAATAAAAGCTGCCATGAAATTTTACTTTAATCAACTTCTGTACAGATACTGTGATCAGTACATGGGGGTCTCGCAATTGTGAATTATCTTGAGAAAGGCAAAGAGTGAGGAAAATTAATTGCATGGCTTTACTCTGTCACAGCAAGGGGTGCGTACACAAACACCTAAATGAGACAACTCGGGTGACGCTCTTATAGGGTTCTATGCCTACTTTCATACCAGTGCCGAACATTTTTAAAGTTTATTTCAAATGTAAGCTGGTCAGTAAGTATTACTACAAAGATTTTTCAAATGCCCAACTTTTCTTTTTATAAATTGCAGAAGTAAGAATTGAATATGTGCTCTATCACACTATACAAAAACATGCTGCTATATTTGTGTACCTACCAAGTTACAAGGTAACAAACTTTCTTTGTAGTATTGCCACAGAGACCTCTGCACATGCCAGTTACGAGCACTCTCGTGAAGTACCATTCCAAGCGCCTCATCGCTAAAGTCCCTAGGCATTACTCATAGCATCGCCATTAGAAGAGTGCCAGCAACGCCTCGCGCATGGCGATACAGCGCGTGTCTCCCGTGCACGCGCACACGGCAGCGCCCGAGTCTCCCGTCCAATGAGAAGTCAGGGCGTTCCTTCTGGCCTTCGGGGAGCGTGAAAAGTGTGTTCGGTGTGGAGACGCAGTTGACTCCCATTAACTCTCCTTCTAAATTGTGTGAATGCTTAGTATTGAGTTTCTGGGCACAAGTTCGCCCACAATAAACCAGTTTGTTTCGTGTGCTTCATTGAAAAGTGCTACAGTATTATGTCTAGTTGCTGCCACGGCGATTAAATGCAAAAATTTTCTGGAAATTGGCCAAGATTTAAAGCAGTTCAAAACTGCTAGCATAAACACAAGAAAGGTAGTTCTTCAATTTATAGTCATCATGTTTAAGATTCCCTGCACACAAACTGCTAGTACCAGTGCAGTGCGAGTGGCTGCATTACAGATGCTGTGCAGCAGAACCTCGTTGATACATTCCCGTTACGTCCAGTTTTCCCAGCGCTAATGTTTGCAATTGACAACACAAAAAATTACCCAATACAGTTACACACATTTTTATCAATTCATATGTTCCCGGAAAACACGATTTTTAGGCACCAGCATTCAGTACGTCGGCAAACTGCGATCGTATGATACGTTTTATGGCCGCTAGATCCCATGTAAACAAGAAAATCTAGGTGCACGCGATCGAGAACAGTATATAGCTGCCTGTCGTGGCAGCTTCACCGCAATACTCACCCGCCTGTCTCACATGAAAATGCCAGCACGCACTCAGTTTCTCATTTCGGTACCAGCAAAGCTGCTCCAGGGTCGTCGCACGCCGCATTCACAGCTATCACCGTGATTCCTATTGTGATAAGCATCTTCGCCTATCTGTTTCACCAGCGCGTGGTGCTGTCGGAAGCTTAGCAAACGCTTTCAACAGGCGATAACCGAAACGCGCTGCCATTCCTTGCCGCAGATTGCGATTGTATATGTTTTCCGGCCGCTAGATCCCATGTGAACAAGAAATGACGCAAGGCGCACACGTTCAAGAACAGTAGCTCGTCTCACATGAAAACGACAGCGCGCAGTTTCTTATTCCGGTACCAGCAAGTCTCTGCCCAGGCCTAAAGACGCTGCTTCACAGCTATCACGGCCAAACCTATTGCCATAGATGCCAACTAAGGTGGGCCTCTGTGGCTCGATCCCCCTCCGGAGTTTACCGGAGGGGGCAGAGCATGCTAGCATGTGGGACGTGGCCGCCCAGGTACCAATTTCCAAGTCATCAGTTTGGAGGATTTTAAAGGACTCAACCTGCACCAATAGTTGAAAGATAGGGAGCGGCGAAATCGTCTAGATTTCTCGAATTGGGTCCTCACAAAAGTCAATGAGTCACTGAACTTTTTGAGCAACGTCATGGAAGGCACATCAGATTTGAAGGCATGGGCTTGTAAATTGGCTAACTAGGTCATCTGACCTCTCTTCACTCGATTTCTTTCTTAGGGGCTATCTGAAAGATTGTGTTTATATGATCAAGACGAACGTCAGATGAGCGCAAGGCAAGGATAACGGATGTCTGCCATAGAATTGCAGACGATGTGAGTCGCAGAAGGAGACCTATTCGAACATGTCCTCTAGGCAGCAGCTGGTATTCAACGGCGCTTACGAATTCATAGATAATAAGGGCGCACTGAAATCTGATGGTTTTAAATGCGTAAGCATTTCTATCCTTACCCAACAGAAAAACTGTCCCTCCGTCCATACCGTAAGGCGATAGCTTTCAGCACAGCGCCCGCAGCAGCAAGCGAATTCACCTGCGTGCTGCCTCTCGTTCAATGCCAACGAAGTGGCAAGCACACAGCACTCACAGAGCTCTCAGCACATGCCACACTCTGTCGCTTTCACAGATTGCTTTCAAGATACGGGCTGTGCCAGACGTAGCTGCCAGAGCGCAGTTGATCACGGTTCATAATGGTTCGGTGTACCTAATAAATGTTGCATATATTTTCTTCATTTGCTACATCTCCCTGGTCATTCCATCTCAAGTCTACATCCGATACAGGCTGTCTACAACACCAGTGAACATTGCTTCTGCTCGCCTCTTCTACGTTTCACGGTTCTAGCACAGTCGTTCTCGCAATTATATGAAACACACCAGCATACCACCAAAAAATATCACGTCAGTACTACGAAATGCTTATGCATCATTCAGACAAATCCCAGAAAAGATTCTGTGTGGATTTCTTTTTTTTTGAGACGTTTCAGTTGCCAATTCGGCACATTTAGAATTGGTACATTTACTTTCTTGAACGCATCAGTTTCGCCTTTTCTCTATACGTGGGTCGTTTCCCAGTCTGTTTATTTCGCTTTTATTCTTTTGCCATGAAGCTGTTTTTGCAGCACGTATACACGCTCATGAAAAATAAAACTGTCACTTTAATGTGGCTTTGGTCCGGAGCAAGTTTCTGATGCAAAATATAGCTGCATGCACTTTTGCGATTCGGTGCGAGCAGAGGCAGGATTACGAAACATTCTATATGCCTATCGCATTGCTTTTCGTGCTTCGTGCGTGGTGGGAGTGGCAGGCACATCAGCCATGTTATCAAAGGACTTTTGTTATCAATGTGATCAGTCTGCTTTGAGACGGATAAGTGTGAAGTAGAAATGAGAAAAGAAATAGCCCCCCCCAAAGAATGAAAACTTTCCATCTATGCCTATTGCAATAAGCATCTTCCCCTATCTGTTTTACAGCATGTGGTGCGTAGTGCCATTGGTAGCGTACTACATGCTTCCAGTAGGCGATAATCCAAAGGCACTGCCATTCCCTGCTGCAGGTGGCGCAATGTGGACATCACATTTCACTTTGGTGGCATCCGGCGTCGCCCACCAGCTCAAGTTTGTTTCAGTTTCCCATCGCCCTCTTAAAACTCCACGCAATAGAAAAACAACAAAATGTGTCTTGGGCCACCGGAGCACCACCAGCTCGATGTGCATCGGCGTATTGTGCCACAACGATATGCACAGCGCTTCACATCACATAGATGTCAACAATATATAAGTTGGTCAAACTTTTTTAGTTACTTCGGATCGAACGTTTGCTGGGTTAAGTTTTTTTTCTCGCATTTTTTTTTTTTTCATAACATATCAATGAGCATTGCCATTTGTTGGGCATGTTGGTAAACTGAAAGCATATTTAGCGCCAGCAAACAAGGACGGAAGAGAGACGACACCACAATGCGCTAACTTCACCAACTTGATTTTCAGAAAACACACCTCTATATAACCCATGCACAGTGGCGTCACCTCATCCAAATCTTAACAATCCAAAAAAGCCATCTCCTTATCTAACAAGTCGACCGAAGGGGCACTAACACACGTATCACTATTCCGCCTGATAGCCTGAGGCTCAATAATCTCTCGCACGTCTTTATCTTTGTGCTTCGCAAGAACGCGGCAGGATCCATACAACGGCGCACAGCTGCATTCCTGACAGTGGGTTGATAGATGACCGTATTGCTTATTTTTCACATTTAGGCTATGTTCCCGTAATCGGTCATTAAGACATCTTCCTGTCTGTCCGATGTATTTTTTCCCACAGGACAGCGGAAGCTCATATACAACAGCTTCTACGCAACCCACTGGCGCTTTTCGATGATTCATGGAGCATCCGGCAGCTGGCTTACGGTATGGGTCCGTTAATCGACACATTTTTTATATAGGTGTATTTCCTGAAAATCAAGTTGTTGAAGTTAGCACATTGTGGTGTCGTCTCCCTTCTGTCCTTGTTTGCTGGCGCTAAATATGCTTTCATATGAATGAGGTTCTACTGTATCCTTCTCATACTCAAGTGTTCCTCCTCATGGACATTGGCTTTCATCCTTTTCAAAATTAGGCCAGAAAAGATAAACCAAATATTCTGGTATAACACAAAGCTAGATGCAATACACTATATGGCAAGTGTTTAATCACTTTGTTGTTACCGATTTTTGAGAAAATGGATACTTTGTGCAAGACATTGCTGCATCATCACGGACAAAAAATGAATGTGTAGTACATTTAAAATGCCACCAGATGATGCAGCCGTACAGAACGAAAAGTGAAGGCAATGAACTGTAACATAACGTTAAGCCAGTATCTATGTGCATAGGCAAAGAAAAGATGCTTTTATCTGAACAAACTGGAGGAATTGACGCTTTGTCCACATACACGAGGGCGCTGATGCAAGCACGTACCTGGGCATGCCACCTGATCAAGAAAGTAGTTTTTCTTGGTCTTAAGAGACCAGTTGTTGATAAGGACTGATCTTAAGTGTTACGGTGTCACTAGGCTTTTGTTTAGTCTGAGGAAGGTATGCAGTGTTGGCACCACTCTATCATTATGAATATGTCACACATTCCTTAAAATGTAAAATAATGTGAAAAGCTTGGCTGAAAAAGAAGAAGAATGATGGTTTCTTCACGCCTGTGGCCTTTGCATCAAACATTCCTGGCAAGGTACATGAAGATGGGCTGGTGCACCTGTGGTGCAAAACCTAGATGACCCAAATGTGAGCCAGAGAAGAAATTTGAAGTTGTGAGTACGTAACAAATGACCAATTTGCCTGGGTTTCACTATTATCAGTTGGACTATCACTTGTGGTTTCAGTTCTTACATTGAACACTGCTTGCAGAATACCCTCTATGATATTCCTCTATGCAAAATGTAGAAAATGAATCACACACACAAAAGCAAATAAAGAATAAACGAACAAACTCCATGACTAGGTTTAATAAAAGGTAGATAAGATAAATAGAGATGGTGGGTTTCTTTTTAAAATTCCAGAAACCAAACAAGATTCTTTCTCCAGACAAACAGGACAGTGTACATTACTACTCTGAGACAATTTGTCGGGCACTTACACTTGTTGAGAGGCTCGAGGTCGTGCAGCTGCCTACATGTCTTCAGCTCATTCTCCAACACAGAAGTGCGGGCTGCACTCAGTTCACAACTGAAGGCACAAAGTGAGAAAAGGAATACACGCACGCATTTTCCAACCACCACATAAGTAAGTTTCAAGAGTTTAGAAAAAAAAAAAAAAACACTTCTTATGGCCATGATGCACAATAATCCTGGCATGATGAAAACTACTTTCCTTTTCAACATGATTCTTATGATGAGTACTGCACGACCAAAAGATAATGTTTCTACGACCTACTAAAAAGAAGTCTTCATATCAAAGCTGAACACCCACCATTTTCAAAGTGTAAGGAAAAGAAAACGTAAGGGAAAAAAACAACTTATGTGGTTTCATGCCCCAAAAGGAGTACTGACACAAAATTTCTCTTTTTTTTTTTTTTTTTTGCTTTATTCAAGAGCTGCAGACTCCGTAATATTGGAATGAGGCCTCAATCCCTTGAACATGCAAAAAATCTTGAATAATATATTTTATGTGACTAATTTAGAACAAGCACCAAGCAGAATGTGGCTTGGTATGTTACTTTCTGGGGCAAGAAATGAAAACAAGTAAAATATTTTCTGAAATTCTGTATTATATGCAAGCACGTTTTACGGGTATAATGACACAGCACATCAGTTCTCTCTGAACAGCCGCATAGTAAATGAAAGAAATGTAGCATTAAAATGTGACCTCATTAATGCCTGAAGCATTCTTCAGCTTTGAGGTAATCAAAACAAGCTGTACCTGAACAGATGATTGCGTGGAATGTTTCCAGTGGCTTTTGATTCATTTTGCGTTGATGATATGAAAAGACTAGCAACTGCAAATTCATCTTTTGCTTGCACTACAGCCTTCACTGTGCAATCACCAGGGAGTGATCCTTCATGCAGATGGCACCACTGAAAGCAACAGTAGATTTGCAATTATAATATAACATTTCTTGTTATTTCAACATACAGCATTATGGAAGGTACACATTTCCATATGTTACTAATGCCAATATGGCTGAAGTGCACCATTTGTACAATTAAATCTCGGAGGTGGGACGCTTGCTGGAGGCCATGTTTGACGGAACCTGCCTAATTTTAATTTTTTTTTCATACCCTTCACAGTGCCAAATAATTACAAACATAGCCAAACCTGAGAGAGTGATATCCAAGCTAAAAAGTGTCTGATGTTACTCAATTACAAGTACTAAATTAATATCTGGCAGAATGTCAATAACCACCAGTCAAATTGGCCATGTGGTATCGTAAGAACAGATCAAACCACAAATGCACAAGGTATCAGGAGCAAGACCACACTACAAGTGCATCTCCAGGATATGTAATGAATCAGACCATATTTAGAGGCAAATACAATTAAACAAAACAATGAGCATTTTTCTTTTTTTACTGACCAAGTGTAGCTGTTCAAAAGCCACTGACAATTTTCTGTATTATTGTGGACACAAAGGAAGCAGTAACATTGTGCTACGTACTTAAGAGCCTCAAAAGGATGCTAAAAAGATGTTAAAGGGACAGGCTAAAGAGAAAAATAATTTGAGATGTAGTATAAGTAGTACCAAAATTACAAATTGACAAATAAAAAAACCCACTTTTACCATGAAAGGAGGCTTGATAAGCCAGCAAGGATGGAAACATAAAAAAACGAGTGGCAATGCCAAAGTGAAATTGCCATACCAGCTTGCTGTGATGTCACAGAATTTGATGGCATCTGCTCGGGCTTAATAAAAATTTTATTGGTAAAGTTGAGGTACACTGCATTCTAAAAAACCGAAAGACTGAACTTAGCAAATTTCGGGCACATATACTGTGTCACAACAGCCCAAATACGAGAAAACACTTCGAAGTCCACGACGTCTTACTGATGCGCTGGCGCAGAGGTTATGGCCCGAAATTAATATGGAAGTTTGACCTTCATTTTCTCTAGCATTAATCAACACCTTACCATAAACTTGTTGAAAATAGGGTTTTAGATAAATACTTTATCAGTCCAAGTGTTTTTCTTTAGTCTCCCCTCAAGTAAAGCAAGATTGGAAGGTTACAGTCACAGAACAACAAAGGGGTCAGTTTAACCGTAGAGTTTCTTTAGACATTTCTCGAGAGAATTCTGGCACTAGCGTCTATAGGAGCTCAAGTATGCAGTTCAGCCAGTATTGCAATCATGGGGCAGCATATGGATTTGCCTAAACTTCATCCTTCTGGCTTCAAATGACTTTGTGACTTAGCAAATGATCATTTTGACAAAATATTGTGTTATAAGTGCAACAATTCGTCATGACCATGCATGTGCTCAAAGACTTCTAAACTATGAAGATAAAACACAATAAAATAATGCCACAAGAATGTCTGAAGCCACAAGTACGAAAAGTAGACAAAACCCCCATTCCCTAGGTAGCTGAATAATTGCAGTACCAGAGTTCCCTCTATTACAGTTTTTGTAGGAAATTGAAAGTTTAACCACAAGTAGAGGCTTGATATACTAAGGATGGAAGAAATGAAAAGTGGGTGGCGATGCTACCTTGGAATTCCCACAACAGTTGCCCATGACTTTGGCAGTGTTTGCTTAAGGCTAGTTGCCTATTGATCAAAAATCCATTACATTGCTAGGCCTAGGAGCTTTTATGGACCTTTCATGCATAAGACCCAAACATGTAAAAACACAGCCAAACTCATGACATCCCAATGACATTGCTGCTGTCATGGCTTGGGCTTGAAATTATAAAGGCAGGTTTGACATTTACTTTTTCGGGCCATAATGAATTGTGTTGTACTAAGGAAATGCAAACACACATAAAACAATGATCTATCAGCATAAAGTGCTTTAGCATTTCTATCTAGTGTCCCTCTATAATTGCACCTACTTAGGCCAGTTCTGTCAATTTCAAAATTTTATGAGTTTTGAAGTGTAAAAGAAAAGCAGTATGTTTTTTGGTCTTTAAAAAGGCCCCTCACCAGGTCTGGCCATTTTTAGCTGACAAGCGCAGTGTATACAATGCATGCTAACGATCGTGTCTGCTAATTATTACACACCTATGTGCTGCGGAAAGAGCTTAAATTTCAAACCATGCCCTTCGCCTCAAAGGTGCCGCGCTCCCAGCCGGAACGTTGACATAAATCGCATAAGTGCACCTAAGTACACGGCGGTGCTGTGATGTCACTCACAGTGACATGCGAATCCAAGAATTATTCAAGGCAACATCAGTTATTTGTTTAATCTGTTGCTTCAATAGATGAATTAAAGTTTAGAGAAATACTAAAACATACAAACCAAATGTCTGTGCTTTTTTGTTTTTCTCCGTACCGCTGCAAGAGATATGTACTTCCTTTTCGTCTGCTTGTTCCCATGTCATCCAATCACGTGTGCAGAGGATCAAACTATGTCATTTTTCTACTGTGCTCCAGCGCTGCGATCATGCTCTTTCATCCTCTCGTGTCTGCCTCAGTGCTCGTGATTGTGACACTGACTTAAAGCGCTAATCAGGTGTTCTCGTGCAGAGCACGCAAAATTGTCTGCTACGCGAAACGAGACAAACACAACAGCTCGTACACAAGACCGTCACCAGAAGTGCGCCACTCAGCAATCAACCAAAATGTGCAAGGAAAAAGAGAGAGAGGGGGGGAGGGAGGGAGGGAGGGAGGGAGGGAGGGAGGGAGGGAAGAAAGGATAAAAAAAAATAGTGGCAGGGCTTGTGACTTATTTGTGACGTGATCCTCCGGCTCTGGTATAGGTGAATACAGGGAAGGAATTCCGCTTGCAGAGGCTAGACTGGAGTGTGTATGTTGGTGTATGAGAGTGTATGAGAGAGTGGAGAGTGTATGTTGGCAGTGATGCTCGCCTTCTGAAATCATGGGTTCACGGCACTTCAAATATTTTTATCTCTCCTAATAATGAACTCATTTGAAAAATTCTTGCGATAGAACACTCCTTGGAGGGCACGTAACAACTTCCAGCATATAACCAAAATTTGCTATGCGGCCTAGTGAGGGGTCCTTTAACATAGTTTTGAACCTATGAAGCATGAATGTTAGTGCTTACCCAAAGCGACGAGCAAAGTGACTGGCATGGAGCTTCCCATGAGAGTTGAAGTGATGACCCATTTACAGTAATGTAAATATTTGTATCTGCGAGCTGTAGCAATGAAGAACAAAAAAAGCACATGCATGTCAAAGCTGCTACACTTCATAAGCTAACAGCCCCAGCACAAGGCTCATGAGTACTCTAGCTTACATACTGGATAATTAATGTATATACTATCAAAAATGCCAGCAGGCAGCAAGAGAACTTGTTGCTGGGGAAGTTTGTGCTGTCTGCTAACATGCTGAACGGTGTGAAATTGACAAGGCAGAGAAAGGACAGGCAAATGTGTTTCTGTGTATACATGTGTGTTGCTGTGAGGAGACATTAGGTGAGATGCAGCAAGCACACTATTTTCAACTCCAAGACAGAAGTAGCCACTTGTCAATTGTCGTGAGCAACCAGTCAGTGCCCTCGGATCCTGATTGCCACCAGCATATGCGTTGCTGTACCATGCCAAGTGTGAGGACCTTGGTCAGCTCCTTTGGCCTTTGGAAAACAGACTGTGGCTGACCACCAAGTTAGCAAAGAGGTCACTAGATGAACGAGTGACTCTTTACTTGGACAGGCAAGCACTATGTTTTGGGGAAGCAGATGGTTGTTGTCGTCAAAAATGACACTGGCAGGCAGGTTTGATTCAATCAAATTCTCATAACTATTGCGGAGGAGGACAAAGTGTTTTAAGTAGTGCTGTACCACTTTACACAGGACATTGCAGGGGGTTGAAGGGGTGTGTGTGTGGCATCGTTCTGCATGACATGACATGAAAAGTGCATGGTTAACTAAGCTCTCCTAGGAATGTTGTCAAGCAAGAGGTGGTAGAACAATATGCATAACAGTCTTGACACCACTGGCATAGTCAACAAGATCAAGAGGTGCAGCTGGTGATGAGTAGCAGAAGTCACCAAGGAGCTGCAGTGTAGCGCAGAAGACAAGCTTTAACGGTCTACTGCAACGAAATTTCCCTTCAGTACTAGTATATATCACTGAACTAATCTTGGTGAAGCCATAGGGCTGGTAATTGTATAGTTTTCTTGTTAGAAGCCTTTAAACAGCACCTAAGCAGATGACGTGTGCACCTGATAGTTGTCGCTATGACTTAAGTCCCAGCATGCCCCTTCCAAGATTTTTCAGTGCGTCACGAGCAGCTGCGTTTGCTAGGTGTTCGAGCTGGCTTGCGTCACTACAAGCTTGGAGCTACATCACCTACACAGACCAATCAGACCACGCAATTGTCCGAGCATCTTGACAACGAAGAGCTCGTCGCGGCACTTCACGGCGACCAAGGTATCTACGCTCCGCAACAGCACGGCATCGGAGATTGGGCAGCCACACGCAGCAGATGCAGCTACGTGCAACTATGGTGCATGTAGCGCAATGCCTACTATGTGCACGGTCAAGCTGGAGTGCGTTCTTGTGCTTGTGTGCTCCAGTCTAACCATGCTATGTGGTGCAGACTGGCTTTGTCCTGCACTTGACTGATGGCTAAGTCCAGCTTAGTCCAGTAGCAAAGTCCAGATCGCACATTTTGAAGAGCTATCAATAGCAAGTGTTCACGTGGTCTTGGCTTACCTCAGAGGTCATGGCAAGGAGCTGGGCATTCTAGGTAATGCGTCACTTCTGGCAAGCAGTAATGGTGGTGTTTCTTTTTTTTCAGTTTCTGTATACAAATTAAATTCTGGGATTTTACATGCCAAAACCAGAATATGATAATGAGGCACGCCATAGTGGGGGACTCTCCATTAATTTTGACTACCTGGGGTTATTTAACGTGCACCCAATATACAAGGGCAGTTTTGCATTTCAGCTCCAACAAGATGTGGCTGCTGCAGCCGGGATCTGTTTCCATGCTCTCTGGCTTAGCAGCACAATACCAAAGCCACTACACCACCACAGAGGGTCAGTTTCGGTACACAAAAACGGCTATTTTTGTTAGCTTTTCATGACACTTTCGATCGTATTTCAAACGTCAAACTTTGTAAGGAGGTTCCTCTATACCTACACTAACTTAAACTAGGCTTTTACACAGTCCGAAATTTCATTGCAGTTGGCCTTTTTATGTGCAACACCATACTAGTAGAGCAGAGCATTGAAGAGACCTTGGTGAAATGATGCTCGCAAGTAGGGGTGGTGGCAACTGGTAGAAGTCTGAAAATCGGGGAGAGGTGGGAAGAATGAGTGAAGACTGGTGTTCTGATCATTACAATGTAGTGCATGACATTACATATGTCATATGACAGGGGCCGAAAAAGCTTGACACATTCTGGGAGGACAGCAGACTATGGAGACGAGACCTTGCTATGCACCTGAACAAAACACAGCAATGGCAACATTAATGTAATAACTTAAGGTGCTAAGTATAGCAGTCCAGGAGCCGGCAATGTCAGAGGTCAACGACTACTTGAAGTGCCAGAGTAAGACTGCACTGATAAAGGGCATGAATTAGGAAAAGTGAGCGAAAAGTCCACTGCAAGCTGTTATTTAGCGTCACTGACTATTGAACACATATATTTAGCCAACCCACTAAATATGGTGATGGGTAGCACTCCTCCAGCATAGGAAAGATGATGCACACCTCAGCATCCATGGCAATGAGGTAGTAGATCTTGGTTAAGTTGTTAGTAATACGGAACAGGGATCTGAATGTTGAGCAAGGCACTAGCCACCTTCAGTACATTGCCCAGGGTTTTGCTATAAAGTCACAGGGCTTCGGGCACTGCCAGGCATGTTCCCCATAATGTTCATGGCACCAGCACATAGCACAGGCCAGTGATCCGTTTCCAGTACAGGTTGTTGTGCCAAGGTCATCACACAGAGTGAGGCTGGTGAACAGAGTGAGCCGAGGTCAGTAGCCAGTTATTAAACATTGAAGCCGAGCTGCTCACTGAAGGTGATGCAGAGCTTAAGAAATGATGGAAATGGCAGTGAACACAACATCCACAATTCTGTGAACCACATATGCCAATGAGTCAACAACGCTGAGGACAACATGCTCAGAATAATGCCCATCTGCTAAAATACTTGCAGCAGAAACAGCTTGTGGAGAATGGAGGTGTAAAGTCAAGCTGTGTGATTGCCAGCAGGGGCAGCATGCAATGCAGTGGCCCAGTTGACTTCCGGTCATCAAGTTCATCCACAATGAGGAGATGATGCAACCAACACTGCTCTGACTCGGTTGTGTAGCAGACTGTTTGGTGGGGAGCTAAGATCGTAAACGCCCTGAAGCCATTGCAGCAACCTTTTCCATTTCTTTCGCTCAAGCTTTCAAGGCTCGCAATATTATTTTGGAGTTTCGGGAAGGGGCTTCAGGTTTTCTTTTGTTCCCTCTATGCTTATTCAGGTTCATCTGGTAAAGAGAAGCGAATGGCACAGGCACCTATGTAACAAAAAAAGTAATGAAAATGGTGCATAAAAATGATGGCAACATGAACACCATTAGTTTAGTACATGCAGAAGCCCAAGCTGAGCATAGGTTCTGCATGTCTGCATTGTTGCTGACTCCATTTCTTTGCATGTCTGCATTGTTGCTGACACCATTTCTTTGATATCCTAAGGTCCCATTAGTGTATGCAAACTAATTGCATTCACTGTTCTTAAAACAATTTTAAAATGTTTGGCCATTAGCAATAAAACTATAGTAATATTACATCAATTCCAGTCTCAATCTTTTCGTGAAAGACTTGACACAGATGTTACAGACATAAACATACAACACTTGACTGTACAAAAAATGTTTTATGACCAATGAAGGCATGCTCACCGAGATCTGTCGGGTGAAGTGGAGAATAACCTTACGAGTCTCCCTCGAAATATAAAGTAAGAGAAAGTCCAGAGCAGGCCTTTCTATAAAAGGCACGAAAAGTAGTTCTGATTAAAATGTTGAAACACAATTAAATTCTTACATGAGAGTAATTCTCAATGTAGCCACCAGCAAAGTAAAATAAAAATAAAAAATAAAAACATGCTAATCAAGCCCAGAATACACAAATTTCCTAACTGCTAAAAATTCAACCATGATAAAGATTTCACCAAAGTTACAAGATCAGTTTTCACAATTGTAACCATTATGTTAAAGAGGCCGCGCAAGTTTATCCACGTGCACTCCTTCTGCCAACCTTTGCGCTTTTCTCTTACTGGACATTCTTTTCTCACACGCACACAAAAACGTCTAATGACAGGCCATCATAAAGCCTTGCATAGCAAAAAAAACGTTATATGTTACAGAGTGTTACAGTTGTTTAGAATGATCCAATTACTATTTGACTGCAGCCATTTAAACAAAATAACAAGGCCACACATTTCCAAGGTTTTGAACAGGTCCCATTCCAAGAATGCCATGGTACACCGATTATGATAGGATTCTAGTGGCCTGATTACAGGGCTACTATGTCTGGCACTGAACAAACATATAGCACTTTATCAGGATAAATGTGGGCACCACACTTTCTTGCCAGTGTAGACAATAAAAATTAAAAAATTAAAAAATCTATAATCTGGGTTTTTACGTGCCAAAACCTTGACCTGCTTATAAGACATGGTGTGACGTACACTCAGTGTACAGTCAGGGTTTGCACAGGTCTCAGCAATAAAAATTCAAAGATATTCAAGGACTTTCAAGGCCCTGTCAAAGTTTTTTCAAGGGTTCAGAGTGGCATCCCATGCACCAATTTTTTGCTGCCACAACATTTCTAAAACACTATAGCTACACTTATATTAATGAAGTTGGTAATATTAGCCCTTTCCTTTATTATATCAAAATTTCACTACATTGAAATTGAACCTTTTATGCAAATAAGTAGTTCTGACAAATTTTTTTTTGGCATGGAAGGGGCGTGAAACTTAGAATTATCGTGCAACCAGAAAAAAACATACGCTAAGGAAAAAATAATTTTGTTCAATTTAGAGTCCGCTACCGGAGATACTGTTTCATGCAGTGTTGATATCTTTACATAGAGGGTACGAAACGAAGCCTGCAAAGTTTTTGCCTTCACTCCGGTGGCAGCTTATAGTAGCATCACCCACAGTGGGATGGTGCTATCAGCTGTCTTGGCTTGGCGAGCCTTTGCAGCCGCTGCCGATTGCCTCCAAGTGAATTGAATTTGAATGTGTGTTGTTTAGTGGCGCAAGGGCCAGGTATGGCCAAAGAGCACCAAGACAGTGTTAGTGATTTCGCGGTGGAATGATGAGTTCTGTGAAGTTGATGTGACGTAGCTATAAAGGGGCCTAAAAATGGTCGCTGTAAAGTGTGTAAAATCTACATGCAATAAGATTATGGTGATGTCTAATGATGAGTACTATGAGCCTTACACTGCATTGTGGAAGAATGATATATACAGAACATGTAAGATGCAAAAATTCGCTACAGCACAACTGCCTCACCGGAGCCCTTGAAACACAAGGGCCTGGAGGCATGTGCTCTTGCAGTACGACTATCCCAGCGGCATCCTCTAAAGAGAGGAAGCGCTACGAATGTATGGGACTAATAACTTGTAAGACCGCATCTCTGAGGAAACCTAGGACTGTGTCTGTATTAAAAAGCAGTTCTGGACCGAGAAACATTGCAGGATGAAGAGGAATGTGCTGCCAGTAAGGAAAAATGTCTCTCTCAGATTCGGCTTCCCGACACTCTAGGAGGACGTGAAGTACGGTCAGCCTCTCCCCGCATCTACCACAGGTTGGAGGCTCACTTCCGGTGAGTAGAAAATTATGGGTGCCAAATGTGTGTTCTATTCTGAGACGACAGAATAGGACATCTGTTCGGCGCAATTTTGTAGTAGAGGGACAGAATCCTAACTGTGACTTTATCAGGTGGAGCTTCTTACTTGTTTCCGCGTCCCACATGCATTGCCAGTAGTTTCGCAGTTTCTTTCGTAAGAAAGGCCTCAGATCTGTGACAGGCACCTCAGCGGTAGGGTCAACAGCTTGTGATGCTATTGACGTGGCCATCTCGTCCGCCAGAACGTTACCCTCGATGCTCCTATGGCCAGGCACCCAGCATATAATGATGTGCTGGTTAGATATGTACGCTTTACACAAGACGGAATAGATTTCATTAAGTACTGGATTTTTGTGTGTATAGAGTGACGTCAAGGCCTTCACGACGCTTAGGGAGTCTGTATATATAGCTGATTTTTGAAGTTTTGATTTTCTTATATGCTTCGCAGCAGACAGTAATGTGTAAGCCTCGACCGTAAGGATACTTGTTTCCGGATGCAGTGCATCGGATTCTGAGAAGGATGGGCCGACGGCAGCACAGGACACTCCGGCATTTGACTTCAAGGCGTATGTGTAGAACTCTGTGCAGGAGTGCTTGTGCTGGAGTTCTAGGAAATGCATTCAGATTTTAATCTCTGGTGTGTGTTTTGTTACTTCTGAAAAGGATATGTCACATTCTATCACCTGCCACTCCCAAAGTGGTAACAGCTTGGTTGGATGCTAAGCTTGAGGAGTGGGACATGCATTTCATCACTAAGCTCCCTCACACGAAGTGACAAAGGCTGTCTTACAGAGAGACGGTTATGGAAAAGTGTAGTACAGGTCATATCATTAACAGTGTTAAAACATGGATGTTAATGATTGGAGTGTATTTTCAGGAAATATGTGAGGCTGATGTAAGTTGTCTGTAGATGGAGTGACCATTCATTTGATTCCGCGTATAAGCTTTCAATAGGGCTTGTCCTGAAAGCGCCAGTGGCTACGCAGATACCTAGATGGTGGACAGGATCTAGAATCTTTAGTACACTCGGAGCGGCAGAGTTATATACGACGGCACCATAGTCCAATCGTGATCGAATTAGGCTCTTATAAACATTCATCAGACACTTCCTGTCGCTACCCCATGTTGTGTGGGATAGAATTTTAAGTAAGTTCATTGTCCTTAGACATTTTTCTTTAAGATATTTAATGCGCTGAATAAAAGTAAGCTTGGAGTCAAGTATATTACCTAGAAATTTGTGTTCCTTGTTGATAGGTATTTGATGTCCACACAGTTGAACACAAGAATCTGGAACCAGGCCTCTCTTTCTAGTAAAAAGAACACAAGAACTTTTGTGGGGGTTGATTTTCAATCCGTTTTTGTCTGCCCACTTGGAAACCTTGTTCAAGCCCTGCTTAGAACGACAGAAAGCTGAGCTAGTTGGTAAGAATTCATTATGCAAAAAAGAAGTGAGGCGTGCAGACAGGACACAAGAGTAGAGAAGTGGACAACACGAACGCCGACTATCAAATGAAGGGAGCACTGAGGCGAAAAAAAAAAGAAGACACAAAACTCACCTGCGCATGCTCAGGAATGGTAACACCACGTGTCAGTCGGGTACACATGCCGGTCTACGTGAGAGATAACTGTTAAGGCACTTAATCTCTTCCTTACGTAAAGTAATCGAAGGCTGACTCACGCACGCACTTCCACCATTATAGATATGCCATGCCTCTACCATAAGACGCGTATCTTCATTCTTATGCCTGTACAATATTGCGCATTCATTTGCATAACACGTGGTGTTACCATTCCTGAGCATGCGCAGATGAGTTTTGTGTCTTCTTTCTTTCTTTTTTTGCCTCAGTGCTCCCTTCAGTTGATAGTCGGCGTTCGTGTTGTCCACTTCTCTACTCTTCCTGTCCTGTCTGCACGCCTCACTTCTTTTTTGCATAATGATTCAAGCCCTGCTGCACCTGTCTCTCGCATACTACAAGGTTACAGGATTTGAAGCCGATTTGAATGTCGTCCACGTAGACGGAATAAAGAATGGCGGGTGGTAATGAAGCACGAAGCGTGTTCATCTTCACTATAAAGAGCGTACAACTAAGCACGCCTCCCTGGGGTACACCTGTTTCTTGTGTGAAAGGTCGCGACAATACGTTGCCAATTTTCACGTGCAAGATACAATTCAACAAATAGCTTTCAATTATTTTCAGCATATTTCCACAGATGCCCATTCCCTACAAGTCTCGCAAGATCCCGTAAGGCCATGTTGTGTCATACGCCTTCTCCATGTCAAGGAATATTGATAAGAAAAACTGTTTATGTACAAATGCATCACAAATATATCCTTCAATGCGTACGAGATGATCTGTTGTCGACCGGCCTTCTCTGAAGCCACACTGATAGGTATCAAGTATATTGTTGAGTTCAAGGAAATGTATGAGTCTGCGATTAATCATTTTTTCAAAAAGCTTACACAGGCAGCTTGTGAGAGCTATTGGGCGACAGCTCGCCGCCAGGGATGGGTCTTTCCCCTGCTTCAAAACAGGGACCACAATTGCTTCTTTCCATGTGTGTGGAAGATATCTGGCAGCCCAAATAGTGTTCAAACAGGTAGCCCAAATAGGTATCCGGCAGCCCAAGAGTGCGAGTAGTTTAACTTGTGTGTCAGCGTGCAAGTTTTTGATCATGTCATACATGACTCGGTCAGGTCCCAGTGCAGTGCTCTTGCATGAGATCAAGGCAGCTCTGAACTCGGCAATACTGAATGGCCGGTTATATGCTTCGTCGTATCTGCATTTGCAAACGAATGGGTTAATTTTTTCTATTTCTTTGTATTTAAGGAAAGATTCGGAATAGTGTATTGGGCTCGACACATGCTCAAAGTGTTCCCCAAGAGAGTCTGCCTGGTCTTGCAAAGTATCTCCTTGGTTGTTCACCAGAGGCAACAGATGGATTTGTTGCCCTTGTAGCTTTCTCAAGTCATTCCACACTTTTGCCTCCTGCATGTATGAATTAATGCCGGAGAGGAACCTCACCCAGTTTTCTCTCTTTGCCTGACGTCGTGTCTGCCTTGCCTGTCATTTAATTTGTTTAAAGTGAATTAAATTTTTGGCATTAGGCGATCTGCGCTATACGCCCCATGCCTTGTGCTGTCTCTTTCGCGCCTCTTTACAGTCTTCGTTCCACCAGGGAACACGTCTTCTTAGTGAAACACCATTCGTCTGCGGGATAAACTTTTCGGCTGAATTAATAATAAAAGCGTTAAAATATTCAATGGCATCATCTATAGTAAAATTATTTATAAAATCTGGTGGTGAATAAGATGACTCTTTAAAATGCTCTCAATCCGCCAATGCTAATTTCCATCGAGGAAAATGTGGAGGGTTCTCATACGAGTTATCACGTTTAAAATTACAGCGAAGTGGTCAATTCCATACAACTTTTTGATCACGGACCATTCTAGGTGAGGCAGTAGAGAAGAAGAACAGATTGCTAAATACATTGCTGAATATGTGTTGTGTTGTACACTGTAATACGTCGGCTCCTTCTTATTAAACAGGCAGGCACTAGAGGTCAAAAGAAAATTTTCAATTAATCGACCTCTCGCGTCGCATCGCAAATCTCCCTACATCGTATTGTGGGCATTAAAATCAACCATGAGTATGTAAGGGTCAGGAAGCTGATTAATTAGGTTATGGAAATCGTTTTTTTTTTTTCAGGTGATAGTTAGGCGGTATGTATAAAGAGCACAGTCACCAGTTTGTTAAAAAGAATTGCCCGAACCGACACGGCCTCAAGGGGTGTCTGGAGAGCGATCTGTTGACAAGCTACAGATTTATCTGCAACTATTGCAACACCACCGGAGGCGTTAGCCTCGCCGATTGCCTCCAAGATAAAAACACATAGACTGCACAAAAAAATATTGAGCCGCTGCAGCCGTCCTTGTTCTGAGCACTCGCTGTGGCAGAATTTCGCCCCATTTCTAGTCTCATGCGCCTTCCTTCTGCTTCTCTTTCACTTCTCTGTAACACGGGTCCGACAGCGCCAACAGAGAAGGGGTGGTACGAAGAAGGGGGAGAGGTGCAAGAGGGTGTGACTACAACGAAAGTGTGCCATGCGAGGCGCATGGATCAAAGGCGAGTGTGGCAAAGGTACGTGTGTGACACGTAGGAAGGTGTGACGGATCGCATATTTTTCTTTTTTACTGTACCGTTGTTTGAAAAATAGCAAGTTTGCTGGATCCCCACTCACCATAGAAAGCAGATCACAAAATCGATCTTAGACTGTATCACTCAAGAAATTTAAGGATGTTCAAGGGAAAAAATAATTAAATGACTTTCAAGGGCCTTGAAAACATACTTTTGAATTTCAAGGGTTTTCAAAGGTGCATGTATTGTGGGCACCCTGACAGTACATGAGCATTTTTGCATTACGCCTCCTTCGGTATGCGGCCACCATGGCGGGTGCCAGTGTAGCATTGCCATTGCATTAAACCAAAGGACAGCATTTATACAGACTCAAAGGCACATGAATCGTAAACTGGCCTGCTTTTTTTCTTGCAGCAATACCACATGAGAGCACACTTTTCTCCATTACCACAAATTATGAGTGGCTGCTCTGCCCCACCACCACCGCTGATTCATTCATATCCGCTATGAAAAACTCTGGGTTCCTTATGTGAACCTCAAGAAAAAGTAAGGGCATGGGCTCTTTTTGCCTCAAGTGCAAAGAAACAAGGTTGCACAATTTTGTACAATGTTTGTCATACACTTGTTAACTAGAAAATTAGCCACCATTACAAAAAGAAGAAGCATTGGAAAAAATAAAGCATTGCAAATAAGTAACAGTATATTGCAAAAGAAGCAAAAAATAATTAAAAATGAATTCTGGGGTTTTACATGCTAAAACCACAATATGATTATAAGGCACTGTGTAGTGTGGGGCTTTGGATGAATTTTGACAACCAGGGTTTCTTTAACGTGCACCCAATGCACGGTACATGAGCATTTTTGCATTCCGCCCCCATCAGAATGCAGCCGCCACGACCGAGGTCAGCCTATGTTGTTGCTCAGCAGCGCAACATCATAGGCACTGGGCTATTGCGGCAGGTAAGCAATACAAATGGAAGGTAATGTTGACAAGGCATAAAGTGCAGCTACACAGCTTGTGCAGTTGGTAAACAAGCTGCCAACACAAGCTGTACAGCTTGTTTACCAACTAGGACATTCTATTAAGCCTAGTTTTTAGATTTGCTGAAAGTATGTATTTTGATATAGTATTGCATTATTTACCTCTTCCTGTCAACCACCTGTGGTAAAACCAGGCACTCTGATCTCCAGGATCCGTGAATGTTGCATTTTGGACCAAGTTGTACTCTTGTTTGAGAAGCCAAACAGAGAAGAGTAACAGTTAAGTGTACTGATGTCATTCAGCAAGAAAAATATGAGGGCGAATCAGAAATTCTTTGCCCCCTTTTTTCAGCCAAATTACGGATGTAAATCCGAAGTCAACATACCCATTCCCAGCAGTGGACCTTTCTTGGACTGGCCCAGCCTTATCTGCTAGTAGCTCTGCGGCACAGCCCTGCTGTCAGCTGTTGAACGTGGCAGTTGTGCTTCACACGTCCACGGCGTACGAACAACGAAATGTGATTCGTTTTTTATAGAGCAAGGAACAAACGCCCATCAAAATCTACAGGGAAATGCACCCCACGTATGGGGAAAGGTGTCTCGCTTTGAGAAATGGGAGGTGGTGGTATTGTGAGTTCGCAAAAGGCCCTGAGGACTCGCATGACAATGAGCGTTTGGGGAGGACGCGTGCGTCGCTGATCGTCGACAAGCTCCGGTCATTTCACTGGGAGAGTTGGGACCACCCACAATACAGTCTGGACCTTGTCCCTAGTGATTTCCATGTTTTCGGTCCACTGAAGATGTTCGTGGCAGGACAGCGATTCACATGGAACAATGAGCCAAGACAGCAGTCCAACAGTGGTTCCATAGTCAGTAGGATGGATTCAACCACAGGGGCATCTCAAATTTAGTGCTGCAATGGGACAAATGTCTGAACTGGTGGGGGGACTATGCTGAAATATAGTGTAAGGTACATAGAACAGTATGTATATTTATAATTACCTGCATGTACCTTATTTTGGCTAATAAAAAAATAGGGGCAAAGACTTCCTTATTCACCCTCATAATTGGGTTCAGTTCTCCCAAATAACAAGAAATACCAAAGTGATAACACATGGATCCCTTAATGAGGAAGATGGGAAAAAAGGTTCTACTTTGATGCACTCAACTAATTGTAGTGAAATTTTCAGCTCGTTCACTTAAAGGGCCCCTTGCCAGGTATGAGCATTGCGAACAGACAAGCATTGTGCATATATCAAACGGTGACAGTCAGCACAGTATTAAACTGAATAATGTTGAAAAATTCACTGAAAACTCAAACAATGTGCACCCTGTCAGTTTGTATTCTCTCTTCTTGAGTCAAGCCACTCTCCCCCCAAAAAACGTCATACAAACAATGTCTGCAGTGGAAACAGCTGCTGCACAAGCATTGTGTGCTTCAACACTGTAAATCTGCATTCAAAAGCAGCAATTTTGGGAGAGCTTCCTACACATGAACATTACAAGTAGTGGCTCCCAGAAGACAAGAGAGAAAGATCAGCACCATAGAACCAGTTACAGTAATACAAGAGCAGCCTTAATGGGACTCTGAAAGCTAATAAAAAAAGAGGCTTGAAGACGCAATGCACCCAGACTATCCACCTGGTGCGTTTATATGCGTTCTTGTTGGCTTTTTCTGCTGGAAATATGTTCATAAACGTTTTTTCCTTGTTTTTCGACATCCATACCTGCCAACCTGTAAACATTAACATTTATAAACACCCCACAGACATGGCAAGAGGTAAGGAATAGCACAAAATTTTTTAAGTACTTTGCTCTCAAGCACACACCTTTTGTGGGATACATACGCGCTTTATTGACAATCAATTACCTTTTGACACAGAATGCAATAAGTGGCACACTTGGAACAGCAAAGACTGACAAGAACAGAATTTTTTGGATCACAGTGACTTATTCAGCAACTCTGATGTTGCCGATTTTGCCTGCTTCAGGAACTTGGTTTTAAGCAAGTACCCCTCTAGCACATGGTGTCTTGTGCTGCCAAAAGAATGCGGTGTGGCTACCACTACATTTCCTATTTGCATGCCCTATTTGCAACCCTGTACCGCCACATCTTGCACTTGTAAACACTTTTTCAAGAAGAGAATTTATTTTTCATAAAACATGATGCAACATTTGTTCAATCATACAACGAGCTCAAATTCATAAACTTTACAAAAATTTAGGGAGAGCTGGCAGGTACATCAAAACAATTATTTTGGTGCACTTGCACTTTTGGAGGTACGGTACCGTCTGTACTATTTTGAATATCATATTTCTTCTTTCGCTGCAAGAAACTCCTGAAGCATGCAAATTTTTTTTTTATCTAATGAATTTTCTTGAATCTAAAAAAAAAAGCTTTTTCTTTCCCGATTACTAAGCTAGAAATAATCTACAGAAATTTTGATGACCCATTAGTACTTTAGTTCAAATTAGCCTAGAGCATTCGTTTATACCTTAATGCACTATGGAAGTTCTAGATTAATTCTGCATGTTAAGCTTTGCAATATGAATTATTGTTAATAAGCTTACTTAACATAAACAAAGAACCACATTTTTATATTATCTCAGAAACTAGACACCCTAGGACAAAAATATGTATTTGTTAAATCAAGAAATGTAAGTACACAAACATTGCAAGTTTAATCCAATTCACTCACCAAATAAGAAAACTACTTTTTAAGTTTCAATCATAATTAAAAAAAATTAAAGTCCTTCACAATAGGAAGTTTTATCGAGAAGTATGAATCAGATAATTTTGCTCAATGGTTCAAATAAATATAATCTAATTTTCAATGAACAAAAATTATAAAGCATCCTGGAGCAAATAAGGGACCTCAATATAGAAGTCACTGTTGATATGTGATGCCTGAATTCTAGCTTTCATCTTGCTTTGGTAGCTTTACAAGTGAATGTTCCTGGGCTCTCGCCATGCATATCTTTACTGACCACAGAGCACAATTTCCTCGGTGGAAATTGTTTTTCGAATTCGGATTGTTCAGAATTCGATCAAAACAGTTTTCGTTTACACTGAAAAATTACGTGACACCCTTGTGCCAATTTCAGGGAGAAATTCATATTGACAAACAAAGATCCTGATATTTGAATCCAATCAGGAGGTTTCCAATGAGGAGAGCACAGATTCTCTCAAGGCCATTTGTGCTCATTGTGCATGTGCTGGAATTCAGTGTTCACTGGAACTTTCACTGCAGTATGTGCAATGCACTCAAAGCTACAGGCACATCAAGCTTGAACATGCCTTTTCAACACATCTGAATTAAACTTGGTGAATGTGTTTTTTAGATGTTAGCAAGTGCAAGTAGCATTAATTTAAAAAAATATTTGTTAGGCCAAATTTACTGCTTTACTGGCATCGTTAGCCCACTAAAGATGGTTTGAAACGCCACTTTCAAGACCATGTCGCTCACTGACATACTGCATCATCAGACGTGAAGGAGAACTATATTTTTGTTTTCTAAGCAGTTCAATCTTTTCCCACCAGGCAGTAATTTTTGAACACGCTTGAAGTCTCACGATCATCAAAGTAGCAAGAAAAAATGGCTGCCTCCAGAAGAGGCGCACGGGCTTAGAAAGATCACAGATGTCATGATTCTAGTGCATCTGTGGCTGATTTTATCGATGGATCGAGCAGCAGTGAGTCTGAAGATGCTGCCTTTTCGTCGGACCTTAAGTGCTAAGTTGATGGAAACCAGCCCAGAACAATAGCAGCCGCAGCCCGATCCGCCCAACTGTAGTGCTTGCAGTTAAATTTTTGTAGTGGAATAACTGTTCAATGAAAAATTTTTATTTTTTCAGAGATAGTGCCTGTTAGACGGCAATACATTTTGTATATTTTATAATCTTTTCCATATTTTTCTTAGTAGATACAAGTGTGTCTTCACAAATGTTGTTCAATTTTATCCCACCATCTTTATTCTGGCAATTTATATCTTTTATGACATACATGTCATTAATCAAACTTTTATGCATGAAAAATGCCGTTATTCTGTTTTTTGTTTATGTATTGCATAAAATATTTAGTGCAGTAGTTCCTTCAGAAAAAAATTTGGCAGAACCTAGAAAATACACCTATTTTCCCCATGGTAGGGAAAGAGTTAAGACAGGTTGTCATTATGTTGTGATTGTCTTATGATCAGCAGAATGCATTAGTGGTTGCTATTTCTACTCTTTTAAAAGAGCATAAACAATTGCTGCAAAGGTTTACAAGGCAGGCACAAATAGCTCCAGCAAAAGGCGGTTAGTTTCAGCAGACTTGATAATCCCACAACCAGTTGCAAGAAAGACCTGGCGGTTGAAGCCATATTTAAATGTGCAATGAACGATATGCAAAATTCTGTAAGCAGGCTTTCCCACACACCTAACTTGACCCAATTAAGATAGCCATTTCCCAGATAGTAGCACTGTTAAAGCCAAGACGTGTTTTGAAAGCTTGGACGATATGGGGAAACTAAGGGCGGCAGGAATAATTTCACCAGCCCACATGTTGACACCTTAATTACTATTATAGCCTGGGTTCCACCATTTTGGTTGGGTCAAATGAGGTGTGGGTGCACCTGCAGGTTTTGCATATTGTCTATTCCTGAGGAAATATTCAATTCTCTAAAAATCATGGCAAACCAGCACCTTAGCCCAGAAAATGTGTTGAGCAGTTACCTTCCAAAAGGACATCCTCCTGGACTGTCCCCTCCCTGGAACCAGGATGGACACTTGGCAACAATGAACTCCTGTAGTGCCAAGCTGAGTAGTTAGAAAAATTGGCTGCAATTCGGTTCATTGTAAAACCCAGCTCCATTTCAGCAGTCACCTTAGTATGGCTGCACACAAACCGCCGATAATCCCAGCAGTGAACTGTAAACAGAAATGAACAAATGGCAATAGTTTCCTTTCAATAACACCATTAGGAATCACAGCTTTTAAGGGCTTAAAAACGCAAAACGTAGCCAAAAAGCATGTCAGAAGAAAAAAGAAAAAAAAACACTAGCAGTAAACATACACTTTTTAAAGCCTCAGTCAAACAGGAGATCTAACAATATTGAATCAGGTAATGGCAATGCAGTTAACAATTTTTTAGATACATCTGACGCATGACCAGTAGTTATGATATCTTTTCACAGAAGATAGAGCTTTTTTTTATTACTATTATGATGTTTTATGTGCCAAAACCACATTCTGATTATGAGGCATGCCGTAGTGGGGGACTCCGGAAATCTGGACTACCTGGGGTTCTTTAACGTGCACCTAAATCTAAGTACATGGGTGCTTTCACATTTCGCCCCCCATCGTAATGCAGCCACCGTGGTCGGGATTCGATCCCGTGACCTCGTGCTTAGCAGCCCAACAGCATAGCTACTAAGCATAGAAGATAGAGCTACCTAGCATTAAGGTGCTTCTGAAAGACACCATTAGCAACACACTGCTTTTCAGGCAGTGCGCTCTGTGGCAGCAGTCACCATCTGCTGCATCTACAACATGAGAATTTCATAAAATCATTCAACTTACAATTTCGCTCATCTTGGCCAAGAAAAAGATTACACAAGCGTAGCTCTTTGGCCCAATCCATGTGTGGGAAATTTTCCATGGCCCAGGCTCGATGACTCCAAGCTCCATATGATTTTGGGTTTTTTTGCAAGGCTGCTTCGGTCAGAAGCAATTCTCCTGCACCATCTTCAGCCGTCTTTTTCAGGCTGCAATTAAAAAAAAAAAAACTACATTGGATGTTGCACGATCTTGTTCTCTAAGTGATATGCTGAGGAAATTGGTGTTTTCACTTAAGACTAGAGACTGGATATTTAGACACTAACAAGTGCTCTTTTAGGCACCTTCAACAAGCACCAAAGCTGTTACCGAAGGCATTTACAGGTGCCAAATACTGTCCTTTAGGCATGCGATGATAAAATATGACTTTCTAAGAAAGAGTCCACTAAACCCCTGTTTTGTGAAATGCACTTTTCTCAATAAAACAGCATGAGGCAAGTTGCATAGGTAACCAGATTTATCTGAAATTTAGCATGACTAGAGGCTGTGAGAAAAGTTGTGAAGGCAATGACAAACAAGCACTATCTCAAGGTTTTCAAGTTTCATGTTGTGCCTTCTTCTCACTGAGTATTGGTTTGTATGCAGACAAGGAACGCTGAACATTCACCACAGTTACGGGCACATATTTGTACTTCAGGAGGTTTGTTGATCCAATGCCCTCTGTAATTTCTAAATGTTCACCAGTCAGAAGCTTTGACTGTCACTTTAGGTAGCGAAAACCCGGAAATTTAATCTGAGACAGATTGAAGTTTCAAACTAACTCTACCAGCAACAGGTCCATTTAGGATGCTGGCATACCTTTCCTGAATGTCCAAAATGAGCCTCGAATTCTAGGTCAGAGTTTTGCCCGAACATTCAAGATTCTCTATGATGTTGGCTAAAATTGTGAAGTCAGTGCACAAGTATGACAAGTTATGCTCAAGTGTATCATTGTGCAGTGCAGTTCCAAGCCCTTCTCCCAGCGATGCTCTCATCTGCTGCAAAGCTGTTAATAACATCCTTTGCACCAGCAAAGTCTTAGTGGTAGTAATCAGCTGCCTTCAGCCAAGTTCCCCAGCGGGTGACAACATTATAAACAAAATAAGGATAGAAAAAAAGTGGAAAGAAAGGCTGTTTTTAGACTCTCAAAAGCCAATATAGGCACCGACATCAACCTCCAACAGGCACCACACAACGTGAAAACCACCAGAAATGCCAATTAGTTGTTCGTTTAAAATTAATTTTTCATGTATCTCAGATATTCACCACGGTCTAAAATTAGCTACTGCAGACATTGGCATAGCCAGGCGGTGGCGTCGAACCCCCACCCGCCCTGAAATTTTCTGACGAAACCCCCTCCCATTTCCCACGGAACAGAAAGTTTCAGGAGGTGGGCTCCGAAAGAGCAACACGGATGAAAGGGAAAGCTTGAATGTGAAAGCAAGGCGAAGGCTAGTGACGGTCCGAAGAAGGAGAAGGGGGTTGTTATGTCACCGTACCTAGAACTTAAGTTTATCTAGCTTCCCCCAACCGCTGTCGTGTCTACAGTAGTAGCGTTTCCTTGCCTTCTCAAGTCACCTTTTCCCTATCTCCCCCCCCCCCCCCCCACCTTGTATAAGAACTGTTCGAGCGAAGAGTGGCAAGGCTGTTATTCACTCAGCAAAATTTAAAACTGCGCAAAGAAGACAGGGCGTGAACAGAAACATAGACACACACACAAAGCACAGACTTCCAACTGACCTTATTTTATGAAGGCAGGGAACTTACAAGGTTCTAAGGTTTATAACATTCCCTGCCTTCACAAAATAAAGCCAGTTGGAAGTCTGCACATTGTGTGTGCATCTATGTTTCTGTTCACGTCCTGTCTTCGCACAGTTTAGAATTTTGCTGAATCTATGAACCGACTAGCCCAACAAGATGCCTTATCGTTATTCACTCTTTTTGCGACTGCGTTGGTTCTACCCATTCTCTGCCTCCCCTCCCCCCTCTCTCTACCATTCTATCTAGCTTCCCTCATGAGACGTTCATTTGAAGGATCGCCAGCTGTTTGTGCGCAGGCACAAGTAAGAGCAGGCACGAGAGATAAAATCTGGGGGCTTTTGCTCCTTGAACATATGACTCTGCCTAGGCACTACGGAGGAGGTTTCTTAGTGCGTGTTGTAGGCGTTTGTCCCTAGGCGTGCCGGCATTGCGGAGTGGGGTCAAGTTTGTTTACGCTCGGACGCTGGCTGCCGGCCCGGTAGAATAGGTGAAGCAGCGAGCACTGACGTCCAATGTGGCGACCGCCGTGTTGGACAGACTGAATCGCAGCTGCGGTGCTTGTGCTAAGTCAGTCGTGGCAGATCATAGCTTTCTCGGGCCTTACGGCAATGGACCTTGTAAATAACATCACAGATGTTTCCGTGGGAGCAGTAGCGACCGTAGTAGAGCCTGGGCCGCATATATTGAAAATTTAGAAGGCAGAGCGCTTAGCAACCACGGCTGAACACAAGTGACTGAAAGGCCGCCGGTGACAATGACTGACTCAGCACCAGCGCCGCAGGTGCGAGAAAGTCTGTAAGACATACCTTCAGAGGCAAAGTTCTGACCGGTGTTGCAGAAGTCTGCGGTAGTGCTGAACTTAGCATCACAAGTTGGCGGCTAAGCGTAATTATATTTATTCAATCATGTTTTTTACTAATTGTAATGATGTGTCATTATTTCACATTATTGGCGGCACCTCCAGGACACCCAGGGCTACCCTTGGGTGCCCTGGAGATCCTGCGCCACCTGCTTTATTATGACCTCAGGTGCCCTCCTAAGGCCTCCATTTGCTGGTTACATGTGCCCTCCTGGAGCAGTGCTTGTAAAAAAAACCAATCTATCGTTGCGATGAAAAAAGCAACCTGCGACTTATACAACACTAGTCAGAACACTGCCACTTCAGACATAGCAATCACCAAATGGGGCGTCCGTGTGCCCACTGCCTCACCATGCATGCAGCCAGCGGTGGAGCATAAACAAACTTTTTTTTTTTAATTATGGGGTTTTACGTGCCAAAACCATTTTCTGATTATGAGGCATGTCGTAGTGGAGGACTTCGTAAATTTTGACCACCTGGGGTTCTTTAACGTGCACCTAAATCTAAGTACACAGGTGTTTTCGCATTTCGCCTCCATTGAAATGTGGCCGCCATGGCCGGGATACGATCCCGCGACCTCGTGCTCAGCAGCCCAACACCATAGCCACTGAGTAACCACAACAGGTGCGTAAACAAACTCGATCGCACTCTGCAATCCTGGCATATCTAGGGGACAAACACATACAACAGAGGCTAAGAAACCTCCTCCGTAGTGCCTAGGCAGAGTCTATATTCAAGGAGCACAAGCCCTCAGATTTTCTCTCTCATGCCCGCTCTTACTCGCGCCTGCGCACAAACGGCTGGCGATCCCTCTAATGAATGTCTCGTGCTTCCCTCTGGACTTGGGTATATAGTAGAAAGGCGGGCACTGCAATTTCTGCAATGGTTTTACGGGGGGGGGGGGGGGGGGGGGGTCATGGATAATTACAGCTGTCAAGAGGCTAATGTGGCATTCGACGCCCAGGGCACTCCAGAGGGCATTGTGCACATTTGACATGGTGCAGAGGTCCAAACGAATCTCTAGCAAACTTTAGCGTCTTCTTACCTCTCTGCCACGTTTCTCCCATGTATATACATCCTCTAAACCACCCCCAACGCACAGAACATTTCGGGGAAAAAACAAAAATGCTTCGCTTTAAAGGACGCTGATTTGTGCACGACAAAATATATCAAGGACGGGGGTGCTGGGCCAGGGAAGCTGAGAAACCATCCCAACAAACAGGTGGGAGGGCAGGTAGGAGAATGGCCTCGAGGTCCACACAGAAACAGAAATATAGGAATACAGTAAACTCTCAGTTGTACGAACGTCAGTTTATCGAATATTTCAGAATAACGAACTTTTCAAAAATCCCTGGCAGTTTTTTATAGATTCTATTCAAAAGTGTTTCACTTAAACGAATTTCTGAACAGTCAATATTTCAGTTTAACGAACTCGTTCAGAGGACCAAGGCTTATTTTTACGATCACAACTGATGCCCGCCCTCATCAAACCGCCGCTCCAGCGGCAATGTAAGGTCGCTGGCGCTACAGCGCCCCTGGGGCAAAGCGGGGGCGCGGAAAATGAACGGCAATGAGACATGGCCTCCGAGGACGGCCGCACAAAACGAGCAAGCATGTAATCTCGAAGGCCATGAACAAAGTAACATCGCTGGTGCTTACAACGCCGCCAGAGCAAAGCGGCGATCTGTCACACCACAAACCACGTGGTGTGTTTTCTTTCCGAGTGGCTAGTCGTGGCATGGTCGTCGTCTCTTTCTTTCGAAAAAGAGACGATGAAGAGACGAAGAAGAGGCAACTGCCGAGCCAGTTTCAAGCCCTCTAGCTGAGGTTGTAGGTTACATTGGGAAGTTGAGAGACTGTGTCAACAGCAAGCTGTGCCAGAAGAAGAGTACAAAAACACTGACTCTTTGGACAGTTTTGTTACTTCCTGTGCTTTAAAAGTACGAGTGCAGAACAAGATAACATATTTTTTTTCTAAGTGAGAAAGGCAGCATTATAACTGTTATGAACCTTGTACTTGTTGATATGTACAAACTCCATTTCACACATTTCTAACACTGTGGATGCCATGTCTTTTGCTCCATGAACTACACTTCAAACTTTTGACTATGTATGCCATGTCTTATGTTGGTCTAGTGAATATTCAGTTTAGTGAACTTTCAGTTAAGTGAACTATTTCCTTCGGTCCCTTAAAGTTCACTCAAGTGAGAGTTCACTATACATGTATTAGCGGGCCGTGGCGCCGTTCAAAAAACTAGTGAAGGTTGATGAGTGTGACAGTGACCAACGGAAAAGAATGTTAAGAAGAGGAGTCGAGTGATGGGTACGAGGAGTGGGGGGGGGAAGGGAATTAAATGCGTCAAGAACTAAGTTGGTGGATAATTGTGGGCATAGGGCGAGTGTCTTGTCATTGCCCAATCGCTCAACACCAGACAGCTGTGGCCAGTCGCCTAGTTGAGACTCACCTACCACATCATAACACGTGCTGCTTGCTGCGGAGAGCCCATTTTAACTAAACATCTCGGCAATTTTCAGAACAGACGGGTGTCAGGAGACAACGCTTTCAAACCACTCGGAGGTACTGGCCCTTATTTTGTTGCGAACAACGGATGCCGTAATCTTCACAAAGGCTTCGAAACGGGAAGCAACCCTGCTTCAGACTGTCTGCCTGATCAGTTGTCAAGCGTGATCAAATAACAACATTCGTCGTGTGATGACTACAATACTATGATCGCAAGTTATTTCCAAACATCTCTTCAAACAAGTTGGACAGCAGATCATCGAAAGTAAGTGAAAATTGCACCATACGATAATATCGAAGTTCTAGCGCAAAGCTTTGTTTCTTTATTTTTAAATCTAGAATAATATAGCATGCCAACAATGCTGACAGCGCGATTGAGTGATAGGAAACTTGCAAAATAGTGCCTGCCCTCTCCTGTACGTAGCCGTTGGCCATATTACTCACTAGAAGGTCTGGCTGGAAAACAACAGTGATCTCCACTGTTACCTGGGCTGCAATAATACTGGCCTGCAAACGAGAAGACACATGATAGTGCGCTGTCTTGTTTTTGTATGGCCCCGTTTTAAGCGCTGTTCATTTTTCCAAGTCATATACACACTAGGCCTTCGACATAAATGCATCAATTCATAAACGAAATTTTAGAACAGTAGAACCTCATTAAACCATGCCTGCTTAAACAGTAGTTTTGTTTTAAAAGTAGTAAAATCAGATCACTGATTCTGCAGCCGTTAAACATAATGAGTTTTGTATCTGCATAAACCGTACCAGCTTATTGCGTACGTATAGGTTAACACGTAGTGCTTCCACTTTTCGTAGCGCCATCACAGCGGTGTGTCGTCCCCATTGGGCAGCCCGGCAGAACAACAAGCCTCAGAGATCAGAACAACGGCCTCCAAGCGCCCTGTGCATTTGCGCGTTAAGCCACATCCACATCATTTTGGCACAGTGGCTGTGAGCATTGTGGCATCATGCAAGCTAGGACTCGCGTAATGCCGAAGCTCGGATAAAAAATACCAGGTGCTCAGCATAGAAGAAAATTGGTCATCGTTCGTGCTATCTAATGTTGTATGATGAAGTCGGCACTGGCAGGCGACAGGGATCTACTGTTAACTACAGTGTGTGGCATTTGGAATGCAAAGAAGTTGCTCGGCAGCGCTGCTGTGACCCCAAAAAGATGGCTACAAGGTGAGACTTTTCGCCATCGCTGCCTCTGTTGTTGCCAAGTGTCGCCTAACGACAGTGACGAGGATGACACGGAAAGCGACAGCACGGGCAATTCAGGCCCAACAGTGGCAGAAGCTGCACATTACGTCAGCCTCACGAATGCAATCTTCGGAACAAGAACAGCACCCTGCAATGAATAAGGTACCTCGCGACTTCTGCAGCGCTACCGCACCAGTACACGGAGAACATGCAATGCCAACGAGGAATCTGCCATGGTTTGCCGAGAAGAGGGGGTTGGATGAAAAGCTGGCTCGCAGCTTCAGTAAGTTTGAGGCCGCTGTTGCTACTATAGGCCATCGCAGCATCAAACAAAAATAACACTTTTGTCGCGAGAAGTGAATAAATACTGCATGTTTTTGCCCTTTCGTCACACTCTCTCTGAGTTCCGTTTTTGACAGGTAAGTGGGCGATCTCATGCTATTTCGGTTAAGCAGTACTACCGTTTAGTGCATACTTCTTCCGAGCAACAGCCAACTACGGTTTAACGAGGTTTCACTATTTTTTTTTAATACAGTTAAACCTCATTATAACGAACATTATAATGAAATTCTCGATATAACCAAGTATTTAACTTTTCATAACTTCTTGTCCATAGAATACCATGTATTTAGAACTTCAATATAATGAAGTGTTTGTACACGATTTCAATATAACAAAATTTCACTGCCACCGCGAAGAAATTCCGAGACAATATATGGGTACTTCCGTGAACGCAGATGGTCAAGATTGAATTACCAACGGTTGCTTGCAAACGCACCGCTCAAATCACATGCCATGCGACAAGAGCGACCGCCAAAGTGGAGCCACATCATGTTCCGTATGAAGTCCAAGTGCGATAAGATCCCATCGCGCCCTGTGTGCTTTAGGTGCGAGTGAAAGAGTGCGAGGGTGAGAGAAGAAAGATGGTGGCTTCGTGAGGACCGCTTTCCTGCATGAGCAAAGGGAAAGAGGCACAGGGGAGCGAACTCGTGGTAACGCTATTAAACGCACGCGAGGGGGTGGGGGGTAAGTTGGCGCACGTCTTAATTTCTGGCGCGTCTCATGCAAGTGCGGCTGAGCGCACATGCAGCCGCACCACCCTGCTTTAGAGAAAATCTGTTGCGTGTGGGCTTATCAAGAGGGCATGGCACTTTGTAAGCTGTCTTCCCTCACGTTTAGTATTGGAGGTTGCATAATCTTGAGTTTCGGTTACCTGTTGGAGCGAGAGGCAGACGAAGCAATCGCTCCCCGCTGCCGGCGCTTTTCCTGATAGCGTCGTCCCAATGCAGGCAATGCTATCCGTGGGGCCGAGTGCATGCGAAAGAGTGGCTGGCTTCGTTTAATTTGTACCATCAATGTGAAGATATTGCAGACGTATGTGCCATGAAACCATATTATTCGTCGCAGACTCCTAAATTTATCAATAAATTTTCTCATTAAAATTTGTTCGTTTTCTTCGATTGCTTGATAACTCGGAAAATTCTGCGGCCCCTTTCTGTGCTAGAAACATTGATCGGTGACTGTTCATATTTGCATAAAAGGTCAAATTTCAATACAATGAAATATCCATATAATAAAGCAAATTGCCGATTTTACCGATTTTGTTATATCAAGGTTTAACTATCATTTTTGAAAATAGCACAAGCATGATAGCATAATCTCATGCAACGTGGCTGCAAAACATGCATCCTTGTTTTTAAGCATTCTTGCTCAGGGAGTGCCAGGAGTTTGTCTTTGCGTGGTGTACAACACACACACACACACACACACACACACACACACACACACACACACACACACACACACACACACACACACACACACACACACACACACACACACACACACACACACACACACACACACACACACACACACACAGACACACACACACACAGTATACATATAGAAAGAGAGAAAAAGGGGTTGAATGAGCGGAAGGAGTGGTAGTTGTCGACGGAACACCCCCACCCTCGAAATAAATTACTGGCTGTGCCGCTGATTGAAGAATGAGCTAAAACGTTAAATTATTAGTAAATATTAATAAAGGAAAAATCAGACATCCACCCGTTTCGTAGCAATTGCTACAAAGGAAACCCATACGGGTTCCTCGAAAGAAAAGCCTCAGAGTTGAAGAAAAATTCGTCCTGGTCCGGGACTCGAACCCGGGACCACCGCCTTTCCGGGGCAGCCGCTCTACCATCTGAGCTAACCAGGCAGCTTGCAGATGGCAGGGCGAAGTCGAATTTGTCGACAACACACGAAGCAAAGGCAAGTGTTTGACGTAGCAGCAAATATGATCGCATCCTGAAATGCAGACTCCACGTTTCCAGCATGAAAAATATTTCAGGTGTGGGAACAAAATTGATCATGTCACATGTAGTGTAGTATTTGGAAAACATGGCCATTTCACATATTTGCCTGTTGTAAATTATTACTGTAAAAAAAACGATTAAGAACATTACCAAAATGAAGACATACAGGTGCCACAGTTAAGCATTTCAACATTTGCCTTCCTTGCCTTTTTTTTAACTCATTCTATATATTAAAACCTCGACTGCAATTTTTTTAAAAAGCACAGATCTAACCATAGTGGTGGGAGATTTAAGTGGTACATTTTAAACATTATTTTGATTACTAATTTGATTTTGAGGTGTTATCTTTGTGTGTAAAATTGTATACACCACATTTAATGGGACACTAAAGAGAAAAATGATCTGCCATGGTTGCTTAGTTATGGTGTTCGGCTGCTGAGCACGTGTTCGCGGGATCGAATTCTGGCCACAGTGGCCGAATTTCAATGGGCGCGAAATTCAAAAACACCCATGTACTTTTATTCAGGTGCACATTAAAGAACCCCAGGTGGTCCAAATTTCCGGGGTCCCCTACTACGGTGTGCCTCATAATTAGATCGTGGTTCTGGTATGTAAAACCTCATAATTCTTTTAAAGAGAAAAATTATTTATTCTGTATCAGTAAATTACCTTTCTATAATATCAAAAATGCCACTCTTACCATGATAAAATGCTTAATAAGCCAGAAAAAGTGCAACAACAAAAGACGAATGGCAACACCTCTGAATTTCCCACGCCAGCTCACTGCGATGTCACGGATTTTGACAGCGTCTTTTAGGGCCTAGTTCATTCTTTAGCAGTAAAAATAGACTACATTGTTTTCTAAAGGAGCTAAAGATTGAACATGGAGAGTTTCAGGAACTTTTGCTTATCCAATGCGGCCTAAATACGAAAGAACACTTTGAAATCCGTGACGTCCCAGTGACGTACTGTTAGGTATTCAGCATGAAATTGAAAAACTGATACGTAATTTGACCTTAATTTTATATCTTAATAACCAACCTATTGTTTCAACATTAATGACAACAGTTTTCAAAGAACAGTTTATGCTTATAAACTGATTTAATATTTTGGTTTAGTGTCTCTTTAAGAGTCGCTCCCTGCATGATTGGATAAATTCACTGGTATCCAGAAACGCCTACGCTGGTAAGAACTAATTTTCAGACTGTGATATGGATGCACTTGATGAATGGGTACCCCCATTCCATTCCTGTAATTCCTCAACATAGGAAAGGCATCATGGTAGTTTTATTGAGTTACCGATGAATGCATCATAAAGCTGATGTCATCGGACGCGTTAAGAACTGCAAAAATATGCAAAACACGTTACCAAGGTTGAGGGATAGTAGTTTGCAGACATGTGCAGTACAACCACCCTACTAATGCCCATAAGGGCAGTTCTCCCGCTACCTATAGCATTTGCATAGACAGCATGTTTTACCGGCTTGTGATGTTTTCATATTGTTTAAGCTCAAATGTGTTAATGCTAAAACGACAAGATAGTGTATTTAGGTGTCCTTGTGATTTTTAAATGCTGCAATAAAGGTCGCAAGCAGTTCAAGGTGCAAAAAGAAGCTTTATTTTGGTTTTATTCAACGTAATTTTGCAACAAAATGTCACGAGCTAAATGGGCGCTTCGCCATTTAGTTTTGAAAACTAGAAAAGTAAAAGACAGTTGCTTCAACGATTAGTTCTAAAAACAAAAAAAAAGTGATAAAACAATTGCCTTCTACCTATGTGTTGCGCTTCAGAAACATGAACTGCTCAAAACAGGTGCTTGACAGCCAATTTCGCTTCGCTGCTTCGTTGTCATTTCAGGGATGCCGTAGAAAACACGCATTCCACGTCAGACGATGTCGCATTCACAGCGAAAACTACCCTTGCAAGGCGGGAAAGCAAGGGAAAGCGGCTAACGTTCGCTCTTCAATAGGTCAGAGGCGTAACCGTGTCTGCACAAGTTCCCCCTGTAAGGTAAAGAGAAATTTCCCCTGCAATGGCTCCAGGCATATTGTCTTGGTGGGAATTTTCATTTTGCCCGATGTTTTTAAACATCAGTCTGCTTGGCCCTGCATTCGCGATGGTGCTGGTACTGTCCTGCCCTAACAAAAGAGGCCCCCTCCCTAGCACAGCAGAACGCATCTGCTCGGCTTTTGCAGCTGAACGCCAAGAAGACTTTAACCATGGGTCTAGAAGGGCACCCATCAAAGAAACAGAGTCGGTCCACGTGCTTGCGAACTGCTTCTCCAGGCTACCCTATAGGCCTTTAGTCGCCTCTTTGCAAAGAAGTGTGCCTTTGCTTAAGATTTCCCCAAGGAAAACTTCGATATTTCGCAACGCGGAAAGCAAAAGCCCAGTGGTCGCGTGCCTTTTTTACAGCCACTCCGTGGCTTCCTCTACAGGGGAGAGAAGCTCAATGAAGTCTGCCACCAGCCTCAGTTCATATTTAGACAGTTTAGTCTTCTTACAAGCGTGCAGAGTTTCTGTTAGGCATGGATGACTCGAAAAAGTGGCAAGGAGCTTTCACATCATTCGCAGCTGCGAGTTCCACCTCGTCGCGATGCAAGATTCCAAATGCATGCCGGCTACATTTAACACTCCAGCGTTACTCTTGCGTATAGACGCAATGATGGCACGGCATTTTTGTACGATTTCCTCGGCATTTGGGCCCTAAAATAAAGCGAGGATGACAATTAGTGAATATTATTGCCACTGCAAGTACAGGTAGCGCAAATGGCAAACATGCAGTGCAATAGAGTTCCCGAAAGAGAATAATGACATATGTAAGCGTACGGTATTGCACTCAACAAAACACTGACACTCTTTTCAGACTGCATTAGACAAAATAAAGTGGGGACAGACAGCCGTTTTCTCCAGCCCTACAATAAATTGGGTGAACATTAATGCATAAGCTGGACCTTCCTGTTCTTTATTAGTAAATGTTGTGCACACAGTGCCATGGCTATGGCACTATGGCTGATATTATCTTAATGAAATGGGCTTCGTAATTCAAATAAACAGACTAGCAGTAGAGTGCCGCCTCATTGACTGGTCTTATATGCCAGGCAACTGTGTTTACGGGCAGAGCGATTTGTACTAGAAGGAGTGACGCACGCAGCATTTCATTTTCGCAGGTGAGTGGGGGGGGGGGGGGGGTGTAATGAAAAAAAAAAGGAGAGGAAGATCACGAAAGGAGAAAAATAGCAAGGAGCACAAAATACAATAATACAAAAATAGCTTGAACAAGAAATCAACTAAATTCACATATTTTAAGATGTAACTTCGAGACACTGCGGGCATTCATTACATGATGTGCCAGTTTTGTTTTTGTTTGTCTTTAGAGGTATTTCAGAACGGTTGATTGACGTGGTGAGTGCAGACCTCGAAGTCGCATAACCTTGGTGCCTGGCCTGCGGCAGAAAAACGATCCGCAGCCACTATTTGATGGGAAGCAGAGTTGGTGACCTCGGCCATAGCAGCGAATGCACAACGAATCCCCAAGATGAAAAAACAAAGCACACTCGAAAATTTAGCTAAACAGTAGTTGCATAATAAAGCTTTAAAGCACCGAAACTGTAACAAGCACAGTTGTCTGCCCTTACTTTTCAAACTGCAATTATTATATTCATACATTATTTGTCCATGCATTCATGGCAAATTATTTAACAAAGCTTGGCCCAACAATTGTCCATGAAAATAGTAATAAATGAATGATGTATCAATGCATATAAGATGAAACCAATATGTTAATTAATAGCGCATACCTGCCAAATGGCGTCTTTTATGGCAAGCTATAGGCTGTGGGCGGTGCAGCCAAACCAAAATTACTCAAACTGATGGAATTCGCTTCAAAGTTCCTTGGTTAAGAGGAAGCTTTAGCTCAAGTGCTCCTATCTAAATACATGTAAAAAGAGAATTCGTTTTTCTCGGCAACCACTGCACCAAATTTGACGAGGTTTGCTGCATTTAAAAGTCAAACTTAAAATCTAGTGACTGTCGGTTTCGAATTTTTGAGTTAGATTGTCAATTTTTTATTAAAAATTGGCAAAAATCGAAAATTTTCGAAAAACGAAACTATCAAGTTTACAACTCTGTAACTTAACCACTAAACATGATAATACAATTCTGTGAATTGTATCTAATAGTACATCTAAAGCGGAGAAAATTGATGTTACACATGAATATAAAAAAATTTAATAATAGAGAAATACAACTTTTGCAAAACCGTTGTAACCAACGTAACAAATTCACTTAAGATGTAAAATGACATACTGAATTTGTCCGCTTTGAATGATCTAATGGATGCCGTTTACAGAACCGCGATATCGGTTCTTGATGCAGAGCTATGAATTTATAAACTTCGTGCTTCTATTTTTTTCAAACGGTCAAATATTTGAAAATCGTTTTAAGAAAATTCAAGCCCTAAATCGAAATTCCGCTTCCAACAGTCACTAGAATTTAACTTTCTCTTTCAAATGCGACAAATTTCATCAAAATCGGTCCAGGGGTTATCTCATAAAAACGTTTTTGCGTTTTACATGTATTTGAATAGGCCGCGTCGGAGTTGGGCCCGAGCTAAAGCTTCCTCTTAAGCGTTCCAGGCAGTCATCGAAATTGTCATCATCATCATCTTCTTCAGTCTCCCACCCAGTAAATGCAAATGCCTTTATCACTGACGTAGCGTTATCTGTAACCACGTGAAGGACCTGGAAAATGAAATAGAAACAGTTACCATAGGCGAAATTGTACGCAAATACATATTTCATCTTGCCAGTGATGTTCCGCTGCAGCAATGCTGTGTCATACTCGGACCAGATCCAAGCAGCTGCGTGGCTCCCTGTCAGGCAAGTGAAACTGAGGAGCTACGTGTGAGCCTTGAAGTTGCTGTCCAAATAGCGACAGCCCTCCGCAGACTGCGACGTCCACACGTCTAGTGCAATACAGACATACTCCACTTCCACCAAAGACGATATTTTGGTCTGCAGCGCGGATACTATCCCACGCAGGAACTTCTCTCTGAGGTCATCCCGTGATGACAACTTGTAGCCAGGAACGGCGACCTGAATCTGAAAGAATACAAAGCAGTTACTTTGATGAAAGGCGGCTTATAATATTGTCAAACTTACCATTACGAATTGCTTGAATCCCTCACTCTTGATAACGCAAAAGGGCTCCATATCAGTGCAAATCATGTCGATTATGGCATCGTCAAGAGCAGCCTTTTGATGAACAGGCACAGAACTGCACCCAGCAGTGAAGGCCGATGTTATCTTTGGCTGGCTTGCCAGTCCTTTCTCTTGTTGCGTGTACTCATGTTTGTGCTTTCTTTTTAGGTGCCGTATCAAATTAGATGAAACTTCGACTATAGCATGTATAGTTTCGAAGCAAAGCTTACAGTGTGCAGTTTGTTTTCTTCGTGGGTAATTTAAAAAGATTGTTTCCAATGTACCATGTTGCCAGACTTACTGGGTGCGTGAGCCGCTGGGCAAAGGCAGTGCGATATGGAAGCAGTTTTTATTTGCAATAGAAGGCTGGAAAGGAAGGTGGGGGTGGTAGCACAGAAAGCAGAGGAGGATGCTTCGAAGCATTGTCTAGCATTCACAGTATGAGTGAGCTAAATGAACGATTGGGCTTCTTTAGCCACCAACAGGCACCAGTGCAACGGCGGTGCCACCAAAACCTCTCACCCTAGAACAGAAAGAACATGGGTTTTCTTCAGCGCGAATCGTCACGTCGAGACTCAGGGAGGCGTCGCCGTGGTCACAGTTATGTGGGTTCTCCTGCTTCGGCTGGCTTCCCGAATCAATGCTTTCAGAAGTTTATTCTCTCTCTCTCTCTCTGTATGGAGGGAGAGGGCACACAGTTCATTGTGTACGTCTGTGCGCGGCACTGACCTGCAGACCTTCAACGACAGAGTTTTGGGCAAAAGCGTCCGTGTCTAGAAAGGGGTGACAGTATTGCAAAAGGGTTTAGGGGAGGGGTAGGAGTACGAGGTGCGACGGCGCACAAGCTGGTATGTGAAAGCTTGCAGTGAACACAAGCATCGCGCCAGCATCAAAACTTAGGTAAGTGCTTTTTCGAATATGTGTCTGAGTCGCCAACAGCGACAGAAGCAAATACAAAAAAGTGAAAGATGGGGAGACACCAGGTGGCCGGGGCAAAGGTGCCGCTGAGGTAAAAAAAAATATCACAAGGCATGGTGTGGGGGGGGGGGGGTGCTGCCACCGGAGTTCCGCACAACGGATACTAACGGCATAGAGCCGTGGTTACGCGAAGAATTGAAACAAACTTCGGAGCAACTCAGTCTATAAGGACAAAATTGTAGTAGGCGCATTGCTTATAAATGCACTGTGCTTGTAATCAGCAAAGCCATTTTAATAATGCTGCTTTATAGTTAAATTCGAGGCTCTGACTTAATGTTTGAATGTGGGCTGGTTGGTCTTTCTGCATATTTTGACAAAAAACAGCACATAGACAGAAAAGCACTCTATTTTCGGAAAAGAACATAATTACATTCCCATTCCATTCCAGGGAAAATGTACTTAATTCCATTCCCATTCCATTCTTCCAAACGTTGTAGTCATTCCATTTCGGGGTCGTGCAAATGTGGAATGATTCTGAATTCATTCCAATTCCGGAGTGGTAACTCCGCAACACTGCACCTGACTCCTGCCACTTGCTCTTCACATACCTATAAGAACTTGTATGATATATGTTTTTATTTCATTTATTTTTTTTATTCTACAAAAGAGGAAAGCCTTGCCAATTCATGCATGTGGTTGCATGCAACAGTTAATAAATACATATGAAGGGTTGTGATATCTGCCCACAGCTTCTATTTTGGAGAGACCCAAGCACGAAGATGCCATGAGAAAGAGAGAACAACAACAAAGAACAAAAAAACTAAGAATTTCAAAATGCTCCAAATGAAACTTTAAAAAAAGCTTAAAACTGAAACTTAAAAATGTTTGCAAAAAATAAACTTTAAGGAAGATTAACAATAAACCCTTCAGTTTTACTTTAACAGGTCTCGAAACAATTTCTGACATTCTGAACATGTATTAATACACAAAGTCATTGTGTACAGAATGCAGTAACAATCACCTTTGCTGCACATAGCAGATCTACATGCCATAGAGAAGACTCAAATTCAAGAATAAGTATGTGCTCCTCTCCGGGCTTTTGCAGTTCCTACTTGACCCGTCATGATGTCAACAGTGTCATGCATCTGGCGTCATCATTGTAAAAGCTGTCAATTGGTCGGTCTACAAGGGACATCAGTTCTGATCAGTACCCTAGCAAGCCTTTGCCATCAAGTTCCATGCCCATTTTTCCTCATCATGTTGCTTGTCTGCCATGCACAATCAGCTAGTTTCACCTCGTATATAGCACGCATTGCATTGCATGCGCAGTGGTAACAGTGGGCAGCCAACAAGTGTGGAGTCCTCATAACCAAAAGTAGACATTGTTTTCGATTAAAGAGTGTCATGGTGACATTCAGTACTGACGTAGTTAGTGTCAATGTGTCTCCATGAGAGGTGGCATGGAAAGTGTAGCAAAGGGGTGAAAGAAAGCGTAATTTGGCTGTGTACTTGCTAAAACATGTAACTTTGCCACTGTGGCACCATTTCAACAAATTCTAGTAGTTGTATGCTGATTCTAGACCGGTGCACAGCTGCCACTGTATAACAAATTTACAAGCTCAGAGTGGTTTGTGGGCCCTCTAAACTAAACCTCAAAATGCAGAGCCTTTGTTTGGGACATGAGATGCTACTCTACAACCAAACTAAGTGAAAAAAAAATAAAAAAAATTACATTCTGGAGTTTTACAAGCCAAAACCACAATATGATTATGGCTGCATAAATTTTGACCACTTGGAGATTTTTTAATGTGCATCCAATGCATGACACATGGGCGTTTTTGCATTTCGCCCCCGTTGAAATGCAGCTGCCACGACCAGGATTTGATCTCGCGCCCTCAGGTTTCGCAGCGTAATGCCAAAGCCACTGCGCCACCACCGCGTGTGGCCAAATTGGATTGCTGCTTACATGTGCTGTTTAGACACAATGCAACATGAAGACAAACACATGGATGACACAGTGATTCTGTTTGTACTGTGTTGTCTAACAGGCCGCACGTCTTAACAGCAATTATGTATCACCAACTAGTGCACACAAAAGATATGCAGAACATAACCTGGAACAGTTATATGAAAGAACAAATAAACAATGTGGATTTTTCCAAGGAAAGGTATGCTGCTTAGCACTTGCCTTTTATTGAAGTGCACCATAAACACTTCCCTACGGATGTTCCACATGGTTGTGTAGTCGGGGTTACTTTGAAGGATCTGACTGGTGATATGCAGCAGTTCATCATCAAGTTCCTGATTCTGTCGCTGCACAAGCCATGAACCAAGTGAATGACAATATGAGCCACTGCATTTGTGAATGATAGTTCATGTGCTTACTTTTTCAATCACTCGCTGTGTTGCAGATTTGTAGATCTTCAGCTTTTTCTCCCTCTCTCTTCTTTTCTCCTCTTCTTGCTCAGCAGTGGTCTTAACCTTCACACGTCCATGCTTGAGAAAAAAATAAGGAAAGGTGTTAATAGTTGTCTGCAACCATTGCCATACTTGCAATTACAGAAAATATTTTCTAAACAGGCAATGCCTTTTTTTTCAAGCAGTTGCAATGAATAACCAACCAGCAGTCACTCTATTGTACTGTCTGATCCTCGAGGATAGCAAATCCAGTAGCTTTCACACAGTGCAACTCTTTATTAAGCTTATTTATCTTGATGTTACAAAATACACTAGTGCTAATAGCTACTGGGGGAAAGAACATGGGCACATAACTAATAACTTCATCACTTAGCTCATTAGTGGTGGCCAATGATTGGTAGTTCAAGTAAACCACCATAATTCATACTAGAGGTGCACATTGTAACCATGCTATAACATGACATGAAGGCTGGCACACTTCCCCACATCTCAGTCCAACTGGTTCAACACACCAGAGAAGTGTTGGATCAACCAGCTACACCTTTATGTGTCAGTGTTAGCCCTTTTCCTACCGGTGTAATGAGTATAAGCATTTTGATTAAACAGTGCTTTCCAAATTGCTGCAAGGGACTGCCTATTGAGGGCTAGAAGCGATTTTCATTAACAATATATGTCACTCCATTAATGGTAATACTGCAAGTGGCATTCATCCAGCCAGAACGATAGTGGAAAGCATTGAGTTTCATTCAGATGGAACAATATTCATGCATATGGTGTTTCACCTGAATGAATCCTACCTGAACAGCCACAGTTTAGCACCCACATAATTTTAAGTTCTGGGCAGTGTTCTGCTTTGCATAGTTCTTATCTCTCATGAGATTAATCTCAACTTCCTGCTGAATCTGACAGGCCAATGCACCGTGCAATCATATAGAGTTACAGGACAGTGCAAGTAACCTATTACCCTCTACAGCTGGCATGCAGAAACACCTTATGTCTTACGATTTGGCAATGATAGCAGCAGGGGAGAACCTGGTACACAGGGCGCCAAAAGCGAACTGGCAGTTTTAGCCCACAGTAAAGAGAATTTTAGCTTGGTTTGGCACCTAGCAGTGGCTTGTACAATACACAAAAAGGGCATGCTTTTACTATAAGCAGTTTTTCATATTGTAACAAAACTAGAGGATCCTAAAGAAGACAAGTGGTTTGACAGTAGGCAGAGTGCAGTAGGTAGTACGAGACTCCAGGCATAACATACAAAAAGCAGTCCCAGAAGACGTGCTCACTGCCATTTTGCAGACTGTTGCACTGCCTGTGACCCTTCTTAAGAACCGGCTAAATTTGTTACAATAAAAATTAGGGCACAACTCATCTTAAGATGAATGTCATGATGATGATGACTTATTGATTTTACTGGCGCAAGGGCCAGACATGATTAAAGAACGCCAAAATCAATACTAACACTAATGTGATTAGCATTGTAGCAACTTGCCATATTGCAAAATTGCTAACTTTTGTGAGGTAGGCTTTTTAATTTTCTGTTACCGACATCTTCACTTCTCTGAAGCTCAATGCTCCTTGCTCAACGCATCCTCTTTTATTTGTCCACGCTGTGAGCTCTTTCCGGGTTACAAAGTGGGAAACACATTGTCATAACAAAACAGTGGCATGTGGAAAAATAATAATTATGCGTTAACATAACAATTACATGTGAGGCATACATAGGCACAAGGCATATATACACTTAAGACTAGTAAAACAACATTAACAAATTTCTTTCAAAGGAAACCACAGATTCAACATTTATAAAACCTTGGAATTAAGTTTGTTCCGGTCGGCAATTGTTTTTACTAAAAATACTTAAAGACATCAACTCTTGGGAATAAGACATGAAAGCATAGTTGCGATTTATCCTTGGAGATAATCTGCCAGGAGGTTGCAAGTACAGGCTGGGATCAACATGTAGGCTTTTAATGTGTAATTGGAACATAAATTTTGATCTAGCAACCCTCCAGCACTCAGCAAGTGTCGGAAGGTTAGCCCTATTAAGTAGCTTGTGACTGCATTCAGTTGTAGCAGGAAAAGATAAACAGAGATGCATGATGCTGTACTTTTTCTACTTTATTAATGAGGTACTGGTAGTATGGATCTCAGATTATACTTGCATTCTCTAGACTAGGGCGAATAATTGCCAAGTATGCACTTAGTTTTACGTCAGAACTAGCATACTTCAATTTCCCGTTTAACAAGCCGAGCTTTTGCTGTGCGGATCCACAAGTGATCGCCACATGATGGCTCCATTTTAGATCATGTGTTATGGTTATTCCAAGATATTTCAGTTCTTTTGTATGTTATTAATGTACCAACACGAATAACACAAGGAAAATGTGAGGATAATTTCTTATTGAATACAGTCATGCAAGCAGACTTCTTAAAGTTAATTTGCATATCGCATGAGGTACAGTAGGGTCCACTCTTAGATGCAACGCACGAGGGCGTGGCCGGCAGCCCGCGTGACGCTAACTGGCGGCGGGATTTGCAAATGCGGTGCATGAGCATGGAATCGTAAGGGTGGCGCGTGCCCCGCTTCATCTGCTACTTCTCCACCCCTGCACTCAGCAAGCACTGGACAGTACTTCCCTTCTTGCACAGTGCGATTTATCTAGCCGCCACTCTGCCTGCTACTCGGTGGGTAATCAGCAAAACAGGAAAAAACGGTTTTGTTTGTAGTTGCAGTCTCACACCAGCTTTAACTCGACTCGATTCTTGCTCATTTAAACAACGTTCACGGAAGCTCCATAGTTCAGATATTCGCGATATCAACTGGACATGCAGTTTATGAAAATTATTCTGTTACACCAACACGTACGTGCAATGAAATAAGTAGTGCGGAACTGTGTAATTCTGCAAAAGTGATAACGAAGCCTGTCACTTCTGCAACCTTATGTTAATGCTCACCAATAGCTAGTCATGTGTTTTTCACATAACGCTCGCAGCAACTGGTCACTTTGGATAACAGCCAAGACAACTGAAGCCCCATGCAGCAAGCATACCAAGCTTGCCCTTCCAACCATAAAATGTCTGCCTATTCAACATGCGGGAGGCAGAGTTGGCATCAGTTGCTTCACACTGCGAAAAAAAAAAAAAAATCCGGAAGGGCCAGCACTCACTGAGCAATGGGGTGGAGAAGGATGATGCGGGGAATGCACCGCCCTTATGTAACTATGCGCATGCTTCGCGTTTTCAAATCTCGCCAGCAGTTAGTGCTCCGCAGACCACCGGCCATGCGCTCAAGAGTCGACCGTACTGTACACCAGTCATTCATAATCTGCAAGGACTCATTCAATAATATTTGGTCACTGATGCTTTCCACCTGACAGAACATCAAACAGACACCTGCAAATACTTGTACTTCAATCAGTGGGTTAACGTTCATGGCTATATCATTAACGTATATCAGAAACAGTGTCGGCCACTCCGTTCACTTCACTTGTTTCTCCACACTCAGCTGCTTCTGATGCCAACTTTTTCACTTCTCTGTAGGTGACCTCTTCAATTTTCTGTCGCAGACTTCTTTGCTTCTTGTTCTGCTTTTCTATCTGGGCACCTACCCCGAGGTGCATACCCATTCTGGAGGACTGGCCAAGATCGAATGTTCACATACCTATGTGACATGCCCAGCTGCACATATTCAATGGCCACAGTTGCATATTCTTGTACATACCCAGTGACGTATGCTTAGTTGCCCATACCAATAATAAGTTATCTATTCGGGCACATACCCAGTGGCCCAAGCTGGCGTGAAAGAGGTTGGATACGGACGAAAATACTGAAGTGCCTGAAGTTCCCAAAGAACGCTAATCGAATTTAAAAACTGGTTGCAATTATACCGTGCCTTTATGAGCTACTACAGCATCAACGTTTAGCAGAGGTTTAGAACCTGCGGTTCACTGCTGGCGCAAGAACCCTACGCGCCAGGACCGCCCCTGCCGCTATCAGATGCTTATCCCTCAAAGTCACTGCACGGCAGTTGCGACGGGGAAATGCTCGGTCCTGTGTCCCCGCAACGCAACCTAACAAGCTAGATCGGACGTGGATAGATTGTGTTGCAGACGACACGAACACTACTTACAGTGTATGCCCTCTCAACAGCGACTTACCATGTTTTGTTACTGAAATGTCGACTGGCGTATCTTGCTGGTGAATTTTAAACGAACATGCGAATAGTGAGACTGATAGAAAGACGTAACGTGCACCTCCGCTTGAAGAACAATCAGTCACTCAAGCTCGATTTTGACCACTGCTTGATCACGCTTGCAAGTATCGCAGAAGCCGTAGACAAGCAAGCAGCCGGCACATGGTGTACAGTGGTACAGTCTCTATGCTTAGGTATGGTGGCTAGAGGAGTTAATTTCCCCATAGCTTAGGGGAAAACTTGGAGCCGCGCTTGGAGCAACGTTCTTAGACATAGTTCAGTTTCACAGCTCCGCTCGGGAGATGGCCGAAGTGGTGGTCACGCGAACTAGCGGCGCTGCGATCGCGTCTTTTGTCACTTTTTGTTTCGTTTCTGGTAGAAGTTGTTCCATTTCTGGTATATTTCCGGTTTCCATTTTGAGAAGTAGTTATTTCACAGTTCTTAACTTTGAGCCTCTTTGTGAAAATTTGTGATATCTGAGCTAGGTATTGTAAATGCGTTTCTGGTAATGAACTTGAAACTTGACTTCTGCTTTCACTTCTGGTTTCATGTTCGTTGCGCTGCATCGTCTGCCGTTATCCTTCTCCGTTTTGTAGGTGTTGTGTGATGTGTCGTGATTTGCTCTCTTGAAAAGTTTCTTGAAGAATCGTTTCCGCGTCTCATGACAGCAAAAAGTTCCCTATGCCATGCTGTTTTGCCCCCGGTTGCACCAGCGGCCTGAGACACGATCGATGCCGCTGGTCACCATTTTTTCGCACCGCCGCAAGACGCTGGAGAGTTTAAAAGTTGGGAACGCATGCTACACCGAAAAGACAAACGCCTCATAAACAAATCAAAAGTGTGTGAACGCCACTTTGAGGACGGCGACATTTTGAAATACTACAAGCATGTTGTGGGTAACAAAGAAATATTGATTCCTCTCGGGAGATGGATGCTTGTTCCCGGCCCATTCTTCGGCTCTTTCCTGGGCTGCCTGAGCACATCTCAAAGCAAAAAAAATGTGAAGCGAAACCGACATCCACCAAAAGAACGAGCGCAAGTGCCGGCAAGTACATCGGGCGAAGCTTGTGACAGCGCTTAACCTGCTGTTGGGCTTGGAAGAAGGAACTTGATAAATATGCGCTACACGTACACTTGGTGCTCAACGAGCTCACGAACGTGACACTGCCTTCTGCGCTCTGGAAGTTCGAAATTGTTGAGGACGACGCAACACAGAAGCGATGCGGAGTATTTTATATGAGGCAACTGGTAGCCGGGCATCTGCGAGTAACGAAAACTGTTGTGCTTGAAGAGGATGGTACTTGCTGCGTAAACGGCTACAGCAAAATTCACAAGAGGCTATAGTATTTCGAGCTGCGACTAGCATTGCAAGTGAGGAAAGAATCCTGAGAGAAGCAGACAGCTTGAACATATATGTGCGGGCGTGAAAGCAGGCCAGCGTGACACGGCGACATCAGATAATATGCACCACAAGCAGTGCAATGTACTTACAAAGCAACTAGTCTGCGCGCGTTGTCTCCGTCTACAGAGGAAACTTCGACTGAGTATTAAGGCTCTGAGCGCAACGCTCAAGTAATAGAAACTACGCATGCAATGTGAAGAAGAGGCTGCCGGCTGCTGCGCATCAAAAGCAAAAGAAGGAAATTTTGGCTCTGAAGAAAAGGCTTTCTGAAATGCCCGATGTCAGAATCGAGGGAGCGTTGGCCGAACTTCCTTGCATTTATGACATCGTTTAAACAGTTGAAAGCAAAGTCTCCGTGTGGCGCGCAGTACAATGCGGACTGGCTTCTGAATTGTTTAATGCTGAGGATAGCGAGCCCTCAAGCATATAAGCTTCTATCTATCATGAATATGCTGTCCTTGCCCTCCCTGAGCCGTCTCACACAAATTCTGAAAGGAATACCATGCAAGTACGGTTTTAATCCTCTCTGTATGGAAGCTATTGGAAAACAGCTGGGGAACAGAGCAGATGGGAAGAAATTCGGCACACTGATTTTGGATGAAATTAAGTTACGCCAGGCGTACAATTTCAACAAGTCAACCTTCAAACTTGATGGTTTGGTGGACTATACGGTGGTATTTCAAGTGAAGGAACTGACCAACTTGCAGATCATGCGCTCGTGCTGATGTTCTACTACCACTTCTGGAGAGCTGGGTGCGACCGATTGCCACCTTTGCCACGAAAGGTGCTGCGCCTGGCAGGATTTTAGCAGAGCTGGTGTTGCAAGAAGTAATGCAATTGCATAAACATGGTGCTATAGTGATCGCCGTAGTCATTGACGGAGCTGGGAACAATCGCTCGATGTGGCAACAGATGGGAATCAGCGGCAGCGTAACCTCACCTTCTCACAAGATTGCACATCCATGCCTGCCTGAGCGCGCGTACCTTTATTTCCTGTGCGATGTGCCACATGCCCTGAAGTGTGTACGCAACCATTTGCCCAAGCACAAATATGGACAGGTGAGCTAGCGTAGTTTATTTCATATATAACCTGTGCTGATTGGCGTCGATAACTAGCTGACAGAGCAGGTGCAAGCAGCCAGAAAGAGGGCAAAATTGCTTTGAGCAAAAGTTGCTCAAAATTACTTTTTTACGCAGAAAAATAAATAAAAAGTGTCACTGTGTTTGTTGTTTGCTTTGTTCATCAAAAAAGAAAATGAATTAAGCTTTGACCTAAATATGTTCATAGTATTTAACTTCGTCCTTGCCACTGCTCGCAGATCACTTCCAACGCATTTGCACGTCCAATAATATCTGCGGACAACTATAAAACGTACATGTGTCAATTAAATTTATTAGGCGAAGAAGCGTTGACAGGGGTGGATCAATTCACCACAGCGTTGTCTCAAGCGACTGCTGGGCGTGATGCGTTAATGTCCCTACGTCTGCACAAGCGCTCGCCGTCTTTAATTAATACACATCTTAAGAACAAGCAGCAAAAAACAAAGCCCCCGCCGAAGGGAGCACCGTAGCGCTTTTATAGGGAAAAAGTTGGTTGAAAAGAGGAATCGCAGTGCACGAGCGCTCATTTGCGGTGTAGTTGCAGCCTCTAAAGACTAGCTAGACATGTCATTCAAAGGTCCTTGGCATAAAATATTGTTCGGGCAGCCAAAACACAGTCGTCAAAGAGCGAACGGCCCAGGCCAGTTGGGGAAAACGACCCACCGCAGAGATGACATCGCAGGAGTAGACGATGCGCGCTGCGTGAGAGATAGGTCACTGCAGCGCCGATAGTGCACAGACACCGTGAAGTCCCCGTTACTTATGCGCGGCAAGTTTGTCACAAAACTCAGACTGCGTATCTAAACTACATTTACCGACGGATAAGCGCCTACAGGCCTGTTGGTGCAAACGACGCGTCGCAGCAGGAGCAGACGACGCGCGGCGCATGACGAAAGACGCGACTGCAGCGCCGGTAGTTTCAGTGACACCCGTTGCGGCCACGTCGGCCAATGGGCTCGCATAGGGAGCTGCGAAACTGAAATATGTCTAAGAACGTTGGCTTGGAGCCATAGAGTTTCTTTGAACAGGTAGAAATAACCATAGAGTTTCCTACAAAATTACTAGAGGGAACTCTGGCGCTGCAGTCGTTGTCCTACCATGGGAATGATGGGAAGTACATGGATTTGTCTGATCTTCGTGTTTGTGGATTCAGACGTTCTTGTGGCTTTGTATATTACGCTATATAAATCTTATTGTCGTATATTTCAGCGCAATCTATATTCTTCGAAGTGTAGAAGACGCCGGGGAACGCGTACAATTGCTATTACTTGCAATGATTGAGCTTGCTTATGGGCCCAAATCGAAACGCACCAAGCGTCTCAAAGCACTGGCATGCCCGCGATAAATTCATAAGTGCGTTTCATTCGCTTGTCGATACATGCATCCGTGGCTTAATGGTTTCAATATCAGACTTCTGTACTAGAGTCCCTGTGTTCGAATCCTGCAGTCGGGCAATTTTAATGATGTTTATTTAATTATTTATTACGCAATAAACTGTTGAAAATGACGAGTTTACTAAGTCACAAAGCCGTTTGAAGCCAAAAAGGACGAAGTTTAGGCAAATCCATGTACTTCCCATAATTCCCATGCTGGGACAACCCCTCCCATTGTAGCTCACGTAGACACTAGCGCCAGAGTTCCCTCTAGTAATTTTGTAGGAAACTCTATGGAAATAACTAAACGGAGACTATCTGATTGGTGGATAATATCAACCATAGAGTTTCTCACTATAACACCTAGAGGGTAATGTGGCGCCACCGTCTATGGGAGTTTCTTAAGAGGAAGCTTTAGCTCGGGCCCAACTCCGACGCGGCCTATTCAAATACATGTAAAACGCAAAAACGTTTTTATGAGGTAACCCCTGGACCGATTTTGATGAAATTTGTTGCATTTGAAAGAGAAAGTTAAATTCTAGTGACTGTTGGAAGCGGAATTTCGATTTAGGGCTTGAATTTTCCTAAAACGATTTTCAAATATTTGACCGCTTGAAAAAAATAGAAGCAAGAAGTTTACAAATTGATAGCTATGCATCAAGAACTGATATCGCGGTTCTGTAAACGGCATCCATTAGATCATTCAAAGCGGACAAATTCAATATGTCATTTTACATCTTACATGAATTTGTTAGGTTGGTTACAACGGTTTTACAAAAGTTGTATTTCCCTATGACTAAATTTTTTTATATTCATGTGTAACATATCAATTTTGTCCGCTATGGATGTACTTTTAGATGCAATTCACAGAATTGTATTATAATCTTTAGTGGCTGAGTTACAGAGTTGTAAACTTGATAGTTCCGTTTCTTGAAAAATTTTGATTTTCGCCAATTTTTAATAAAAGATTGACGACCTAACTCAAAAATTCGAAACCAACAGTCACTAGATTTTAAGTTTTTCTTTTATATGCAACAAACCTCGTCAAATTTGGTGCAGTGGTTGCCTAGAAAAACGAATTCTCCTTTTACATGTATTTAGATAGGAGCACTCGAGCTAAAGCTTCCTCTCACAGAACACCTATACAAACTTAGAGAAGGGAAACTGTACCTTCCACAGTGCTACGGAAATAAGCGTAGCGGTGGCGTCGTGAACTAAAGTATGTGACCACGGGTGGCGCTGTACAACAGGAAACGGAAACGGGGTTTTGCACAGTATGGTCGCTTTACCTGCTGGGTTCTGGCTGATGCGCATCGATCGTGCTCCCGCCAGTTAGGTTGCTGTGTGGCAAACGTAGCGCCTACATACGTATGTAGGCGCTACGTTTGCCACACAGCAACCTAACTGGCGGGAGCACGATCAAGGCGCAGCAGAATATATGTAGCGCTGAGTCATATCGAGTTAAGGCACACTCTGAACTGACTTTTAAGGGCATCCCGAGCGGTTTTTCGTTTATTACGCCGCTGTTACCCCGAGTTGTGCCGCCGCGCTCCAGCTGTTGCATTTCGTGTAGGGCTACTGACAGAGTGCGGTTTCCAGGTGGCACGATGGCCTCGACTGGAATAAACGCACACACCAAAGATTGAGTAAGCTTGAAAATATTTTATTTGCATTTTACAAGTACAACAAAAAGCACACGTCTACGGATCCACACAAACGCGGTTACATAGTCAAGAACATAGTCAAGAAATGGCTCATTAATAAGGGTAGCACAGACGCACAAGAAAGAAGACCTAAGCTACAAAACGTACAGTCGGCTGCTAAACATAACTTCCCTGTCACCGCGTGTCACTTTTATACAGCATCTTTAGAGCACTGTATACCAGGCCGGGTAATTTGGCGAAAAGAACCAACAGCTTACGGCCGTCAGCTGCCTCTTCCTTACGGTTGTCATAATTATCCTAATCTCCGCATCAACGTCGTGCAAGTCCGCATACAGGTATCTGTATCTGAAACACATGTGCCAGCTTAATACATGTGTAGTGAAATTATGATAACCACTGCGTCTTATCAAACGTATTGGTTTTGCAAATGCGCATTACAGCTGACGGAACGACATACTGTAAGTGAAGCACAAGAGAACAAGGACAAAAGGAGGATGCAACACTTGAAGAAGAAGTGAAGAATTAGTAGGCGTACAGCAAACAAGCGATGACGGAGAACACACAATGGTGCATCGGGTGTTCTGTGACATCGGTTTGCGTACTTACGGTGTTATGGAGATCAACGGCATAAAAACGTACCTTCAAGCGTATTCCGTCAACCTCCGCCGCATTCATTATGATAATCAACGCCTAAACAAAATGAGGCACTATTTTTTGCCAAGAGTAGACCTCTTTACAGCAAGTCTGTGTAATGACTCGCAGACGAAACCAGCATGCTTTCGAAAATGTTTTACCGCCGTAGTATTCGAACGCCAACGGCCAGGAAACACATCGATACCAATAGGCTGTCGGCTGTCGGTGGTTAATCAAGTACAAAAACCTTGACGCTATGACTAAAAAGCAGCTTCAACAATCAAATTTAAAAAAAAATCAACTGCCTATTTGCCTGAGGTAAAAAAACATCCTTAGACACCTCAATTGTTCATGTCAATGGTTTGTGTAAATTTAAAAAATCAGCATGTTCAGCGCCCCTAGCAGAGAAAGCACAAATTAAAGTATTCGACCAAATTACAGTAGCTACACTTGCGCGCTTACGCTGAAACGCGCCTCGATTGATTTTTCGCCCTCTGTGGCCATTTGTTGAACTTGAGAGTGTGCGGGGCCTGTTCCTCTTAAGGGGGCACCGTGCCGTCATGGGAATGACGTGTTGGCTGGTGTTGTAAGAGGCTTCGTCTAAAACGTGGATATCGCTACGCAAATAACGCGTTCTCAAAGTAAAATCTTCATAAAATGTTTCCGTTCACGCATATTATATTTTTACTCACCCACGATGCAAGACCAAGCGAAGAAAAGCAAGAACAGACGACAAACTGTTTCAAAGCGAGCGCGAACCTTGTCGTCTGTCCTCCAACTTTAGCGGCCCGCTGATACTTTTTACGTAACATGTAGTCGTACACACAATAACAAGTTCTCATAGTTAAACAAAACATGTTTTCGCGTAATAATAAAGCTAAAACAGCTTTTCACGTGCTGTTCTAGTAGAAAATGAATCATTGTGACAGACGGAACGGTACTTGCCAAGCGCGTCTGCAAGGTGTCCTGTCTCTACGAGAACGATGCCAATCCGAAGTCACAATATACCGGCATTCCCATGCATACCACTCACATACCACAGCGCAGCAGCGCCAGATTTCCCTCTAGGTAATGTAGTGAGAAACTCTATGATGTGGCCCAATCTACCTCGATCGCAGCGCCGCCACAGTATTTTTCGTCGTCGCGTGCCTCACTGCAAAGCTGCGCTGCCCTAGCCGCTCGTTTCACTAAACCGTATTCTAGTACAGTCTGACCATTGGTGATACCTGTGTGATAACTTCTTTATTCTGTGGGTGATAACACCAATAACACGTCCGTAAAGCGTTGCTTTGCAGAAGCCTGCTCTGGGACTCAAACAAGCATATAACCAGGCCCTGTTGATGCTTCTAGTTCGTACCTGGCTGCGAACTTGCAGTCCTGTTGTACCAAGACCATTCGTGCATGCTTCGTGCTTGCTAGCACAGTGTTCGTAGTACGACCGAACTTGGGAGGCGTCACCGATGGGTCCACCTGCCGACTACCGACGCCGCTGTGATGTGAGGAGGAGGTCTCGCACGGACTGAAGTGAAAGGACACCCGTCATTTTTCGCTTTGGAGAAATCGGCCTTCAGGGTCAGCAAGCCTCTCGCTATACTGTACAATGGCTGGAGAGCGATGGGACAAGGATATCGACGAGGGAGTCGTTCGAATAGTAGGGCAGCTGCAACTGCGTAAATATGGCAAGTTTATGGAAGACCTAACCACTGAATTCAAAATTATCGAACAGTCGTTAGACGAGGGCATTACGGAAGCATGGGATGTAGACTCCGACCTGATTGAGCTGCAGTGGGTGCCTTACGAGAACACTACTCTCCTGGAGCTTATTTCTACGGACAACAAAGTCCTCAATAAAGTAATGACTGTTCTCGCAGCGTTGTGCGCCGAGATGAAGCAGCTTTGTCGTGAAGCGAAGTCGAGATTTCATGATGCTCTCCTCTTTTACGGAGAAGGAAGTCTGTCCAGTAACAATGTGCCTGACGGCGAGTCGCAAGTCGCTGTAGGCAGAATGATCGGTCTGATGCAAGACCTGTCTTGTCACGTGAGCCGGTGCTACTTAGTTGCAAAAAATGTCATTCAGCAAATGTCTGCACTCTATGACAGGAGCAAGACATCCTGCGTTATCGATGTGACGGACGTCCATTTCCAGACAGTCTTTGAGCACTTGGGCGAAATGCTGACGTCACTTGTGACCCTGGACGAGGTTGTGCAAGCACAAGGGGGCCTCCGTGAGCACTGGACGCTTTACAGAAGAATGCTCAAATCAGTACATAACAACTGTGCGAAGTTTAGTGTAGTACCAGAAGACATGAAAGCACTGGACAAATTGATGGGTGAATTGGAGTACAAGCTCTTGCAAGGTCGCATTTTCATGGGCTGTGTAGAGCAAGGCTTTGATGACAACACACTTTGCGTGGCCAAGAATGGTGCTTTTGCTGAGGAGTTTGCACTCAACATACGTAATTGGTTTGCACAAGTCGATGCCAAACTTGGTGAAACAAATGAGTTGGATAAACGCAAGCAGCTTATTGGGATATATGCCCTTTATGTTCTTTACTACTACATCTACAGAAACATAGACAAGAAATTTTTCAAAGTTTTGTGGGATGTTTACAAGAAGGTGCCAGCAGTGCATATTTTGGGCAACATTCTATGGTTTCCAGACCAGTTCTTGTTGCTACAAATGCCTCAGGTCATGCGCTCCTTGGACAAAAAAGCACAAGATGCTGTGAAAACACAGCGGCTTGGCTACCTTCAGCAGAAGTCTGCAGTGCTCTCAAGAGATGTTCAGGCACTCCACGTACAGGTTTCTTCTTGGCTTGTCCGCATGGAGTCTGTTTTCCAGAAAGATACAGACAAACTGCTAGAGGATTTGAATCGTCGTAGTTCTCTGCTACTTCAAGGCATCTACTTGACATGGTACATCTCTTATCAGGTAAAAACTTTAATGAACTTACATGTAGCATTGAACAAGCCAATGACAAAGTCATCTGTTTTGCAACTTTGCAAGATGATCGAGATGATGAAAGCCATTGAAAGCATGTTCCATCGGCAAACAATGAAAATCTGTGATTCCGTCACTCACATTGTGCAGCATTTGACCTATGTGGCCTTATTTGCTGTTAGTAATGCCAAGAAGAGGCTCATTTCTGACAAGAAATACAGTGAACGCAGGCTAGATGTTCTCTCTGCACTTGTGCTGGTTGAGAAGTGCTTGAGCGGCCCAGCTACAAAGGAAAGACGACTGATCATCCATCTTGCCATTGCTGTTGGCGTGCAGATGAAATGTTTTAAAGATGAAGAAATTGCCTCCTTCTATTCTGTGATGCGAAAGCTCGACTTGATTGGTGAACTACATGAGAAACTTCAACAAGGTGCTGATGGGAGCTTTTTGTATTGGCACAGAGTGGTATTCCCTATCTTTTTGGATGATGTATATGAGAGTGCTGTGGATGGTCATCGCATTCACTACCTTGTTGCTGCACTGAAGGACACTGGTAGAGCAATTAAAACTACCAAGCACGATTCCAATCCACAGGCTATCCTTGACAACTTCAGAGAAGAAATATACGGGCAATTCAAGGAGCACATTTTGGACAAACTCTGCAAGGATGTAGAAACAGATTTACGTTTGCAGACTCATTGCCACCTTCAACTTGATGACCGAAACCCATTCCGTGTGGGTCTCAAGGACTATGCCCAGATTCTGCACATGCGACCCATAAGGCTGTTTGGCCAAGTCATCAATGTCAAGGCATATGTGGAGCACTACCTTGACAAAACCTTTTACAACCTGACAACAGTGGCACTTCACGACTGGAAGACTTATGGTGAAATGCGCAGCATGGCACGACAGAAATATGGATTGACTACAGTTGAAGACCACCTTCCGAGCCAAACTTTAGAACAAGGTCTGGATGTGCTTGAGATAATGCGCAACATCCACATTTTTGTCTCTCGCTACTACTACAACTTGAACAACCAGATTTTTGTGGAACGCACTAGCAACAATAAACATCTGAATACAATCAACATTCGGCATATTGCCAATTCCATTCGTACACATGGCATAGGCATCATGAACACAACAGTCAATTTTACATACCAGTTTCTGCGAAAGAAGTTCTACATCTTTTCCCAGTTTTTGTATGATGAACACATCAAGTCTCGACTCATCAAAGACCTAAGGTACTTTAGAGAGCTCCGGAGCCAGAGCGATCCAAAGTATCCATTTGACCGTGCAGAGAAGTTCAACCGTGGCATCCGCAAATTGGGCCTGACACTTGATGGTGAAAGCTTTCTGGACCAGTTTCGCACTCTTGTAAGCCAGGTGGGCAATGCAATGGGATATGTGCGCATGATCCGGTCAGGTGGGCTGCACTGCTGCAGCAACGCCATCCAATTTGTGCCTGACCTGGAATATGTGGCTAATTTTGAAGAGCTGTCTCGGGAAGCACTGCTGGGGGATGATTGCACAGAAGCAGCTCGTAGGCTGGACGCTGTAGTGGCAAGCCTAGCCAAGAATTTCTCTGAGGGCAGCGAGTACTTTCGCCTTCTGGTTGATGTCTTCTCTCCTACTTTCCGAGATCCCAGCAACATGCACCTGAGAAACTTTTTTGTTATTCTCCCACCGCTGACCCTCAACTATGTTGAGCATGCAGTTTCCTGCAAGGAGCGAATGAGTCGCAAAAACAAAGTCGGGGCAGCTTTCACTGACGATGGCTTTTCCATGGGTGTGGCATATATCTTGAAACTGCTGGACCAGTACCAAGACTTTGACTCACTGCACTGGTTTCAATCAGTGTCTGAAAAGTTCCAGAAAGACACTGCTCAAGTCAGGGAGCAGAAGAAAGAAGCAGCTGGCAAAGAAGATGAAAAGTTGCAGCAAGCAATGTCACTAACAGGAAAGCGCCTGGATACTTACCGGCACGAGTTTGACCTTCTCAACTATTCCTTGAGTAGTGCACGCATTTTCTTCCGTGCAGACTTGACTGCAGAAGAGGAGAAACAAGAAAATACTGATGATGGCACAATGGCTTGTGAATAGCAAGGCTAACCTTCATGGTCGTTGTCGTGTCCACTGGCTGCATGTTGCAGTTACAGCAATGCAGCACAGCTGTTGAATGAGGGTATCTGCCCTTTCAAGTGAACTGAACAGATTCCACTGAGCAATCTAGTCTGATTTCTTTGGGAGCATAATATTTGTTCTGTAAATATGTTGTTAAAGAGCCTGTCAAAATGTTTCTTGTATTGAATACATAATGCAGCGACATATGAATTTTGGTGATTAAAGGATAAATTTTGATACGTCTGTTAGCCTCGTCTCATATTACAGTGCCTACCAAGGCCATGGGCCAAGCTGTACCATACTTTGCGACAGGGTGCACTGGAAGTGAGTCACCCAAATTAGTGGGTAGCTAAGGTTTCAATTTACTATGCCTGTGAACTTGCGAGAATAAATTATAGGTCACTCGCAGTAATAACCAGGTGAGCCGGTGTATCTTCGTATACGAAAGGGTTCATTGTAGGCAGAGTCACTTTGAATGGTTCCTTTTCCATCCCCACCCGTCGTTTCCATCATTGGTTAGCACTGCAAATAGTGTCATTCATCGGTGTAGTTTGAATGAGAAGCATTGCCCGTCACTTTAATTTTACACCTGGCAATCGTTGTGCTGTAAATCTTAACTGAAAGAAAATGCCTGTTAACGCTGTTCGACTGCAGTATGCATTTTCGCCCTATTAACAGCGTAGTCATCGTCGGCATATAATCTCGTAGCCCCCTCAAACGCTAAGCTGTGAAACTGAACTATTGTCCAAATTTAACCATGTTTTGCAAATCTGAATTTGTAGATAGATTATGCAGTTCCGAGAGGTTCTGACAATCAGCAGACAATAACTCGATCCGGATTGTTGGACCGTGTAGCAACGACCATTGTTGATCGCGATCTAGAAATCCGATCCGGATCAGCCCCGATCACGATCAGAAGTGAACGTGTGACATCGGTATAAGAACGCCGATGCAAACCATAACAAATGTGAAATATACATGTCGCGCGGCCACTTTTGATCGCGATCGAACCCGATCCTGATTGAAATTCTTGACTGCGATTGGCTCCTTCCCACAGTTTGTGAGCCAATCACGACTGAGAAACTTGATCCAGATCGATCGCGATCAAAGTGCACCGTGTGGCATTCGTATTAGTCCATGGGCTGGGCGAATGGCTGAAAATTTCTGGCTGTTGTAGAGTTTATTAAAACATTTGGAATCTCTGCATGTGGCCTTCCAAAATTTTACAAGTTTGTCAAGCTAGGGATAAACAATAGATGCACAGTCAACCACAAAAATTTACGGCCTAGGGAATCTCGGAAAACATTCAATTTCCGAGCAGCCTGTAACAGTAGTCAGTAAAACCAAACATCACAATGTTAACATATACTAGTAAAGGCTGTACTGATATTCAACTTTTTCTCAGATCTCGTGTTCCGTAGCATTTTGTGGTTGACTGTACATAACTCATTAGCAAATGTGGAATACTTTCTCGGGTCATAGTGAAGTCTGGCTGCATGAAAGCTTTCCCCAATTTCAATGGACTTTCCTGGACGCTACTGCCCTAACTCCATTATACTGTTTCATGGTGTTATAAAATGCTGCATCACATTCTGTAATGAAAGGGAAAAATTGTTATCTACCTGAAAGTAATGCAAAGCTACAAAAGAGACCTGTGCTTAGAGAGCTTTACAGTTGAAAATCTCCCAGTCCGAAGGTTGGAAGGTCAATTTATCAATTAGGCAGCTAGCATACGGTAGGGCAAACAAATAGAATACTCAAGTGCAGAAACATCAAATAAGCAAATAAATTCTGCAGAAATCTGCAAACAATGTTAAGCTTCATCCCCAAGGTTTCCTTTGTAGTTTTGTCCCACTTTCGGGTGAAATGCTATTTTTCACTATCATATAACTTCCTCAACCTTGTGGATTTGCAAATGGTTTACTTAATGACATCCCATGATTTAAGGATAAACTTGCAAACACTGTTTTCACCTCTCAGGCAATCACATCCGAACAAAAATGTACCAAAATGTATTTAATGTACCAACAAGCCCAAGCTGCTCTTGTGATCCTCAGACAAGCTCATAGGGTCAAAAAAATTTAATGCAATGTTGGCAGACTAGTACAGAAGAGTGGCACTTTCTGGTAGTCATTAGATAATATTATGTCCATTTGTACTACAGAGTTCTTCAAACCACACAACCTACAGTAAGATTTTAATGGCAACCAGTTCTTGAATTATAACACTGTAGATGCTGGTGGACAGAAGCAAGTAACAATTATGAATGACAGATAGAGCTTTATTCATCTCTACAGAATATTTGTGTTTACATTAACACACAAAATTAAATAAAGCCAGCTTTCTTAAGAGGCAATGAAGCGGGAAAAAAAAAAAGTGGCCTGGTGTGTGCCAAAACCATAAGTAAATAATGGAACATGAAACTTATTCAATGTGGAGTACTTTGACACCTTCCTCTGGCAAATCCTCGCACCTTAGCCCCAAACTTCTTGAAACAGCACGAATATAATCAAAATGTGCATCGCTGAATCCAGCTGTGAAGGTTATAGGAGTACTAGATGGTGATTGCTTGAACTTCTCCAGGCGCTCACGTATGCTGATTTTCATCTTTGGGGTCACACCAGACCTCTCCATAGCAACAATACGCTTTGCCTCCTCTTCTGCAGTACTACTTTTTCCATTATTGAACATTCTTCTGTAAAACAAAAGAAAAACCATATAAGCTCAGCTGCCATAAAGGTGGTATATGAGGTTTAAGCATATACATAAAGTCTCAAACATTCAAAATGCATGGAGCTAACACAGCATTGACTAACTCAGACACCTGTGCATTCTTGTTAAAAATCTGCAGTAGTTAAAGAAAACCAGCAAGGTTTCTAGCTAACAATATTATATAACAGTCTCTTAAATTCCATCTTACTACCATGACACATCTTTGTCAATTGTCAGTCCTATGTCATTCTTTTCACTTAATTTTTTAATAGAATGTGCACTTATAGTACTATATATTTGTATGTGTAAGGCTTAAAAAAAAAAACTAAAAAGTTGCACCACCCAGACATCTTAAGTAATTGCTGATCAATGGTTTTACGGGAACTTTACTTGGGCTGGTATAAAGTACATGAATTGAAATGGAATTGTTACATTATCTCGTCCCTGGACTGCTTTCAGTACTGCCTCCTGTGTTGTACAATTTGTATCTAATATGGCACCTTGACTCCAGGCCAGAGAGTGAAATTGAAACTAAGTAACATGCTATGTAAAGAGCACGGATGTGCCTGGAAGCCTACATTCATACACACTAGGGTGAAATAGTTTGCAAGCTGGCACCATCCTTTGCATGCAAAAAAAGCACTCCATTTTCGATGCTAGCTTCCCATATATTGCCAAGAGAGCCTGTGCTGAATGCTTTGCATGCAAGCATATCCTCGTCCACCTACATTTGGTCGACACTAATTAGCTGACAATAGGCATGCTCATATGCCTGCACTACATGAACTTGTTCAGGCAGTGCTGCACGTCACATCAGTGCAAGTGTGGCACTCTCCATACAACGTTGTTTGTTCCAAAAAGTGCAGGTAAAGTTCGGGCTCAGTTCCTGAACTTTCTGCACTACTGCAATTCTCAGTGCCAGAATTGTGCAGCGCCGGAGCAGCAGACAATTTCTCTGGCGCCATGGCAGCAGACAATGCTGCAAGAAATATGGCCATGCTGCTGAATGGCGTGCTGACAGAAATTGCGTCATTAATGGGCAACACTGGTATCCATGTCCACAAGAGAAGCCAGTATTTGTATGTGGCCTTTGAATGTGTCCCAAGACAGGCAGAAAAGAAGCTTGAACTCGAATTCAAAATATTTTCTTACTACCTCTTCGCAATATCGAGGTATAAGATTTTTTTTCCATTGCAACTAGACCGTTATACTGCTCAATTTTGCTGTGGGATTGCTGGCAGAGACTGCACGGCAGCTGCAAATTTGACAAAAGTAGGCATTCGTAATACAATCACAGCACATGCAGGTCAACACCAGCAATGAAAGGCACAAGAGGAGAATGCAGAAGACCGGCACAACGTCGGCACTTTCGCATTAGTTTCCAGAAAGCTTTAGTGTCACACTGTGGCTGTACTTGTGAACTGGCACTGCATGAGCATGGAACAGCGCAATCAACTCCTGAAAAAAGTGCAGGCAAGTCAAGCAGATCAGTTATGTTATGAAGCCCAGCCAAGCCTAAGGCATTCCACAGCTCCAATAGCACCCCACTCACAATCGGCTCAAATTACATCACTGGGAGTGTAGAAAATACAAACAGGCTCATTTTTAACCTGTTTTTTCCTAGGAACATGCACATAAGTAGATTTAAAGCCAACGAAATGCACTATAATGAATCTGAATTAAAGTTATGGTGTTAATGGTTAATCTGGTCAACGATCTAGTCTTTCCCTTTCCAATTGTAAATACAGTCGAATCTTGATAATTCTAACTAAAAAGGGCCTGGCAATAGGGTATGTTCAAATTTCAGTTCAAGTTAAATGATGCTCATTGAATGTAGGACTTGCGTGCAGCACTGCGTTGGGCGACGCATGTGCATTGAGCTAACAGATGTATGATGAGTTCCAGAAGTGAGGCTTCACAGCAGCACAAGCGACATTGTCGTGAATCCACACTTCTAGGCAAAATTTTCGCTGCTGTGAAGCCATACCTCAAGGCAGAATTTGCGTATAACCCACACCCCGACTTTACTGTCAAATAGTTTGAATTTTCGGTGCAGGTTATATGCGCCAAAAGACAGTACTTGCAATGAGAGACAAGAGCAGCAGCCAACGCGTGGTCGCACCACCGCATCAGAAGTGCCGCCACATGAATTGGCACACTGCTGAGAGCGTAGTCGGCAGCACAGTATGTTAAAATTAACCGTCACAAACATGCATTCAAATTACAAATCATTTTTGCACATTTAAATACACTATTTTGACAAGATCACCGACGCAGTTCAAATGAGCCGTAAGCTTGAATTAGTTGGGTTCAAATTAATGTGGTTAAACTCTATACAGCACAAGAAAGCACCACCATCAATATCACTCAAGTAAAAAAAAAAAGGCTCTTGCTATAACTTGAGCACAGGGTGCATAATAAACATGGGAATAAAGTGCAAGCAATTATGCACCTTGAAGTAGCCTTGCATTTGTTTTTTTTGCAGCAAGATCCTGTTGCTACATTATTTAGGGAACCATGGAAAAAGAAAATATGATCATAGAAAACTTAACATCCAATAATTCCTGCCCGACAGCACTGCTGATAACGAGACAGAACTCACACATGCATACAGAAGCAAATATTTTCGAATATCAGCAATTTCTGTCTAATGATAGCAAGCTCATTGGTATGAAGCCTGAAATTTGTGAGAAGTGAGATTCTCTTTCAACAGTTGGTAAGTAAACCTCAACTGTCCTGACATACTCTCAGCCCACGCACAACGCCTCAGTGTTGTGTTTCACTGCTTTAAAGAGTTTATTTTGGTTTGGATGAGGGACACCTGCATCTTGCCGTCAGCCAACATTTTGTTTTTTGAGCTCAAGCTCCTCCAAAGAAGCTGCAGGTCACTTCCTTTCCCGTTCATTCCTCAATGCGTAGGTCGTTTTTGTTTTCGTCCTTTCGCCACGTGTTCGCTCCATGGACCATTTGAAGCATTCTCTTAGTCAGTTGTACAGTCAATGTCCAATTTTTCGAACTCCCTAGGGGCCGCGAAAACGTCCGAATCGGGCAGTTCGAAAAAATGAATGCATGTCTTTTACTGCCCTTAAAGGGCCCCTGACTAGGCCACATAGCAAATTTCAGTTATACGCTGGAGGTTGTTACGTGCCCTCTAGGGAGCATTCTGCTGTGAGAGTTTTTTTAATTGGTTCATTGATACCCGAGATAGAAATATTTCAGTGCTGCAAACCCATGATTTCAGGAGGCGAGGGCCACTGCCAAGTGAGACACTCTTTCCACTTGCCCGGTCTAGCCTCTGAAAGCGAAATTCTTTCCCTGCAATCTGCTATACCGGAGCCCGAGGATTGTGTGACGCATACATCACGGGCCTGCCTTCATTTTTTTTTTTTCCGTTGCTTTTTTTGCTGTGCGGTGCACTTCCGCTGACGGAGTCGCGTGCGAGCTGTTCCGTTTGTCTCGTTTCGTGCAGCACGCAATTTTGCATGCTGTGCATGAGAACGCCTTACTAGTGGTATAAGCCAATGCTACGTGAATACTGAGGAAGATGCAAGCGGATCATAGAGCATGATCGCACGATCGAACATTGTAGAAAATAACATACTTTCGTTGTCTGCGCACGCGACTGCACGACATGGGAACATGCAGACGAAACGGAAGTACATCTCTCTTGCAGTGGTGCGAAGTAGAACAAGAACACACGGACATTCGGTTTGTGTGTTTTATTACTTCTCTAAACTTTAATTTGTCAATTGAAGCAACAGATTACACAAATAACGAACCTTGCCTTGAATAATTCTCGAAGTCACGTGTCACTACGAGTGACGTCACAGCAGTACGATGTACGTAGGCGTACTTGTGCAATTATGTCCGCTCTCCAACTGGGAACACGGTACCCATGAGGAGAAGGGCAGACAGCGTTCGGTTTAAATTTCAGCTCTTTCCACGGTGCATAGCGATGTAATACTTAGCAGACACAATTGTTAGTGCGCATAGTATGCACGGCACTTGTCAGCTCAAAATGGCCAGACTTGGTGCAGGGGCCCTTTAAAGGGTCACTAAAGGCAAAAACTAAGTCAACGTGGACTGTTTAAATACCATTCCAGAAACCTCGCAATGCTAGTTTCGTGCCAACAAAAGACTTAGTTTACGAGAAAATTGCATCTGAAAGACCCGAATACCTTTTTCGAAATTTCAAATCTTCCGCCACCCAACCGGGCGAGTGGTGACGTTGCATACGCCATCACCGCTTTTTGCTGCCATTGGTGAGTAAAGCGGCACCCAACAGACGGCGGTACCGAGCCAAGACAGAGCGGTGGATTCGCCGCTGCAGCTGCTTTTTGGTCAAGTGGCGTAGACCGATGGGCATCCCGCGACATCACATGGAAGTCGAATTCTTTGCTACTTGCAGTTTGTGCAAGTTTCACGAGCCAGCAGAACCAGCACAGCATTACGCGATAACGAAACTACTGAAATGCAAAAGCGTGGGCAGCGCAGAGTTGAGCGAAAATAAAACCTTTGGACCGCCCGCGTCGTTGTCAACAGCTAATTCAATTAGTTCTTTTTTCTAAAAATTTAACAGAACCGGACAAGTAGCATTTTACTTCGTCTTATAATACAATACAAGGATGATTTTTGCAATGAGTTGTTGAGTACTAGTGACAGAATGTCTGATAAGAAAACATCAACTAGACATTTCATCTCTACCATGCGTCGTAAGCACCTGTCTAGCCACTTGAAAGATATAACTGATGTAAAACATTGTGAAAAACAACGAAAGAAGTGAACCTACTATGTGATAACATACTGAAACCAAGAGTAAAACACTCAGCCATCAGCTTTCCAACTTGTCTCACTAAAACACTTCACACATTTCCAAACTTACAGTACAGGTCAAATCAGAAGTGTCTCAAGTTGTATGCGAGACATTTACATCACTGTTTTTGCTTTTGATGCACAATACTCCTCGCAAGTAGTTTGCAGCACTGCTGCAGGTATGAGGCATACACAGGCAATATCCTTGCGCAGTGGAATATAGTTCCAGGAGTAGCCGTTTGCTGAACGGGGCGGGATTGGAGATTTGTTTTTGCTTGGTACATCATACAGCCATACGTGACATATTAGGGCTTTTGCGCATGCACATCGTATATAGCAAATTCAACAGCCACTGAGCAGACGATGCGGTGCGGATGAAAACACCTCGAGGGAGGAGTCCTGAGCTTCCGACAGTGCTGTAAACAACTTGTGAAATGATGTGTAGCTTGGCGTACATGATTGTGCACACAGCACCTGAAAGGGCTATATATGCCTGCTTCAATGGTTTGCAAAAGACACTAGATTTAGCTGCCACTGCTTGGAAAAATGGTGGTGAGTTACCTGCACATGTCACTCTCTTTAGTGAAGAGCTGCCTTTTCAAACAGTCTATGTCGCGCAGCTGTTGTGCAACATGTGTTGAGTTTGGTTGCTTTTGGAGAGCCTTCCGCAGGTATTTAGCAGCACTATCAAATTCACCAGTCATCTTGAGCCCTACACCAACTCGGTAGAGAGCACGAGCATCGTCAGGATGGCTCAGCAGTGCTCGCTTCCCATACGTAATAGCTGCCTCTGCTTTGCCTGTCTTGATGAAACACAGTGAGACATTGTTGTAAAGCATAAGCAGCACTTCGGAACGTTCGTTGTCTTCTGCCTCATTGCTTGTCCGTGCATCTTCCAAGGCTCTTATAGCAGACATGTAGCTCCTGATTGCATGGTGATGTTCACCCTGCTCAAAGAAGGTGTTGCCAATTCGCCTTTTGGCAATACACCTCTGAAACAAGAGGAAAAGAGAGTAATACACTAAAAATGAAACAACCATTAAAAAATAAACTAGAAACCAATTTGACACCCTCTTTTAAAAAATTGCATAGCTCCAAGTGGGTTATTTAATGCTATACTACATCCTTATATTTACTCACATTAACCTGAGAATTTTGAGGGGAAGGGTTAGGCCCATAACTCTGCCTATGCCACTGCAGCAACATGCACGAATGTATACTTCAATGTGTCTTGTCTACAATACACTCACTGGTTCCAGTTATATAGTTTTTCAAGTTGAAACTATGCAAGCCTGTTATAACTATGCTTTTATGACATTTTAAACATAGGTATGCAAATTAACACACGCAAATTAAGGGAACTCAACTGAAAGTGTTGAGGATCTCTATTCAATAAACAAGAGTGCAAATCTGCTCTGAAGATTTTTCTGGAACTTTTTCCCTTATGAAGCAATGGCACGGGAAATGTGGACTGGCACAGCATGCTTCAGAGGTGCAGCCTTTCCAACCTAACATTTTGGTTGCACTTTTCTAAGCACTCTCAGGTACACTCTTAAGCAAAATTACACCCTTTGTGTCCTATCTTGTCGCACAGCAATAAACGTCATCTGTTTTGTCTGCATTTCCTTTCTTGAATGCTGTGAGCCCAGTACTTCCAAGTCACAAATGGCATGTGCGTTATCAGCATGACAGAGCATTCTCAACAGGAATGTAGCGAGTGCAGCGTTTTCAATAAAGGAAACGCAAGCAAGACAGATGACAATTATTGTTGTGTGGCAAGTATACACACCAAAGGGTGTACATTTGTTTGAATGTAGTATGAACGCCCAATAACCCCATAAAAATAACATGAACAAGTATTGCAAAAATATTCTATTAGCTGATACTAGGCAATGAATGAACACTACATGCACACAAACTTCTAAGAAAGGTAGTACAGTAGAATCTCAGACATGACAGTTATATCTGGATGGCTATGGATAATGAAAGATGAGACGAGAGACATCGGACGCCATGGTGAGAGGTTGACATGCTCTGGTCTACTCTATGTTGGGAGTGGTGTTCATTATGTAAGCAGCGAACAGATACCTGGGGGGCGTTAGCAATTACCTAACACGCCGTCATACTACTGGCAAAAAAAAATTAAAATAAAATAAAATCAGATTACTACACGAGGAACCTCGAAGGAATTCTCACTGGACTTTTCAAGCATATCTTCTTTGGGAGTTCTTGCGATTGCACGGTTCTCGGGTATGAGGTACAGTTAGGCAGAGCTCTTGGGTGTGAGGAATGGCGTGCCTCATATTCTATTGTTGACTCAACAGGATAGTAGTATTCAAGTGTTGCCTAGGGATCCAAGTAGCATTGCACTCGTAGGTGGTCGGTTGCGCATGTACACTTGATCACTGGCTGCTCTAATAGTATGCTTCTGCGGCTCTGGGCCTACCTGCGTTATGACTGCTTTCTCCCATTTTTTTCCATGCGAAAACCACACCCGCAGGTTCTTGTCTAACAGAGGCAAATTTCAAGCACACTGGTCAGCGTGCTTGTGCTGTGCCTGCTGCCTTGTTTGAAGCTTTCTCTGGAGAGCACCTTATGCGGGTAGTGCTGTAACAAATTACTGGGATGGGCTGGAATAAACATTCTTATCCTTCCCATAAGCATCTTTGCTGGGGTCAGGAGGCCATTCACTGGATTTGCTTTATGGTTCATCAGCACCACTAAGAGTTCCTTGCCTTTGGACAGTGCTTTTGACTGCCCATTTTAGCGAGGGAAAATAGGTGATGTGGGTTTGTAGACAATGTCCCATTACTTGAAGTTTATGAACCTAGCGGAATTGAATGAAGGGACTTGATCACTCATGACTTCTGAAGGTATGCCAAAGCGTGCATACATATTCTTGAGCACTACGATGACAGACGAGGCTGAAGTTGTTGACATCTTCTTGACCTCCACAAACTTAGAATAGTAGTTGACTAAAAGCAAATAAGTAGCACCATTGTGGTGGAAAAGGCCCACTGCCATTTTCTCCCATGGACATGTCAGTAGTTCTCTGTCAAGGAGTGGTTCTCGCTGGTTAGCTCGCTGATGGCATTGGCAGACCTCGCAGTTAGATATCACCTGCTGAATGTCCTGGCTTATTCTGGGCCAGTAGACACTCTGGCGAGCGGTATTCTTACATGAGACTATGCCTTGATCGGTCATGTGGAAGTTGGGAGTACATCCTTTAGGCATGCCTGGGGCACAACAAGCCGTTCACCATAACAGAGAAAGCAATCAGTTGTGTACACTTCGCTTTTGATTAAATAGTAGGGCTTCACTGTTGGGGAAACTTTTGAGATCTTGTCAGGCCAGCCTTTCTGCATGTACGAGGCTACACCTTGGAGTGCACTATCAGTGGCTGTGCAGTGTCTTATCTCAGATGGCTTTGGAGTTGATGCTTGCACCAATGTATAGGCTAGAACCTTATACTCTTGGTCCGAAGTCTTAATGGTCTCTGCTAGATCAGGCGCTCAAGACAGGATGTCTGCAACTGTCAGGTGTTTACCACGTTCGCACACCAACTTCACAGTGTAGTGTTAGAGTCTAAGTAGGCATTGTAGCCTAGGAGATACTGTGGAAGTCCTTACACTGAAGACCAATGAGAGGTTTGTGATCAGTCTCAACCACAATGCTGCGACCCCGGATATAATAGTGAAACTGTTCGTGGGATAGCACTACAGCTAACAGTTCCTTCTCAATTTGTGCACAGCGCTGCTGTGCTGGCACGAGTGCTGCAGATGCATAGGCTACTGGGTGTCCATCCTGAAGGAGGATGCTGTCAATTCCATAGGCACTTGCATCAGTGGATACGGCAATAGACTACACAGGGCCGAAGTAGTGCAACACTGGTGCTGTTGTCAGCTTGCAATTTGCGCACAGCGCCGCTGTGCTGGCATGACTGCTGCAGATGCATAGGCTACTGGGTGTCCATCCTGAAGGAGGACGCTGTCAATTCCATAGGCACTTGCATCTGTGGATATGGCAATAGACTACACATAGTCGATGTAGTGCAACACTGGTGCTGTTGTCAGCTTGCTCTTGATCTCGTTGAATCCATCTGATATCTTAGGAATCCAGTGCCATGCAACATCAGACTCAGTTCTCGAAGGGGCTTCTTAGGTGAAAAATTCTGGACGAACTTCATGAGGCATGTTGCCATTCCCAGAAAGCAAAGACGCTCAGCTTTGCTAGTTGGTGCCGGTATAGCATTGACGGCCTTTGAGAAATTCTGGACGAACTTCATGAGGCATGTTGCCATTCCCAGAAAGCAAAGACACTCAGCTTTGCTAGTTGGTGCTAGTATAGCATTGATGGCCTTGACGTCGCTGGGATCAGGGGTGATGCCCTGCTGTGTGAACTGATGTCCTAGGTAGGCGACTGATGGCAAACCCAGTTCGAGTTTGTCATAGTTCAGTTTGAGGTTGTTAGCTTGTGCTATGCTGAGTACGTTATGCAAGTGAGCTACATTTTCATAAAGTGTTCTTGATGCAACCAAAATATCATCAAAGTATGGCGTTACAAGGCCTTGACATTCAAAGATGCTGTCACCTGCTTTCTGTAAAGGTTCAGGGGCTGTACCGAGGCCAAATGGTACCCGGAGGAACCTATAGCGTCTCCAAAGTGTGGCAACTGTGCATTAATACAAGCTGTTTTTTGTCAAGCAATAGCTGTCAAAAAGTGCTTTCAGCATACAAACGGGAACACTGCGCACTCACTTAGTCACCTTCGGGAACTGGAATGTGATAGTGATGTCGCTTCACTGCTGCATTTAAGTTCCTTGGGTATAGACATATATGTAAACTTCCCATCTTTCTTGGTGATAATGACAATAGGATGCACCCAGTCTGTTGGTTCCATCACACGCTTGACTATGGCATTTTGTTCCATTCATTTAAGCTCAGCTGTAACAGTTTTTTCTAGTCCACTTGGCACACAGCCAGGGGCAGTAACTGTAGGCTTTGTGTCTGGCTGGACGTTTATGCTGTACTCTCCTGGTAGCTTGCCAATGCCGTTAAACAGATCAGGACATTCTCGAAGCACGGCTTCAAGCTGCTGAAAAGCTGGAGGGCACACCTCTTCTACTGCTTTGATGTTCCCAACTCTTTGCACCAAGTTTAGTGATGCGCATGCAGCTACTCCAAGTGTGAGCTTGAGCCTTTCTTTGACCAGCAAGAATTTTAGAAAGCTGTGCTTGTTTTTCACTGAGCAAGAGAGCTCACACTCATATTCAATGTTGAGTTGCTGACCTAGGTAGGTTGTGACCTTAGCTTTTGTTGTCACAGTTGGTTGAGGCTTCCATTTCAACACTAGCTGTTCAGGGAGAATGTTCACATCAGACCCTGTGTCAAATTTTAAGTTCACATCGTGTCCATTCACATCGACCCTTTTGAAACAGTCTGATGATGCACTTTCTACAATGTCCACTGTAAGGCTTCCTAAGAAGAATTCCTGGTTGGAGTCATCACCTTGGTTGGCACCAAGCATCCAAACTTTTCTCTGCATTGTTTGTTGCTTCTGACGGCAACCACCCACATAGTGTCAGAACTTCCCCCATGCGTAGCAAGTAGAGCCGAAGACGGGACACTGTCGGGGCTCATGTATGGTTCCACACCTGCCGCATGTATGCTGAAGCACTGTTTCTTTGGGATGACTGTTACTTCCATGAAACATTGGTTGTCTTCTCAGCTGTTGCTTGTCAGCTTGTCAAAATCGCTTGCCTTTTCTGTTAAAATTGTCCAGTCGCTTCTTGTGCACCTGCAGTCGTTGCTAGTGAAGACAGGCTGCTTGGAAATTTCCGCAGCTTTAAACATAGCGACGATTTTCTCCAGAGTCAAGTCCCTCTAGCGGAACAGCCTCTCTTGTAGTGCTGCATCACGAATGCTGATGATGATCCTGTCCCCTAGAAGGCAATCATGCTTGTCACCAAAGTCATACCTTGCTGCTTGATGCTGAAGTTCAGCAATGGACCTGTCAATCGGCTGTTTTTTTTTTCTGACACATGATGTTGAAGATTCTGTTGCTAGCGTCAAGTTTTTGTACGGACGGTATCTCTCGTCGAACTGTGCAAGAATTGCTGCTACCATGTCGGTTCTCTGCTCACATTTGGCCGAGGAAGGAAAATGGAATGTCTCCATGATTTTCTGTGCTGTTGGGACCATTATGTGAAGCAGCAGTGTTCGCCTTGTTGCTTCTGGCTTTGCGCTGTATTCGCACGCTGTTTCATGAAGCTGATACACTTTCCAGTCCTACCACGCTTCTGCAGGATTGATGTCCGGCTCGAAATGCTTAGGTGGCTGAATGAGCAGGAGTGCCATGCTTAAAGGGACACTAAAGGTTACCAGAAACTCAAGTTAAAGTGGTAGAGCAATGTTCTAGAACGTCTAAGGCGTCAATATAATCGCGAACAGAGCTTTAGTAACCGAGAAATTGAGGTAAATGCATGACACGATTTGAGACCCCCCAGCGACATTCCGGTACTAGCCCGATGACGAAAGGACTCCTCATAATTTGTGTTACTAATACTCAACTACTCGTATTAAAAATATCATTTCATTCGATTATAAGACGGAAGAAAATGCTACTTGTCTACGTCTATTCGATTCTAAGAAAAAATAACATTTTGACGTTACCCTTCAGTAATATGGGTGTTCGAAAGGTTTCGTTTTCGCTCGACTCTGCGCGCTCGACTCTGCGCCGCGCACACTTTGGAGTTTCAGTAGTTTCGTTATCGCGTCGTGCTGTGAGGGTTCTGCTGGTTCACGAAACTTTCATTTGGAACAAGCAGCGAGAATGCCACGTCCATGTGATGTCGTGGGAAGCCCTCGTTGCTTTCCCGCTCCGGAGAGCCGGTGTCGAGGCCGCCGTCGTAGTACGCAACGACGCCGGCAGTGCGAGCCCTCAGCAGCAGGTCGCGCTCGTCGGTGCTCAAATCGCTGAAGTTGAGCCCACCATCGCGAGCCAATCTGTCGGTGTCAGGGTCCATTGCGACGAGCGTCGAAGTTAGTGTCATAGAATGAAGTACCAGCTTATGGGCGTCTTGCGCTGGAGCAATGAGGTATAGTAGCGGCGCCTGGTGGCGGCGCGGGAAACGACATCTGGGTCGTGCCAGCTTGGGTCGTATTGAGCCCTGGCTGTGCCGAAGCACGTTTCTAGGCCGAGTTTTGCGTCGATTCGCACATTTTTATTCCCTGTTGCGAATGCGAAAAGGCTCGTCGCTTCTCATAGACCACGCCGACCACGCTGCGAGCTCGCCGCAGCCTATAGTTTAACGAAAACGGACTCTCCGTGTGCCGTGGGACGTAATGTGGGACGTAATTCGTTTCTCCTTCCGCTAGCCACCATACTCCCGCTTTCGCTCTGCTGTCGGCTCTGTCTTGGCTCTGTTTCTGGCCGCGCGTTCGCGTTTTGCGCAGAAAAGCCGTAGCGCCGTCTGCGGACGCCGTTCTACTCACCGATGGGGCAACGTCACTATGAGACCATGATGTCAGTACTCCTCGATCGGAGGGCGGGCGATTTGAACTGCGCTAGAGGTACGCGGACGCTTCAGAACGCATTTTCTCTTAAAATAAGTCTCTCCCTGGCACGAAACAAGCGTTTCGAGGTTTCTGTGATGATATTTCAACAGTCCACGTTGACTTAATAGTAACCTTTAGTGTCCCTTTAATACTAAGGTGCCGTGTCACTGAGGCGCCGAAGAGCTGCTAAGTTGCATTACTTCTGACATCATATTATGTCTAGATGGCTATGGGTTATGAAAGATAAAATGAGAAACAGCGGACACCGTGGTGAGCTCTTGATGTGCTCTGGCCTACTACATGTTGGGAGCGGCGTTTATTATGTAAGCAGCGAAGAGATACTTAGGGAAGAATTAAAAAACAATGACAACTGCTGATACAGATTTTAGTAAGGGCCACAGTTTACTGTACACTCCAGGCTATGATGCCTTAAGCTAAATGGGTCAGGTTTTGGGAATAATGCACTGGACTCGTCCATGCTAGACAATGTGAACAAGTAAACTATGAATGGGGACAAATGGCACTGTGAGGTATAGCCTCTACGTGTTGCTGTGCATACATTTTGCCTATGTTAAATGTTTTTGAGATATTTGGAAAAGGCCAGTAACAGTTCACACACAACAGTGCTGTGAAAAACAGCAGCTAAATTAGATCCACTGCCATTGCCAACACAACACAGTACCTAAGTTTTGCCAAACATTTCTGTCTGTAGATTGCCTTTTAACACCTTTTGGGCTCAGTTATTGTACTCAGATCAATGCACTCTTCATGAATCAGTGAAGACAGCAAGTTTCTGCTTTGCACATGTACACTATGCCTTGTGCTCTGACAAGGCGTCAACACAGCACATGGCACATGCACATCATTCAAGGACTCTGAAAAGTTGCACATGTATAAACCACTTTTGTCAGCCAAAGTGGGAGCTCAAATACAAACCTCATGGCTCCAAAGGTGAAAAGCTGCCACATTAAAATTCAGTGATGATGCAGCAGGTACTAAAATTCTAGAAACAGTATATTAACTTATCTTAGTATGAGACATAGGTACCAGAAGCAACACAAACATAGAGCTCCATTCAAGAACATGCACCGCAAACTGCTTTTGAGCTACAAAAAAAATTTATGCACACACTTTTTTTTTTGCTTCATAGGTTGCTCAACTTTCGATTTCAGGCCAAATATATTTTTTGCAAAAGAGTGAAGACAGAAAATGTGCCCTGTTCACTCAAATACTTACTTCGAGAAGTTCAGTGAAGGGCATGCGTCGCTCGTCTCCATCCTGCATGAAGCTCTTCAGCTCAAGTTCATCCTTGGCACTAACTATAAACTGCAGTTCCACTTCGTATAGGATGGTAGCGTTGGCTGGAATGCGTGGTGGACAGCCCATACGGCCAAATGCATACTGTGGTGCCACAAGAAATCGTGCAATTTCCCCCTTTCGCATGGTTGCCACTGCTTGGGAGAGCCCAGGTATGATCATGTCATCCAGCCTGCAAACAACAGTCCAATGTTTCCAAGAAGCACTTTTAAGATGTATTCCCAATTTACCACTTTCAGAGATATCAGTTGCAGAGTATACCAATAGGCTCAATGATGGAGGAAGATGCCATGAAACATACCTTTCAGGCAGGTGACTCTCTATTGGCATTAGTAATGTTCTGAACACACGACCAGAATGGGCAACAGAGATGTGATGACCTCAAAAAACAATTGCCACTTGTGGCAGAGACTTTGTCTATAGTAGTGTAACAGATGACAGACTGTAGAAGAAATGCTAGCCACACAGCATGTTCAGCATGCTTTGCTGTGGTTTCAAATTCCAAGTTCTCAATCTCAAGTGACTTTTCAAAAATCACTCCACGGATGCTGTGACATTGCTGTTAGAAGGCCAGAAACACACTATTGTCATGGGTACATTATTTCGCTCTTTTGCCAGTGACAATTGATCCCCAGAATATCACCGTTATCAAGCTATCATTCAGCAGAAGATGCACCTAACGTATACCAATATTTTTGGATGTTGTCGCAGATTCTATAACGAGTCTTGTGTAATCAGACGGCATGAAGTGGGTATTGTTTTGTTCTACTTATGGATGCTGCACCTGCACTCTCTCTATTCAGAATAAATCTTCATATGCTTCATTGTAGCATTGTTTCGTCTAATAGTGATACCTTCAGCTATGACTATTCGAACTAGAGAAATAATCTAATTTTTTCTTTCACTTTGTTATTACTGCAGATGACTCCTATATTCGCATAGTCAGATGCTAACTAGCCCACTAGACTGGCTTTTTTAACTTCATTCTCATAATTGACAGCCATGTATGCTCCAGCGAGACCCAAGTATGCTTCATGTGTCATAACGTGCAATGTAATGACAAAAGTGCTAAAGTTGTGAAAATAGAATGTAAACATAATTTTACACTAATGATAAAAAAAAGTCTGTTTATCTTAAAGCTATTCAAAAGGTATTCATCATTTCATTCAATTCGCCTCTGACTCAATTCACCTCTGTTCAATTCGGCTGCAAAAATTACTATTTGCACATCCCTGCTTTCGCTATGCCATCTGGTGCCAAGTGGTAGCTGTACAGTGCCTAAAGCAAGACATTATGATGCATAAAAAATTGTGTTGCAAAGTAATCGATTGGGAATATGGTTCTGCAGCCTAATGCTAAGCAAAGAGGCAGAACTATACTTAGAACTATACAAAATAGCCCTGCACTTAAGCAGCTTTGTTACAGTGTGCAGTACCCCAGGATTGAAAAACATCAATTAAGGCTAACTAATGTGCATACTTTCACCTCCACCGTATGCAGTTCATGTGAAATCAGTGGAATTGTGGCTCATACACTTAGTCTGCACCAGCTTTACTGACCAGATTCTTGGCAATATGACTAAAGTAATTCCACGCATATAATGTTCTACTAAAGGGAGGGAGGTGGGTCTTTGAAAAAAAAAAAAATTATTCGAGATATGTTGCTGAAAACTTATGCATATATTATGTGCTTATTTGGAATATGCAGTTCATATTTGTTTATCTTCTCTGTTTCTAATTTTATGCAAGCTTCCTTTAATTATCTTCTGCAGAGATTTGCAAAATATTAGTTCCTGATATTTCGCTAAGCTCGGTACCAATGTCTTCTGTATGGTTAAAGGATTGCAATAAGACTAACCTTATTGCTCTGCCTTACCTAGAACATGAGTTGCGAGACTTCAAAGTTAGTCACGAAAAAACATTTTTTAGAATTTCAAATTCAAACCTTGCAACCCATGTTCTAGGTAAGGCAAAGCAATAAAGTTGGTCTTACTACATTCCTTGAATCATACAGAAGCCATTGATACCGTATTTAGCAAAAACTAAGCAACAGATATTTTGCAAATCTATGTGGAAGATAAAGGAAGCTTGCATAAAATTAGAACCAGAGGAGACCAACGAAAAATTCAGTGCTATTCTACTCTGTGAAGGTGGATGACCAGCGAAGCTTGATTTAATATATGATGATTACTATATTTATTGAATAAATACACATACAAGTGACATCGTGATTCTACTGTCTTTTATTTTATTACCATAGTGATCACTGCTTTATGGTCACTATGGTAGACGGCCATGAGCTGAACGACGATGCTGGAAAGATTTTTACCAAATGTAAAGTCTATACATGACTGATAACGTGTAGTTGCTACATTGACGTGTATAGCATTGAATGCCAAACCTATCCTCCTCGCGGTATTCAGGGTCCCGACGGGCACTGCACATATGCCTGGCATTGGCGGCCTACTTGTCGTCGGCAGTCTCCTTCTGCCGCTGCCGTGCCCATTCCCATTTCTGTTCACGAAGGCAATCTTCATGAGCATGCTGCTGTTCTTCGTCATATGGAAGGCGGCTGCGTGACTGTCCAGGCCCGTCGACAGACACTTGCTCGGTGTTAACAGCTTCCTGCTGCCTTCGCGCCTATTCCTGCTTCTACTCATGCCGTCGCTCTTGGAGGGCATGCTGCTCATCCTCGGTGTGCACAATAGACAGTTTTAGTATAGCGTAAAATGCTTGCGTTAGCGTTAGCATGCAACGCAACGCTAACGCAAGGAAAGACTGCACTGCGCGGCACATGGTAGTGTTTTAGAATAGCGGAACGAAGAAAAGCGTTAACGTTAACGCAAACAAATACAGCGCCATCTAGATGTAAAAACACAAAGTACTGGAAAGCCAAATCCACACGAAATGTCGAGCTTATCCAATCCCGAACCCGCAAGTGTGTCCCTAAGTCAAGTTTATCGAAAGCCACAGTCGATGCGTTAATTACGCATGTAGGTGTTTGGTTTGAGTGTTGTTTTGTCGAGAGTCGCGAAACACACCGATTATTCTTAGCATGCCGCAATCGAGTGTTCTGTGGGACCCATATTACGTGTCCTTTTTAAGTTGGGATGACATAGACGCCCTCATGCTTCGGGAATGAGAGCGACCGCACAGGTTCTACGTGTCCTCAAGATCCACTCAACATCGAAGCTATTCCGGAGGGGACGTTTCGCCGGCAATTTCGCTTCCAGAAATCCGATTTCCCACTTCTTTCCACTTTTTTGCAACGGGCGCCCATCTTGACGTCCGTCCGAATGGGTTCAAGGCGAAAACCTCCTTTAGGAGGTTCATATCGTCATCGTCGGTAAAACGCACGCGCATTGTGACCACAGCACCGACCACACTACTGTGTTTTGCCACGGAAAATGTGACATGCATCGGCTTGACATGCGGCTTATTCTATGATGCGGCTTTACACCAAGTGAACGAGCGAAATACACTTGGGCGCCATCTCGAGGCGGATACAGCAAACATGAGCAAACATTAGCAAACCCTCTCATTAAGCCTACTGCGCTGCTAATCGAGAATGTATATAGTAAACAACGCCCATTTGTCACCTGTGCGCCACTGTCGAAGCATCATCACACAAATCTAAAGCAAACACGAGCATCAGTGGGAAATGAATGAGCCGAACAGTGCAGGCCGACGACTCAATAGATCCGAAGCGGGCTGCTCTCACTTTGACTGGCGCCGCCATCTTGTCATACGTAAGGCTCCCCTTGCGTGCGTTAGCGTTCAACGCTAAATCCTGAAAATAGCGTACGTACGTAAGAGCTCCAGCATCGTTTACGTACAGCGCATGCGCAGTGTGGTCCACGCAACGCTAACGCTAACACTAACTCTTTGCGTGTGCTGCTTTACGCTATACTAAAACTCTCTAATATGCATCCTACCTATAGCAAGGCCAGAATGAAACTGTTGATAACATCACTAGGCAATGCTGACATCACAGTAAAGAGGTGCACACATAACATGCACAGATAACATCGGACTATAAATGTGGCTTTAGCGTTTATAGTCCGATGTTATCAGTGCACGGGCAAGTGTCGCTTGATGCCTGGCACGTCGGTTTCATGGTCTATGTGAACCTCTTCTACGCACGCAGAAAAATGGAAACCTAGCCATTTACAGCTTTGCTGTAAAATGGACTGCATATTCGAAATAAGCACATAAAATTACATATATACTTTTCAGCAACATATCTCAAAGAATAAAATCTCTTTTTCAAAGACTCACCTCCCCCCTTAAGCATGCACAATTGAATGGGGTACAAAAGAAACACAAAGCATGTACAGTTGCTTTTAATACGAGCTGCAACATGGTGCACATGTGCAAAAGGGCTTGAGACAGCACAACGGTGCTGGCAGACGAAAAATTTGTGTAATAAATACCAGTAATTTTAATGTTGTTTAGTTCTCCAATTATTTGTATGTCAGCACAGCCATGCAGTCTTGCGGCCTTCTTGAACACGGGGATTGCGCTGCAGCTTGTATTGCACACGACTGTACATTTCACTGCTCTCTCTCTCTTCTTTTTTAAGATTCCCCTCATTTATTTTAGTTTCCTTGATAAAAAATTAGTCGCAAGTAAGTGCTTGTGTCCATGTGTTTTTTTTTCTTTAGTGCCCGTGTCAACTGTGCATGCTGGAATCTACAAGAAAGTGAATACAATTGAACTCATTTATAACCAGCCTTATAATTCCGCAACAAGTAGTAGCTGTACCAGTAGTTCATTATATGTGAACAGGCCCTTCATAATGTGCAAAATTTTAAGGACACTAAAGCTGGCATCGGTTGTTATGATTTGAAACCACTTTGGTTAGAATATCAAATTTTGTTATCTTCATTTTTGTTCACAGCTTTTTCCCGCATCTAGCAACAAACTTCCATTAAAAACGTCATTTAAGGAACGAAATGCAGTGTCATACCTTTCTAAAAATGACACTCAGTCGGTTCCGATCGCATGCCATTTTGGAACTACAAGCATAGCCACCACCACTTTTTCTTCGAAAGTTTGTGATATATTTTACTATTAGCGGGGCAAGCATTCTTGTCGGCTGGAAGCGCTAACTACTGTGGCATGCAGGCATTTTTCAATGGTCTTGCCGTCATGGGTGCAGACATATGCGTGTTGAGATCTGCAAAGTTACATTTTCTATGTCGCTTTAGCTGAAAAAGTATGAAATTCGAAAGTTAGAATACCACTGCAAACCTGAGCTTTTGATAACAGCATAGTAACCACTGATTCTTTACCCCTTTGCATGGCAGCGGCACGTCATGGCACGTTCACGCCAACTTGGACCGTATGAATATTGACAGCAATGATAAGATAGCAACCCTTGAGCAAGTGTTGGTCTAAATTGTCCAAATACGCATAGCGCATGCATTTCCATGTAGTGCCACATGGAGAACTGCACAAAAATGAGAGTGCCACCGTTGTGACCTTCGAAATAGCACTGGTGAGCACGCCAGCTATGTCGGAGGCCACCACCTCGCTTCAAAATACTCTGGAGACATGCCTTGAAAGCATAGTTACCCTAGCATGGTTGAAAGAGAGTGATTTTCATTGTGATTTCTGAAACCCATGTACGACACTTGCTCATCTCGCTGGTCGTATCTTCGTCGCGGTTGGTCTGAAGAGGGGCGCACACTACCATGCGCCCTTCCATGCTTCTGAACTTCGCATTCGCCCTCCCTTTACCATGGCCAGGTTTGAAGTGTTCGTTGCAACAGTATAGCACTTTTTAAGATGTTTGTTATACCTGGATGCAGTTACCATAGGCAGGGTCAGAAAATAATAAGTGCAGTGAAATGTGGTCATCATAACTGGTAATTAACTATATTTGGGATCGTTATAAGTGGAACCGACTGCGTGTGGAATTGACTGAACACAGTGTTGGTATACATAAAACACCACACACCTAACCCTGCGTTTGCAATAAGTGGCACATTGTGTTAAACTTTTATTGACAAGTGTAAAAATTATTTTCTTGCTGAGCTTGCGGAGAGGCTTGGCCTCCCGATTCCGACATAGGGGCAGCCAGCGGCGAGCCGGGGGCCCCAACGGGTCTCCGCCGGCTAGTCCCTCAGGACCTCAATAAAAGTTCATTGTCTGTCTGTCTGTCTTGCTGAGCTCCGGTATTGAGTACAAAGTTGATGGATAAGTGTCTTTGGGCAACACTGAATGAGAAGCAGTAAGTATTGTTTTTTGATTTAGAGAAGGAATATTGGATGAGGAAGAAGTTTGACACATGACTTGCTTTCTTTTGAAAACACAGTCAGAGAAGACAGACCGATGCAAAATCTCCAGCTGCAGTGGTGTCAAATAGATGATGTAAAGCAAATGAAATGTACACCTACAGGCCACAAATGAAAACTGTGTGTAAATTTAAAATGAAGCCATTGGTAGCTTGGGGTGAAGCCCACTTCCAGTTTTCTGCCTGTGTATTCTCCCTGTTGCTGAAAAAGTTTCAACAAAATATTTTTTCTTTTCTTTGATTATGCTTTTTCTTGATGTGTTTGGCACATTTAGAAAGAAAAGAAACATTTTTTTTCTCGTATCTATAAATGCTGCTATTAAAGGGTTAAAAATGAAGTATACTATCAATTGAACAAATTCCGAGGTTTTACATGCCAAAACCATGATTTGATTATGAGGCATGCCACAGTGAAGGTCTCCAGAAAGTTGGACAACCTGGGGTTCTTTAACGTGCACCTAAATCTAAATACATGGGTGTTTTCACATTTCGCCCCCTTCAAAATGCAGCCACCGTGGCCGGGATTCGATCCCGCGGCCTCATGCATAGCAGCCAAACACCATAGCCACTAAGCAGCCACGGCGGGTAAATTTTTTTTTTTTTTTCATTTGTTTCAGTCACAATCCACTTAGCTTATCAGTTGTGTTTTCTAGTTTCTTCAAAGGTTAATCAACAATGTGTAAGAAAGGACTACATACAAGCAGCGGAAGGTACGGCCCCGTAGTCGGGTGGAATCAAATGGTTCATCAGCCATCTCCAGGTAGGCGTTATAGTGGAAACACACACCACTGCCTGGTGGCACCACCGGACCTGCACCTGGCCGTATTACCTGCAGGAGTATTGCTGCTTTACAGAAACATTCAGAGATAACGTCCATATACAGCCAGAATGCTCATCTTTAAATTTCATAATGTGTGACATAATATGGTCGTGCAATGATATATTCATCACCAAAAGTGTGCTGAAATGCAAATAAGGCATGCTCAATGTTAACTGACCAAGAATAGCATGATACACAAGGGACAAGAAGGAAACACAGCATGAGTGCTTGTGTCTTGTTTCTTTCTTGCCCCTTGTTTATTCATGTTATTCATTAGTAGGGAATACCAACTTGTCCAGCATTCAGTACTTTTAAGTCAAGGTTAATAAGGGTGACATCACAGAAAAGTGCATTTGGCTCCCTTCACGACAACTTTGAGCAAAACGATTCTCTCATAGGCCGAACAATTCGAGCGCCTTTGTTTAGCTCCAACAGATTCTTGTGCTTCTGCTAAGTTAGCCTGCTGATAATACAAATAAGACAGAGTCCATAGCCCTTCCAATTTGTCTGGCCAATGAAATGACAATAACGATGCTAACCGCATGCTAGACGATTGTTATCATAACTTCTAGTCTGCTCTTCTTTTCACATTACTACTCTACAACATGCTTGTTGAAACAGAACTTGAAATGCAACTTCTATGTCAGTTCTATTTTATTTGATGCACTTCTTACTACACTGAAACTTGTGCAGAATAACAACACCAGATTTATTATTAACAATAACCACACAGCTGGTGTCACAACGATGAAAAGTGCCCTTGAACTGGCTTTGCTTGCATCACACTATAAGCATTGTAAACATTGCTTCACAAAATGTATTAGCATATCCCACAGCTCTGCTTTGATACAAACTCCCTACTTTCTTATATTTCTCACTCATCGACCACAGTAATGAAGTCACAATAAACATGCCACACAAAGGCTTGCCTGTGCTCATTAATCCCATGGACTTCGAAGGCCTAGAGTCACTTTCCTAGATCAATCATTTCCATGCAAGACGTTCATCTTTGCATTTATTGTATAATATAGTATAATCAGGAATCTTCTCATTAGTATTGTGCCACTCCCCTCTATAATACCTCCGGGTCTTGAGGGTACAAATGAAGTAAGCCTTAACCATTTACACTAGGCAAATATTTTAAATTACACCTTTTTAAAGTAGAAAATAAACATAAATGGACATTGTCCATAAAGCACAGGAGAGAGCGGAACGCAGACCGTGACCTGGGTGCGCCATATAGCAATTGGAACCTAAATGTCATCAAGAGTTAAAAATAAAAAATTTCATGAAAAACTGTGATAACTGTATGTTGATGAACATTGTTCATGCTTGTCATGAGTATTTTTCTTTATTTTGCAAAAATAATTACTTACTCAAGATTAATTGGCTTACTTTTAATTACCTCACCTAAATGATAAGGCATCAATGCAAAAGTTGTGGAGGATATCGAGAAATGACTGATCTAGGCATTTAACCCTTTCACTTCTCAACAGCTATATATGTCTAACGAGGACATGGGAAGCATTATTTCCACCACAGGTATGTGTCACCATCTCATAGAAACTTAAAAAAAAAATGTTTTTTTAAATTTAGCAGTGCCCTATGTTGCCGCAAAAATGAATCTACATCCTTTCTCGTGCCTTCAGCCAATCTCAGTAATGCTGTCTGCTTGATTATGTTGTGTGAATTACAGCTCCAGAAAGTGCATAGAAGCTTTGAAACAATTTTCTTAGTGACAACAAATTGTCATTTGTTCCTAATTTGCTGTGAGTGTTTTGTCATGAATTTATGCCAGCACTGCAGCATGAAGGCAGCAGACAAGGAGATGCGGTACATTTGCCTGGGCCGTGCCTGTGCCAATTGGTGCAGACCCTACTTCGAGAGTATGACAAAAAATGAATAACAGGCGTTCCCTCCCCCCCCCACCTTTCTGAGCCACAGAAAGGCATCCCGATCGTTCTGTAGCTTCTGGAGCAATTACGAAAAAAAGTTCCTCCCTCTAAGCACAAAATATTGGGCCACAAAAAGTTAACCCAATCTATGTTTTGTAGGTCCACACTAAAGAAAGAAAAAAGAAGAAAGTCAGTTAAATAAAAAAAAAGCATCAATGAATCTACACTTCAGCAAACATAAACCACATTTTCTAGAACAATGTGCATTTTGTGCACACTGAAAGCCAAGAATTTGTGTTTAATAAGGACCAAAGCTGCATGCCGAAAGTTGCTGCTATGCCAGTGAAATAGCCTAGCTAACCGTTCCCAGAGCAATAAGCGAAACCTGTATTTGACAAAGTTTGCATTGATTGCTTATCAATTAGATATATTATTCTTGCAAAATGGAAAACATACTCATGAATAGCTTGAACAATGGCCATTAATGAACTCTGATTGCCATTCACACTAAACCCTGGATAATTATTTTAATTGTTGGCCACATTTAGTTGGGAGAGCTAGCATATCTATAGTTACATGAACTCCATCATGCTCATCAAAACAAAGCACTCGGCCAGCCACTTTTAAAGTTTGTGCCTCCTATAAAATGCTTGATAAAGACTTTACGACTAAGTTGTTCTTCAGAGGCAGTACCCTTAAGTGACGTCTGCAGCTTTATTCAAATTATGTTATCTCAGGTTGTCAGGTAGACAAACTCCGGTTATCAGATGAGTTACAAAAATGTGCCCACATAAAAGCTACATGCTCCAACAGCACTACATTGGTTTCTTTTTCACTTCATGCACGAGTTCACTTTCCCTCCCTTAAATAGATGCTACGCAGGTAAAAAGGCCAAAGATCAATGCCAACGAACTTCAGTTTCAGATTGCACATTTCTGAGGTAAGAATTATAAAAAGTAATCTTTGTGTTTTCCAACAACAATGTGGCTAAATTTCAAAATTCCCATATTTTTGCATTATGAGTCAGTTTCACTATAACTCAGAAGTTCAGTTTCTCCACAGCATGCACTTTTTATTAAGTTTGCCTCAAGCACACATCTTTTACGGGATGCTATAAACACTGTATTAACAATAATTTAGATTTAGACGCAGCCCACGAGCAGTAGCAAACTTGGAACACCAAAGACTAACAAGCAACACATTGTTTTTGGACCACTGACTTTTCAGCGACCTTGTTGCCAACTTTGCCTGCTTCAGGAGCTTAATTGTATAAACTTGTTCAAACTAAGTCCCCTTCTGTTGTCCTTCCCCTGTCAGAACACTTCCAGTGGAAGGTTCGAAGATCGACTAGCAAAGCCTTTTTGCAAACAGAACTTATTATTTCGTAAAACTCGACAGGCATGCCTTTGTAACTCAGTGCTGCTTGAAGGGGTAAAATGGAGAAGTGCACAGGAGATATCTGAGTATGCCTCTTTACTTAAAGGTATGCAGTGCAGACAGCTAGAAAGCCAAAGCAACTAAGACACTGGCGTTATTACCAAGTTCAAACAGTACAGCATCATGGAGGCAATGTGACCCAAAAGGTGGTTGAAGTAGGCGTAATGTGCCATGTAAATTTTCCACGTTTATGGCTGTCATACAAAGGTGTCCGCAGAACTTTTTCCAGGGGTGGGGAGGAATGGTAGGTTAGCACCAAAAAGGCACTATTTGTGGGCTTTCTAAACTACACACATAAAACAAAAGTTAGACACAGCAATTTAGTGCAGGGCTCGGGGAAGAATACTGGATTTTATTAATGAACAAAGAATAAAACTTAGAAGCAAAATCCAAGAAGTTACTATCGCTTTTTGAAAAAGAGTGATCTGTCTCGCTGTGTGCAGGTTTTCAACCATGCATACTGATCCGCAGCACACAGCACAATATGTTCACTAACATGTAACTGCAGTCAGTCAGTCTTCCTTGAATAGCAGCTGCAGGCACCTCTGGTTTTCTAGGCAAATTGCGTGATGACACAGGTGATGAAGTCATTCTTGTTTCATTACACACTCTTGGTGCACACTCATCACACAAGGGCCGTCCAGCCTGTTATTTGTCATTGTTGAGCGTAGCCAGGTTTTCACTCTCCTAATTGCACTGAAGGAGCGTTCGACAACGTAGGTGGTAAGTGGCAAGGCCAGAGCTACCTCAATGGCTTTTGCGACATTGGGGAAGAATGTCTTCGCCTGAAGCAGAAGTTCAGAGTACGTTATTTCTGAGGAGACCCCAGTTTTGTTGCATCACATCTCATATCCAGAGATGCCCTCTTCCTTGAAGTTTTCGGTGCAGTAAAATCTTTGAAGTTCTTCAGCAAAGACAGCGAACTCAACATGGCTCAAACATTTTATGTTTGCTGGGTGCAGCTGGAGAAGTTCAGAGCTCTTCACATTGCTTTCAGAAAAGCGGCGAGCCAAAGAAGCAGTGAGAGAGTCGAAGTAGGGCACATATATTGGCACACAGTAGTACTCCTCCAGCAATTGAATCCTGTAGTTGTCTAGGTGGGCCTGACAAGAGACTTGTTTCGGTACAGATATCTACACGTTTAAGCTATTAGCTGCCTCACTTACTGTTTTCATGATGTCAGAGAACAGCTCTTCAGCGTTAGTCCGATGGCCACGAAAAATATTCTGTAACTCAGACATGTGGTCGTGTACAAAATGGTAGTCCATGGATACACTTTACAGAATGTTCATAACTGGTTCCAGCCATAAGCTGTATTTCACTACAATGTGCAAGCAGATGATAAGAGATGAGCTTGTTGTTGCACAGTAGAGGATGCGACTTCGTTGCCTAGTTGTATCATTCGAGGTTGATTCCATTGATGCGAGCTCTTTGAGTGCTTTTACTATGGCCATGTAATGCTGAGAGAAGATCCTGATAGACTTTTATTTTGCAGACCATCTTGTTTCACACAACATCAGAATGTTGGGCACCAATTTCCTTCGGAGCATGCTCTCACGGAAGAAGTTTATAGTTTGTTTGATGATCCCTATTGTGTTAAGAATTTCAGAGACCTCATTCAGATCGTTGATCAAGAGATTCAGTTTGCGACTTGCGCAGTGGTAGAATAAAGCCTTCGGAAGCTCTTTCTGTATTATTCTGCTCATTTCAGCTTCTTTTTCAGCCATTGTAGAGCATCCATCGTACCCTGTCCAATGAGGTTCAAAAGAATCAACCCATCACACATCAAAAAGTTCAAGATCGTAGCGGAAACGCAAGCCCAGTTAAGTTGCTCTAGCTCTAGAAATCCCATAAATTGTTCTCAAACGCAGACATTGGTTCCTGCCTTGTCAATGTAGTGAATGCCTATAGATAATCTGCAGCTTTGTCCCCAAGGACGGAAAAAAAATTTGGGCCGAACCATTCATATGGTGGCGGATTAGCCAGCGAAGCTGTCAATCACAGACCGAGAAACTATGATCAAACTCTGGGTCCAGAAACATTCTCTTGAATTTAGAATTCGCCTTGGTGAAACTCGAAGGAGGTGGCAACTCACGCTTCTCCTCATACCCGGCTTGTTCTTTGGCCGTGCGCACAATGCATGGTCATCCCACTTTTTCAATTTTTGTTGGAGTTGCAACTGTTGCAATGGTCTATCTCTACAATGCACAATCCGGTTCTTATACACCGCAGCACATGCCCCCGTGTTTTCCCGCCACAACTGCCATGCCAGTGTATTGAGGGCAAACGACAGTAGACGCAGCCAGCAGCAACGGCGACCAGCATGGGTGCACTCCCCCACTGCACAAGTGCAGCATGCAGTGAAATCACGTGTACTTTTTCTTTTGCGCCCCCCCCCCCATGCTATTGTTCATTCACTTTATGGACGTTAGCCAGCCCCGATACCACCTCTATGAGACCATGCATACAACTCATTCATACACGTCTGTCAGGTAAACAGCTTCGCCGTAAAAGCAAACCCTGTGTTAGCTTCGGCCACTATTTGCTCTCTCAGAATGTCGCCACAGACTGTGATGATCTCTTTCTGGACTCGGATGGAAGTGTACTTAGTATTGCCAGCAGAATAAGTGAAGTGTTCCTGAAGTCGAGTATCTCCATCTTCTACCCGAAAGACAAGGAGATCATTGAAGACTCCAACATAAGATTGTTTCCTGCGAATTGGTGAGTCATGCATTGTACAAATAATAATAATGCAAACTATCCGAAACAGTTTCTTGCGGCTACTTTATGCTTGTTTGTGCAGTGCTCTGTTCAACTGCTGTACAACGGGTAGCTACTTGCCAGTCATCACATCTATAAAGTTCTGTGAGGCCACCATTGGCTCCTGGTGCCATTTGGACTTTACGTGATCCCTGCACGCCTCATGCATTTTTTTCTGGTTACTGAAAGTGTGCACGATAAAACTACCTTGAAGACCCCACTGAACACTTGGAGAAAAAAATGACGCAGAAATAACAAAGGCACTTCTCACTGTAGCTGAGTACGCAAGCCAAGGGGCATAATCTACCAGCCATTGGTAGCGAAAAGTCCTCTTGTCAGGTGTTATATCATTTAAAGTCGCATGTAGCCTTTGGTGACCACGAGTTTGTAAGAAGGCGTAACTTCAAACAGTCCGGGATGCCCATATGTTTAGCTTTGCCAATAAACTCTCACAAGTCATATTCTTGAGACAAGTTAGTTGCTTTCTTGTTATTGTCACCACAATTTAATCGTAAGCAAGGAGAAAGGGAATTCTCATGGCTTACTATGTCACGGGTGCTCACTGTAGGTGGAGTGCCTTTCATGGAGTCTACAACCTCAGTACTGTCCACTAATCAAAGGTTCCATCACTCTGGTTAAAGGCTGTGACGTCACATTTTGCACAAGAAAATTCGGCCTGGCAGCTGAATAATACTCCGTTAGACAACCGCTGACGCTTGAAGAAGCGTCGGATGTCTATCATTTGGGACTGCGCAAGGCAAAGCTGGCTAGGGAGTTCCTCATGGTTGATAGTGTTAGAAAATATCCACACATTGATTAAAAGGGCAATTAAATGGTCACTTTGAAAACTCAAAAGGGCTATATGTACAAAGAAAACACATTCACAGATTAAAATACACGCTCACAACTTTATACATCTCCCTCCATCTCGCTCCTGCACCTGCACTGTCAACACACACTGCTGCTTGCCTCTTGTCACTCTCTCATCCGCTGTCCTGATTGTTTTCAACTCCATTGACAGCCGTGCCATTATGAACACTGAATTAAACAAACACACACAGAGACACGCACACATGCAGGAGCCCACTTTTCATGAAATGCACGTTACGTTTCTACTATGTGTGACCAGCCAAAAAGTTATGTGGGTGTACATAACAGAAATGTGCAGACCGGCCACATGTATGAGATTGATGGATGGAGCTTCTGACAGCCCGCATCTGTATCTAAATGGTGCACAAATGGGGTTCTCTGAATCAAGGAAATTTTGAGTAACAGAACTTTGTCACAAACTTCAAAGTGTGAAGTATGGCACGGTTGACGTTTGACTTCAAGGAACTTCATCACAGTCTTCAATGTGTGGTGTTGACATGTTGACCTGGTAGATCATCCTCTCCCCACGTGAGGTGTCCCGTCGCTGAACCGATCAGTTCGTCCCGATCTACTGGCAGTCAACACGGCACTGCAGCCGTGTTGATGACAGTGCAGCTTTCTGGGTGTTTACATTTTTTACATTCGTCTGAAGCGCTTGACTCTCATTCTCATACACAGAAAATGAAGCAAGGCATACAATGTTACTTGCCTATTAAACTCTTACAGTAATAAAGAAGTGTATTTACTTACCTATCCTATTGAGATAGGTAACCATGCATCAAACTTGTTTCCGGTTTCAATTACCTGGTACCAAAATAACTATGTGGTGATATCTTATTCTCCTTGAAATGGCTCACATAATGTGGATACTGCTGGCCTCTGACTTTCAATGCAGTACAAGCTTTTTGAGGGGCAGCTTTATAGCTTTGGGTTGGAGGTTTGCATGGTGGGGTGGCCGACATTTCGACGAGGGTCTACAAGGAGATGTGGAGATGAGAGGGTGTTACACTCCCTACTAAGTGTAGTGGTCAAGACTTTTTTCTAAATGTAGCCAGCACTTCATGTGAAAACTGAAGTTCTCACGATAAGACTACATGAATCTCGGAGTTCAAAAAAAGAAATCGTGAAACTTTTCTGAGAATTGTTCACTATCTTTAATAGCCAGCACAGGCAGCATTTCTTTTGCTGCCGTGACCTGACTGGCAAGATTAGTCAGTGTGTAACATGCAAAGTGGTCTCGCAATCCTGAAGGGCATTTCATATGGATATGCGGGACCTGAGTGCACTAATCAAGCTGTGTAGCTTTTTGGTAGTGCATAAAAAAATATCCGAAATTCCAGGTGGGAAACGGGGTGGGGGTGGGAGGGCAGCCTCCCTCCTTCCGGGTGCATATGGTGTCATATGCATTGTTTTTCGTACATTCCTGGAGTACAAGCAGTAAACAGGCAACAAAACCAGTGATTGTTAGTGCTTTATCTGTGAATTTTTTGTATCCCGTGTTCAACCTGTTTTGCATTTGTAGAAGGCTATTGACAGGCTCACAAAGACAAATTAAAAGCAGTCATGCCAGTATTATTCTGTCACTTCTAACAAACATTGCCATGACATCATCATCAGCCTGTTTTATGCCCACTGTAGGGCAAAGGCCTCTCCCTGCGAATTTCTTAATTTCATCACCCCACTTAGTCTTCTGCCATCCTCGATTGCACATCCCTTCTCTTGGCACCCATTCTGTATCCCTAATGGTCCACCAGTTACCTAACCTATGCATTACATGACCTGCCTAGCTCCACTCCTTTCTTGATTGACGATTGATGTTTATTGGCGCAAGGGCATCTAAGGCCAAAGCGCGCCAGGACATGCGTTATGGTTTAGTAAAATTGTGAGTTTAGGACTATGACTTAAAATAAAGGCTGTATAGAGGTCTACACGTAAGATATAGCTTTAAATACTAGTGGATGAATTCTAAAATAATTACTAAGATAAATATAAGGCCTTAAATGCATTTTCTACAGGCACACATATTACATTATTCTGGATTGTCCGAGTCCCTTGCTGTACAATTCTTGCTTACGCAAGAAGTTCAAGAGCTCAGACATACTTTTATGAATCAGACTGTGTCTCACCTGTGAGGCACAATCTGAAGGTTAGGATGGTATGAGATGATGTCGAGAAAGTTAACTTGTGCAAGATAATTAAGCACTCTTTTGAAGTTAAAAAGTGCATCCTCTGATAAGAACATCGAGGGATTGGGTGGGGGGGGGAGGGGAAGGGGGTATATGGTGTGAGTAGAGTTCCCTAAAATGAGCCAATTGGTCTCGGTGACGTTCAGGACATTGAATGAGGACATGTAGGACGGTTAGGTTCTCACCGCAGCGTGCGCACGTTCGTGGGTCAGTTGCTGTCAAGAGGTATTTGTGTGTGCTATAAGTGTGTCCTATACTGAGTTGTGCCAGGGTGACTTCTGTGTGTCTGTCAAGCTTCAGTGGAAAAGATTTGGTTAACTGCGGTTTAAGCAGGTGCAGCTTATTTTCAACTTTCTTGTCCCACTCAGTTTGCCAATGATTACGGAGCGCCTTTCGTACTGCAGGTTTCATATCTACACCAGGTACCCAGCTTACATCAATTGTATCCCGATGAGCCGCTTGTCCAGCATTTTTGCCCGCCATTTCATTGCCTGCGATCCCAGAGTAGCCTGGCACCCAGCATACAACAAGAGCAAGGTTTTGTTTATACGCTGCGTGAATGTGTTTAAGGTGCTGGTTAATTACAGGGTTTCGGCTTGCTTTGCCACAGGACAGGGCTATGACAACGCTTAAGGAATCTGTGTATATTATGGACTTTTGTATCTTGTGCTGTACTATGTACTCAACAGTGATCAGGATACCGTACGCTTCGGCTGTAAAAATGCTGCTATGGTTATGCAAGGTTTTAGAGTAGGAGAAGTTTGGGCCATGGGCTGCACATGATACCGAAGTTGCAAACTTCGCAGCATCAGTGAAAAATGCCATTGATCTATACTTGTCTTCAAGGGCCAAGAAATATTGCTGGATGAGGGCACTTGGACAACTCTTTTTGTTAAGCTCTGTAAAGGACAAGTCACAGGTAACTGTACATTGCTCCCAAGGTGGGATGGGTTCAGCGTAGTCGCTTTCCTGCAGATTGGTGAAAACTACTCGGAGTTTTTCCGCAACAGATTTTAGTGCTAACGGGAACGGCCGAGCATGTGAAGGCCTGTTTGAATACAACTGATCTGTGGACTGATCACTTATGAGCGCTTTGCATGGATGTTGTTTTAGCGACAACGTTCTTATTGCGTAGGTGACTCCCAGATATGTACGCTGATAATCCAGCGGCCGCTGATCCGATTCTGCATATAGACTTTGGATGGGGCTCATACGAAAGGCACCAAGTGCTAGCCGGATGCCTACGTGATAGACAGGATCGAGTAGCTTAAGTGTTGTCTTTGAAGCTGACTGGTAAACAATACATCCATAGTCTATTCGTGACAACACAAGGCTTTTAAAAAGAGATAGGAGACAATACCTATCTGTTCCCCACGACTGGTGAGATAAAATCTTTAAAAGGTTTATGGTTTTAAGACATGTCAGCTTCAACTGTTTTATATGCTGCATGAAGGTTAGCTTACTATCGAAGTTTACACTCAGAAATTATTGTTCTTTTCTAATTACCAGGCTTCTCCCATTCATCGTAATGCATGGGTCAGGACATACCACTCGTCGTCTGGAAAACAGCACACAGGTAGTCTTCTCTGCACTGAATCTAAACCCGTTTTCATCTGCCCATTTCGCGAGCTGATTAACACTTGAATGTATCTGGCGTTCACATATAGACAGATTGCAAGATTTAAAACTGACTTGGATGTCGTCCACATAGAATAAGACACCATGGATGGTATAGCAGAGCGGAGAGAGTTCATTTTAATTATGAAAAGTGTGCAACTAAGCACTCCTCCCTGTGGTACGCCGTTTTCTTGAACAAAAGTGCGCGAAAGTACACTGCCAATTCTTACGCGGAACTTCCTTTCAGATAGGTAATTCTGCAAGATCTTCAGCATATTACCACCAATTCCATAGGATGCCAGGTCCTGCAGAATACTGTATCGCCAGGCAGTATCATATGCCTCCTCAAGATCAAAGAATACAGACAGACAGTATTGGCTGAGTACAAATGCATCACGTATATATGACTCAAGGAGAACAAGATTATCGGTTGTAGACCTTGCTCTTCAGAAGCCAGATTGGTGAGGGTCCGTGATACTATTATATTCGAAAAAGAACACAAGACGACGGTTAATCATTTTTTCAAATACTTTAAGTAAACAGCAAGTGAGTGCAATTGGTCTGTAATTGTTAACTAAGGAAGGGTCTTTGCCGTGTTTCAGTATTGGCAGGACTATTGCCTCCTTCCAAAATGAAGGTATATGACCAGTTGCAAAAATGTTATTGTATAGAGCTAAGATGCAGTTTAGGGTCTCACCAGGCAGATTGTTGATTATTTCATAAGTTATTGTGTCAGAGCCTGGAGCCGAGCTGCCACAAGAACCTAGGGCAAGCTTGAGTTCATGTAATGTTAGTGGTTTGTTGTATCGTTCTGATGACAACTTGTTTGGACGCAGAGGAATATTTTCAGCTATTCTTTTATGGTGTAAGGACTTTTCGGTATATTTTTCGGAGCTTGATACCCTCTGAAAGTGCTCACCAAGAGTGTTTGCTTGATCTTCTATTGTATCACCAGAGCCAGGGATGAGAGGAAAAGGATTTGGACGTTGTCCTTTTAGTTTACGTACCCTATTATATACCTTGCTAACATCCATTAAGAGTTTATGGAGGATGCGTACCGTGTCCAGCTTTCTCTTTTGGATATTCGGCGGATACAGCGGCCATTTGCTTTGCGCTGCTTAAACTCTATAAGATGTTCTGTTGTTGGGTAGCATGAATATCTACTCCATGCTCTGTTCTGGCATTTCTTTGCAGTTTCACAGTCTTTGTTCCAGTCTCCTTTCTCTTAATGTTAATTATAATATCAGCTATCCATGTTTGCTTTCTGATCCACACTGCTCTTCCCGTTTCTTAACGTTACGCCTAACATTTTTTGTTCCATCGCTCTTTTTGCGGTCCTTAATTTGTTTTTGAGCTTCTTTGTCAATCTCCAAGTTTCTGCCCCATATGTCAGCACTGGTAGGATGCATTGATTGTACACCTTTCTTTTTAATGATAATGGTAAGCTTCAAGTCAGGATCTGACAATGTCTACCGAACCTGCTCCAACCCATATTTATTCCTCTAGGTTTCCTTCTCATGATCAGGGTCCCCTGTGAGTAACTGACCTAGGTAAAGAGTCTCCTTCACAGACTCTAGAAGCTGAATGGCTATGCTGAACTCTTGTTCCCTTTCCCTACTACTGATCATTATCTTTGTCTTCTGCATATTAATTTTCAAGTCCACTCTTATACTCTCTCTATTCAGGTCTTCAATCATTTGCTGTAACTCGTCCCCAGTGTTGCTGAACAGGACAATGTCACCTGCAAATCGAAGACTGCCGAGATATTTGCCATTGATCCTTACTCCTAAGACTTCCCAGTTTAATAGCTTGAATACTTCTTCCAAGCACGCAGTGAATAGCATTGGAGAGATTGTGTCTCCTTGTCTGACCCCTTTCTTTATAGGTATCTTCCTATTTTTCTTGCAGGGAATCAAGGTAGCTGTGGAATCTTTGTAGATATTTTCCGGTAAATTCACGTATGCCTCCTGTACTCCTTGACTACGTTATGCCTCTATGACTGCTGTTATCTCTACTGAATCAAATGCCTTTTCATAATTTTTGAAAGCCATATAGAGAGGTTGATTGTACTCTGCAGATTTCTTGGTTACCTGATTGATGACATGGATGTGATCCATTGTAGAGTATCCCTTCCTGAAGCCTGCCTGTTCTCTTGGTTGACTGAAGTGTTGCCCTTATTCTAGTATTAGAAGTTATCTTGGTATACATTTTATACAATAATGGAAGTCAAATAATGGGCCTATAACTTTTCATTCTTTAATGTTTCCCTTTTTGTATAATATAATGATGGCATTGTTCCAGTTCTCTGGGACCCTTGATGTTGTGAGACATACCGTATAAAGGGCCACAAGCTTTTAAAACATGACATCTCATCCATCTTTGATTAAATCGACTGGTAGCCCATCTTCTACGGCTGCTTTTCCCTGTTTCATGTTTTGCAAGGCCCTTCTAGTTTCATCACCAGTTATAGAAGGAGCTTCTGTAACCTGTTCATTACTTCTTCAAATGGAGGTATCGTGGCTGCTTTACAGTACAGGTCAGTGTAGAATTCTTCCCCTGCTTTTACTGTATCTTCAAGATTGCTGATGATATTGATACATGCATATTGCGTCTTTCTTGTGGACGATACATGCGGGCGCCCCGACTAAGAGGACGAATTCTCTCTGGCTATCGAGCTGTCGGGTGAACTGGCCAGCGCTGCAGTTATCCTTTGTATATATACTTTGTAAATAGTCTTCAGTTCTTAATCTTTTGTTCGTGTAACATTTTGGCGGAGGGTGCCGTTCCCCATTCTTGCCACGCAGCTCCGCAGTGGCCACACCGTCCTGCTTTCCGCCATGGCTCCCAGTGACAATCCCTCGTCTGTTTCTACTCCTGCGACTTTGACGACAATGTACATTACGGTTACCGTGATCCTGGCAATTTCTCTGGCCAAGATAATGCCGACGTTGAGGACTGGCTCAGCCGGTATGAGCATGTTAGCCAAAACAACTGCTGGAACTTTACCATTATGCTAGCGAATGTCCGCTTCTACTATGGCGGAGCTCCTCATGTCTGGCACCAGACACACGAAAATGAGATCTCTAGCTGGTATGCCTTCAAGGAGAAGCTCAGCGACCTCTTTGGAAATCCCACCGGTCGGCAGCTGGCTGCTAGAAAAGAGCTTGCTACCAGAGTTCAGTCTTCTACTGAATCGTATGTCTCGTACATACAGGACATACTTGCTCTTTGCCAGAAAGTCGACAAGAAAATGGCCGAGGTTGACAAAGTCGGCCACGTACTCAAAGGGATCGTGGACGACGCGTTCAACTTGTTAGTCTTCAACAATGTGTCCACCATCGACATCAGTGTCAAGGAATGCCGCCGCTTTGAGCTCAATAAAAGCCGCTGCATCATTACACAGTTCTCCCGGCTCCCTAACACAGCTGCGACGTCGTCTTGCGTAGACCTTTCCGCTTTACCACCATTAAACAAGCACATCACATGTATTGTTTGCTGGGAACTCGAGGCTACAAGTCCTGCTCCGTTCCATCACGCCCACTTGACCCCATCATTGACCAACCAGCCCCAGCGATCTCTCTCATTCAGGCCGCTGTGTGGCAGGAATTTGCAAACCTCAGTTTTCCTGCTGCCTGCTCAGTCTCCTGACTTGACGCCTGACCGGTGCCGACAGCCACGCCTCACAGCAATCTGTATTCCCCTACCTGATACAGCAACCCTGCCGAGTGGAGAACTCTAGACGACAAGCCCATTTGCTTCTGTTGCCTCCGCATTGGTCACATCGCTCACCACTGCTGCATCTCCTGGACGTCACCATATTCGAGCTCATTTTCCCCGTCTCCTCGCCCATATGCCGACCCGCGCCGTTACTCGCCTTGCCGTATGCCTCCCACCTCTGAAAAATCCTTCAATGACAGTCGTCCTGCTCGCTTGCCGTCTCCTCAGCGCCGTCGGTCCCCGTTGCCCATGCCATGCCGCTATTCGTCGCTGACCAATTATGGACCCTCCCAGACGGAAAACTAGTTCATGCAGCTCCTGGAGGTAGTGCTGCATTATCTTCATTGAGTCCAAATCCTCCATTGACGCTCCAAACAAACCAGAACTTACTTGATGTTTACGTCGACGGTGTCCCTTTGACGGCATTAATAGATACTGGAGCCCAGGTATCCATAATGAGTTGTAACCTCCGTCGTCAACTGAGGAAGGTTCTTATGCCTGCTACTACACGAGCCGCACGCGTGGCCTACGGCAGCCCTGTTGACGTCACTGGAATGTGCACTTCCTGTAAAGGTATTGCCAACCACCACGTTCCTGTTCTTTTTACAGTGCTGACCAATTGTCCTAATGACCTAATTCTCGGACTCGGCTTTCTTACGGCACATTCACCTTTGATCGACTGTCCTGCCGGTACCCTTTGACCTCGAACTTCCTCTACTCGTGCATATTCATGCCGAACTACGAAACAACTTTAGTATGACCGCTTTTGTGTGCCTGCCGCCTAAGTCTGGACTTTCGTCGATTTGTTATCATCTTTTCTTTTGCCCGATGGTGATTACGTCACCACACCTGTTCCTGATGCCCTTTTGAAGTGCAATATCACTGTGCCCAACTACGTCGTCACCGCCGCCGTTAACTGGACACGCCTCCCCATCGTCAATTTTGGCCTGACAAAGGAAGTTCTACCCCAAGGCATATCGCTTGCAACGCTGCGTGCTATAGGAGATGACCACATCATGATGTTTTCAGTAGACATCTGCTCAGGTTCTTCACCATGGCTACAGGATGCTATTTGCCCTGACGCAACATTTTGTCACATGATTGCTGCGTACCTATTGCCTGAACAAGCAGCAGCTCTGTGTCGCCTTTTGTTTTCCTACCACGACATCTTCGATCTCAACAATCGCCAATTGGGCCAGGCTTTACTTGTTAAGGATCACATAAATACTGGTGATGCTAGTCCTATTCATTGCTGGTCATATCGCGTTCCTGCTTCAGAGCGTAAGGTTATTCAAGATGAAGTGAACCAGATGCTTGCCAAAGGCATTGCTAAACCTTCGTCAAGCCCTTGGGCATTGCCCGTGGTGCTTGTTAAAAAGGATTGCACATGGCGTTTCTGTATAGATTATTGTCATCTAAACTGCACTGCCAAGAAAGACATCTTCCCCTTGCCTCGCATTGACCACGCTCTCGATTGTCTCCACGGTGCCAACTACTTTTCATCAATAGACCTTCGGTCTGGTTATTGGCAAATTTCTGTGGATGAAAAAAGACCAAGAGAAGACAGCGTTTGTCACCCCTGATAGTCTATAGCAATTCAAAGTTATGCCATTCAGTCTATGCAATGCCCCAGCGACGTTCGAATGTATGATGGACTCTTTGCATCAAGGCTTCAAATGGTCAACATGCCTTTGCTACCTAGACGACATTCTTGTATATTAGTCTGCATTTGAGACACACCTTGGGCGCTTATCAGCTGTTCAAGTTTTCCGCGAGGCTGGGCTCCAACTAATTTCCTCGAAGTGTCACTTCAGTCGTCGGCAGATTACAGTGCTGGGCCACCTCGTCGACGCTTCCGGTATTCAACCAGACCCGAAGAAAATTTGTGCTGTCAAGTCTTATCCTGTACCTCAGTCTGTCAAAGACGTCCAAAGTTTTGTAGGACTCTGCTCCTACTTCCGAAGCTTCGTTATAGACTTCGCAGCGATTGCCTGACCACTTACTGATCTTCTGAAGAAGGACGTGCCATTCAGGTGGGGCCCCGCTCAAACTGCCGCATTTGCCAACCTCACTAACCCGTCCTCTCCTACAGAGGTGCGTACCAATGTCAGTGGTCACGGTATCAGAGCCGTCTTAGCACCGCGCCAACAACGTCAAGATTGTGTTATCGCCTACGCTTACCGCCTAGCCGTTCTTTTGCGTTGGCTTGGACTTACTTGGCCCTTTCCCTCTATCCACGTCTGGCAACAAGTGGGTCGCTGTGGTGACAGATTACACCACATGCTACGTCATCACCAGAACGCTTCCAACAAGCTGCGCCACAGATGTCGCCGATTTTCTTTTATGCTATGCAATTCCGCAGCATGGTGCTCCGCAGCAACTGCTTACTGACCATCGACATTTACGGACACTGCGTACGAACATTTTTTTCTAAAGTCATCGACGACATCCTGTAGTCCTGCTCGACCAAGCACAAGCTGACTACGTCTTATCATCCGCAGACTAATGGTCTAACGGAGCGCCTGAATCGCACCCTAACAGAAATGCTTGCACAAAGTACGTCTCGTCCGACCATACTGATTGGGACCTTGCCTTACCCTATGTCACTTTTGCCTATAATTCTTTGCGTCACGACACTGCCGGTTATTCCCCGTTCTTTCTCCTCTTCGGCTGAGAACCCACATTGCCACTGGACGCATCCCTTCCATGCAACGCAGCAGAGAGCAGCGAGTATGCACTTGACGCCATCACCAGGGCAGCCCAAGCACGTGAAATTGCCTACACTCGCCTCCTGACCTCCCAAGAGAAGCAAAGGCGTTTGTACGATCACCAATACAGAGACGTCCCCTTTTCGCCTGGATCGCTGGTACTCCTGTGGTCCCCGACTCGTCATGTTGGCCTGTCAGAAAAACTCCTGTCTCGGTACACAGGCCCATATCGAGTACTGCGTGCCATGACTCCAGTTACGTACAAAATCGCCCCAGTCAGTACCAGTGCCTCATCTGCCCGAATTCCACTGAAGTTGTGCATGTTGCACGCCTCAAACCATACTACTCTCCTGTTATCACCGATATTTAGACGTACCGGGATGGTGCTTCCACCACCGGAGATAAATGATACATGCATACTGTGTTTTTATTGTGGATGATAAACGCGGGTGCCCCGACTAAGAGAACAAACGCTCTCTGGCTCTCAAGCTGTCGGCTGAACTGGCCAGCGCTGCAGTTATCCTTTGTAAATATACTTTGTAAATCGTCCCCAGTTCTTAATCCTTCGTTCACATAACAGTATTACCCTGCCTATCTTTCAGTGCATTCGTCTTGGTTTGTCAGATGCCTAGTTTCTTTCTCACTGTTTTCAGGCTGCGTCCATTTTAGAGCGCAGCTCTTTGGCGCCCGTCCCTGCGTTTCACATTGCCGCTGCCGTCGCCATCACTAATTCAAGATCTTCATAAAACTGTTCTATTTCTTCATCATCGTGACTGGAGGTTGGAGCGTAGGTTTGTACTACCTTTATTCTATACCTCCTATTCAGCTTTATTATGACTAATGCTACCCTCTCATTAATGCTCTAGAATTCATCAATGTTGCCCGCTATGTCCTTATGGATTAGGAATCCTACTCCGAACTGCTTCTTATATGGTAGTCCTCTGTAGCAGAGGACGTGGTCATTTGTCAGCACTGTATAAGCCTCACCAGTTCTTATAACCTCACTAAGGCCAATGATATCCCAAACAATTCGTGATAGTTCCTCAGAGTCCTGCTAGGCTAGCTTCACTCAAGAGGGTTCGGGTGTTAAATATGGAAATGGTCAGTTTCCATTGGCGGCCTCTCTGGGTCCAGAGATTCTTAGCACCCTCTGCTGCGTTTTCAGGCCTGACCACCGCCTTGGTCAGGTGCTCCCGCAGCTGCTGGGAACTGCGGGCCATTGGTTAACCGAATGAGTAATTTGGGAGGGAGTGCCTTGTTGAAGCGTAGTGGGTCTTCCTAATTTGCTTGTCCCTGGATTAGTACAGCCCCACCACAATGACAACGGATGTCATGCTACAAAGAGAAAGGCCAAATTAATTTATAATAATTAAAGATATGTGATGTGAACATCTGACTAAATGCAACAGTTGTGTAGAAACCTGCAAGGTGGGGAGAAGTAATTAATAAAGGAAAAGTGAGACAACCACCCAAATGTAGCAATTGCTACAAAGAAAACCCATACAGGTTCCTCGAAAGAAAGGCCTCGCAGTTGGTCTGGACCAGGATGAATTTTTCTTCAATTGCGAGGCTCTTCTTTCAAGGAACATGTGTGGGTTTCCTTCGTAGCAATTGCTATGTTTGGGTGGATGTCTCATTTTCCCTTTATTATTATTTTTTAACATAATTAAGGTGTTGCAACTTTAGAGAGCTTTAGATAAAGGAATGCAAGCTTCACCTAAGCACTGTGGGATGCAAACCACCAGGCATACAAAAGAATTCAAAGAGAGTGCAAAAGAGCACAAAGGGTCCACAATTTAGTTTGCGTCCCCGAACGCTTGGGTGCGGCTTGCGTCCCCTAATCTAAAGCTCTCCCTTATTGTAATGAACCAGTGCATACGTTTTTGCCCTGGAAGGGTATGGACAAGTGATCCTTTCGTTGCCACCAGTATTCAAATAGATCATAGTGATAAATGATCTTTTGGTAAACTTTTGGTAAACTTAAATGTGCAGGCTGTGGCAGGGTTCGCTGCTTATGGGAAAAAAAAAAAAGCCTGTGGCTTGTGTTTACAGCAGATCAACAATAGATTTTTGTACAAAGATCAGAGCACCAGAAGGGGATGACATTACATAGCCAGATTTACAATCTCATAGCATTGAAGGGTTGTAATTGGTAGAAAAAGTAACCAGTTGTCTGTCGATAAGTTCAGGTTCTGACTGAGATGTTTTATTTATTTTTTTCAAGCACATTTCATGTTTCGTACCCCAAAAACAGTTTTGTGTTGATTATTTCTTTCAGAAAAATGTTCTTGGAACATTTATTTAACATATATTCTGTATCTGTGGTTTTTTTTAATAGATATATAGATTTTTTAATATATGGCCACAAAAATGTCTTTGTAAATTTATGCTTATTATTTATTAAAGATTTCTATCTTGTAACTTATGTATTTCAAAACACCAATTACTTTTGTACAATTTTTAATGCTGCATTATATACTAAAGTGTTGCCCATAGCAACAATTTTTTTTCTTACATCATTTAAGAACGATGATTTTCCCATGGTAACAAAAGAGTTAAGGACACCCACTTGTGAATTCCATGCAGACACACACTAACATGCACCTGTCCATCACCGAAATACACATAGTAGTAACACAAAAGCAGTAAATTGCTTGTGTAAACTCAGATACATAATTAAATATGCTTGTTCTTTCTATCTTCAATAGATTTCAAATAAAGATTCCTTCTGTCACTACTAATGAATTATATATCAATGAACTTACTTTCTTGAGGACTCCTCGGTCTTTTGTGAGAGGCTGCATAGATAAAGCCATTCTCTCAAATGGAAGGGCTATTTCATAGTTAGGGTCTATTTCATCTTCGCCACCATCCAGCAGGTCAAGCCGCAAATTTTCCATAACTTTTGCAGGTTCAAAAGTTGACTCTTCTTTGGCCTTCTCTTCATTTGCTGGCTCTGGCTGAATTTCAAACACTGTTCCATGCTGCACATTCCTGTAAAAATTATAGATCACTGCTATGCCACTTCTGACTAAAGCAGAACATTTCCCACTTTGTTCCGAATTTCTAGCCGCATGTGAGCAAGACACCACAAGAATACTTTGACTACCTTAATGTGCTGAGACAGATATACAAACAATTATCAAAAGGAGCAGGTGCAAGATTAGCTGCAGTCATAAACATGTTACTTGGACTGGGAATGAAAGCATGGGTTATATTTCTGGGCCAATGCATTAACAGGCAATTAGTTCCCTAGTCTGCACCTGTAAGTGTGCAAACAAGGGGGAAAATAGGTATTCAAGATGGGCATAAACCATTTCTCACATCATATCTTTTTTAACACCTTATAAAAAGAGTGCATGCTAACAATAGAACAAATTTAATTAATTCATCTTTCTTCAGACAACCAGTACACAGAGTTGCCTAGAAGCATAAAGGCTTTTTAAAGCCTGATGTAGCACTCATCCCCTTTCCCAGTTTACATACAACTCAATGTTCACTGAAGCTAAATAAAATTTGAACAAGGTAAAGAAAAAATATGTGGCAACTACTAAAACTAAATTAGCTAGACGTAAAAATGAGAAAATGCAAATAAATTGTTCATATATGAAAAACATGAAACTAAAAATTAATACCACACAAAACTTTGCACAGAGAGAACACACAAAGTGTGAAACAGATGCAATAGATACATGACAGAGGATGCTACAAACGTGGCGTGAAGTTAGCTTTGGGTACAGTGGTGGTTCTGCCAGTTTAGGATTTGGAGTAATTTTTGGAGCAGGAAAAGTGTCATTCTGAAGCAGTTTAGGAACAGCCACACCAGCATTTTGGAGCAGTTTTGAAGCAGAAAAATTTGTCTTTTTGGAACACTTAGAATAGTATACAGTAAAAGCTCATTAATTCGAACCGCAAGGGGAAGCCTCTTCAGTTCGAATTAACGAAAGTTCGAACTAACGAAAGTGAAGGAGAACAACAGTACACTGTGATTTGGAAGCAGTAGGGCATGTCAGAAAGTGATGGCGTGTGCCACAGGCACACGCCATCTTTAAGTCGAAGCTCTGGGTTTGACTGTGCCACACCACCAATGTCCACTGAAACGAACGTTAGCCGAGGCTTAACACCATCACAAAGAATCGCGACGGCCGATACCTCCTAAGCTCAAAACAGACGTGCACAATCGATGAAGACTGCTGAGACAAAGACGCTGAACATGTGAAGGTGGCGAAGGCCTCGATTCGTTGGTTCTTGATTGCAAGCGCAGCTTCGGCGCATTTGATTCGCTCCGTTTTGGTGTTTGCCGCGCCATCTGCTGCACAACATTAGCAGCTGCACAAGATTTGCAATGCGTCCGAGATTCGCAACGGGCAAGAATTCTCTGAGGTTATATAGAACGGAGAAGTGGCAGCCGCCACTGCCTTCTGGCCGACCCCGTGCTGGTTAGATGTTTTCCTGATTTTGCCTTCTCTCGCCATTCTCTCCGTTCCGGAAGCGACGCAGCCTTGTGTGTAGGCAGTAGGCGCGTTTCTCTGGCCGTGTGTCAGGCGAGCGTAGTTCGAATTATCCGTGGCGGAACCTTCTCGCATTCGAATTAACAGGCTTTATTATACATAGACTTCTGTGGAGCTTGCCCGGACCAAATCGCACAGTTCGAATTATCCATAAATTCGAATTATTGAAGTTCGAATTAACAAGCTTTCACTGTAGCAGTAATCTGTAGCCATTTGGTGAAGCTTGTTATTACTGCACAAGTAGTAAGTGCTGCTCAACAGTGAAGCAAGACACAAAGCCAATAACGACCAATTAAGCTTGCCTTCCCACAGACGGTATACCAAGCACGGTACGTAGCAAACATTTTTATTTGGGTAGGCAACTAACTTAATTTTGTAAACAATTACATAAAATTTTGTAGGCTAACAAGAACAAAGATATGTACCAGGGTGCAAGACAGACATCAAATCACAAATGGGCCAGAACAATTTGTGCCATAAGGCACAAGACAAAAATTGATCCCAAATGTCCTATGTAGTACATTCCAAATGACAGGTGTCTTTTGATATGCTTTACCGCACTAGACAAAATGTGTATTACACCCAATAACAATGCTAGACGCCTGACAAGAGACTATGCATCTATGAACGGCTACAAGATGAAATGCCTCTGTGCAGTGCCGCAAAAGGTTACTTTGATTCAGAAAAGGTGCACAGCACCCCAAATGAAAAGCTTCAAGTGGTGCCAATTGTTATGGGTCAGGTTGCATCCACTCACTGCAAGGTTCAAGGGTGTACTGCACCACAGTGGCACCTTGTCTTGCACCCCATGCCATCGAGTACGGGGGTGCAGGGTGCACCACTGTACCTTGGGGAATCGAAGAAACCTAAAGATGGTGGTAGTGGTGGACCACGTACCATCCTGTATGCACGCTTTTGTTGTGAGGCAAATTGTCGGCTTCCTACGTGTCGTGAGGCCTCTGTGAATAGATACGAGTCGATTCGGCGTAAAACCTAACTTTTGTCGCCATTACCCGACCGGCCTTTCGAAGCACTACCGATTAGCCCTAACGGCCAAGGCAGTGTGCCATTGCAAAAATTGGCTGTTGGCCGATGTGACCGGCAAGCTTTCCACAAGCCTCCCACAAGTTGTGGAAAGCTTGCTGCTAATATGTTCGTATGAGTGGCTAACCGGCGATCGGTACCGGTAAGCAAGCCCTAAATTGTATAATGACAGACTGCATAACTTATTGAACTGACAGCGTGGCTGTCTGTCCAGACTGCCCCATAAAGAGAGCATCAGTCCAAATTATCTGTAGCTGGTCTGCATATTACACAAAGGCGTAAGACATATATTGCTTTAGCTTGGCTTCTAGGGCTAAATGCCAAGAGCCAATGCGTGGCTGTGTGGTTGCCACAGAACACAAACATCCCCCAAAATTTAGCAATTTCATTCAAACGTAGTGTTTTGGTGCAAGTTGGTGCTGCTAGGTGCTTTGGCGCAAGATAGCATGATTGGCGCAGCACTTCCATCCCTGCTGTGAATACTATTGCAAATTTGCTGACACCACTTGCAAATGCCTTTTTTACCATCAATCATTAGCACACTTTACATAAAACTTAATTCTTGGGTTTTATGTGCTAAAACCACAATATGATCGTGAGGCATGCTACAGTGGGGGACTCCGAATTAATTTTGACCACCTGGGGTTCTTTAACGTGCATCCAATGCACAGTACACAGACGTTTTTGCATTTTGTCCCTACCGAAATGGTACCGCCACGGCCAGGGTTTTATCTTGCGTCCTCGGCCTGAGTAGCTTAACGCCACTACGCCGCCATGGCAGGTGTGCTTTACAAAATTAACCTCTATATATTGTGCAATGACGAATAGTGGGAATGAAGAAGAACAGAATAGAACAGCCGACAGAGTGAGCAGGTGTTGTTTCTATTCTTTTATTTACAATGGCGCAGTAAACAGAATGTGAGCACTATCAGGAATCTGCCAACACAAGAGCAGCATTATGGCAATGCCCCTGTGCAGTACTTATCCTACCATGCTATGCATGAAGCAATTATTTACAATGGCATTGCACTGCCACATCATTGCAATTCCTACGCTAATAAAATTGCACCCCTTTTCTAGAGTTGCACTTTCCGACACGGAAGGTGGCAGTTCTAAAAGATTGCAAATTGCAATACCTCTATCATTAGCATGCAGAATCAGCAATGCTGTGATACAGAATTAAAGGAGCCCTGAATTGCCCCTTGGGCTTAGTGAAATAACAGTCCGCAGGTAGCATACGCTGCTGTGAACTTCTCAGCCAAGTTTTGCTGTCGTACATGGTGTGTGGAGCTTGCAAGTGGATCGCGAATTCACCGTTTTCTCAAACGCTCCCTTTTCAACAGAAGGCCCAGTCCTCACTCTCCTCTGGACGCTTTATTTTGTCACCGGACGCTTTATTTCATCATTCCCTTGAGGGCTGCTATTGGCCGAAAGCTGACATCAAGCTGCAGTTGGCTACATGGCACAGACAACACGGCCACCCAGAGTCCACTGGCTAAACACATTGCGGCTTGCTGAGGAAACCGCGTTTAGCGCATCGCAGGCATCAAAGTCAGAAGTCGCAGCGTCTACATTAACATCCAAAATGAAATTTCAACTGTGTGCCACGGTGACATTTAGAAGGCAGAGCGTTGTGGGCACACCCCACTGTGCCATAGCCTTCACAGTGCAAGGCATTGAAGAAGGAACGGGAGCACAGCAGAGGCCGCGTTTACTTGCCAATAAATCCGCTTCTGCTTAACATATTGACATACTTTTTGTAGCAAAGTATTTCTGAAATAGCCTATTTTCATTTCAAATGCCTCTCTCCACTTTGATAAAAAAGTGGTTCAGGGCCCCTTTAAGAATGTTGCACCAAGCGTTGCTGGGCTGCTCTGGTACTAGTGACGACCAAGCTCCTGTATTCCCCCCAACCGGGCATACACACTGACACAAGGAATTACCCCATATTCACACATGGGCTTTGACTCCAAGTGCTAACCTCTGAATGGAAGACACTGTACTTCAGTTAATGCTATGGCAAGATTCAGCTCAAGAAACACATTCACACAAGTGCAACCTTAAAGACAGAGAACACCTAGATCAATCTTCATTCAGGAATCACTTTGGAAATCTTCACTAAAACACAGTGACCACTTCATTAAAGAACAGCACTAGTGCCCACTTTCTTGAGTTGTAATGAGTGTTAAGCTGAAAAGGGGTTCTTGACAGAAGACAGACATGCAATCTCATCCCCCTGGTCTATTTTATCAGACCTTGTCCTTTAGTTTTGCTGTTACCACTTGAACCGTGTAGTCTTGTGGGTTTTATCGCACACATGCAACAACATGCTTCTCTGGAGCTTCATGTAGTCTATCAATGGGTGCAAATGTGCATCCTTCATTCTTCTAACCTACCTCTGTTCCACATTCTACATGCATTGGCTGTGAACACAAAATGACTGTTTTATTGTCTCATGCAACCTGACCATTTATTTATCATTACTAACGTGAAGAGCATTCTTTGAGAACTTTGCCCAGTTTGCAATATGCATGTCTACTTATCTGTAACTAATCTCTTTCACATCAACTTGAGTCACTGGGTAATCCATGGTCTAATTGGTAGAGTAGCATCAAGCTGCTATGCTGAAAAAACTGGGTTCCAAACCAACCGTCAGACCAACTTGGGTTGGTGGGTGTGTGCCGCTCTTCAATTAATCTTTTATGCCACCCTAAGTCACTGGGTACAGGCTGCTCATCAATCACAAAGAAATAATCTAAAGTTTACCTGGTTCTGGGGGGGAATATATACATTCACAGAAGGTTCTCTGAATATATATTTCGACACTCGCCACGCGCAGACTTCGTGGCGGCGTTGCTACATGGCACAGCGTGTCCAGAGGGAAAAATGAGAGAAACTCGGCGGCAGTACACGCCTCATACATAACGCATTTCGGAAGTGGCAATAAGGTGTTGCTACACTGCTTCAATGGTAATCGCGTTAACGTCAACAGCCACCCTGTGATGGTTTCTGCTGGAATATATATACATTTGCATGTAACTGCTTACCAGTTCCAAGTTCTTTGCAAAGTACAAATGTAACTTGTGCAGTGACAAGACACGTGCATCTTAAGTCTCAGCTACGAACAAAATACAACTCACTCGTATGTCAGTGGCTCTTTCAAGACGGAACGGACGTATTCCATCTCATCCTCTTCAGTTATCTCCTTCTCCATGGCAAACAGCACCTGGATGTCAGGGCAACACGGATTACTACTATCATAACAGGAGCATCACATGCAAGGATAGTTATGAGTACACACTCTATAAAAGACGTAATAAGCGGAAATTGTTTTTTGCAGGATAGCTCTCTTCAGACATGTTCATCTCATAACGTGACGCAGGTTAACGCTGAACCGCTTAAAGGGACACTAAAATGAAAAATTTCTTCTGCATCAGTAAATTACCGTTCTACAACACCGAAAACACCACTCTTACAACGATGAGACGGTTGGTAAGCCAGAAAAAGCGCAAGAACGAAATACGGGTGGCGACGCCTACTTAAGTTCCCGCACCTGGGGGCTGTGACGTCTTGGATTTTGATGGCATCTTCTAGGGCCTACTAATTACATATAACGGTACAGATTGACTACATTGTGTTCGAAAGGAACCAAATATTAAACATGGCAAGTTTTGGGAACCTTTATTCAGCCAACGCGGCTCAAATACGAAAACATACTTTGGAATCCCTGACGTCACGCTGACGCACTTACGCTGGCGTTTCGGCGCAAAATTCAAATATTGATACTTGGACTTTCATTTTCTCATCTAATAATCAAACTATTCTTTTGAAATGAGTACCTGCAGGGTTCTCAAGCAATGCTTCATTAGTCTAAAGTGATTTATTGTTTCACTTTAGTGTCCCTTTAAGTACTTATTTATTTATTACATTCTGCAGACCCTTGGGTCTGCAGAATGTAATAAACAGTCATAATACAAAAAAACGACAGTACGAACTGTTTGAAGAAATAACATAGATAATAGAACATAAAATGTCAACAATGAAATTTGTTTAAAGATTAGTGTAATAAGATATACAACTGAGTACAAAACGACAGAATCCGTTTCTAGATTAGTGCAATAATAGTGCTACAATAACAGATTTGAAATGGTGCAACAATGATGCTTCGGTGCGGTAGGAGAGACTAAGATGTCTGGATTAATTCATTCCAATCTAAGACCGTGCGCGGAAAATAGAAATACTTGTAAGTATCAGTTCTAGCAAAATAAGGTGTTAAAGAGTTAGGCTGATGGTGCCTTGTGGGTCTGGTTAGTAAGGGTGATAGATACGATGATGGATTTATCGCAAGTTTATGGTTAAGAAGTAGTGAAAGGAAGTCAATTCGGAACTGTTTCCGACATGTTTTAAGAAGAGGAATGTCATTGGCTATCATTATTTCAGATGGAGAGTCAGTTTGTGAGAATTTGTTATAAATAAACCGGAGTGCTTTCCTCTCTATTCTTTCAAGACACTTGTTAATGTTAATTTGAGTATACAGGTCCTATACTGCACTGGCGTATACTAATTTGGGTCTGATTAAGGAATAATAACATAGTAGTTTAACATTGCTTGGGGTGGTTTGAAGTTTATATTTCAGGAAGCAGAGCTTTCGAAAGGCCGATGAACAAATATTGCTAACATGTATATTCCAGGATAAATTAGTTGTTAATGTAACACCTAAGTATTTGTAATTGTCGACTTTTTTCAATGACGACGGGTCAAGTCTGTAAGTAAAAGATAGGTGTTTTTTTTTACGTGTTATAGGGAGGAAAATAGTTTTGTCGGTGTTAACAACCATCCCCCAATCCCTGCACCACTTCAATATGTTATTCAGGTTGTTATTGAGCTCAATCTGATCACCGGAACAAAAAATTTCTTTGAACAAAACGCAGTAATCTGCAAACGGCCAGATTTGCACACCAGGAGTTACTACATTTACAATATCGCTAATATAAACCAAGAAGAGCAGGGGGGCCCAGTACACTACCCTGTGGTACCGCTGACGTGACTGGGAGACTGCCAGAAAGCTGTCCCCCAATGTCAGTGTGTTGCTTCCTGTTAGTCAGGTATGCGGAAATCCAGTTGACAAAGATTTCAGGGATGCCAAGGATTCTAAGCTTTAAAATTAGTTTATCATGCGGGACGTACCTTATCAAAAGCTTTACTAAAGTCAAGAAATATTACGTCTATTTGGCCGTTACGATCAAGAGATAAAGCGAACGAGTGAACTACCGTTATCAGTTGGGTTACCGTAGAATACCCTTTTCGGAATTAAATGTGAGATGCGAGTAATACTATGGGCAAACCAACATCTAAAAGAGAATCACGTCTTATCAGCGGAACGAGAATCTAGCAGTTGCTGTCATACGCGCAGGTAGCCACAGCGAGATTCACAAGAAATATACGCTGGCCTATTATCGCTTGTAAGAAGGCGAGAGTAGTTCCAGCACTTGCTAATCCGACAAGACAGAAGACGGGTGCTATTTTATATGAACCGGCACCGAATGACACACAACGCGCACAGCGTTCTAGAAAGGACCCTGTCAACCAAGTACCCACAATAACCATTATAAATGACAGAAGCATGTTTTTATACGCATTTATGTTATGAGTGTCGTCGAGGTCAAATTGAATAATCACTTACTTTCCGCGTGAACCAAAGTGAGCGCGCTTTCGGTCCAGTGCTTTCACGTGGGCACACAACGCCAAAATGCAGTGAAGCAAGCGAGACTACAGTGAACTAGAAGGGGGTAGTGGAGTCAGGGAGAGCCCGTGGGTGTGGCATCTCACGTCGACGCCGCAAGATGGCGCCACTAGAGCATGGGCTGTACGGAACGCGAAACTGAGCATTTTCAACGTAGAGAAAGCCCCTGTGCGCTTCGTGTCACGCCGAAAAAAGAAAGCGCGCAGCTCCGTAGCATGTTTTCTGAAAACTTCATCTGAAATTAAGACAAGGCGCAGAGAAAGGTGGAAAGACAGACGTTCTTCAAGCTTGCGTGAAAATAGAGCCGACTCAACGAGTGCAGACTAACGGCCGCACAACGATGCAACTGATTTTAAAACTAAAGGCTCGCGAACACCGTAGAAGAGGTAAATATGTGAATGGGTAAATTGCTTAATTCATTTGCCGTTAACACTTTTTATACAGGTCAGGACCCAATTGCATTCACAAGTTCAAGTGAGCCAAACAATATGGCGCGTGTACTAACGCATTCGGAACAGAGGCCAGATATGATGAGGTTTTATTCCTTTAACTGCGATTTTGTTTACGAAAGCATATATCCACTGAAAGCTAGGGAGTCAATCCTATGGTGATGCCACTATTATGCGGTCGTACTGGTTACCAGGGGTAGCGAAATTTCGTAACACAGCAAAATAAAGAGAACTCGTGGTAGCCACAAACAACTCTTTATTGGTACAAAAGATGGGCAGCTACTCCTTTCTCAAAGTGCATGGCTGCTACGAGAGAGGCACTATGAGGAACGGCTTATCTTCGCGTGCAACTTCTTTTTACGCCGTTCCTGTCGCGATTGGTTGATCCATTTTACATAGAATTACAGCCTGGTCAGCACATAGAACTTGGTCAACTCTGTTGTGAGCGCATCTTAGTGCTGGCTGCAGCCTAAGGCATAGCCGAAGTTGTCCTTCACTAGCAACATTACATCCACTATGCTGTCACTGCAGAGTTTCTCTCGGCTGAAGAACACAGTGAAGATGTCTTCCAACTTCTTCACTGCCCTGAAAAGCTCCAGCGAAGGATATAACAACCCTCCCTTGTCGCATGTCACAGTGAACTCAGAGTTTCTGCTTTCTGTATTGGGGGTTTCCATAAGAAAGGCCTTGCAAGACATGCAGTCATAACACTTCAGAAACTTTCGAGCAACATATCCTGCCATGTATTAGACGGTCGTCGCTCTTCTGCTCCACCAACTCTCTGTGCTCAGCAGGAATACTACGAAGCATGCGCTCGGCTGAAGCTAGGTTTCCTTCCTCAATGATATGGTCGATTGCATGCAGCAGCCCTGGCTTATTGAGCTGGAGCATCTTGCGCACTCAGGAGAGAACTCATTTCTACACTAGCTCCATTAAGGTCAGCATTGCCTGAGCGTACTATTTTCGCAACGTTATAAAAGGATAGGCAATTAACGACAATTAGAAACTGCATTGGTGTTGGGTGGACATTAGACCCACATGATTGCCTGACTATACCGAAAAAGCTTTCCAGCGAATCCTGGCTTAACCTGGATGTCATAACATACCTAAATCCCTGGCTGGCAAGATAATCCAGCAGTGATAATGCGCTAGCTAGATATCGTCACCCTTAGGCCATCTGCAGTTGAATCGCTTAAAAATCCACCTACTCTTTTAGCGTGTTTCGCAAACAAACCGCACACGTTTCGTCGAATTTTTTGTCTTGGCGGTGCAAGTTGCGTTCCCAAATTCGCCGTGTTTATTCATCTTTCGGCGCGGTGAACGACGGCTGCTTTCCTTTTTTTCCACTTATATCCTGTTTCTGAGCCCGCATGAACAAGCGCGCGAAGCACTTTATTCTATGGCGAAGCAGCGGAGGGAGCCAGCCCACGCGACTACAGCGCCGCCACCGAAATCCACGTCCCGTACACACTCGCCGCCTCGCTTCAATGCATAGGGCGCTCCGGCTCCTGAGCCCACTTCCCCCACTACCCCCTTCTAGAACACCATACACAAACACGCGTGCGTCTAATTGTCGTACAAAAATCCCTCACGTGACCTGATCCTAGGTGCCTAGGGACAGGATCGTTTAGGGACTTTTGAGAAGGCATGACGGTTGCGCCGAGCGACGCCGTGGCGTGTTCGTTCTCGGCGTGATCGTTCACCGGCTCGCGCGGATCGCGCGTTGTTCAACGTTGCTTATGTGATTGTGCTTGCGTTGCTTGTGTGTTGGTTGTACGTACTTAGCGGGAAAGCCGCGAGTAGTGGTGATGCGACAGTGCGGCTTTCGCCATCTGTGCTTTCGCCTCGGTGACCTCTGGCAGTACAGAATCTGCGTTGTGTGACCCGTGCTTCCTTGACAATTGAAATGTCGAAGTGGCCTAGCGCCTCGGCAGCGAAGTTCTGCGAACCGCAATGCCGTGGCGTGCGTTGAATCTCCGGCCCACGCCGACCGCTGGTCGTGTGTCTCCGCAGTGGGATCAGTACTTGTTGGCTAAAAGTCGCGCAGTAGTAGTGGTGTGGCATGTCGGCTTTAAGTCTCGGTGAACTCTGGTGGTGTGAGATCCGTATTTCTGAAGAATTCATTGGTGCTGACGATTGAAATATTCAAGTGGCGTAGCGCCACGGCAATGCAATTTGCGAACCGGCGCTGTGCAGCAGCGTCGTCGTGTTCGCCCCTTTTCGGCAGCGTCATCACATCGCACATGCACTTTTACTTGACGGGACTCGTAGGCGGAGGTATTGCACGTGTTTTTCGCCACGACTTACGTAAGTAATATTGCATAAGGTGGTGTTTGCTCACAACTGTTCACGCGTCCTTGAAATAGGGCAGCGCATGTTTTCAATCGTGTTCAGCGCTAGTGCACTATCCGTCACTTCATGTGATTTACTTTTATCGTGGGCTTTACGACAATTATCGCGTAGTGCTGTGAACATAACGGAGCTTTAGTGATGTCACATGATCTGCCAGAATTCCACGAAATGCAGAGTAGATGTTTAATATTATTCGTACTAAGGGCGCGATAAGCACAGTGAGGTGGAGCCTAATATTGTGCCCTGTAATCTTCAGCTGCATTTGTGCTCGTTTTTCGCGCTCTTAGTTTTAGCAACGGGACGCAGGGTTCGGTGCAAAGTTGGGACGAATGAATGTGTATATACGTCTGCAATAACTTCACCGCAACACATTTGTTACCTTGAACATACTGCCCCGCCCGCTTTACTATAATCTCAGGTGCTCTCGAACTCTCTATTTACCGGTATTTTTATTTTCACGTGCTGAATGGTCCTACCGCAATACATATATATAGTGAGGTGAAGCTGATTAATGTTGCCAAGTGCTTTGACAGTGTCAGATCTAACAGTTATAGAATGACATGGCCAATACAACAGCTCACACCTTCACTTTAACAATTCTATTAGGACTGTCAAACTAATCTTACAGCACAGAAAAGCAACGTAAACACCTCAAGAGTTGATTAGCAAGTAATACTGGAAAGTTCAAGTCTAGTGACCAAGGGTGTGGTGAAGTGCTTTAAACATTCAACCAATACACCTTAAGTGCTTAAAAATTTCTAGCATATTGATGCAGGCTGATCAGACTTACTTTGATATTGGTTGTTTTACAATGAAAATAATAGTACTGCATAAGAGGATGCAAGCGACTCGTGTGCTGCTTGGTTATGCAAACCACATGGGTGCCAGAAATACCCAAACATGGTGCTTGTTTACATACGCTGCTTGCGTCCACTAATCTAACGCTCTCTAATGTCAGCAGTATAAAGAGAGGCTGTAAAAATATGGCTTTGAATTTCACAACTCCAATTTTGTTTCTTCTGTACTTGTACAACCTATGGTTTTGTGACAGTATCTGCCTAGCTCATTGCCACATTTTGCGACAAAAGCAGTGATGATTCAATCAGAGTTGCCTGTCCTAATATTACTCCAATAATTCTTTAAACAGTTCATTTTTTAAGCACAAAGCATGTCATGCCCAACTAGAAAATTAACCATGCAATAATCTACTAGAAGTGGCTAAAAAATCAGCAGTCTTCTGAAGTCAGCTTGATTTGCAGCTGCTAAAATTGGCTATTATTGAATTAGGGCAAGGAAGAAACGGCTTGAATAAACATATGTCTCATCAGAAAGTTGCGGTGGTGTGCTGCAGGCTAAAAGCCGTTTTGGCATTGGTCTACCTCTGTCCCAAAACCAGGCACCACAGCCAAGGCGACTTCACTTGGCTTTGACAGCTTCAAATTCGCTTTCACAAGCACGTAATACTCAGTCGAGGTGAGCTCAATGCACATCACCCGCACTGGGGATGCAAAGACATACGGCCAAGAGGATGCCACCTTGACGAAGCAGACACCACAGAGTGCACATGGCAAAGATGGAGTCATTTTTAAGATGTTGAGGAATCTTGCCGAAACAAGGAAGCAAGCACTATTGCTTGTAATCAATGAAATCTGGAATATTGGAATTCCTCACAGAGTGAAAACACTTGGTCATGATGCCACTACCGAAACCAGGCATGAAACCTGACACCATATACAACCTTTGATCAGTCTCACTCACATTGACAGTGTGCATATTGACTGAAGGAATGTGCCTCGCGAGGCTGAACCAGCATCTGGGAAAGACAATAGCCTCTTTCTGCATCAAACCATCGTCAATGCCAGCCGCTTTGGAGGAAAGATGTATCGGTTCTTAGTCACAGTCCAACCAAGAAGGATGTTGAGCACAGTCTGCAATGAGGAGGTACTGGTGGCCTTTCGTGAAGCCTGCCCAGTCATTAGTGATGTGAAAGCCTCTAATGCAACCATATGTTTGAATATGAAGTTATAGTAAACAGCCAAAGACTTTTACCAACTGCACAGGTGGAAATGCAGGTAAAACCCGGACCAGCACACTTGGTTGCAGGAGTGATTCGCTGATGAGGTAAGAAGGTGACTTAACAGTTGGTGATAAGGTACACCGAATGCAGGTATGCGCAATATGTATACATACTGTTAGGCTGAAACAGATTAATTTTCTCCAAAGCAATATCAAAAGCTCAATTTTGTTTAGGATGCCACTCATGTGCTTTAGGTAAGTGTGGACATCATCATCATCAGTCTGGTTACACCCACTGCAGCGCAAAGGCCTCTCCCATACTTCTCCAACTACCCCGGTCATGTACTAATTGTGGCCATGTTGTCCCTGCAAATTTCTTAACCTCAGCCGCCCACCCAACTTTCTGCCGCCCTCTGCTACGCTTCCCTTCCTAGCAGTGTGGACAGGGTTATATACAGCGGCATAGGCAAATGATACAACTAGATACAGCTGTTATGCGTAATATTTTTTTCTGGACTAAATTCTTGCTCCTTGAACTCATTCGAGATCATTAACTGTAGCACCAAAGTAGTGGAACACTACCAGAACAAAGGCATGTAGCGTGCACATCTCAATTCTTCTTATGCCAGTCTTCTTTTTTACACCAATAGCTGCTATGGGCCAACTCCCCTGGTTCTGATGTCTACTGGTGTTGTGACTCTAATTCCCAAATTTATTGCTAGAATATTGCAGATAAAGTTCTCATTGTGATGTGTGGATTCAAACATATGATCAAAAGATTGGCAGTCCACAATTCTACATTTCAGCCACTCTGCTGAAGGTACAGTCGTGGTGAATACCGATCCTGGAGAGTGCGATCTAGCCAATGGATGGATGGAAACAACTTTATTCTGAATCCGGCAAATTTGATGACCCGGGCTCAGGTCTCCCATGAGGGGACTTCGAGGCCTTGCCTCGTCGCCGCCTCTCGGGCTTGCTGGACAGCCCACTCTTGTGTCTTGAGGTTGGAGCTGCGCAGAGCGGCGGCCCACTTCGACGCAAGAGCCTCCGGAGCTACTGCCATTGTAGCTGATGTAACCCGACACTCCCACAACATGTGTGACAGCGTCGCTCTAGTGTCCTGACATAATTTGCAAAGAGCATTCGGGTATTGCGCGGGGAAAATGTGCTGCAATCGCACCGGACTGGGGAATGTTTGTGTTTGCAATTGTCGCCAGATGACTGCCTGGCGACGTTTCAGCATGGGGTGAGGTGGGGGCAGCAACCGCCTGCCTAGCTGGTAGTGCTTGGTGATGTCATTATACCTGACCAGGCGTTCTCGCGTGCTTTGAGCCAGCAGTTCCGAACTCGAAGAGGCGGTCCCCGATTCTGCGCGGCGGGTCAGTTCTCGCGCAGAGCGGTGTGCTACCTCGTTCAAGTTAATGAGGCCCTCATCGGTGGGGGTGATCTAGCCAACAGATGCCATGATTGGCTAACACCTGTTCAATGTCTGCGTGCTGTATATAGAGCTGGCGTCCACGCCTTCAAATTCTTACTCATCACTTTCCCCACTTGTGAAGGCAGTACTATGTTAATTTTTCTTCTTACATGTAATGACAGTGATTGGGTGCATCTGCTTTATTAATCTTCTAGTGCTTGGCTTCTCAGATTTGCTGGATGGGGCTGGTTGATGGGGCAGAGCGCGAGACCTAGCAATGGGTAGCTCAAATATAGCTTTGAGAAAACCAAATTAATTCAGCAGTAAGAAGCTAAAGGGTTGTTTTTCTGGAGACCAGAGACCAAGTCTGGATGTGAAAGAGGAGGAAGAAAACTAGTCTTTCCACTTCAACACTGGGAGGCACAACTCCCACTTATTTTACTTCTTTAAAGGAGATTACTGACTTGCACTGGCAAGTGTTCACTTCAACAAACACCGAATGAAGCAAGCTTCCTGCGCATATTTCACCATTTATTGCATCACTTTCACAGTACGAGTGGAACTCCAATTTTCGTTATGCCACAACTTGCCCAATCTTGTGTTTTGCAGTAGGATTTTAGCAGTGCTATTAAGGCACTTACATATTCGTGAATAGTAGTAGAGAAAAAAAAGTAAGAAAACAGTGGCTCTTTGTGCATCGACTATGCATGCACCTGGTGCTCTCATGTCCATTTTTTCCGCTATCTGCTAAATCGTTCTAAACAAGAAAAGCTCATACACAATTATTTTGCAGAGTCAGACAACTAAACCAGTATCCTTGGTAAGCAAGGTTTATTTATTTGGTGACATTTTCTGTGGCCCTGCTATTGGGCTTTCTTTTCATCCTTTTCCGCTGTGCAGGTTCATTAAGAAGTGACAAGACAGTTTGACAATTTTAATCACTGAAAGACTTAGCGAAACCTTTTTTGGGTTGCTTTTCCTTGCTTTCAGACTCTGCACATTGCCTTTTAAGGCATGTTTTAAGTGTTTCTTTTTTTTATGGAGAGGGCATGTTAACATCTTTTACACCATGTCAATTATGTGGTGCCATAGTGCGTTCTTGGATGGAGTCTTGCCCTTTCATTCAGTAAAATATAATGTTTTTTGTGTCATAGGCCGTTTTACATTTGAGTATGAGTGTAGCATTTCACTAAGTTTTGCCTCTGTCACCCAAGCTTGCTACCCACTGTTGTTGACATGTGACACACATGTGACTTTTGTTCAATAAAAGGAAGTCTGTCACTTATCCTGTGCACTGGTTGTATTCTTGAATTACGATTTGTTGCCTATATTAGTTCTTTTGTTGTATCTCAGATTAGGAATGGCTATCAAAGTTGACATCATTTAATCATATTGCACACAATGTGGATGATATGTACTTGCAATATATGGCCATCATAAATAGAAGTTAATTCAAGAATAGTGCCTTTGCATGGTGGGGCAGCCATGAATTGTAGCTATAAGTTACCAGCACTGCAAGTAGCACTGTTTGTGCAGAATATAGTTCAACTCTACTACTTTCAAACATCATTGTTTTTATCTGCATTTGTATAGCTCCAGTTCCTGTGAACAACACGCATCTGGCAGAAGAGTGGCTTGCACCTGCAGTGGGGCCCAATAGCCAAATTTCTGCCCGTTGATGAGGACGGAAATTAATGAAGGTGTTCCTCAAGGCCTTCTAGCTTGTCATGAGTTTGGAGCAACGTGATGTATAGCACTTTTCTGATTGCATACTATAGGTTCAGCAGGTGTGGCCATGGTTGAAGTGCAGTGCAAGGTCAAGAAAACAGATATCTATGAGCAGCACACTGGTAAAGGAGACGCTGGGAAAACTAGTGGGAAGCCTGTTGAACATCTAATTGACCAAGTTGCTGGCTTCATCAGGCAAACTGTGATAAAGAGAAGGAAGTCATCAACACATCTGAAGGTTTTTGCGTATAGACACTGCTAAGGTTCTCAGGCACGTCTCTTGTAACACGCCAACAAATCTTAGTGCGCAGGCTATGCATGACCAACTACATACGCCTTCTGTTTGGACAAAGAACTGCTCATTGTAACTGATGAAGATGGAGTGGACAAAAAAAACGGCAGCTCCACTAATCTGGTTTCACTGGTATCAGCAGTGCTTTGTAAGCATGCATCGCCATACTCCCCACTGCCTTCTTGGTTGACATCAGCAAGGACCGGCTTGAGGCAAGGGGTAATAGACATCTTTACAAGCTAAAAATGCATGCATGCATGGAGAGCACGTTGTGTCCAAAAAGTAGGCACTTCACAGGGGCATTGGAGAAAAAACAGATTATTGACAGTGGCCAAAGGCAAGCTTATCTGCTGCTAAACACCCAACACTGTTGCCATGTGACACCTCTGAAACAATCTTTCTGAAAGAAGAAATCATCCTTGTGCATCCATAAAGAGGGCGGATAGGCAAAGCCCCTTCAGCAATGCGGCCAGCTTCAAAAGGCCCACTTGGCACATCCTGAATGCTTCCTTCTTAGACTTTGCTGGGTGCAAGCATTCTACTGTCCAAAAGTGGTCATTGAGAGCACTGTTGGTTTGGTGGCAATACAGTTCAGAAGCGATTGCAAGAAACCTTTCTTCCGAGTTGGTCTGGAGGCTCATGGTGCTCACAAAGCGACACCATGAGACAAGCAAGGTGACCGGATGCCTCCAAGCCCTTGTTCGTGTATCACACTGCTCTGTTAGTAACAACCATCAGATCTGAAACCAACAAGCTCAAGTTCAGCACTCGTGTGGTTACTGTGGAGGATCCATAATAGAAAGCACAAAACAGAAAACTGAAGGGAAAGGATAAGGCACCACTTAACACCTAGTATTGCTGCAGCCCACCCCCTTTTATTTTGTCTGGTCATGCTACATTTTTTTCTATATATAGGCATGAACTTATTCTGTGCACAGCTTATTGCAGAGAGCATAGGTGATGTTCCCAATCGGTGTCCGATTTTTATATACACTATATGCTGGCTCAAAGAGGCTCGAAACACTGCAATGGAAGCTTCTAATAGAAAAGGTGCCTGGAAGAAAAAAAAGCTGTGCTGCAACCATCTTGGCAACATCTTGTCCCCTTAATAAAAATTGTGCTTCCGTATAAACTTCAGCCCTCCAGTTTAGAGTAAAGTACCAGTGCACTTATGAAAAACGAATCAATTCTCAAAGAGCATGTGCAGTCCAGCCAGAAGCATAGGTATGAATCCGCATTGTGCTCCTGCATTGAAGGTGAATACTGCGTTACAAAATGACGAATGTGCCTTAGTAAGCTTCCCTGCAATATGAATTTGTAATGTACAAAGAATTGTCAATTAAGCTTACCAAGAGCACAGATGCACTTGCAAATTATATCACAATTGAAAATAATGAGCAAACCTATGTGCCCTTTCCACTATTAGTATGCTTTACTGCACAATGCTTATTTCCACCTCTGTATTGCGGTGTAGCAAGCTACGAAAGAAACGTTGCATAATTGAGCTTTTTAAGATTAACTTTTTTGCAATACACCTATGTTCTGCGGTGAAGCCTAAGCAATGTACTGCGTTGAAGCATACTAAAAGTGGAAAGGGGCCACTGTCACTGGACATAAAAAGAGTTCTTTAATTATACCCTATGATTATACACTCGCGCAACCGCCGCCTCTCAGGTCGCCTGAGTGGACACACTATGCTGGGTGATAGCGGCCCCCTCCCACTTTTAGTATCCTTTACCGCGTAACTAAAATGCACTGCGGCGAAGAAGCAGTACATTTGTATTGAGTGAATAAACAAATGCTTTTTACAACAGTACAGAAATAAACGCGCACCATGCATCAGTCTACCACATGGAAGAGCGTCGCAACAAAAGGTAGCTGATTCACACAGGCTGTGTAACCCACTTATCAGTCGTAAAGGCTATTCTGGGTAATTCATAATTTCACACACACAGAAATATGTTTATATGTTTACGTTCGTACTTCTTGCGTAATAAGACTTCCAGAACTTCCACAACAGGTAGTAATTTACAACACACAAACGAAAACAACAGATACATATGCCTTGTTTTCAACTCGGTCGTCATGCAAATGACATATAGCACGGAAAAACGTGAACATGCTGTGTGTTAGCATCGTAAACTTCATACTAGGCAAGGAGCACACCACAATCCCGCGACAGCCGCTAATGAGACCAAAACGGGAGCACATATCTGTGAACGTGCAAATGGAGACCCTAAGCCACTCTGCTCCTCCACCACCCCCCGCTGCACGGCTGAACCACTCGTTTCAAGCACAGCACACCTAACACACATTCAGCACTGAACAGTGGGCGGTCGACGCAGTCGCATTTACATGACTTGTAGCGAGCAGCACATCCCTCGATGTCCGTTAAGCAAAGTCGGACACGGCAACGCCACATCGCGGTTCGCAGAACTTCGCTGCCGAGGCGCTAGGCCACTTCGACATTTCAATTGTCAAGCAAGCACGGGTCACACAACGCAGATTCTCTACTGCCAGAGCTCACCGAGGCGAAAGCCGCACTGCCACACCACCACTACTCGCGGCTTTCCGCCAAGTAACGCAGAACCTACAACCAACACACAAGCAACGCACGTACAATCCGGCGTCGATAATTTATTCGTCACGGACTTCGTGCACTTTGACCTTTCTCTTACTAGCCAGCGAATCTTCTTAAGTTTCGACCCATGCCACGTACTCAACAATATCCGAAGCCGATTTCTAGAGCGTGAACTGACGGACGGCGCAGGTGTCATCAGTGGTACGTTGATGCAAAAACTATATGAGTACCAAAAAGACATGACGGTGAAATTGGCAAGGAATTTAACGAGGAAGTATGTGTATCCGTCAAATCTGGAGAAGATGAACGTGCTGCGAGCTGTGCAGGTATTCTCGCCCCCAGTGATCGCAGCGCTGGAGCACCTTCAATAAAACTGGCACAGTGACCGGGCTCTCTTTGTTTTCAAGGAGGCAAGCTCTTCAATTCACTTCATGACAGCGATGAAGAAATGGTTTGACATTCACGATACATCTTACAAAGGAAGTGGACAAAAGGTGCCGATTTCTGAAGAAGATGACGTTCGTTTGCTGTGCCTTGAAGGCGAATTTCCCAGCTACATAAAGAACATCCAGAACGTTTCACTTGCCACGGGAAAGGATGCCTTCACGAGTGAAACATTCCAAGCCCTACTATTCACGTCAAAGTCAACTGTGGAGACAGTGCGCTACCTGCTAAGGAGAGGTGTGAACTACGTGCTCACAAAAAAATTGAACAGTGAACCCATTGAAGCACTTTTCGGCAGGCTAAGATCGATGTGTGGTGGCAACGATATGCTGGACGCAAGAGCTGTTACGGCTGCACTGGATCATATCGTGAAAGAAAAAGTCTTACGTCCAAAAGACGTCAAGGTACTTGAAGTTGGCGTTCAGGAACTGGCTGCAACACTGTCGCCAGCTCTGTTAGAAGACCTCAAAAACGTGACAGAGGATTCTGCTGCTCCGACGCCCTCCGTAACATGCTCGGGCCTCGCATATGTAGGCGGTTATATTGCAAAGCTAATCGCTGAATTTGGATGCGATGCCTGCACTCTGCTTGTCACGACTAGTAATCGGAGTGATCCAGTTTTCAAGCTTCTGCAGGGCCAAGACAGAAGTGGGCTCTATTATCCAAAGCCAGAACTGTTAGCCCTTTTGGATAAAATAGTGATTTTCTTTGAAAAGGCTGTGGAGCAGTTGCCGCGGACAAATCTTCTTGGGGTGTTTCAAACAATACTCGAACCGCAGCTTGAAAGGTCGTGCCTACTCAGATGCCCAGAAGGGGTGGATAATAGCCATGCTAGAAGGTCGGCCTGCTTAATTGCTGAGAAATTCGTAAGAATACTCCTCATTAATTACACGAAAACGGTCACTGATAAAAATGATAAGTCATGTGCCTATGTGCACAAGCCTTCAAGGAAACATTTCAGGCTCTAAGGTTCCGTAAGTTAGAGTTACCCTAAACGGTACACTCCTAAAACGGTTGCACCCTTTGGAGTGTATATTTGTCCCACAACTATAATCGTCATCTGTACACTCCTAAAACGGTTGCACCCTTTGGGGTGTATATTTGTCCCACAACTATAATCGTCATCTGCCTTGCTTGCGTTTCCTTTCCTGAAAACTCGGCGCTCGCTACTTTCCTGTCGAGAATGCTGCGTCACACTGATAAGGCGCATGTCGTTCGTGACTGGAAAGTACCGGGCACGCAGCATTAAAGAAAGGAAACGCGGGCAGCACGGATGACGATTGTTGTGGGACAACATACGCCCCAAAGGGTGTAAATTTTTCTAAAAATGTAGGCATTGCCTACACTCTAAGAACAGTTTACACCCTTTGGCTTGCCCCTTCTGCCACACAAAAATAATCGTCATCTGCCTTGATGCGTTTCCTTTCTTTATCGCTGCAAGCCCGGAACTTTCCAGTGACGAACGGCACGCGCGTTATCAGAAGGGGCACTCCAAAGGGTGTAAACTGTTCTATGCTGATAACGCGCGTGCCATTCGTTAATGGAAAGTTCTGGGCTCTCAGCGATAAAGAAAGGAAACGCATCAAGGCAGATGACGATTATTTTTGTGTGGCAGAAGAGGCAAGCCAAAGGGTGTAAACTGTTCTTAGAGTGTACACTCTTAGGCAAAGCTACACCCTTTGGCTTGCCCCTTCTGCCACACAACGATAATCGTTATCTGCCTTGATGCGTTTCCTTTCTTTAACGCTGCGAGCCCGGAACTTTCCAGTAACGAACGGCACGCGCGTTATCAGCATAGAACAGTTTACACCCTTTGGAGTGCCCCTTCTGATAACGCGCGTGCCGTTCGTTACTGGAAGGTTCCGGGCTCGCAGCGTTAAAGAAAGGAAACGCATCAAGGCAGATACCGATTATTGTTGTGTGGCAGAAGGGGCAAGCCAAAGGGTGTAACTTTGTCTAAGAGTGTAGGTTGGTTGAGGCAACACTCTTAGAAAAATGTACACCCTTTGGGGTTTATTTTGTCCCACAACAATAATCGTCATCCGTCTTGCCCGCGTTTCCTTTCTCTAAAAGTACGGACACACTGGCGTCAAAACGCGCGCGGCACGCCGCCGGTGGCAAGAACGCCGCCGGTGGCAAGAACGCCGCGCGGCAGAGAGGCCACATCAGTTGTGCGCGCGGCGGCCGCCGCGGAGTCACGTGACAGCGCTGATCTCGCCTTGTCTCGAACTGCGCGAGCATAGGCGCGATATCGCGGTTGTCGCGCGCTTTTTCCTTGCTCGGTTAGCAGATACCAGCTCCTCGTCCCTGGTCATCTACCGCGCTGATCGCGTTGATTCCTGCAATGGCAGATGCAGACGACGATGTTCGGTACGGACAACTGGCGTCAAAACGCGCGCGGCATGCCGCCGGCGGCGCGCCGCGTGCCGCGAAACCTGCGCGGCGAGTCCGGTACTTCCCAGTCACGAACGGCGCCGCGTTATCAGTGTGACGCAGCATTCTCGACAGGAAAGTAGCGAGCGCCGAGTTTTCAGGAAAGGAAACGCAAGCAAGGCAGATGACGATTATTGTTGTGGGACAAATTTACACCCCAAAGGGTGCAACCGTTTTAAGAGTGAAGAGTGAACGCTCTTGAGAACCCCCGTAGACATTAGCGCCATGTACATTTCCCTCTGGGGTATTTATTTAGAAACTCTATGCATCCAACGGAAAGGCACTGGCGTCAAAATACGGTACCTTAGGTAAATTTCGTGCTCAATGTTTACTTAAGCAATTAACTCTTAAAACGGTGGCACCCTTTGGGGTGTATATTTGTGCCACAACAATTCACTCTTAGAATAATTTACACCCTTTGGGGCGTATCTTGTCCCACAACGATAATCGTCATCCGTGCTGACCGCGTTTCCTTTCTTTAATGCTGCGTGCCCGGTACTTTCCAGTCACGAACGACATGCGCCTTATCAGTGTGACGCAGCATTCTCGACAGGAAAGTAGCGAGCGCCGAGTTTTCAAGAAAGGAAACGCAAGCTAGGCAGATGACGATTATTGTTGTGGGACAAATATACACCCCAAAGGGTGCAACCGTTTTAAGAGTGTTAATAATCGTCATCTGCCTTGCTTGCGTTTCCTTTCCTGAAAACTCGACGCTCGCGACTTTCCTGTCGAGAATGCTGCGTCACACTGATAACGCGCATGTCGATCGTGACTGGGAAGTACCGGGCTCGCAGCATTAAAGAAAGGAAACGCGGGCAACGCGGATGACGATTATTGGGGGAACCCGCCGTGGTTGCTCAGTGGCTATGGTGTTCGGCTGCTGAGCACGAGGTCGCGGGATCGAATCCCGGCCACGGCGGCCGCATTTCGATGGGGGCGAAATGCGAAAACACCCGTGTGCTTAGATTTAGGTGCACGTTAAAGAACCCCGGGTGGTCAAAATTTCCCGAGTCCTCCACTACGGCGTGCCTCATAATCAGAAAGTGGTTTTGGCACGTAAAACCCCAAATATTATTATTATTACGATTATTGGTGTGGGACAAGATAAGCCCCAAAACGTGTAAATTTTTCTATGAGTGTTTGTAGCTGCTAACCAATTCGCATTTATTTTGTTTTATTCAACTGATAAGTCTAATAAACATGACAATTAGAAATTAAACCCGACTGCGCCGAAGATTGCAATGCGCTTTTTTTAAATTTTTGCTATCTTGAGGCTAGTAAATGTATTTTGAGGCCTATTAAAAGTGGACACTTTCCGATTTGGCGACCGATGACTCACACAGCCGAAATCAGATTAGCGAGGGAAAAAAAGCGCATCGCTGCAAGCAACCATGTTTGGCAGGCATCGCAAGGTCGGGCATCGTGCGGCGCAGAGGCAGCGGGAGTTTTTATCATTTTATTTGTCCCCTAGCTCTCTGTATGTGCCGACAATGGTCACATTTCACAGAACAGTAATATTGTTTTAAGTACGTTACCGCGTTTGCTATGCATACCACGGAAGTTGGCGTCAGTAACGTCCCCGCATTTTTAGTTAAGCTATGGAAGCTTGTCGAAGACGAGAAATGCAACGACCTGATCAGCTGGAGCTCGGTACGTCGCGCTTGTCCCTGTGGATGGGTTAGGGCTAGGCTAATGTGTACTTCATTTTAAAGCAGCATTGTTTAGCTTTTTCATGCTACCGTTTTATCTGGCATCTCGTAAAACCACCACAGCGCGGAGGCGCATTTGAGCGTCCCACACTCGATCCTTGTGAAAACGACTGTTGACACTTGCCGGCAATTGGACGGCGCTCGTAGTATACGCTCATGTAAATGTATCGTCGTCCTATGCACTGTAGTGATCACAGGAGTGCGTAATGACTTCGAGATGCCTTTGGCAGTTGAACGAACTCATCCACTTACGTTTAATCTCTACGTGCAGTAAATTGTTTTTCACGTCCCGCCTATTGCTTGGAGCACCGTAAACAGTGTTCCGATGATTGCACCTGTTATATAAATGTATGTTGTGCGGCTGCAGCTATCTGGCACTGCGACATAACTAGGCAGCGTCATCCGTTTTGGCCGTCGTTAACTGCTTTGCTTTCTCGCACTCTCAAATACGTGCCTTATTTTCTATCTCGAACGACCTTAGAGCTTCTTTTTTTTTTGCGTGTCGTTCATGCGGTTGGATTCACTTTCTCGCAATGTGGTTTTCCAATTCTTGGGACTACCTTTCTTTCCCCTACTCTTGCCCGTGTCCCGTGCAATGGGGGCTCGTTAAAGAACCCCAGGTGGTCAAAATCGGGAGCCCACGACTACGGGGTTCCTCATAATCAGGTCGTGATTTTGGCTCGTAAAACCCCACAATTGAATTTTTTTTCTTACCCTTAGCCTACTCTCTCCTTGCGTGCGTGCGTGTCCGAAATGTATTAATTACCGGCGTCTGCTTCCTTATTCAGAAATGTCGAACTTAGCAAGCCATGGCCGTTTCCTCGTAGAAAACCCTGGGGATTGACCGAATTTCAGTGCTTACTTCCTCCTCCTCCTCTCTTTTTAATAGACTGGACAGAGCTTCATCATACACAACCAGACGCAGTTTGCCAAGGAACTTCTGCCCCTATACTTCAAGCACAACAACATGGCAAGCTTGATCAGGCAGCTAAATATGTGTAAGTATCTGTTTTAAAAAGAATTCATCACTAATGGCACTGATAAAATTAACCAACTTTATCGATTCTTCCAGTTCTGAGCTCATTTGCTGTAACAGCCGCAGGTTCCCACTGTGGATATTGCCATTGTTCAGAACTTGTGGCTTCAAACCCATGATGGGGATTTGCCAAGCAGAAGGTGGTAATACCTTTACATAGCAAGAAAGAAATTAACAAAAAGAAAACATAAGGGAACATAATGAGCATGGAATAAGATTTCAATTGTTTGTGTTGATATTGGTGTGGCTTCACCCTTTAGAATGAACAGGCGCAAGGCCTGTATCCTAGCCGTGCTAAAAAAAATTAAAAGAATAACAGTGTGACAGAAGGAAAAAGAATGTGAGTGAAAAATAGAAACACCCTAAATTGTCACTGTCGATTGCACGGCCTAACTTCAGTTCATGGATCTCCACTCTCTATACTCCACCACTGATATAGCCTTTACTTCGTGGTAGACACTGCTATTGTGAATGTGTCCAGTGTACTATTGGTTTCCTCACGGGTAATTGCTTCCGTGGCAACTGGAAATCCCAGCGCTTGGGGTAACGTGATGCCTTCTGTGTGGGGCGGCGTGAGGCTCCTGCAGCCCAGGACCACATGATCCCCATTCTCTTCACCTTCTCCGCACTCCCGGCATCTCGCAGCCAGCATTTGCAGTTTTGGGTCATAGAGCTGTCGACAGCACACCTGTACAAGCCTCAAAGAGGAGACTGCTTCCATTACTGTTGTCATAGGTTTTTCACTGCAATGGTTGTTTTGTAGGTCCTGTGTAATTGCAGCATTCATTCAGAAAGTGTGGCGGACTGCCACAGCGCAGTTTCCTCTTCACTAAACCGGGCTCTCACTACCTTCGCCCACTTGCGTTCACTGTCTTTCTGCATGGGACAAGTGAAGAAGCCGAACTTTGGCTGAAGAGTCTAGAGGTGTCTACTCCACTGTGTTTCTACACGCTAAATGTTTGAATCCTTGAGTGTTTCTAAATCTGAAGGTAACAAGCTCGAATGCTCCTCCTCCAATACACTACATCTCCAGGCTTGGACTGGTGCCTAACACTGGCAAAAATGCTGGTGTTAGGCAGAGAACCAGTGGGGCTATGATAATCCAATTAGGAAGGCCCACTAAGCTTCAACAAAAGACACTCCCTCACCAGAACAGGAATGGGCCTCCCTGGTGCTGTATTTGGCCACTCCCTCGCAAATAACTCATTCGATCAACCAATGGCCCTCAGTGCCCAGCAGCTGCAGAGCACCTGACCAAGGCAGCGGTCAGACCTGTAATGCGGCAGAAGGTGCTAAGAATCTCTGGACCTGTACAGGCCACCAATGAAAACTGACCTTGGCAACATTTGACACCTGAACTCTCTCGAGTGAAGCTAGCTTAGCAGGCCTCTTTGAGGAACTATCAGGCATTGTTTGGGATATCATTGGCCTTAGTGTGGTTAGAACTGGTGAGGCTTATACAGTGCTGACAAATGACCACGTCCTCTGCTACAGAGGACTACCAGATAAGAAGCAGTACGGAGTAGGACTTATAATCCATAAGGACATAGCGGGCAACATTGACGAATTCTACAGCATTACTGAGAGGGTAGCAGTAGTCATAATAAAACTTAATAAGAGGTATAGGTTAAAGGTAGTACAAACCTACGCTCCAACCTCTAGTCATACCGAGATGATGAAGCAGATCAGTTTTATGAAGATGTTGAATTAGCGATGAGAAAAGTGCAAACTCGGTATACTGTAGTAATGGGCAACTTTAACACAAAAGTGGGGAAAAAGCAGGCTGATGAACAAGCAATTGGCAGCTACGGTGTAGATTCTAGGAACGATAGAGGAGAGATGCTAATAGAGTTTGCAGAAAGGAATAAGCTTCGAATAATGAACACCTTTTTCAGGAAGCATAGCGACAGAAAGGGGACCTGGAAAATCCCCTATGGTGAAACAAAAAATGAAATTGGTTTCATACTTTCTGCTGATCTCAGCATAGTGCAGGATGTAGAAGTGTTACGTGAGGTAAAGTGCAGTGATCGTAGGTTAGTGAGGTCTACGATTCACTTCAATTTGAAGAGAGAATAGAGTGAATTCTGAATTTGAAGAAGAGAGAGTAAAATTGGTCAAGAAGCAGGCCAACCTATACACAGTAAGGGTAAAAGCAGACCGATTCAGGCTGGTGCTTGCAAACAAATATGCAGCCTTAGAACACCGAGATGAAGATGACATTGAGGTAATTACTGAAACTGTAACTAGGCTGGCTTCAGAAGCACCAATTGAAGTGGGAGGTAACGCACCAAGGCAACCAATAGGTAAGCTCTCCAAAGCAACGAAGGACCTAATACAGAAATGACAAAGAATGAAAGTGTCCAGCTCAGGAGATCAGATAGAATTTGTGGAATTGTGAAAACTGATCAACAAGGAGAAAATAAGGGATATTTGAAATTATAACGTAAGAAGGACTGAGGAAACATTAAAAAATAGATGCAGCATGAAATCAGTGAGAAAAAAACTTGCCATAGGACAAGCCAAGATGTATGCACTGAAAGATAAGCACGGTAATAGTATCAGCAATTCTAAAGAAATAGTAAAAGCAGCGGAAGAATTCTATACTGACCTGTACAATACCGAGAGCAACCATGGTACCTCCATTTGAAGTAATGAACTGGTTACAGAGGCTCCTGTAACTAGCAATGAAGGTAGAAAGGTCTTGCGAGACATGAAACGAAAAGCAGCTGGAGTAGATGGAATAACAGTCAATTTAATCTAGATGGAGGAGATGTGATGCTTGAGAAGCTTGCGGCCCTTTATACAGAATGTCTCATGACTTTAAGGGTCCCAGAGAACTGGAACAATGCCATCATTATACTACTCTACAAAAAGGGAAACATTGAAGAATGAAAAGTTATAGGCCCATTACCTTACTTCCAGTATTGTATGAAATATTGACCAAGATGATTTCCAACAGAATAAGGGCAACACTTCAGTCAACCAAGAGAACAGGCTGGCTTCAGCAAAGGATAACTGTACAATGGATCACAACCATGTCATCAATCAGGTAATCGATAAATCTTCTGAGTACAGTCAGCCTCAGTCTATGGTTTTCATAGATTACGAAAAGGCATTTTATTCAGTAGAGATACCAGCAGTCATAGAGGCATTATATAATCAAGGAGTACAGGAGGCTTACATAAATATCTTGGCAAATATCTACAGAGCTATCTACAGCTATCTTAATTCTCCACAAGAAAAGTAGAAAGATACCTATAAAGAAAGGGGTCAGACAAGGGGACACAATCTCTCCAGTGCTATTCACTGCATGCGTGGAAAAAGTATTCAAGCTGTTAAACTGGGAAGGCTTAGAGGTAAGGATCAACGGCAGCCTTCTGTTTGCAGATGACATTGTCCTGTTCAGCAACACTGGGGATGAGTTGCACCAAATGGTTGAGGACCTTAACAGAGAGAGTGTAAGAGTGGGGTTGGAAGATTAATATGCAGAAAACAAAGATAATAATCAATAGCCTTGTAAAGGAACAAGAGTTGATCCCCATTCAGCCTCTAGATTCTGTAAAGGAATACGTTTACCTAGGTCAATTACTCACAGGGGACCCTGATCGTGAGAAGGAAATTTACAGAAGAATAAAAATGGGTTAAAGTGCATACAGCAGACATTGTCTGCTGGCAATTCTCAAGTACATACAGCAGACATTGTCTGCAGACTGGGAATTCTCAGGGATTTTGAGTAGTCAGGGAAAACTCAGAGAATTTGTGCCTCTATCAGAGAAAATTAGCTGTAATTTTATTTAAATGGTTGAAAGTCGCAGTAATGCTGGATCGAGTAACAGACGGGAATCGTAATGAATCATCTTAGACGTCCTGTTGTCGGCTGGAGGAGTTGCCAGTGTGCAGTCAATGACCAACTTTCCGGATTCCCGATAATTTGGACAGCTTCGCGGCACCACCACGTGCCCCATAGAGTCAATGTATCAGAACGTCTGAAATTTCGGATGCAAGAACTCTTCGGCGTCCGATTTTCCGGATGTTTTGCCACGACCGCAGGTCCAAAACGGCATTAACGCCACCATTGCTGCCATTTTGATTACCTCACCACCTCAAATCGCCGCTCTCGCACACAGATCCACTGGAAGTCGTAGCCACCACTGCGGCAACACGGCCTAGCTGCTTCGACGTTCGCTATGAAGCTTCTTGCCGTTGGGCGCTCTGTTTTTTATTGAAAGAATTCGCTTCTCTCAGCAATGGCATGGACTCCTCCTTTGCGGTCCTCGCGATTGGCTTAGAAGCTTGGAAAGCACAATGCGTTGCATAATGCCAGTTCCCGAAAGTCAGCTTCGCCTCTATACAGATATGTTACTTGGTGAAGCATACACAAAAGTATTGCAGTGAAGCATAACAAGCATGGGAAGGGGCTATTGCCATGGGACACAGTATGTATTCCTTAATTATACACGCGTGCACCCGGTATTTCCTGTCAGTACGAGCACCAATATGCCTAATACATGTACTGACAGGCTTTCAAAGCGTTTTCGATTGTGCCTGTGGCGGTTTGAGCCCTTAAGGGCAGTAAATGACATGCATTAATTTTTTTCCAACTGGCCAATTTTTCGGACGTTTTTGCGGCCCCTAAGAAGTTCAAAAACTCGGACGTGGACTGTGCAACTGACCTAGAAGATGCTTCAAATGGTCCGTGGGGCGAACGAGTGGCGGAAGGAATACAAGAACAGAGAGGACCAACGCATTGAGGAATGAATGGGGAAGGAAGCATGCTGCCGCCATTTTGAAAGAGCTTGAGCTCAAAAAACAAAGTGTTGGCTGTTGCCGAGATGCAAGTGTCCCTCATCCAAACCAAAATAAACTCTTTAAAGCAGTGAAACACCATACTGAGGCGTCGTGCGCGGGCTGAGAGTATGTCAGGACAGTTGAGGTTGACTTATGAGCTGTTGAGAGCCAATCTCAATTGTGACAAAGTTCGGGCCTCATACATCTGGGCTTGCTATCAGCTGATATGTCTAGCTTATATTCGAAAATATTTGCTTTTGTATGCATCTCCTTTTTTATTCGTGTTTGAGAATGTCCGACTCGATTTGCAAATTTTTTTCAAAGACATTTTATTTGCTGTGCATTTTACTAACCCCTCCCTTCTATTCTCTTTTTGAATAACATAAACACTACTCCTTAGTATTCAAATTGGATTAAGTCGTTTAAAAAAAAAATTTCATATGCTTACTAGAGAGTGACAGCATCGGGCGATATGGTTTCAGCTCGTCTTGACAAAAAACATAGTTCTGTATCACTCAGGGAATTTCGCAAAGACACTAAAAAAAAAAAGGCACTGGAAAACTCGGGGAATTTGTTACTGTCAACTTGGTAGACACCCTGGTAATATGTTGCTTGAATAGACGAATTAAAGCTTAGAGAAATAACAAAATACACAAACTGAATGTCTGAATGTTTTCATTTACTTCACATCGCAGCAAGAAAGATGTCCATTTCGTCTGCATGTTCCCATGTCGTGCAGTCGCGCGTGCAGAAACCAAAACTGTCATTTTCTACTGTGTTCCAGCACGGGATCGTGCTCTGTGATCCGCTCGTGTCTGCCTCAGTATTCGTGTAGCACTGACTTATACCATTAATCAGGTGCCCTTGTGCACAGCGCGCAATATCGTGCACTGTGTGAAATGAGAGAATCGCAGCAGCTCGCGCGTGCCGCCGTCAACGCAAAAAAACGACGCGGCGCACTTTTTCAAGTACTTCTTAAATAGCATTTGATTAATTTTAAGCTCGGAAAACGAGTAGTAAATAAACCAGCGCAAAAGCCATGCAGAGCTGCTCTTTCTTCTTTTGTCCCTTGCAGTGAGGCTAAAAAGTAGATGCACAGCACTGTAGGAGGCACAGGGTTATTTTGTTCTCGTGATCCGGCGTGTGCTGTAGCATTTCAATCATGAGAGCTCTACCAAACCAGTCATCGAAATACCCAAGTCTTTATTTGTACTGAGAATTGCATGTTTTCGAAGCACTGATTTTTGAGCGGGACTATTCTGATCGCGGAGGAAATCAGCTGTCACGCTTTGGTCATCTGGTCGGGGCCTCCTATTTTTTCTAAACTTGTATCCAACTGTAGGTGGTGTGATGAAATTAAGAAATTCGCAGGTGCTAGTTGGAACCGGTTGGCGCAGGACAGGGGTAATTGGAGATAGCAGAGAGAGGCCTTCGTCCTGCAGTGGATATAAAATAGGCTGATGATGAAAGTTTAGGTATTTAAACACCCGTCTGGCCCACCTCTCCTCGTTAATTAGCCTTAGACGACCATCAAATGAAATCTTAGTTGCTTCTCTAACTTTGAAAGAGGACTGGCCCATGTCACTCTGAATTGTTTCGATAGCGACATGCCCATGGCAACCCATAGCTATCCTCCCAACTTAGAGCCGACTGCATTTCATTCATCCTCGCATCTTGGCCGACAGGCTAACAGCATTACCAAAGGTGAGAAAGGGCACGTGTACTGGCTTCCAGAGTTTTCGAATCACCAAAGGGCAGCTGCAACCCCAAATACACCTTCTGTACAGCGATTTTCATGCTCTCTGAGCAGCCCATTTCACGTGGTCCTTGTGTTTCTCCACAACATTTTCTGATGCACAAAGTGTTGCACCAAGCTAACGGTATGGTCGTGGTAGGGTGGTACCATTGGGAGAAATGACAGGTGTGTCACCTTGAGAGCCGAGAACTACAGAACTGCAGACTCCTTGGCATTGAACTGCAGGCCCAGCCGAGAGAGGTGGACAGCAGCTGGAGTGATCAACCGCTGTGCATGCTTTACACTTTACACTTGGTTTACCCAGACATTTCTCCAGTCAGGCCGGGATATTGTACAATCAATGTGCTGTATGGGCCTCAATATTCACAAGAGCTTGGTCAAGCTCTTGTGAACAGTGAAGTTCGATACGCTTCACTTGGGGAGCCGGGGCTTTCAATGGAACAGTAAAGCCGGCGTTGCACGGGAGCCATGACAAAGTACTGTCAATGCTATGATGTGCCCTGTCAGCGTTCTGTTAGTCTGTTGCCACAGTGTAAAGAATAAAGTTGATGATTTTCACTTTTTTCTTCGTACCATCCAACCGACCATTGTTTTGGGAACAGAACCTTGGCTTGACCCGACTATCGCAAGCACTGAAGTATTTCTGGACACGTACGAGTGTTTTCATCGAGACCGCTGTGCACGTGGCGGAGGGGTGTTTATTGTTGCCCATAATAGTATCCCGAGCGTGCAAATGGAATTTCTGGATAATGAAACTGAATCGATTTTTTGTAACGTAAGGCTGCCGAATGAGAAAGAAATTGTTCTTGGGTCGCTTTATAGGCCTCCTGGTCCTTCTGTAGAACCACTAGTTCATTTATCCAATTTTCTTGAAACTATTAACAATGAATGCCTTGTTCTAGGGGGGGTACTTTAACCTTCTGGATATTCACTGGTCAGCTGGCGAACCAAGGGATACTGCTCGAGGGAGCCTATACTCAACTTTCTTTGATATTTCAGATCAGAACACTTTGTCAGTATGTGCACGAGCCATCGCACACTGACTGAGCAGGTCGTACTCAGCCTTTTGCTCTGTAACGTACCTGATGTTTTATACAATGTACGGTGTTGCCAGGTTTGAGCGATCACAACGTTCTAGCAGATTTATCAGTTCCGTATGTGAAGGTTGCAAAAACACCTAGTCGAAAGATTTATGCCTACAGCAGGACCAACTACGAGGTGATTAGCGCTGCTTTCGAGTCATTCTTTCCAACTTTCGATGCACTCGCAAATAATCTAGATATCGGACAACTGTGGAATACTTTCAAACTGAAAATGTTTGACCTACATGGAGCTTCTGTCGCATCACGAGTTATATCAAGTAGGTGAGCTCGAGACAAACCCTGGTTTAACAGAGTTATGTGCCCTTGTTCGACGACAGCGACGAGATTATCAAAGATACAAGGCATCTAATTCGCCAGAGCATTTTGCCTTGCTGAAAGCAATAAAAATTTAATTTAAATAAAAGTCCGACATCGCTAAGAACTTGTATTTTTTTTAATCTAGGAGAAAGACTTGTCAGGGATACCAAAGAATTTTGGAGGTATGTGAAGCGTAATGGCAAGGGCAACAGATCGATACCTGCTTTGAAGAATGAGGAAACAATTATTGATGATAAGGAGTCTAAAGTTGAAATTTTTAGCCGTTATTTTTCGTCTGTTTTTGCCGTCTAGCTCACGCACTGTCTGTTTTGAATTACCTGCCGAAATAGACCGCATGCCGGAAGTCACCTTTTGTGTCGATGGTATTCGTAAATTATTAAAAGATGTGAACCAGGCTAAGGTATGTGGCCCTGATGACATTCCTGCCGCTATCATACGAAATTGTGCGGACGCGTTATGCTTTTATTTCACCCGGTTGTTTCGGAAATCCCTCAATGAAATCGACATGCCTGATGATTGGAAATTAGCACAAGTCGTGCCCATACATAAGAGTGGGGTGCGTAACTCCGTTACAGAACTACAGGCCCATTTCCTTAACTAGTGTAACCTGCAAAATTATGGAGCATGTAATGTACAGTTGCGTTATGGCCCATTTATCTAAACATAATCTCCTAAGCCCCAGCCGACATGGTTTCAGGCGTGGTTTATCTTGCAATACACAGTTGGTAGAGTTTATTCATGATTTAGCCTCGGCAGTTGATAAGCAACAAGTTGTGGACTGAGTTTTCTTAGATTTCCATAAAGCATTTGATGTAGTCACACACAGTCTCCTACTCTCCAAATGAAAAGCTTATAACTTGGAGGGTAAAATAATAGCGTGGATTGCTGAATATTTGTCTTTGCGGAAACAGGCTGCTGTTCATTACGGTATATCTTCGCACTATGCATCAGTTACGTTGGGAGTTCCCCAAAGCTGTGTTGGAGCCACTATTATTTTTGTTGTATATTAATGATATTTCAACTGGTATATAGTCTTCAATCAGGATGTTTGCCGATGATTGTGTTGTTTATAGAGTCGTAGATGCCATTTCCGATTCACAAATCCTGAAAGTTGACTTAAATACTATAGCAGGCTGGTGTGTGCATTGGGATATGTCATTAAATATAGATGACTGTTCACGTCACCTTCACAAGAAAACGAGCTAATCATCCGTATAGGTATAGAATTCATGATTTAACTCTAAACATAAGCAAGGAAATGAAATATCTAGGTGTGTTTTTTACTTCTGATTTACGATGGAACAAGCATGTTAACTATATTGGAAATAAGGCAGCATCAGTTTTGGGATTCTTGCGGCGCAACTTTAGTCGCTTACCGAGTAACTTAAAAACGCAGTTGTATTTCAGTCATGTACGTTCAATACTTGAATATGGATGTGTTTGTTGGGACCCACACACATCTGAGCTTATAAATAAATTAGAAAAAAATCCAGAATAGGGCAGTTAGATTTGTTCTTGGTAACTATAGCCGGCAGCTTAGCATGACAGAAAGCAAACTTAAACTTAAATGGCAAAAGCTAAAGGATCGTAGAAGGCATATCAGATTAAAAATTTTCCACGATATTTATTATTCTGAAACAGGTATAAACCGTGAACAATATATCTAGGCACCACATTACATAGTGACTTGACCTCTGTTCGAAGGTCAGGGGAATTTTCTTGTAGGGGTGACGTCTTTCGTTATTCCTTATTTGTTAGAACTGTTTGAGATTGGAACAGCTTGCCAACGAGCATTGTTTACATCACAGAAAATGATGCTTTTTTCCACGCATTGAAATAATTTGTTCATGTATTTATTCAAGTTTGTAACTGTCACGGATCTCCTCCGGAGAACACTCTGGCCAAAAGAATGGACTAGGCGACAGGCGTACCCACACAGATGCACATTTAATACAACCCACGCGACAAGAATAGCAGCACACAAACCTAACAAAACTAACACACAAGATACAAAAACTATCAGTACACACGAACCGGTAACACTGCCACTAGCGTTCCATTGAGAGTGGTTGGCGTTCGTGCTTACGTCTGGTTCGGTGCGGATGTGGCGTGGTGTGGGTCCCGTAGCCGGCGTCGGAGTGGCGTTCGACGTTCGAGGACTGGCGTCGCTGGAGGCGTCGTTGGTTGCGTCGTACACGCTCCCGGTCCAAGCGCCCGTGGAGGTGTGGCCGATGATGTTGGCGTTGGGGCACCACCCGGAAGAGTGGTGACAGCGGTAGAGACACCCCTGGCCGTAGCAGGTGGTGGCGTCCTCCGTGGACTCCCCGGAACGGGCTCAGGAACGGCAGGAAGTCTGCGGTGCAAAGCCGTAGAACACGAGCACGCCGAAGCAGTAGCCGGCGTCGCTCTCTTCCGGTCGAACCGTCCCTCACCTGCCGAGTCTCCGCTGCTTTCTTCTCCCCCTGTGTCTCGCCCTTCCTCGCCCTTTTATAGCCTTCTTGTTAGTCCACGTAATCCTTCTCTTCGTCTTCTTCTCTTCTCCACCAATCGTCGCTTTCCATCTCACCGGATACTTCTCCACCAATCATCTCTTGTCACCTCACTGGAAACTTCTTCTTTATCTTCTTTCGTCTTCGGTTAATCCACGTCATTCTTAACGCCATCCTCGTCGTCTTCTTGAAACCTTTCTTCGTCTAGCATTTTATTTTATCTTCCCTCTTATATGTGACAGTAACCTCCCTGCTGTAATGCCCTACGGAGCGATGCAGGTAGCTAATAAATAAAGATAAAGCGCAAGCAGTGCTATCACCCACTCACACTGCTCTACACTATCTTTAACGCCCATGCATGGGTCGGTGGGAGGAGTTTCTGGGGGCGGTGCAGGCGGGGAAGTGAATAGCTGCTCCAAATGACTTGCAAGGTGTCCCTTCTGGTGCTAGATTGGGTGGCCGATGTCGTCATCCTGTTGGTGAGGATCTTGCCAATCGAGAGTTCACACATACGACCAGAATTTTTGCACTCCCTTGCAACCAGGCTTGGTGATTGAAAGGAGCCAACAGTGATAGTATTTTGCAATTTTCTTCGCACAATCCCCTCCATGGCCTGTTTATGTTGGACGTATGACTGCCAGGCCTCCTGGCATTCGTTGGCGGGCAGTTCTCTGACAGCCCTGCAACGGTGCCTGTTTACTGCCTGGCACGCTTCGAAGGCCATCTGCACTTCTGTGTCCCATCATCCCTAGCGATGCACTCCACCAACGCACTCCAACTTCATGCTTCAACACATACTCTGTCTCATTTTCTTGATATATTCTTCATAGCTAGTAGGTTTTTTCAACTGCAGGTGCTCTTCAAATTCGTCTGCGACAGCCATGTAGGCAGCTGCTGACAGGCGGCATACTACTGGGGATTGTATTTCATTGCATGGCCTCTGCCACATGGAGGTAGATATGGTTATACGGATGTGGATGTGATCACTTTAGACGCTGAATTGTCCTACTTCGTCAATGTGCATCTCCCTGACTTGTGCCAGTCCCTGCGATGCGAGTGCATAGTCAGCGCATGTGTGGTTGGTCTTGGTGCACCAAGTAAACTTGCTCTCGCAGTTGGCACGAAGGTTCAGCATATCGAAGGACAAGTACTGAGCTAGCAGCAGCACAAGTTTGCCATAGTAATCATAAAAGCCATCAAGTTCCTGTATATGCCCATTGCAGTCACCCATTACCAGTACCTCTCTGCCCAACAATGCAAGTCTTTCACAATGCACCGTAAGATGCTGACATTAGAATCATGTTTATCACTGGCGCATGAATATTACACAACACCCACATGCACAGAAAGGTGGAGCAGGTTGCCAGACATCCATACACGTGTTCGGTTCAAGTGCAATCGAGTTTTGTGCAGGATGTTCCACTACGCCACAGCATATCTATTTGACCACCTTTTCAGTACGACTAAATGCTGGGTGAGTTGGCACATGGTGTGTGAAGAATTAAACCAGCAAACTAGATGCGTAAACTGAGACAGGAAGTGCACAGGACGATGCCGGACTATCAACTGACTAGGTGTGGTTTAGTGTGGCACTTTTCGCATTCGTGAGTGACCGCATTCGACACGGAGCATCTTTTGACCACTCACGAATGCGAAACGCGCTGAAAGGCATTAGTATCTGAAAAGGCATCACTAAAATATCACGGCCCTGAATCACGTTCTCCCTAGTGGCTGCAATTATATTTGCTGTCTCGACCCTTCGAAGGACGTTGTGAACTCCTGCATGCAAGATCACTACTGCCGGCTGTTGCACTCTGCTTTCCCATTGCAAGGAGGAAGCTGGCGCTCTGTACTCATTGTGAAATGCTTGGCAGGGTGAAATGTCACATGTTAGTTGTCTCCCAGTTCCCACTTGAGGGCCTGCACAATCTGCTTCACATTGCTGTCGCCCAGTAGAATCACTCTGCTTGTTCAGTCCGACTTGCTCATTTGGTGGCGTCTGTGGTTGGCTTTCTGAGTGCCTTTGGCTTGCGATGTGAAATGCTTGGTCACTGTTGAGGACAACTGTGACTGCTCGACGAGGGCAGTCTGTCGCACAATGCTTTTTGGAGCACCTGTGCCTTCAAATTTTTCTTTGTTATGCCTGACCGATAGCCACCACTTCTACGTTTATAGCCGTCTGTTGTCGAGATTTGTCGCTTTGGTGATCGGGTTTCTTAGCATTGCCAGGGCCGCTGGATGGTGCGCTGTTCAATTTGTCATCTCTTCAATCTTCATGGATCCTTTCTGCCATTGCAGCGGTGCAGTGTGAAAATTTTTATGACAGCTCGAGAAGTTGTGCCTCTTGTTGGTGTATGGTTGCTCTGAATGCTCCCAACTCTGTTTCCGCACCTCTCAGCTGAGTAAGCACCACTTCGAGTTTTATAGAGGCCTTGCAGACAAACGGGTCTGCCTCGTTGGCTGCCTGTGTGTCGTTGAAGCCAGCTCATCTTTGCATACCCACTTCCTGCAGTTGTCATATTGTACATGGGCCTCTGCAGAAGGTTTTCGGTTTGAACACTACCATTTTGATGCGCAAAACAGTCCAGAGTAGTGCAGCTAGCACCACCTCTTGATGATGATGCTGCTGCTGATGATGATGCTAGCGCCATCTATCATTGATAGTCTCACCTCCAGGTGTGCGTCTACAGGGGAGGTGCAAGTAAACCATAGAGTTTCTCATTATAACAACTAGAGGGAAATCTGGCACCACCGTCTATGGGAGTTTCTTAAGGGGGCACCGTGCCGTCATGGGAATGACGGTATATGTGTGTGCGAGGCTCGTGTTGGCTGGTGTTGTACGAGGCTTCGTCTAAAACATGGATATGGCTACACATATAACACGTTCTCAAAGTAAAATCTTCATAAAATGTTTCCATTCACGCATATTACATCTTTACTCACCTACAATGCATGACCAATCGAAAAAAAGCAAGAACAGATGACAAACTGTTTCAAAGCGAGCGCGAACCTTGTCGTCTGTCCTCCAACTTTAGCGGCCCGCTGATACTTTATACGTAACATATAATCCTACATGCAATAACAAGTTCTCATAGTTAAACAAAACATGTTTTTGCATAATAATAAAACCGAAACAGCTTTTCACATGCTGTTTTAGTTGAAAATGAATCATTGCGACAGACGGAACGGTGCTTGCCAAGCACGTCTTCATGGTGTCCTGTCTCTCCGAGAACGATGCCAATCCGAAGTCACAATATACCGGCATTCCCATGCATACCACAGCGCAGCAGCACCAGATTTCCCTCTAGGTAATGTAGTGAGAAACTCTATGGAGTAAACCAACAGTTAGGCATAGCTGTCAGCCGTCGTCATGGCAGCCCATTCAGCACCACAATGCGGAGAGGTCATAAGGCACGCATATTTCATTCATTCAAATTCAAGCTATATCGATGACTCTGGTGATTTCTCTAGTATATCAAAGCACTCGGTGGCTCAAATAAGCAAAGCAACCTTCATTTTACCAATTCTCAGGTGGCACATATGTGACACACACAGACCACCGCCACACACTTGGCACTCCTAGCAGTGCCAACTACCAGATAGTATAATAGACTTTTGGGGAGTTAAAACCATGGCTGGCACCGAACTGAAATGAATAACAAAACAAATGAACACAAAAGATTATAGGTCGATGAAGTTAGATGTTAGTTGTCTTTATAAAAATTGGAGGGACAGTCTGCAGAGGCAGGAGAAATGGTGGCAGAAAAGCAGAAACAATAAATTAAAAAAAAAAAACACTGAAATGAGTGCAGTCGTTCACGTTCCACACACCACGTGACGGTGCCTCCCGCACGGTTTCTCATAATTTTCGTGATTCTAACTCGGCTTTACGGTGCTTCCAGCAAGTGGCCGGTGCATGCATGGCCACTCCTGGCTGTCGTCATGCTGCTGTTGCAATGGCCAGGGTGGTGGTATTTAGAGTGTACTGAGAAGGCAAGGAAACCCCATTACTATACAACAGTGGTCGCGGGAGAACAGGATAAGCTTAAGTTCAAGGTACGGTACAGTATGTTGCTGCTATTTCTGAAAAATAAACGCCATGCAAATTTGTCAAGTGGGCAACTTGCGCAGGGCGTGCAGAAACAGAGCCGCATTAATGACCTCTCTGCATTGTGGCGCACCGCAGGGTCCAGGAGACACTACGCAAGCGGTCGACCGTCAAATCAACACTTCTGTGCCCGCTGTTTTAGCTTTGCAGCTATGGCATTGCTAGAAGTCCTGGATTTGATCCCAATCGTGGCAGCCGCACTTTGACGGGGGCAAAATAGAAAATGCACGTGCACTTAGGGACATGTTAAAGAACATCATGCTGTCAAAATTAATCTGGAGTCTGCCACTATGGCTTGCCTCATAATCCGAGCGTGGTTTTGGCACGTACAGCCTCATAATCCAATTTAAGTTTAATACTTCCGCCACAGTGCAATGTGCCATGTGAGGAAATGACAACACTCAACCCTCTCAGAGGTTATAAAATATGGCACACAATAGCGCCTCAAGCAAACGCCTTTCCATGTGTGTTTTGTGTAGTACACAGACAAACAGCAGTGGTGCACGCAAGGTAACGTTCAACATCAACTCACCACATTTGTGTTAGCCTAAATGTTGAAGAAATTAAACTTTAGCCGTCAGCATCACTACTAATTATTGTCAATCAAAGCATCCAGCACAGGAAGCTTTGCTTACATCGATTCCCACAGTGCATAAGATCTGCATAATTTTTTCAAATATTTTCAGTGTAAATGCACTTAATATTTCATTTTTTAGTGTCTTTGAAGAGGCCATGACATTGTCATCCAACTATTCTCAGTTCATCATTGTAACTGAGAGCAGAGGGGCCAATATGTGTACATGCAGAGAGAGAGAGAGAGAGAGAGAGAGAGAGAGAGAGAGAGAGAGAGAGAGAGAGAGGGCCTCATTGCACATTTTTACCCAAGGTTTCAGTTTGAAAGACCTGCTTTTAAGTCCCTGCTACTGACAGCTACTGCCATTTTGGCATAGCGTGTGTGACATCAAGAAATGCAGGGCCACTGCTCATGGCAATCACGTGTATGCCATGCCGGATCTACTTGCTCAGTACACTCTGACACCCAGTGGCAGAGCGGGGCGTCACTAGGTCCTTCAGTACTTTTAGTGTTCTCATGAAACATGTTACTATAGTAATCACCTGTTTGCTTGGTTAGTTAATCAGTTGGGTGACTTGGTTAGTTTGAAACGCAGGTATTTTTATGCACATTTACATAAAAGTGCAAGGGAACTTGCTCTGTAGTCAGTTTCTAAAGATGGAGTAGTCAAAGTGTACAGTTTGAATTATGGATTAAGCCGCTGTTCCAAACACAGTTGAACCTGGAAATGAAACAAGGCATTGTAGTTGTTTCAAAATTGTTTGCATTTTAGTTTCAGAACGCTGCACAGAAACAGGGCAGCAATTTGCACATTGTGTTGACAATATTCATAGTCTGGTACCGGCAGTCAACCCTTATGGAATAGCGAGTGTACACACGGAATGCCGGTGGAGTCCGTTCGGCAACTGCTGCAGTCCACCTTCTACTTCCGCCAGCACTGCGGTGCGTCCACTGCGGATGCTATATGAAGCTCTTGCATATCGTTACACGGAAGGTTCATGACCAGATGAAAAGTGTTCAAGGACCCTGGCATCGCCATTGCATTGAGCCCCTTGTGTTACTCTTCAGTGTGCAAATATTGGCCACACAGAATGAACTTCATTTCGCCAGCTGTCAGTGTTGCCGGACCGTTGTACGGTTCAACCATGATATATAAAAAAAAGTTTACATATTTTCTACTGCACCGAATTTACTCAAGTTTTGCCAGCCTGCATACCGTTTAACTAGTGATGCATAAATCAAGTTAGAAAATTAGGTGTCGTGGGCTATACAGACAAAATGCATGCTTGCTATTCTGTCACGTCTTGTGGACCATACAAAGCCAATAGACAATAGAAAGCATAGGGGAAATTAATTGAATATTGAATTAATATGGGAAAGGAGGATAAAAGGGGATGCAAAAGCAACTTGCCGCTGGTGGGAGCTGAACCCATAACCTCTGCACAATGCGCATGATGCTCTAGTAATGGAGCTTCAGAAGCAGCTGCCTTCCCATCTACTTTCTTGACTATTTGTGCATGTGTACCAAATCTAGCATTTAAAGTGTTAGCCAGCACCGCTCATGACCATAGCAGCAGAATTTCTTCACTTGTAGTGAAGGAATTTTGTAGTTTTGGGTTCATTGTTTAAGGAGAATGTCCACCACTTCAGAACGTTACAATTCTTGAACATACATCTGCGCTGGTCTCGCCCCTACCTAATGTAGAACATTGATGGTGTATTGCATTTTATTATCATCGGTTGTTGCTGATAATTTTTTTATATGCCTGTTGTCGTCATAAATGCTTGAAAGTCTTGATTCATACTTTGCTTTTCACTTCAGCTATTAAATGAATATTCTGACAGCGGCACAGCAAATATGCATGCTTTCAGAGTCAATTTTTGGATCATACGTATATACCACACCTTCCTCACCATTCATTTTGAAGCATCTGCACAGCTATGAATGAATAAATGTTTTTATTGACAAAGAGTGGGCCTTGTGCCAGGGGTGTGCAAGTATTTGAGATTTCAAATATGAATTAAAATTTCTTATTCCAGAGAATTCGATTATCACTATTTGAAAAAATAATTGCTTTAGGTAGGGTTCAGCGCTGTTTCTACAAACAGGAAAAATGGGAAAACAAAAGTACTTTTTTTAAAATCAAACCTATTTGATAAAGTATAAGAGGTTTCACTAACCAAAAGAGGTCAGTGAAAGCAAATTTACCAGAAAGCTAAAACAGCAATTGGCCTGCAGCTGCAAACGTGTACATGCACTTGCCTGCCGCTGTAATAAAAGCTAGAAGCGTGGAGGGGATGCCACATAGAGGGGTTAGGGTACCCCTGGCCCATGCCTTTAATCTTGCTGCTGCCATTGTAGTGAATGAACTGGGCGAGTCCACTTAAGGTAGCTTGTAATTTTTTTCTGCATCATTTGTTGGAGCTCTGTATCTGCATTATGTTACATGCACTCACTCTTGATTATGGCATAGTCACATTGCCTTATGGCATTGTGCCCTTGCTATAGGCTCATTCTCTAAAACTTTGTTATTCTGTGCATTGGATGCAACTACTGCGCTGAAGAGCAGCATATGGATTCATACAGCATATTTCAGCATCACCATAATTAGCTATATTCACTGTAAAAAAAACTGTAACCATGATACAAAAAATTCTTCGAATAAATCTGTTGAAAGTTCATTCGAGAAATGTATTAACTGAAAAACATTTCATGTGAGAATAAAAATAGAGAAAAATTTGATGAATTGTGAGAAAAATAAAAAACGAAAATGCTTATCCCTGCATATAGGTCCATTATACTGCCCAGGCAGGTCTGTGAAAATGCTTGTCAACAGAGGTCTCCATGCCATGTTTTTTGATATCTGGTAATACAAAGCACAGACCTCTGCTAATTAATCTCTCGAGGCATGGATACCTTACTGTCTGAGCTTGACTGGATTGAGAATTTAGAATAATTTTTTGCATGGGAGGCATTGTTGCATGCACTGTACTTTACAAAGGAAGGAAAAAGCTGTGCTTACTGCTGAAGATGCTTCACGTGGCTCAAAAGAAAGCATAGATGCAGTTTTTCCAGGCTGCCGATTTCAAGTACAGCTTTGCGAGAAGCTGGGCTCTAGACTAAAAATGTTAAAAATCTTTATTCTTCAAGGTGTGTTGCTGAAAACTTCCACATATGTGTAATGTTATGACATTACACATATGTGGAACACACACATACACATATGTGTATCGAATATGACGTTAGTTTTTGTTTTACCTCCTTTGGTTCTAATTCAATGCAAGTTTCATCTAATTAACTTTATGGAAAGATTTGGAAAATATCAACTCCTCAGATTTCCCTAGATTTCACTAAACAGGGTATCACTGGCTTCTGTATGATTCAAGGGATGCAGTTAAACTAACCTTATTGCTCTGCCTCCCTCCCCTAGAATAAGAGTGTTGAGAGTTCGAAGTTAAGCTCCAGGTGAAAAAGTCTCACAACTCTTGTTCCATAATCCATGTCATTTGCAGCGTGGCCGAAGGTATGAGGCATGGACAGCACTAGCTTCTGTATAATTCAAGGGATGCAGTTAAGCCAACCTTATAGCTCTGCCTCCCCGTAGAACAAGAGTTGTGAGAGTTCGAAGTTAAGCTCCAGGTGAAAAAGTCTCGCAACTCTTGTTCCATACTTCATGTCATTTGCAGCGTGGCCGAAGGTACGAGCCATGGACAGGTAATATCCGCTTGCAGTGGAATATAGTTCCGGGCATAACTGTCCGATTATTGGACGGATTAGAAAGTTAAGTTTTTTCTCGGTACATATATGTTACAGCGATATGTGACGTGTTAGGATCTTTGCACATGCACATCGTGTATCGCGAATCACTGTGGCGATGAGTAGATGATGCGATGCGGATGAACACATCTCGAAAGGCATTCGGCCTTCCTTTTGGCTAAGGAGTCCTGCAGCTTCCACAGTGCTACAAAGGATTTGTCAAATGCAGCATAGAGTAGGCATAGGAATAAGGTTAGTGTTACTGTGTTCCTTTGATCATACAGAAGCCCGTGATAACCTTGTTTAGCAAGATTTGAGGAACTGATATTTTGCCAATCTTCGCTGTAAATAATTAAAGGAAACTTGCATAAAATTGTGACCGAAGGAGATAAACCATAACAGACTTTGTATTTGAAATAAGCACATAGCATTGCATATATTTACAATTTTTCTGCACCATACCTCAAACAATTAAGGTTTTAAAGAAGTTTTGATCTAGGGCGCAATTCTCTCCTGAAATGGCCCCTCACCAGGTTTGGCCATTTTTAACAAACAAGTGTAGCATATACATGATGCACTGACGATCGTGTAAGGAAAGTACGAGAGTCAGTTGAATGAAAACCACAAATGTATTTTTTTTTTAAATCTCCCTCCACACTGTGAAAGTGGATGACCAGCAAAGATGGTGTGAACGTTAGACAAATACCACCACCCTAACTGATGTTAGACGACATTACACAAGCAACATACAGGGTCCATTAGGAAAGTAATGTGCATTATTTTATGATGCAACTACCCATGGCAGCGCGGTAAAACCGGTCGGGAAATCTGGCGAGGGTTCTGCCCTACACACGTCCACATTTGCGGTACATGGGATAGTGACCAAGGATCTGCAACTGCGCAAGGTCCACACGAAGCTTGTGCCGAAAGTGTTGACGTAAGATCAGAAAGAACTTCGAGTTTTGCGCTGTCAAGAATAGTTGGATTTGATTCAGAATGAGCCGGACTTTCTTAACTAAGTTACGGTTGTTCCTGAAGATGTCTCTGTTAAGTTATTCGCAGACGACTGTGTTGTGTTTAAACAAATTTCATCAGAACATGACCACAGCTCAGTACAAAAAGCAGTTTGTGCCATTGAAGAGTGGTGTCTGAAATGGGCTATGGAACTTAATAGTGAAAAAACTCTTCTCTTATGTATAACTAGAAAAAAGTCTCCCAGTTTGCGTCCTTACTTTCTTCGCAGCAACATGATTTTGGAAGTTCAGAAGTATAAATATTTAGGTGTAACACTTCACAATAAGTTAAAATGGTCGGCTCACATTACTAATATTTCTGCAGCTGCATTTCGAAAGCTATGGGTTTTACGAAGAAAGCTAAAAACTGCCCCTGCACACATAAAAAAATTGGCTTACGTAACTTGTGTGTGGTCTTTACTTGCATATGCTTCAGTAGTGTGGGACCCATACACGAAAAAAGATATAATGATCCTTGAAAAAGTCAATAGGAAAGCGGTTAGGTTTATATACGGAAAATACAAAAGGGAAGACTCTCCCTCGCAGTTAATGATCTCAAATAACATTCATACACTAGAAACCCGCAGAAAGATTAATAGATTGATATTCTTGTTTAATAGTTTAACAGAAAAAAATAAGCTCCAGCTTGGAGAGTACATTAAGTGTCCTCTAGTGTGAAGGACTCGGAGCGTTCATGAGCATTCACTTGCTCCCCTTTTTGCCAAAATTAACAGTTTTAAATACAGTTTTTTCCCTAGAACAGTGCAAGATTGTAATTCATTACCGACATCTGTATTTTCCTCACAAAATTTTTCTGATGCGTTACAGTGTCTATTTACCTGATAATATGTATGTTTCATATCCGTGTGCTGCCAATATTGTATCATTTTATTCTTTTGGTTTATTCTTTTGATATCCGTGTGCTGCTAATATTCTATAAATTTTATTTTCTTGGTTATGTAACAATGTAAATTCATTCCTGCTTGGGCCAAGCAATGTCCTGCAGTATTCTGAAATAACCGACCGACCGACCGACCGACCGACTGACCGCTCCCGCCCCCGCTCCCGCCCCCGCTCCCGCCCCCGCCCCAAGAAAGTGCGAATGAGCAAGTCTTGAATTAAAATGATGCTCAGTGTCTTCCTTGGCGCCCGAGGAATTGTCCATTTTGAGTTTGTACCGCAGGGAGAAACTTTCACCTCAGCCTTTTACCTGGAGGTGTTCAAGAGATTGAAATGCCGGGTCGCGCGCATGAGGGCTGACATCAAAGACACAGTCAAGCTTCACCATGACAATGCCCCCAGCCATATGTCCATCATCGTTACCAACTTCCTGGCGCGGAGCAACACCCCGGTAGTCTCCCATCCCCCTTATAGTCACGACTTGGCTCTGTGCGACTTTTTTTGTTTCCCCCGCTGAAGATAGCGCTGAAAGGAAAGGAAAGCATTGGGAGGCCGGGAAAACATACAAAAGCATGTTACAGTGTTTCTGAGAGACGTTCCCGTCGAGGACTTTCAGGGTGCCTTCCAGGCGTGGCAGACACGTCTCCGCAAGTGTATTGATGCAGGGGGAGAGTATTTTGAAGAATTTGAACCATTTGTACAGGTCTGGTAAATAAATCTATTTTTCCCAGAATATGCGCATTACTTTCATAATGGACCCTGTACACCAAGCGCGCATGTGCAGAAGTGCAGCATACATCCTCATTCTGCTAGGCCGTCTGCCACGCACAACTGTATTATTGAACTAAATTAATGTTTAAAAGTAAATTGCGTCAGAAAATCTGTGAGATACAACTTACACACAAGCTGCAGACATGATAGCTTCAGAGTGTAATACGAGTATACGAGAAACATAATTCTGTTACGTTCAAACTGAAAGACAAAGCCCTTTTTCTGCTGCTGTTTGAGGTCCATCCTCATTCATCCTCATCCTTGTAGGCCCTCCGCCTGCAAATGCGTTATCGAAATAATTGAATTTCTCAAAGTAAAATGTCAGAAAATTCATAAAGTACGACTTACACCCCTTACTCATCTTGGTTTCAAGATGATGCCTTTTTCATCCCAACAGAGGGTCAGCATAACATTCCCTGTTGATGGCTGTGTTCGGAACTTCTTTGGTTTGGGTGATGAGGAGTGGTGCCATTCTTTACTTGCTCTCTTTATTTCTGGTTGGTGGTAGTGAACCCAGGTTTCGTCCCTGGTGTCAATTTTTGTTAGGAAGGCATCCCCTTCTTCAACGCACTGCAGAGAGAGAGAGAGAAAAAACTTTATTTTCATGTTGGGTGGTATGGTGGAAAGGCCCTCAGTCCGGAGCCTCGCTTGCGGCATTCTTCAGTGCAGCACTGATAAACGCCACAAGGTACCGTTGGTCGTTGGCGCTGCCTGCTTGTGTCAGCCACCCGGCATGGGGTTTAGGGGAAAGATTTGTAGGGGCGGGCAGGGGAGATGGGGGTGGTCCACAGGACCAGAGGATATGGGATGTGTTCGGGTGTTCGCCACAGTATCGGCAGGGGGGGGGGATCTTCAGGTAAGAGGCCGCGGATGAGGTGCATTCACGCTGGTGTATGGAGTGTTTTAGTCTGGGCCTGACGAATCAGTACACTCTGTTCACGGGTGAGCACTTTGCTGAGCTTGGGGAACTTGTGCCTTGCCTCTTGATATGGCTACAGAAGCAGGGGAGCCCACCTTTTCATCTGGGCTGGTCATGGAATGCAGGGTGCCTGGTTCAAAGTCTCGCAGGTGAACTGATTAGCTCTTTCATTTCCTGGCAGCCTGTCATGACCAGGTATCCAGATGATTTCCAAAGGACCCTGAAGGTGCTCTTGAATAAATGCCGAAATGTGGGCAGGGAGATCATTGTGCAAGTTTGCTGCAAGCCGCTATGGAGTCGGTAAATATGGTTCTTGGGTAGGCTGAGTTACTAGGGGGCATGTGTTTGATCGCGATTGCGATGGCTGTCAGTTCCGCTAAGGTCGGATCTGTCTCTGGGAGCACCTCTGTATGTACAGGGTCATCCACTCTTAGGGTGAACACGGCTCACTGTGGTCGTGCTCCGCGGGGCGCCAGTGCGTCCGGCGCAGCGGCGCATTGAAGTGAAGCGGTGCAGGCACAGACGGACCAAGGGGAGGTGCTTTGTGTCGTCTGCTACAGCGCTGGAGCGCGCCGCTCTGGCTTTGCTGCAAAGTACACTTCGCTAGACCCAGGTGACTGAGCGACCGAGGTGGCGTTGCTGGAAGGCGCACTTCACTAACTGGAGCATTTTCCAGCTGCTTCGGTCTACAGCTTGTGAACAGCCTGCTTAATATACATTAACAGAAACAAGTGTCTCACCACATGAATCATTTAGCATGTTATTTATAATTGATGAGGGTAAAAATGCAGTCATTTTTTCGCGCTCTTTATTAGGCTGGGGCCATTTTATTTTACTCTCACAGCACTTGGTGTAGCGCATACCGAGAAACCTATTAGGTGCGCTTCTTTGTTGGAGTCATCATTTGATGAGGGGGAGTCTAGCGTGCCGTTTCGCGCATGTCTTCATGCTAAAACGAATTTGCTTAATTGACCTAAGAAAGCAACTGAAACCCGCAATAAATTTCACAGAAAGTTAGAGAGCGATTGTTCAATCATGCATCATCATCTTTGCCATCGATTTTACCATTAAGGAGGGCAATAATATTACTTCGACAGCAACTAAGAAGTGACATCCACTACTTCTCGACTCTCTTATTGACGCGTTAATGTCGCTGGTAGGGGTGCATCGAGCACTTTATGCGATGTAAGAAAGTGCTCTCCCCGGCATAGCAACTGATTTAGCGGCAATTTTACTCCTCCTTTTCATCTTTCTACATACTGTAAAAAAAACAAAATTCATTTTTGTTGTCACAGTTTGGGTAAAATCACCAAAGCGGTGATTGGTGATCACCAAAGCACCATTCCTTTGATGGCTACCTGACGCGAGAAGTAACATTCTCATTTAGAGGAATCGTCGGTCAATTATGTGATTACATTGATTAGATGAAGTAAAACATGTGGCGCCGTAGTTTTTTTGGTCATTTTTTTCTCCTTGCACTCAATGCACGCCGCATGCGAGTGCTGTTTCTGTCCGTTTTGAATAGGCAATTGGAGTGGAAAATCTATAAGTTACATGTTTGTTTTTTAGCTTAAATTATGTCTTGCCGGGTAATTAAGTCATTATTCGCTTCTATTTCATTTCAGTACTTCCTAGGAATAGGTCATATGCATATTCTCACTAGCATATAAATATTTTTTAATCATGTGGTATACGTACCGAAGCGACACATGACCTCTGCGTTACGCCATATAGGGGGGCATCGGATAAATTTGGAGAAAAGGACGAATTGATTTCTTTTTTTTTTAGGCGTTAGGGGGAGGGGGGGCTGAGTGGGTAAAACCCAAATATGAATACGGCACGGGAACTTTTGCCGCGAACAAGCGATGCTGTTGCCGTCGTGGGGAAGTGGCCGGTCCGTGTGTTGGACGAACGCGGCCGCGATAATTAAACCGGCAGTCATGAGGCCAGCCCGGTGTCGTCTGCCGACAGCATGCCGTGGTTAGCAAACGGGCTCGACATTTGTAAAAGCCAAGCCCGGCCCAAGCCAGATTGCTGTGGTCGGGCCAGTCTGCTTTTTAACTGACCATGGGCGTTAGCCGGATCTACCGCCGAGGCCCCCCCCCTCTCCTTTTCTTTTTTTGCTTAGGTCATGCTACCCCATCTTAGCTTAATATGATGATGCGGTGCAGCCAACGGCTGCTCAAGTGAGTGACTGGCCGCTCACGAGTCAAAGATTCTGGTATGACTCGTCAAATCGAAAGACACCAGAGGTGTTTCCATTAAACGTATTACTGTCGACTTGCATGATGAATTGCATTTTGTTCGGTTGCTGGTTGCCATGGCACTTCAGCGATAAAAACGCTGTAACAGTACAGGATAATTTTATTTCCCCGGTGCACTTTCGTAAACTAGCCATGTCGTGGGTACCGGAAAAAGAAAGACGACGCAAGGTATATCTGTGCCTACAAAACTATTCTCAACGGGTTATATCTGAGATGACAAAAAGGCCATTGAAAACTGTGAATCGAATCGTCCAGGCTTACAAGAAGGATGGAAGAATTGCGGATGCTCCCCATAAAGCCCGACAAAGAGTGACCACTGAAGCTGAATACATGACCATTGTTGCGGCGGCTGCTGCAAACCCGACCTCCACCGTTCTGGAAATTAAGAACAGCCTCAGGCTGGGTGATGTCTCTGACACGACTATCAAGCGTTGCCTCTACGCCCCAGCCTAATAAAGAGCGCGAAAAAATGACTATTTTTACCCTCATCACTTATAAAAAACACGCTAAGTGATTTATGTGGTGAGAAGCTTGTTTCTGTTATTGTATATTGATTAAGCAGGCTGTTCACAAGCTGCAGACCGAACCAGCTGGAAAATGCTCCAGTTAGCGAAATGCGCCTTCCCGCAACGCTACCTCGGTCGCTCAGTCACCTGGGTCTAGCGAAGTGTACTTTACAGCAAAGCCAGAGCGGCGTGCTTCAGCACTGTAGCAGACGACGCGAAGCGCCTCCCCTTGGTTCGTCTGCGCCTGTGCCGCTTCGCTTCAATGCGCCGCCGTGCCGCACGCACTGGCGACCTGCGGAGCGCGGCCACAGTGAACCATGTTCACCCTAAGAGGGGACGACCCTGTACAGTTTGAAGGTCGTTAGTCACGACTGCTATAGCGGAGCCCCGTGCACCAATGCTAGCATCAGCGTAGAAGTATATGCCGTCAGGGTGTCTTGCCGTGTATTTCTTGAAGAAGGCAACTCGCTGGCGTCGCCTCTCCTTGCCTCGTTCTGGATTCGTGTAGCGTGGCAGTGGAGCTATGGTTAGGAGTTCGCATTGTTTCGGGGGTGGTGGGCGTGTGTTCACAAGGTGCGCAGCTTCTGGATGATGACCGATGCTATGGAGGATGTGCGTGCCTTGACACGCAACACACTGCAGAATTTGTTACATCAACACGTCACTGCACTCACGTGCACCTATACCTTTGAAGCCAAGTGACTTAGAGCAAGACTTCCCGCTTCTTTTTGTAGTAGGCACTGTTGAGATGGCTGACCTCCAACGTGCAGACAGTACATTGCTTCCCCTCATCCTACACCTCCAGGGAGGCCACGTTGTCCCATGGCCGATGTCATGAAGACTGACTTCTTACTGCCTCCGCAACAATGTTCTCTACAAAAGGAACTTCTAAAACAGCCCAGAAACATTCCTTCTCATCGTCCCAGTTTCATTGCGTGAAGTGTTGCAAGCTTGTCATGACGACTCGTGGGCCGGACACTTAGGCTTCGCCAGGACGTTAGCGCACGTACACCAGAAGTATTGATGGCCACAGCTGTTCTCGTCCATTCAGCACTACGTGAGAAGCTACCGTGATTGTCAGCGGCGCAAGGTTCCACCTTCGAAACCAGCTGGTCTTCTGCAATTCCCTGGACCCTTCTCCAGCACCGTTTCAACAGGTTGGAATGGATTTTCTTGGTCCATTCCCTACGTCGTCTGCAGGCAACAAATGGGTAATGGTCATAAAGGACTAGACCAACGTGGTACGCAGAAAAAAAAGCTGTACCCCACGGAACCTCCACAGAAGTCGCCGTGTTCTTTGTTCATGGCATCGTATTATGTCACGGGCCCCTAACGTCTTAATAACCGATCAATGGACTGCATTTACTGCTGTCTTAATACAGGAGATCGTCGCACTGACCCACACCAATCATCGGAAGACTGCGGCCTATCACCCACAAACTAATGAACCTACGCAGCGCCTCAATACAGCTATCGCTGATATTATCTCGGCGTACGTTGACGTAGAGCACAAGTTATGGGACCAAGTTTTACCGTATGTGACATTATCATATAATATGGCTGTTCAAGAAACCACCTTATTCACACCATTTGAACTGGTTTATGGGCGCTGCATAACAACACCTTTAGACGCCATGTTCCTGGCCAACAACGAAAAAAGAAGCAACAATGCTGACGACATCGTCCAGGAGGCCGAAGAAGCTCGGCAGCTTGCTCGCAACTGCATCCGCCTCCAGCAGAGTACTGGCGCCCGCCATTACAACAGTGGCCGAAGGAACATCCTGTACGGACCCGACGACTACGTTTGGGTCTGTAAACTCATCCGTCATCAGGGGCTGTTGGGAAAATTACTGCGCAGATACTTTGGCCCATACAAGATTGTTAGGCGACTCAACGACGTGAACTACAAGGTCGTCCCTGAGAGTACTACTATGAGATCGAGCCGACCATGGCCATGAGCCAAGATTCTCCTCGTAGTACAGATAGAACTGTAGTGTCCCTCTGATGAACTTTTTCCCGCGTCCTTTGTCTCCCTTTACTCCCTACGATCAGCGTCTGGGGCAGTCGCTTTTGACGTGGGGAGTAATTACGCGAAGTAAGCTGCCCACTGCGGGTCCCGATCGCCAGAGAGAAGACGATGAAGGGTGCAGTTGTGGTGCCGGGTTTTTTGGGTGTCGGCCATCATTGAAGGGACACAAAAGTGAAAAATGATTTCTTCTGCATCAGTAAATTACCGTTCTACATCACCAAAAACACCACTCTTATGATAAGACGTTTGGTAAGCCAGAAAAAGCGCAAGAATGAAATACGGGTGGCCACCCCTACTTAAGTTCTTGCACCTGGGGGCTGTGACGTATTGGATTTTGATGGAATCTTCTAGGGCCTACTAATTATATATAGCAGTATAGATTGACTACATTGTGTTCTAAAGGAACCAAATATTAAACATGGCAAGCTTTGGGAACCTTTATTCAGCCAACGCGGCCCAAATGCGAAAACATACTTTGGAATCCCTAAAGTCACATTGAAATACTAGCGCTGGGGTTTCGGTGTGAAATTCAAACACTGATACTTGGACCTTCATTTTCTTATCTAATAATCAAACAATTTTTTTTAAATGACTGCCTGCAGGGTTCTCGAACAATGCTTCATTAGTCTAAACTGATTTATTGTTTCGCTTTAATGTCCTTTTAAAGAAGGTTGTTCTTTTTCGGCGAGCCCAAATGCGAAAACATACTTCGGAATCCCTCACGTCACATTGACGTACCGGCACTGGGGTTTCGGTGCGAAATTCAAACACTGATACTTGGACCTTCGTTTTCTTATCTAATAATCAAACTATTTTTTTTTTAAATGACTGCCTGCAGGGTTCTCGAAACAGTGCTTCATTAGTCTAAACTGATTTATTGTTTTGCTTTAGTGTACCTTTAAAGAAGGCTGTTCTCCAAGGGCGAGCCCATCTTAGTTATCTTCGTGACAATATATAGTAATCATATTGCTTGGCATCTATTTGTGGTACTATCAAGACGGGCAACAACTGGTTATTTAATTAACCAAAAGCAGACACGATTGCGAAAAAGTATGGTATAGAGTACAGAATAAACACAAATAAGAAGTAAGAGGGCAAGTGCTGGGGTAGCTGAGTAACAATATGGGTTTTGTCAGGCGTCTTCAACAGTGAAAGTGCATGACGAAGTGCAGAATACAGTGATGATGGTTTAGTTACAATATTGAGTTTTGTCAGAACAAATTTTTTTGGTGAAAGCACATGGTGCGTTCCAGATACATGGTTGCATGAAAGCTGCAGTTAGCTGGAGAAGCACCATAACACCAGCACATGGAGTGGCAGTGGGTTCGTAACGCTGCTAAACTGATTTTCATGAGATTTGCTGCATTAGAGAAGGTAAAAAATCTGTCTGTCAAAAATATATATACCGTATTTACTTGAATCTAACGCATACTATTTTTTTTTAAATAACTGGTTCAATAATTGCATGCGTGTTAGAATTGAGTACGACCCTAAATCTGCGTAACCATATCGCCATCGGCAATTTAAAATGGCCACCTCGTACACGCTTCGAGCCTAGCTGCCGTAGCTTCCTCCATCTGCTGCTGTACGTGTTCTTAGGCAATGCTTCCTTTGGCTTAGGTTAGTGCACTGTCTGTCTTCCCGTTTTCTGCGTTTGCTCTATCAGCATGGAAGTGCCGACTGCAAAGACATGCCTAGTTTATCACAAAGCTGCAATTGAAAGGAAAGCGATCACGTGTGCAGGGACCGATGGAAATCGGGCCGCTTCACGGGCGTTCGGAGTCCTTGAAACTTGCGGGCGGCTCTGGCGCAAACAGGGGCGGGGGGCGTTCTACACCAGCGTCTGCTGCGTACAGCGCGACCACGCAGCCCCTATATTGAAAGTGATCTGTGATGGACACAAGAGTCTACGCATCTAGGCACACCGTGCTGTGTTTTCGTCACTTAGTTTGCGTTGAAGCGAGAGGCCGCACAAAGCTCCTGCTATCACACTTCTCTCCAGCGTTTTGATAGAGTTTCCGTGGTCATTGAGTGAGACATATTCATGTTTGCTTGTGTGTGCATGGCACTATGCTTGTTAATTTAGCTAGCAAACGAATGTTTAAAAGTTTATACGGGCCGATAAAACTACTATCCATACTTTTCATATTGCTGTTTACTAATTTGCTATCGTAATATATGCTTGGCCTTTTGGACGAAACTGCGACTTTTTTTATTTATCGCAGCTTTACTGCATTGGGAGTAAATCTTTTTTTTTCAAATGAGAGAAAGTTGTATTTCTGTATGAAAAAGTGAGGTGCGGGGTACTGTAAAGGACTTTTCTTCTTTTAGGTCACGGCAAGCAGGTGCGCGTTACAATCGAGAGCGTTTTTTTGTTTACTTTTTTTTTGGTTGCGGAAAGCGGGTGCACGTTACAATCGAGGGCGCTTTAGAATTGAGTAAATACGGTATATTTTCTTTAGGCCATCAAACTTTTACGAAAGCGGCAGAAAGTCACAGAATTAAAGTATATATGAGACATGTTTACAATTGTGTAATTTAGCAATAAAAAAAAGACAGCATATGTTTAAAAAGCCTATAACAATTCTTTAAGCTGCATCTGCTGGGACATTTAAAGTTGGTGAAATTGATGTTATAGACCATTCTGAAATATACCATTCCGTTGGGAAACTTGGGAGTGTGAGACTAGTATAAAAAAAAGGCGTAAACAAATGTGTTGTATATATTCAATTGACCTAATGTATACTTTATAGAATTGATATCAGTTTTTAGTGCAAAGCTATGAAGTTAAAATTCTGCTCCCAACATACGTAGACTTTAGCTTTTCTCTTTGGCAGTTCCAAGAGAAACTGGAACAGGTTGTATATTTCACATCTCTAATTTTTCATAATTTTATATATCATGCACATATGAGTCAGAACGCACAGAAGAGAACTTTGTTTCTTCAGAAAGCAACTATTATGAAATTGTTTCAGGTGGAGGCGCCATTTTCATGGAGGGTGTGTTTTGCCAACTTTGAGGTCACTCCACAAGTGTTATTTGGTTCCTTGAGAAAGCAAATGTTTGAAAAGGACCATATTTCAAATGCAGTGCATTTTCTTTATTCTTGATCCTGTGATTTGGTATTTGAATTTAGTTGCACACAGAGTGATGCTTTTCTTTAGAATTTATCATCGCACAAAAAAACAATAAAATAAAATTTGCAAGTTGAAAATTTGTGTGCTATATTCCTTCCAAAATTCTGACGGACACATGTTGTGGCAGCAGTCAGAGTGGCAAATTTTAAAATTTTGTGTGGTATGGCTAATGCAAATACTGCCATGTGATAATTTTTCAGGTATCTTCTTTGAATTTTGTACCACAGTCTGTTGAAGTGAAAATACATGAAAATAATTTTATTATAAACCAAACACTGATTTTTGAATGTTCTTGGTTTTCAAGGCCATTATGAGGTATATAAAATTAATAAATGGACTAATCTTGTTCTTTTCCTACAGATGGCTTTCGCAAAGTGGCTAACATAGACCAGGGTCTAAGGTCAGACCGAGAGGGAATAGAGTTTTTCCATAACTTCTTCATTCGGGGTCAAGAATGTCTGCTAGAATTCATCAAGCGAAAGGTAAATACTGCTTGCTGTTTTCTAGTTTCACCAGCTGTTCTGTCATGCTGCAGTTTGACTTGTTTCTCCTCTTGATTGGTGTGCTTTTTCACTCTACTTCTGACCATGAAGTTTAATCTCTTACCCTTCTTACTTGAGACACTTATTTGCTGTTGAGCTTCAGCTGTGGTAATGGCACACAAAAACTGCAAACTGCCATCATAGCTGTTTTAGGTCTGTGTTGCACAAGTGTGACCAGTACATTTGTTTTTGTCCTTTGCATAAAGTGGTGATCTGTGTTGAAGGAATACTGCCTCACTCTGTTACAAAGTGGGTTACAATTTCAGCTGCAGAGACACTGTTGGGACAGCAAATTTTTTTTTTTTATTTCCATTTCATGCCGAGGAGTGCAAAGAATGGAAATGTACCACCCTTAGATACACAACTGGTCGCTTTTTCATCACATCACAGGTCCGCATATGTGAGAATCTCTTCAATGCAACTTGTACCCCTGTCAAGCGGGCAAGTTAAGTGCACTTACGGGGAGTGCACTTCGGGACCTTGAGTGGCACTTTAGGCTACATGGTGCTAAACAGGAAAACAGAGCACGCACGCAGTAAAAAAATTGGCGACAGCCTAAGAGCGTATTTTTTTAATATGTTGATTAAAAAGAAAAAAAAACTTCTAAAAGGTTATTTTACATTGTATTATAAATAAAAACTATCTTTTTTCTCAACAAAAAATGAAAATATTTTTTTATTGTAAGAGTGTTGTAAGTCAATGCTGTCCATGACGAATGCCTAGCCAATCCGGAACAACATGGCAAGGTGCGACGAGACGGCATTTGGTCCTGTTAGAACAGAATATGAGCGAGTTCTGTTTTGCTTATTTTATTAAAAGCTGTTCAACTCAAATGAACTTCTGTGTTCTTTTCTTATGCATTACATTTTGTATCGTTGAAACCGCTGGCGGCGAGGCTACGCACGGAACCAGCGAAGTGTGTTCCGTGAACGCACTTCGACCGGAGTGCACTCTTCTGCGAGTACTCTCTACTTGTGACGTTTAGATTTGGGAAAGTGCACTTGAGCCGAGTGGCACTCTCCGTAAGTGCACTTAACTTGCCTGCTTGACAGGGGTATTACATCATTGTGCCTTTATTTCTCAGCATGGGAAAAGGGGGAAAAGAACAAAGCTTTGCAAGCAACTGTTTGTGCAATATATAACAAATCAGTGGAGGCAAAATGCAGGGCCACTAAGAGCAGCTTTGAGGTCCTTTTCTGCTCTCATTTTGCAATTGTGTATTTGTATGTGGCTTACTTGTGGGGTTTACAGGGATACAAGTTGTATTGGGAATGTACTGCAAGTCACCAGGTAGTTTTCAGCATTGCAGCATTCATTAATGTTGCTGGCAGGGGTTGAAATAATCAGTTCCCTTATCATTTATGCCACAAATTACCCAATTACTTCAGTCTGCACCAGCCCAAGAAATATGACGTGAAGTTGTATTACACCACATCAAAACGAAATTTGGCCTTCTTTAATGCTTGTCCACAAGCGATGTCAACTCGCCATCTTTGCGGTCTTCCTTCTATTCCTTCAGTAAGATACACAATTCTGACAGCACTGGTTTGCACTTAATCTTGAAGCTGTTTCTGCCTTACACGGGTAAGTTAACCCTTTGAGGACGATAATAATACCTGAAGAACATGTTTATTCTTCATCAAAGTGTGCTGTATACACCACGAATAAGGATATTAAAGTTTCAATGAGAAGAAAAAATATTTTGTTACCCTTTTCCATAATAGCTTTGTTGTGTGTTGGACATACCAGACCTAACGCTTAAAGGGCTGCTAAACCACTTCTGATATTTTTTAAACATTTCAAGTAAACGCGCATCGAGTTCAGAATGCTGTCATGATCAATGATGCCAAACGCGGCAGCGCTACACACTGCGGGAGTGCCCCAAAATAAACAAAACAATCCAGTGCTCCTCTCCGGGCCTTTCCAGTATCCTCAGTGCACGCCGTGACGTCACCAGGAGCAGACACTGTTGATTGTTCCAACAAGAACCTACGACTTCTGGTTAGTCTGCTAGCAGGTACACGCGCTCCATGCTCTTCCTCGTCATGTTGCTCGCTTGTGTGCACTTGCGAATCGGTAGCTACTGCCCTCAACGCAAGTGCCAAATCGCTTGCGTTCCAGCACCATGCTTAGAGGTCTGATTAGCTGTGCAAACAGAGTCTGACAGTACTTTGCGATGGCTAAAAGGCATCCTTGTGCGGTGCTTGGCTGCAAAAACACTATCTAGAAAAACAAATTGATGCGACATTGGCTGCGTCATGATGACGCCTTGCACAATGCCTTGAGCGCATTGGAGCTGTTTCAATGAGTTCACCTAGTAACGTTGTAGTGAACGCATATTTTGCTCACTTGTGTAACTCTGCTTCTATTTGTGTGCCGAAATCCCGGAAAGCGTAGTACGCCGCCTCGAGGACACCAGGATTCAGACATATGCTGGGAATATGGGGGCCGTGTAATGCAATAATTTCCTTTAGCAATGACTTCTGTCTCCTCTCTGCTGCAAACATTTTCCTCGGCATTTGTACTCGCCACGCATAGACCGCGCACGCACCTGCGTTGATGATGCCATTAGCGTGGAACAGGCTAACAGCCAATGGGTGAAAACAGCAGAATGTACCAAGCCATATTGTCACCACGATCTGGGGAATGTGGCGATGGTGGCTTTTCATCTCCAGTGGAGGTGCTTCGCACGGCATGTCACCATACAGGTGCATTATATTGGCGAGCCTTTCTAGAGGTGTGCACAATACAGGGACCATGCAGCACGCTTCGCATGAGCACGGGCCAGCACGGCAGCAACAGTGGATAGCCGAGAAGTGTGGAGTTGCGGTAACCGAAAGTGGACAGTGCTTTGAAAAGCATGTTTGCGATGACGTATGTCACGTGACATTTGGAGGAACGCTTTGCGATTGCGAGGAGGAGACCACCCAACGAATGAAAAGTCGCGAAGGAAAGAGCGAAACAAGCGAGGGCCCCATTTCGATCGTCGACTTTGCTATTACAGCACCATTTCGAAAAACTCTCGCAGCTACATGTTCGTTGCAGATTTGTGCACAACTGCAACTGCAACTAAATTTCGACCTCTGCGTGGTTTTAGGGCCCTTTAAATCGAGCTTTAACTCAAGCTGCCTAGGGCTTCGAGTGGAAATTATACAGACAGTTCTCATCGGATGTGAAGCAGAGTTGAAAAACCATCAGTGCCAAAAAGTAAAATGTACCTTAATGTTATATACAACAAAACGGCTTTATTTAGAAGCATGAAAAAGTTTTTAAAAGTACATATGTTAGAGGGAATCCAGGTTGCCATAATCTCCCCTATGCTTAAGAACATGCTCGCTGGGTGGACGTGTAACTAGTGTGACCACGTATTGCTATATAATTTAGTGTTGGTGGATAGCTTGCTTATTTTGGGTTGCCTCTGCTTGGACAGCTTTTTGGCGATTTGACGAAATTGTTGGTACTGCGTTTTACGCCAGAACTGTTGTAACTTGAGGAACCCAAACTTATTTCCACTATACAGTGTGCATATACAGTCAAATCTCGTTACTATTAACCCCACATTAACGAATTTCTCAAATTTACGAATATTTTTAAAATCCCCACCAGATTGCCTATATTTTCAATGTAAAAATAGTTCAGAACTACAAGTTTCAATACAGTGCATATTTCAGAATAATGCCTGTAGTTTATTTTCCCCGTTATAACCGAGGAACATCAGTATTACGAATTCGGCTAAAAGTAACAGCGCCGCAACTCTCACATGAAACAGAAACCGCGAGTGCAGTAGCTATCATCATTACCATGTCGAGTGCCAACTGCTTCATCACAAACTTCACCAAGAACTTCATGACAATGGTTTGGTGATGTTCACACGAGATCCAACGATGAATGCAGCTAGCGACGGCACCAAGAAAAAGCCAAAGCAGTTTTCGATGCAGGACAAATTGGACGTATTGCTGGAAATCGACGCAGGGAGAAAGCAAATCGACATGTGCAGACAGCGTGGCATTGCCCCATCGACCATTTCGACCATTTTAAAAGACCGAGACACAATTGTCAACCTTCACCGAGAATGGCAACTCGCTCCTACGAGGAAATGGCTGCATCTGGGAAACTTTCAAAATGTGGACCAAGCTGTTCTCACGTGGTTCAAAGATGCCAGACTGCAAAACATTCCCATGTCTGGCCCAATGCTCCAAGAAAGACCCCGTGAATTTGCCGCTGCACTGAAAATAACTGTTTTTTTTTGTTTCAGCCAAAGGAATAAAATAACTTGGCAGGTAGTCTAGCGAGGAAAAGGCTGCTGACAGAGAAGGCGCGGATTCCTGGTGCAATGATCGTTTTCTAGAGGTGGCTGAATCGTACTCTGCTGACGATGTTTTTATCAGCTCCTGCCAGACCAGACGATACACTTCAAAGGGAAGCAGTGCAAAGGAGGGAAGAAGTCGCATCTTCGCGTGACAGTCCTACTCTGCTGCAATGCAACAGGCACGAAGAAAATAAACCGCTTGTCATCGGCACGTACGCGAAGCCTCTGCATGGAAGAAGTCATGTCGTTGCTGTACGACTAACGCACCAGCAAACGAGCCTGGATGACCGGAGAACTCTTTTCCGAGTGGCTCATCAAACTTGACGACCAAATGAGGAGGCTTGACCGAAGAATTCTGCTGGTTCTCGAGAACTGCTCTGCTCGCATTGTGAATGTTAGCTTGAAGCACGTTCACTTGGAGTTTATGATGCCAAACAACACATCCTGGCTGCAGCCCCTAGACTAGGGCATTATAAAGACTGTGAAAGCAGAAATTCGTAAGCGCCTTGTGCAGAGGTTGATTATCAACGTCCGCCTAAAGTAGCCGGCTGCAATCAATATTCGTCAGGCAACGGAAATGCTTACAGGAGCTTGGTGGAACTTGAAGGCGGTCCACCATTAGGAACTGCTGTCGAAAAGGAGGGCTTGTTAAAGTGCCTGTGCAGCTTGAAGATGGTGACTGACAACAATCCAGGAGACCTGTGGACTGAGGTTCCGGAACTGCTGCCCAGCATCTCTTCCTTCGACAACTACGGGGAGAGCGACAGCGAAGCACTGACGGCGGCGGACCTGACAACTGAAGAGATTGTTAACTGCGTTTGCGTCGTCTCCAGTGACAATGACGACCCGAAGGAAGACGACTGTAGGTCACCGAACAGAGAAGATGAGTCTGTATCGAACATTGATGTTTTAGTGGATGTGAACAAAGTCCGCACTTTCATCGCTCGGTGCAATGATGTACCCGATGAGGTATTGGGCAAAGTGGAAGATGTAGACGCATTCCTAATCGGTTGTGCGTGCTGCATGCGCCAGAAGAAAATCACTGATTTCTTCAAATAAAGCAGCTTTGAAGTGAGTGAAACATTTTTATTTGAGAGTATGCTTGTCTGCTCATGCGTCTACTGCCAAGGTACGTCATTTTCATTCCTAGGTTTGTCCACTGGCTTATAACCGCTAGTTTTTCATTACAGCGATATTGCAATATAACGAACGATCTTCGATGTTCCCGCGTGATTTGTTATATAGAGATTTGACTGTTGTATTTAATTGCTAGGTGTTTTTCAAGTACAATTCTGAGCAACACTTGTTTCATCTAGTCTTAGCAGTGATGTCTGAGCAGTTACCTTAGAGTTGAATCTTTTCTGTAGAGTACGTGTACCCTTCTTTTACACATACTCTGTCTGGGAAATCATGAGATAGCAGTGCTGATCCCTTGACATTTCAGCAATCCAACACAGTTTAACCACGATAAATGGTTCGCCAACATTGCATCACTACTCTTCTTGGTGCTAAAGACAATGTGAAGTTCCGCAAATTCATAAAAGAAAAAATTGGCAGAACCCACGTCACGATGACTGTCAATGGCAATGCATTAGCATTGAATCAATACAGCAGCACAACGTACCGTAAAAACCTGCGTATAATACGAACCCGCATATAGTACGAGGTGAAATTTTTGGGATGTGAAATGGAAAAAAAAAAGTCTTATCCGTGTATAATGCAAGGTAGGAAAACTCGAGGAAAACATTTATTGAAATTGCACTCCGCAACTCAATCGCTGTCACCCGCCGTGGTTGCTCAGTGGCTATGGTGTTGGGCTGCTCAGCACGAGGTCGCGGGATCGAATCCCGACCACGGCGGCCGCATTTCGATGGGGGCGAAATGCGAAAACACCCGTGTACTCAGATTTAGGGGTACGTTAAAGAACCCAGGTGGTCGAAATTTCTGGATTCCTCCACTACGGCGTGCCTCATAATCAGAAAGTGTTTTTGGCATGTAAAAGCACCATAATTTAATTTTTTCAATCGCTATCTTCCTCAGCTAGGCTCTTTTCGGATAGTTCCTTGTCGGCCATATCTTCCCAGAGGTACTCATCCTCTGTGCCATCGAGCACGTTCAAGATGCTGCACTTCCTGAATGCACGACGCACAAGGTCCTCTGGTATGCTGGCCCATGCGTCCACAATCCACTTGCATAGCGTGGCTGGCGAAGCCCGCTTCAGCCGCCCGGTCGACGTCACTGCTGGCTCACCTCTCGACACAGCTTGACCGCGTCCTTGAATGGCTTGTTCACGCAAACACCTAAAGGCTGCTGCTGAGACGTCATCCCACCCGGGAAAATGACGAGTTCAGTGCCGGATTCGCGCAACAGCCTCTTCACTGATTCGGCCAAATGGCAATGAAATGCATCCAGCACGAGGATGGACAGCAACGACAACAGTGCGCCGGACCGCCTACACCAGACGGACTTTACCCAGTCGGACACAACATTCTCGTTCATCCAGCCTTTCTCATGGCATCTCACGACCACATTTCTTTGGCAGCTCCTCACTTTTAGGCACTGTCTTGCGCTTGAAGACTACATAGGGCGGGAGCTTGCGTCCGTCTACCATGCACAACAACATGACGGCAACTCTCGTTTTCTTGTTGCCAGTGGACCGGACATAAACTTGTTTAGAGCCCTTTTCGTGCATGGTGAGAGGCAATGGCATGTCCAGATAAACAGGCGTTTGGGCAGCATTGCCAATTTGCCCTAGCTGGAAGTTCCTGGACTTGCACAGCGAAATAGCATGGCGTTGGAAAGCCACAAGCAGCTCTTCGAACGATTCTGGCAGCTTTTGCGAAATCAAAGTTCGGCGTCATAAGGAAAATCTAGCACGGCACATGTAGCGATAAATCCAGTGCTTGCTCGCTTTGAAGGCGGAGCTCGGTAGCCCTTTTTGTCTTGCAAGCTCCTTAGCTTTTGCCTGCATAAGCTCCACGCTCAACAGCTAAACGCGCGGCTCGCTGTTCGCATACAACCTCTGTCAGGGCGAGTTTGATTTCCGAGAATGTCCCACTCTTCGGGCCGCAGAAGCTTCTTCGCGTTCCTCTGCATGCGAAAAGGGCTTCCTTTGTCGACACCACCTGCGAATACTTCCCTCGTTGACGTCAAATTGCTTCCCGGCCGCACTGTTGCCGATGTTGTGTGCGGCTAAAATAACTTTTCTCTTGAAAGCAGCCGAGTACTGTTTTCGTGGCCAGGACATCTTGGTCCTTCGTACAGAATAAAAAAAAAACGCACTTTGCGAAGCGTGGTTTGTACATGTGCTGCCAAGGTGCACACTCAACAATAAAGAAATGATACTGTAGTCACGCAGCAATCAGAAAACGGAGCCATAGCCGCGCAGCAATAAGGAAGCCAAGCCGTAGCCACGCAGCAATAACGAAACCAAAACTTCTAGCCCAAATTTCTGGAATTTTTGTTCGGATCCGCATATAGTATGAGGCGAAAATTTGGGATGCTAATAATAGGAAAAAAATATCATATTATACGTGGGTTTTTACGGTATTTCCACAGTTGAAACAAGCTATGTAAGCAGTCTGTATGTGTACTGCAGCGGGACTCCTCTTTCGCGCTTTCTTGAGAACACTCAGCACCATCTAGTGTTGCCACCCCGAAGCCTGTGCATGGCCTACGAAATGCATGGCACCTGAGAAACGCATCATGCAGCAACCGGACTCCTCACTCACGCTTCTTTCTAGACACACTGTGCCATCTAGTGGCACTGTCGCAAAGCAGCAGTGACTTGCTGGTGCATGTATATACATGCTCCAATTAAGGAGCACTTGCTGCTGCATTCTTGACCTGGCACTGACTATAGATGAAGATGGTGCTACCCTCGAAAAGCGATGAGAATTATGAAAGCCCTGGAATCCGCTTTTATTATGGTTAATAATGCAGCTGGGAAATGTGAGCTAAGAAAAACAGTTATCTGTAGGAGCCACAGAATAATGCAGAAGCTGATCGACAGTGAGTGCCATCACTTTAAAGTAAATCAAGTTGAAAGATTGTCCCAACTGACCACCACCATGAGAGAGAGAGAAAGAGATAGTGCTTGTGAAGAGTAAAAGACTCTATATTCCGCAACTCTTGAGGGAGCACGACTCAGTGCCTTGGGGATTTATGCTGATCCCATGTACTGTGGGAATCAATGTTATAAAGGTAGCCAGCTGCTGTCTAGCATTGTTGGCGGTTCCACGAAGCGCTGCCAAGTGAACCAGTGTGTTTGTACAAGGGGAGCAGTTGTGTGTGACTTGACCGTGTGTGTGAGGGCAGCAGCAAGACAATGACAACAGTGATGACGATGGTATGAAAGCAATGGCATGATTTTTAATCTGGCCATTCTATGCAAGTTTACAACATGCTGATTGTTGGGTTTTACAAAGGTTTTACTAGACGGGCATAAGTGAAAGAAACACAAATAATGGTGTCATCTGTGACCAAGTGTTACACAGTCATACATACTATGTCTATGTCATGTGAGGCATGTTACAATGACGATGGAATTTGTGCTTTGGCAATAAAACATTAAAACCTGCAGAAAGGTTGAAAATTGAGCTTGTTGGTACATAGATACTTTTAGAGGAGTGCTAAACGACGGGACAAGGAAAGACAGCACTTGAGTACAGACTAACAACTCATTTTTATTTGAAGTGCTACAAGCTTTATTGGTGCTTATCACACAGTTGCGTTGGGTTGGGCGCAGAGCAGTCGAGCGGACCTAGCCAAACGCAAGCGTGAGCTGAAGCGCCGAGGCATCCGTCCTCTTCCATGTCAGCAGAGAAGCATCAGCAACGATGCTCGAGCTCTTCTTCATTGGAATGGCCCCGGGAGAGAAAAGGAGCCATCCTGGCGACTTATGGCGAATATACAACAACGCGATCATAGTAGGGTGTGAGATGGCTGACTTATACGGTGTCGAACGCGACGGCACATGTGACCGGACGGCGTGAGAGGCTCGATCACATAGTTGACTGGCAATATACAGTCGACAATGCGGTAGAGTCCATGATATTGAGCCAGAAGCTTGGACGAAAGACCTGGGACATTGGGTGGGGTCCGCAGCCAAACGAGGGAGCCGGTATGGAATGTTGTAATGGTTAAGCCATTGTTTTGTCTATTCTGTTCGTGTTCTTTATCTTCCGTTGTCATAATGCGAGCAAGTTGCCTGCACTCTTCTGCGTACTGGGCGAGTTCTGAAATGGGCACTCCTAAAGCTTCTCTCACACACCACATGGGGTAGCAACAAGAAGTGGCTATTGGACCTCTACAAAAACCTTATACCTACACGTTTAGACTATGGTGCCATGGTGTACCACTCTGCCGCACTGGGAACGTTTAAGACGTTGGATCTGATTCAACGTTTGGGTATCCGCCTGGCCACAGGTGGGTTCAGGACAAGTCCAGTGCAAAGCCTCCACAAGGAATCGAACGAGTGGTCACTTGCAAAGGTCATACTCAAGCTTTACATATTTTCTGAAGGTACACGCAAACCCTGAACATCCGTGCTCTGCTACTATAAATGATACGACATGCACCACACTGTTCTGCAACCGACCCACAGCAAAAGAGCCCTTCTTGCTGCGTGTGAGGAAGCTCGGGGATGAAATGGGTGTCCCACTTTTAGAACCTTGTTTAAAGGCCCTGGCAGAGCTCTTACCCCCGTAGCAATGGCAGCTTATTAAATGTGACATGTCGTTTGTTCATGTTACAAAGCACGCTCCAGAGGAACACATCCAAATGCACTTTCTAGAACTCCAGTTAAAGTACTCATGCCCGGGATTTTATACTGACGGATGCAAAGTCCCATGCTGGCGTGCCTTTTGCAGCGGTTGGTCCATCATTCTCAGAATCTGATGTTTTACACCCCGAGAGAAGTATCTTTTCTGCTGAGGCATATGCAGTAATGTCGGCTGTTAAATGTATCAGGAAAACCAACCTACCCATTGCCATCATATTCACTTGCTTTTTGAGTTTAGTAAGGTCCTTAATGTCATTCCCCGAAAACAAAAAACCTGTACTCAACGAGCTTTATGCACGTTTGTGCACTGCATATGTCAAACCAACTTGTCATGATCTGCGGGGTGCCCGGCCACAGAGGCATCAAGGGGAACCTGCTAGCAGAACAGATGGCTACATCTGTTACAGCAAAAGCGAGCAACACTTTCGTACCTGTCCCTGTGACAGACTTGAAGCCTTTTCGCCGCAGAAAAATTAGGACATACTGGCAGCGAATTTGGAACACTGAAATGTCGAATAAGCTTCATTTAATTAAGACTCAGTTGGGTAATTGGCGAGCAATAGCAAAAATACGATAAACTGAACTTAATTTTGCTGTCTCAGGATAGGCCATATGTGTGGCACTCACTCGTACTTGTTAACCGGTAACGATCCTCCTGTATGGGATAAATGTGGTGAAACCCTAACAGTCCTTCATGTCTTGTTAGTGTGTCGGGAAGTAGAAACTTAAAGAAAACAGTTCCTTGCCCTTGCATACAGTCAACATATTCCCCTCCATCCTGCAATGTTTCTAGGCATTGATCAACTAATTGACAATAAGTCAGTTTTAGTGTTTTTATGCGATGTTGGGACATCGCATATTATCAGCCCATGGTATATGTAGCATATCCTCCCGCTAAAGGATGCTGCTGTGATGTTTTTGTAAAGCACGAACCTCCCAGCCCTTGCATTCAAGGATTCACTGGTAAGGTATGAGTGCTACTGCTACCCACGTGCTTAGTAGATCATTCTTTTGTAATAGAGCTTTTATGATCATAGCATACACCATTGCTCATTGCCATTATTTTAATACCTGTACATTTTACGCACTTCACAGTGACTGAGTGTTAGGCCCTTTTACAGCCAACGAACATCTATGTATCGCAATTCACCTATCGATCTCATTCACAAACCATTGGCACGACATCACTACTTACATGGCGCTCCTTAGCCATACCTAGCCCTTGCGCCACTGAACACCACACATCATCTGAAATGGGCCTGCATTCGGAGGCGTCAGGTTGGTACGGTAGTACAATGTCCAATGTGCGCTATGTTTCTAGTTAATACAACAGAAAGAATGGTGAGAAGCCAGTGGTTGCTTGCCTTGCAGTATTATAAGCATGCATTACAAAAGGTGTGAGATGACATACGGTGTGAATATTTTGCCAAAAGTGTGGTTGAAGCGATCAATTAACATGTTGGTGTGTGGTTGGTATATTGTCAATGTGCGATGAATTATGTGTCACTTGGTATGGAGGGCTTTGACGACTTCGGATAGAAACACATGCCCTCTGTCAATGAGAAGTTTACACGGCTCACCGTGTCGAAGCACGAAATCACATAGAACAAAGAAAGCATTCTCACATGTTGTAGCGGCAGGTAGGGCTGCTGTCTCAGCATAGTAGGTGAGGTGGTCAACACCAACTATGATCCATCTGTTTCCAGACGTGGTGGATGGGAGTCGGTCGGAGAGATCGAAGGTGACGCGGTCGAAAGGACTCTGGGGAAGGTAGTGGTTGGAGTGTGCGGGTCGAATGCTGCAAAGGCACCTTGCATCACTGGCAAGCGGTGCAACTATGAATGTACTTGCGCACTAAGGTGTACATTCCACGCCAGTAAAAGCGCTAGAACAACCTTGTATATGTCTTCAACGCGCTGGCATGAGCACTCTGTGGATCGGCGTGAAAAGGAGCACAGATGTCTGAATGCATGTGACGCAGTTTGACGAGGAGCCACTTTCAACCGTCGGGCATATAGTTCCAGTGGTAGAGCAGATTTTCGCACACAGCAAAATGAGCGGCTCGCCAGCAGAGTGCGAGAAAAGGTGATGCGGCAGATGTGGGAGACTGGATGTTAATGATGCTAACAATCCATGAATCCTTGCGCTGCTTCAACGGCTCAGAATTGAAGTCGAGTGCCGAGACCGACGAAGCATCAAGTGGTAGCGGACACCAAGAAAGGGCATCCGCGTCATTGGGCTTCCGGCCAGATCTGTATACCACTTGTATGTCGATTGTACTCTTGCAGGCAAAGTGCCCAGTGGCCAAGGAGGCCAGAGAGATCCTTTAGGGACGACAACCAGCATAGAGTGTGATGGTTCATGATGATGTAGAAAGCACAGCCATAGAGGTATGGTCGGGACTCCATGAGAGCCCACACGATGGCCGGACACTCTTTTTCAATGACAATACTATGTCTCGGCTTTTGTGAGTGTGCGACTTGCGTAGGCGACAACATATTCTTTATAGCCAGGATTGCGTTGCGCCAGTCTGTACCCAAGGCCGACACCACTGGCATGTGTAGGTACTTCCGTAAGAGCCTGGGGATCGTACTGACGGATTATCGGAGGAGATGTTAACAAGTGGTGGAAAGTCTGAAGGGCGACGTCATACAGTGAAATCTCGATATAACTAACTTCACGGGACTGCAGTAAATGGTTCGTTACTCTCAAAAGTCGTTATAGTGAAATCCCCAAAATTAACCATTCTGTCCATCGACTCATCATATGCAGCGTACGAGGCCGTGCGTACGTAGCAAAGTATGCGCACGAAACGGCAATAGTTGGCTGCACGCAAAAGTTGAGAAGGTCATTGCTGACTTGCACACGCAGGAGCCGGTAGTCTACTACTCAGCGCTGCCATATGCCAGCTTTTGAAACTATGTAGCCAATATCAGCTGCTGCGAAGTCAAACAACAAGCTGTAGTCATATCTTCGTCAAGAGCCATATAGAAAAATACACTCTTGTAGACACACGAGAACACGTGAGAATGACCCCAAAGCCCGCAGCGGATGCTGCGCAGCTTTTGAAACACTGTGGGCGCATGCAAGAGACTGCATGCACCTGCGTACTGCGCATGTGCACTGTTGCGTCTGTGGGTTTCCTGCATGCGCAGAGCTGCTGCGAACACCCAACTAAAGCTTTCTATAAATAGACAGTTTTAGTTAGGCGTTCGCAGCAGCTCTGCATACACAGGAAACCCGCGGAGGCGACAGCGCTCATGCGCAGTACGCAGGAGCACACACGGGCTTTGCGGGCTTTGCTGTACATTCTCGTGTGTTCTTGCATGTCCACAAGAGCGAATTTTTCGATATGGTTCTTGCTAAAGATATGACTGTGGCTTGTGCTTTGACTTCGTGGCGGCTGGTATTGGCTACATAGCTTCAGAAGCTGGCATATGGCAGTGCTGAATAGGACACTACCGGCTCCTGCACGTGCAAATCGGCAATTCCCTTCTCAACTTTTGCATCCGGCCAACTATTGCCGTTTCGTGTGCGCATGTGCTTCGCTACGTACGTATGACCATGCGCTGCATACGTAGGTGGTTGAGGATGCCCAACTTAAACTGTATAATAAGTAAATAAATAAATAAATAAATAAAATCTTCTCGCTCTTGGTTCTCTCTCTCCCTTTCTTTTCCGGGTGCCGTCTCAGGTTTTCTGAACTCGTGCACTTCCTGCACCTTGTATGCTGGCCTACTAACTTAGAAGCCCGTAACTAGTGTTTGAACAGTCCTGCGCATGACAATTGTCACTTTGGTCAGGTGGCTAGATTGGGAGGTGTAAAAACTGGCCACTCCAAGCTTGCTGGGATGCGCAATTCCAGTGCAGTGGCGCTGCCATCGGGGCCGCAGTGTGTGCTCGCGGAGTCTTCTTGCTCGTGTCGGTCGTCACTTTTTTTTGTCAGTACAAGTGTTTTTATGGATGTGAGCAGTAAACAACGGTGTTGCCGTTTGACAATATACATCTTTCAGGCTCAACAGCCACAGATCACGGCACCAGCTAGCAGGCCAAAGTAGCACAGATATAATGCAACAATTCTTTGATAAAGTTTTTTGAAAGTATCGCGTCTTTATTAGAAGTTTTGGGGAGGCGAATTGATCTCTTTAGTAGATTTATTGACCTGTTTACGGAGAATAGTCTATAAAGCGGCTGTTCCAGTGGAAGAGGGGGCATCGTTACCCATAAAGACTGCTCATTTGCTTATATTTTTTTTATTCGTTGCTCCGGAATGAGTGTGCCCTAACCTGTGAAACATTGTAATGGCTCTTTGACATTAATCTTAATAGTGCGAATGTTCCATGCTCGTTTATACCTTGTAGTTTACACAATGGCACGTTTGCATTGAACCCAAAGTCATGCAATCCTGGAGACAGTATGTTCAAAGTTGTACAGAAATTGAGACAGCACTTAGACGGAACTTTATTTTCCACAATTCAATTATCATTGAGTCACTGGTGGGTGTAGCTTTAAACTACGCAATGTTTCAGCCTCTTCATTTTTTTTCTCACTTTCTTGGTTTAGCCCCTTTGAAAAGAAATTAATCCTTTTAATGCACAAGAACCTGACTACTGGCTTCATCAGTTCCATGCAGTGTTTGGCGCAGGCAATTTGTGGCACGCTGCTACGTACTGCCTGCAGTGGGAGACTTATAACTTTAGTATGAAGGTGCATTGTACTAAACGCATGCGTCAGTCGACTTTCAGTTGTGTGAATTTATTTATTTGTACATACTGCAGTCTATACAGACCAAGCAGGACTGTATCAAATCAAATTGTACAGTGTAGAATTTGGAGGACGATCTCGCCGCTGCCACCAGTTGTTGGGTTTGAGGAGGATCCCGCCTCTGGCACCAGTTGAAGGGGTTGTAGGTCTTAGGGAGGAACTTGGGAGAAACTAGGCGTACAGGGTTTATTTACAGATATTTACTTTAGAACATGGGATACATTCGACAGAGTAGCGTGGCTCCCAAATGGGAGCCCGCAAGACGAAGCATACAGCATGCGAGCACGAAGCTCCAAACACACTCAGCACACTGCTGGTCGAGCACAAGTACACTGACGAGCACATTGATGAGCACACTCTAGCAGCTGACAAACAGCTGCTTATAAACACTCCGTGTTCCCTAGATCTCTAGGGGAGGGAAAAACGTTCCAGTCATCGCAGCCAAGCCGCCTTTGAGTGGGAGGGCTTGCACACACCGGTACGCAGAACTTTCACTGTCCCCCACCGAGGCCAGACGGGCTTCGCAGAACTCAGGGCTTACTTCTTAACCAAAGGAGGCGCCTCTCATTCCCCAAGCTGACCCCCGCCGCGTGGCCCCCGGTTCTCCATTGTCTTGCGTCTTGAAAGGCATGTGCGACGTTGCCGCCAGATGCATTCCCTCGGGAACTCCCTTACAGCAGACCAGGTCGGCGGTGGCGGGTTCAGTCACAAAGCCTGCTTCGTCGAACTCATCTCGGCAATCCCGCGATGAAGGGTCGAGGACGCTGCGTATTGTTCTCCGCACACAGTAGACCCAGTGACGCCGTGTGGCTAGAGGGTAGCGGTGACTTTCCAGGAAAGGTCGACCCTGCTGTCGCACCTGGCTAGCAAAACTTTGCATGGCGGCATCTCAGCAGGCCATTCCTAACAACAGTGGCTTTGAAGGGTACAGAAACCCTCGGATGTCCCATTCTTTTGATATTTCAGTCGGCAGCTCCGCTACAGCACTGTTCTTTGGGACAGTACAGGCATCCCTGCATAATTCACAGCTTCTTCGTACAATTCACTTTCTTGCTGCATAGCCCGCATGTCACCGATCTTGGGGGTGTGCCTTCCAGAGATGGTAATAAGGCATGCCGAGCGGCACAGCAAACATGATTTAATCACCCAACAAAAATTGGCAAAAGAAAACAAACAACACTCATTAACCCTCAAAATATGTGAACGACCTTTAAGATGTTCAAACACAAAGCTAATTATTAATTGTACATTCTTCCCACCACGTTAACTCTAGTTCTCGCTTGTCGCAGCAGTCTGACCACTCTGGTCTCTCTGTCTGTGTCACTACTAGAGGTGTGCGCCGTGTCGGTTTCAACCAGCGGCGCCGGGTACTCATGGGCAGTGGCGCACGGCCATTTTTCGTTGGCGGTGGCGGCACTGGTAGCTTGGAAACCGAAAACACAAATTTAAAAAATCCGATTCACGACACCCTTCTATGCTAAAGTGGTTGAAATTCTGGGCTTTTCATACTAAGGGCTGAGAGGACCGAATACAGAGGCGTTGAAAGGGAGAAAAATACAAAACCAAGTTTCTGGCGAGCAAGCTCTTTCTTGATGATGTTCTCTTGTGCCTGGGAACCACTCATAAGTAATCCTTGACCGTCGCGACTACCCTCTTCTTGTAGTCATCTTGCAGTTTGTGAACGTCGACATCAAGTGTCTCTGCATGTTCGACGTGCTTACTGTGCACGTGTAGTGTTTTACGATTGCAGCTGTGGAGGAAACAGGCAAATATTTATATTCTCACAATGAAAAGATGAAATGGCTAAGACCAAATAGTTTAGTTCCATAAAGGACCAAAAGTGCTCTACTCACGATTTGAAAGGCTTTGCGTCGTCCTTCTTTGATGACTTGGTCAATCAGCTCTCACAGTAGTAGTCCGTTCCAACTGTCTTCTGCTTTCCCCCAGTGAGGTATGTTAAGCGTCCAAAATGTTTCCTTACAAAACTAGACTTCATCTTCAAATTCAATGAAATACTGTGAAAACTTCCAACCGGCATCTTAAACCCATCAGCCCCAGAAGTTTCCATCTTGCTACAAGTTACATCTCTCGTGTTGATGTCGTTTTGACACATATCGCCGATTCTACCAGCAACTTCTGTGCCCACGACCCTCAAGCCGTGATTCCGACGTTCTGAGGCTGCTCTTTCTTCTCAGTGCGCCATATTGCGATTTTGAAGGCAGTTTCGGAATCTCACGTTGCACTGACTGGTCGCGACATGCGTGCGCAGACGCGCGGAGAGCAGGGTTGCTTTTGTTTGCTTTGTGCTGCTTGATTGCTCCCCTCCCTATTTGACATGATTCTATGCCTGAGAGAGGGAAAAAAATTAAACAACACAATAGAAAATCTCAAATGAAACTGCATTTACTTTTTAAAAAATCTTTATTCCTATTTAAATAGCGTGCTGGCCTTGCCGAGAAAAAAACGGCGGTGGCGGCGGCACGCCGACGTCTTGGCGCATACCTGTAGTCTCTACACAAATGGAGAATTCTTACTTTCTATCGACAGCTTGTGTTGCTTCGAAGTCCGAGCTTGGAGGCAACTTGTCTGTGGTCGACACTCCTGACGATCTTGTAGATGTCGTCGCCCAAGTATCAGCCGGACAATCCGACTGTCTCCAATGCCTGTTTCCCAGTCGTCGTTGTTGACGTAGCGACGAGGCCTAGCCGATTAGGCCTAGCCGATTAGGCCTAGCGATGGGTTCAAACCGTCCAGTGCCTTGTTCAAGCGACAGTGAGGTGCTCCGGGGACTGTCTTGCGCGGCGTTGCTGGCCTGCCTCCAAAGGGGGGATTGCCACTGGAGTGCCCGGGACTACCGTGGGAGGCTGCAACAAATCCAAGGAGCCTCGCTGAAATGTCGTCGAAGTCGACAGCCACATCTCGGGATGCCAGCATCACGACCTCTGGAAGCGAACACTCGCTGCTCCCGTTGCCAGTACGGTGCTGGCGAGACAACCTTCTTCATCCAGAGCCAAGCAGACAATCTCAGCTCAGTGCTGCTTTTCTCCCAACCACAGCTCGGGTCGTGCCTCGTGGCTCCGGCACTCTCCCCTCGTGCGCTTGTGCTATTTCGAACGCTTTTCTCTCATCATCATTGTCACTTCGCGCCGCATGTCTCTTACACATTACACCGCGATATAACAAGGCGAGCATCACTGCGTTGCTCTATGTAATCAGCATGATCCACAGCCATTTCTGCTGCCTCCCTGTGAACTGCAGTATTACCCATAGTTTCCTGCTGGCTTTCATTTCACTGTAGTCCTTCCTCTACAGTGAGCAGAGACTCCAAAAGTCCTGGCAACAGGTTCCCATTATTACGGCTCTTCGCAAGACTGTAGAAACTCAAAGGTTAATCAAACAGTTCGGCATAGGTTTCATTCAGTCTAGCAACTTGAAGCCAATTGTTTCAGCTAAATAATTCCTGAGGTCCTTTGTGGCATTGAGTGTCACACGAAGGCCTTCCGAGGTGCTCTTACTCAGATGACCAAGTCCTTTTGTGTGGGACTCCCAGCAAAAAGCACAGCCTTTTTTGCACTGCCAGGCCTGAAACAGCATTGGAAAAGCAAAAATTGCACAGGTAAAATATTGCAGTAACACTGCAGATACCTCATTGCCTCTACTGGGAATCTTGATGTCATTGCTTCTGTGAGTTGAGCCGTCATACTGATAAATGTTTTCGTTGGTTCAAGGTTCAGATACTGCTCCTCAATCATTTCCTTATAGAAGCTCATGGTGTGCACCTCTGGAATGCTGAAAATGTAGAAGGCCAAATTTACTCGCATCTTTTCAAACACTTGTGGATATACATGCAACCTTGTTCATTTGGGTGCAACTTTGAGTGTGGTGGCATTGCGGTCAAGCTGCCAAGTAGTTGAAACATGATCCTAGTGGAACTGTAATATTTCAAATTTGTTTCATTAAGTCACGGTCAGGTTTGCACTTTCAAAGACAAGATAGATAATTGCAGATCCTTGGCCTACATGAGTATTAAAGCCTTGCTTCAAAATTGTGTTCCGCACATACTTCACAGGTGCAGATAGTATCATATAAAGTGGAGATATCTCTCCTTGTCAGATGGGTATGTCATCTTGCACCGAACACCTTTGCTGCTTCCATGGATGCCTATATTATGCCATATTGCTCTATTCCATGACTCACCATCACAGCAGGTATAGTCCTTGCGAAGTCCAGCCTTTTCACACACAAGTGTAGCTTCTGGGATGATCTTTGTCAGTAAGCCTGATGTAACATTGAAAGCAAAGACACGGAAAAAAAAAAAACACAAATCAGCAGTAAGCTCATTTGTAACAAGATTAACTTATAATGGATGCTATCAGTGATCTGTGTACACTTTCCAATGAATGTTTGGAACATCACAACCAGACCATGGTGTGTGCCTGTCCCATTCATGACTTTTATCTTTTCCTTCTCACACCCAAGGAGCTTCTGACTGAAGCCATATGATGATCCGAAAGCCTGTAAATGTAAGGTGCGTTGTGTTTGCACTCATAGGTAGAAGGCAGTGGACATAAACATTTGTGTATTTCTGCAGGCATACGCAACTAAGTAGGGCAAGGACTTCGTGGCACCTTAAATGGATGTATAAGCGTGGGCTCTTCTAAGAGCTACTCTTATATTTGTATCTGCGTAGGGACTGTCACTTTGACTCTTCAAGACATGCTCGCACAGTATTTTCCTGTTTTTTGGGAAGCTTCATGATCTGCAAAAAAAAAAAGAAGGGTAAATGAGTTGCATGGAACCTAAAAATAAAAAATAATGAAGTTGCACCTTTTATTCAAAGACAGTCTCCTGTATCACAGAATTCTCCTTTTGCAGCCTTTCGATAAGGCCACGCACACTCTGCATTAGCTTGTTTCTCCATTCAGGGTGTGCAAGGCATGTTCTAGTCTCCTTCCCACAGACTACAAGAGGTCGCCACACCTTATTCTTCACTCAGTGCAAGGGAACAATTAGGATTCTCGCAACCTTTTTACACGAGCATCTTTAAGCTGTGTGTGTCCATGATGTCCGTGAGAAAAAAGCAAGAACAGCACATGGTAGTACTGTAACAATTGTACTAATTATGGCGTGTGAGATATCTAATTTCTAACACGAAGAAACATATTAGAATGTGGTAAAACACAACATACCTTACGACATAGAACCATTGCATGCACTAGCGTACATGTTATCTCTAGATAATTTAGTCGCATCAGATGGGTCTATAGGCTGGTACTTGATAGCCTCCCCATTGCCACAACACTGATAGGCTCTCTACTTGCATGAGAAGTCCTGGGCTTCTTTTTCCAACTGTGTATTGTGCTTACTGTGCAGTACACCAGCCAGGAAAATGCTGCAAGTTATTGAGATGACTCCTCCATCTAGCACATACACAACAATCTTGCAGGAGGGGAAAAAAAAATGGTATCTAAACACTGATGAGTGGTGCAGTACGGTACGACACTGCATTTTGGTTCTGGAATGTTTGCAGAGTCCATTGCTCAGATGGTAGTTGTAGCTTATAGACAGAGTGTTTGGCAGGGACATCGCCAGTAGTTCCAAGATCCGCCATGTTTGTTGACATTGAGTCAGACTGGCGATCCTCCTATATGCTCGGGCATTTGCAGCACTTCTTCACTGGGACACAATCGGCAGAAACTGCAGTTCGCCTTTCTCATTCCTTTGGCGAGCTCTTGGAAAAGTATTTAGGCAGGTTTGACAATATAGTAGGCACTGCATCAGCTCTGAAAGTAGGAATATTGTGCTGTATTCTGACTTCCTTACCTTTGACAATGTGCACGAATTCTCACACGATGAAACTGAAGAATATGAAAATAAAATGTGACTAGCATGACAAATGCTTTCATCTAAAATCAATTGCCGAGTTTATAAAAGTGCCGTGGAGAACATTATAAGCTGATCTTCTAGATGCATGTTACACACTTTAATTAATAGCTCTGTCAGTAGTTAAAGGGAAGCTGAAACGGTTTTCAATTTCCACGAATTGCTGGGATTGGGAAGAACAGACCTAATAATTTACGGTTCCGAAAATTTTTTCTTCGTTTTGTTAATATAAGGGGCGGAAATCGCTTTCTAAACCACCCCCGTGGACACGCCCCCATCGCTTCCTGGAGCGCCGGGTGAGGTGGTTGCCAGAGGAGAGAACCGGCGAGAGTGACGTCGTTCGCGGGGACCGAGCTGCCGGACCGGCGTGCTGGCATGTACTGGCATGCCTCTTTCTGTCCTGCGCTTTACTGAACGACGCTACGAGAGATCTGCCGCCGCCGCCACTCATGTTTGTTTTCTTTTGCGATTTTCGTGTAAACTGTTCTTTCGTGAAGCTGCCCGTCGCGGCAGCTTCACGTGCATGCTCGCGCGAGCAACGCCGCTGGCACGCTGCGAAGCATAGACGGAAACGCGCGCAGTAATAAATTTTGGTGACTGGACTTCGTGCGTAGCTTCCACAGCGTTGCACCTGAGGTATGAAATGGAGTATAGGCTTGCATAGTGACATTCGACGTACGGTTGCAGTTATCGTGTCTACCACACGGCGGTGCTAAAACTGCCTAATATCTTTATGTCAACACTAGCATGGAGCACGCATACCGATTCTTGATCGAGCCACAATCGCAAAGTCGTCGAACCATAGTCTGAATATTGCACATATAATACCTCTGGCCATCTCTGAATGTGTATGATAAGCAACTTCCGTGACTGTACCTCGCAGCACTGCATGTGCGCGCTTTGAAACGCGGCACTTATGTTCGCGATCGTGTATCAACACTAAAAAAACCACGGGGCTTTAGACAAGCAGCAGCAAGGTGCTTGACATCGCGGAATTGCACCCGTGTTTACAATCTAATGAGAAGTTAGTGCTTCGGCATTCTTCCAGCACCAAGTTCCCAGTGACACTTTAGCGCATTTTTTCTCCCGTCATTGGAACGTGTAGCTACATGAAAAAAAAAACTTAAAGGGACACTAAACGTTACCAGAAACTCAAGTTAAAGTGGTAGAGCAATGTTCTAGAACGTCTAAGGCGTCAATATAATCGCGAACAGAGCTTTAGTAACCGAGAAATTGAGGTAAATGCATGACACGATTTGAGACCCCCCCAGCGACATTCCGGTACTAGCCCGATGACGAAAGGTCTCCTCATAATTTGTGTTACTAATACTCAACTACTCGTATTAAAAATATCATTTCATTCGATTATAAGCCGGAAAAAATGCTACTTGTCTACGTCTATTCGATTCTAGGAAAAAATAACATTTTGACGTTACCCTTCAGTAATATGGGTGTTCGAAAGGTTTCGTTTTTGCTCGACTCTGCGCCGCGCACGCTTTGGAGTTTCAGTAGTTTCGTTATCGCGTCGTGCTGTGAGGGTTCTGCTCGCGAAACTTTCATTTGGAACAAGCAGCGAGAATGCCACGTCCATGTGATGTCGTGGGAAGCCCTCGTTGCTTTCCCGCTCCGGAGAGCCGGTGTCGAGGCCGCCGTCGTAGTACGCAACGACGCCGGCAGTGCGAGCCCTCAGAAGCAGGTCGCGCTCGTCGGTGCTCAAATAGCTGAAGTTGAGCCCACCATCGTGAGCCAATCTGTCGGTGTCAGGGTCCATTGCGACGAGCGTCGAAGTTAGCGTCATAGAATGAAGTACCAGCTTATGGGCGTCTTGCGCTGGAGTGTGAGGTATAGTAGCGGCGCCTGGTGGCGGTGCGGGAAACGACATCTGGGTCGTGCCAGCTTGGGTCGTATTGAGCCCTGGCTGTGGCGAAGCACGTTTCTAGGCCGAGTTTTGCGTCGATTCGCACATTTTTATGCCCTGTTGCGAGTGCGAAAAGGCTCGTCGCTTCTCATAGACCACGCCGACCACGCTGCGAGCTCGCTGCAGCCTATAGTTTAACGAAAACGGACTCTCCGTGTGCCGTGGGACGTAACGTGGGACGTAATTCGTTTCTCCTTCCGCTAGCCACCATACTCCCGCTTTCGCTCTGCTGTCGGCTCTGTCTTGGCTCTGTTTCTGGTCGCGCGTTCGCGTTTTGCGCAGAAAAGCCGTAGCGCCGTCTGCGGACGCCGTTCTACTCACCGATGGCGCAACGTCACTATGAGACCATGATGTCAGTTCTCCTCGATCGGAGGGCGGGCGATTTGAACTGCGCTAGAGGTACGCGGACGCTTCAGAACGCATTTTCTCTTAAAATAAGTCTCTCCTTGGCACGAAACAAGCGTTTCGAGGTTTCTGGGATGGTATTTCAACAGTCCACGTTGACTTAATAGTAACCTTTAGTGTCCCTTTAAGTACCAGCTAAGATTTCCAACGTGCGAGAAGGTGCACAAATCGCTCTCACTGTTGGCACACTCAACATCGTCGTTGCCGCAGTTACCGCCGTTGCCGCCGTTGCCGCCGTTGCCGCCATCGTTTTCCGTATCGGCTGTCGGTTCGAACATGTACGGCGAAAATACAAGCTGTCCGAGACAGCGAGAACGTTCCATAATGCTTACAACTCGGCTATGAAGCCAGAACAGAACAGCGTGCTACGCTCTGAAACGGCGGCGCCGACTGGCGACTGCCGCGATTAACGTCACAGCAGCCCCGACCAATCATGGGCAACAGCGGCGTTCGCGTGATGCCCTGAGGCGCTGGTGCGCGTTTTCTTGAAAAAACAGCCGCTTGCGTTTGTTTCCGCCCTTTTTGAACCAGATATTCGTGTTCTGGGGACTCAAAACAGTAGAATGCCGCAGAGAACTCATTTTTTTCAAAAAGTGTTTCAGCTTCCCTTTAAGGCACAAACACGCTTAAATGGGTTCAGATAGTTTACTTTACATCGAAGTGTCTTTCACAGACAGCTAAATTCTCCTGTAAAAGCATGTCGGCCCTTGGGATAGCCCACTCTCAAGCTGCTATTTCTCTTTGCAAGCCAACGCAAGAAAAAGTGGCACTTTTTCCGCGCATGATGCGCGATTTTAGCCTGAATCGCATCCTGGTACAAAGCACCATCGCCGAGTTCTTTTTTGTTGACTGCATTCTTCACGAGGCACTTAACACAAGGGAATTTAGAAACATTGTGGAACGCCAACAAGACTGCGAACTGACTGCCACATACACACCGTCTCCATGCCTCATTCAGCGAAAGGATCACACAAGGCGACACTTCAGGTCAAGGGAAATGCTCTACGCTCTTCACACCTCCCAAACCTTTCCACCTTTACTTTGGGACCTTTTCAGAAAAAATGACTTGCCTGACTGTACAGCTGACAGACTGTTATGTTACCTGGCCTCGAAACTAAAAAGCGCGAGTCGAGTGCAGAGGAAATTGCTGTGATGCCTGACCCGAAGCATGCCTTCTCGCCTTGCCGGTCCTGCTGCTCTACTGAGCTGTGCTGTAAGAATATAAGTCCACGTGGGGCCTTTGGGCACACTGCAACGCTGTAGAGCTCAAGGGCAGCGTTTTAAACCGGACAGACCCATTGCAACGCGTGCCGGTGTGTCATCTGCCATTGTTAGGGTTGGCTGGTATAGAAAAGGCATGCGCAAAAGAACCTGTGTGCGGGCACGGGCACAGTTTTCGCACTCTCTGATTCGCGTGATGGCCGCGCTGCTTTCGAGTCTTTTTTCGGAACTTGTGGAGTGATTATTGTGGCCGATTGGCCTTTCGAGAGGCGGCCGCAGCGCTTTCCGACTTGCCGATGCTGTGTCCCAGAGTGCTTTTTAAGCCTGAAATGTTTTTAGCTCCCGTTATCGGTGACCTTGAAGTGACCTTGCAAAAGCCAGAGCTGTTATCTGGGCGCTCAAATGAGAACATTTGGGCAAGGTGCAAGAACAAAACAAGATCATCCAGGCAACCAGTCAAAACTTTAAAAGATGTGTCTCTGGCCCCCAACCATTTGTATAGGACCGAATTACATATGCTAGTTACTGCCCAAACAAGTTACAAAAACTATTGTTTCCGAGTTCTTCCTAATGTTTGTTCACGTGATGTGATGAGCACCGCACTTTCTGGAGTGATGTTGGTATCGGCGGCGACAACAATCTTTTGTAGGGTGGCAACAGTATCTTGCACAGTGTTCAACCGGCCACACAATGCGACTTTGGCACGAGCGTAGTCAATGACAGCGCTGTGATGCGACAGGAAGTTCCACCCTAAGATTACGTCGTGAGAGCAGGAAGGCAGCACAACAAGCTCGACAGTATGGAGAATTTTCTGAATAATGAGTCTGGCAATACGCGCAGCAGACGGTTGGACGGGCTGAGTGCTGGAAGTGGAAAGTACAACGCCAGTAAGAGCCGTGGTGGTCTTCCCGAGCCGTCGAAGCGATGTCAAGTGACGACTCAGTGAGGGAGAACGATGTGTGCTGAAGTTCTGATGAGCGTTCCAAAAGTTCGACAATGTGTTGTGATCGGCATCGTGGTGGGCTGCAGTCGCATGTGGTTCAGTGATGACGTCCGAATGCGGCAGGCGATGGCGACAAAAGCATGCCACATGTCCTGCGAGACCGCAGGCAAAGTATATTGGCTAGTTGTTCTGCGTGCGCTAGGGATCTTGTGGCCAGAAGTACTGAGGGGACATATGAGGCGCGGTGAGGGTTGCGGGACGCGGTGGCATCGGTTAGGGGAGCGTCATCAGTCTAGGACGTGATGCAGTAACCAGAGGTTGCTGGTGGACTGGCAGGAGAACCTCTGCAACCTGCTCATGGATAGTCTGCTGTAGGTCCAAGGACAAAGGTTGACCAGGCTTCTGGGTGAGAGGGAACAGGGAGAGCTGGTGTGCCAGCTCTTCACGAATGAAAGCTTTGATGTGGAAAAAAGAGAGCAGTCATCAGTATGTTTGGGTGCATCCACCAAGCTCGAAAGGAAAGCCACTTGAACAATTTGGCAAGTGAGCGTTCATTGCCTCCATAATTCATCAAAGCTTTGGCAGTAGGTGACTACAGCTGCAACTATGGTAAGATTCTTGGCCAGGAGCACCTGGAAAGCGTCATCTTCAATGCCCTTGAGGATCTGCTTAGTCTTATCTTCCTCAGTCATAGTTTGGCTTTCACAGTTGCAGAGATAGACGACATCCTCAATATAGTTTGTGGAGTTCTCGCCTGGCTGTTCCGCGGGTTGGCGGAGGCGTTGTTCGGCGTGAAGCTTTCTCACGGCAGGTCGGCCGAATACCTCCACAAAGGCAGTCTTAAAATTCAGTCCATGTCGCAAAGGTGGCCTTGTGGTTGTGGAGCCACAGGTTAGCGACATCTGCTAGGTAAAATATACATTGGGTGAGCTTGGTCGGATTGTCCCATTTGTTGTGGTTGCTCACCCATCCATACGACGAAAGCCAATCATTCACGTCAATGTCTGCAGTGCCACTGAACACAGCTGGGTCACATTGACAAATGGCACCGCAGGTGACTGAAGCACTTGACGAAGTGGGTCGCTCACCGGTGTTGTCTGGCATGGTGGTAGTGGTAGCAGTGGGAAGAGCGCAGCTCAGGAGTTCCAGGGCGAGGTGGTAGGGACCGCAGCACTTTCACCAAATTCTGCGGGATTTATTGGCAGTTATCAGGAAGCCGTAGGCACAGTCACATTGGGGACAAGCGGAAGGAGCGATGCTCGAGCTCTGCTTCATTACAGAAGGAATATATATGATCAAGATGCGCAAATTGTTAAGAATCATTTAATGTGATACCAAATAGCAAACGGAACAACCCGAGCAAACAGCCAAGTCACTTGATGAGACAATAAAACTGTCCAGGTAATTTAGCTCTTCATGAATTAAACTGAGTGATAGTGCGCTTACGAAAGAAAGACCCCTCTTATGAATGGCCTACGCTTCAACAATTTAGTGCATTCTTTGGTCTTTGTGTCGCCTGACTATTCAGCACTTATCAAATTCTGAAGTACAGCTGCACGACGCTGCATGAATGGCTAGGTTTCTGCCACATCCTGTGTTGAAAGACCTGGCATGTTCTTGAAGGCGTTCGTTGAGGCCCCATCCCATCCATCCTAGGTAGTTCTGGCTGCAGCACAGCGTAATTTCGTATACAATACTAACTGCAAAGGCGACGAACTGCTGTGTATGCTTCTTGAGGCATACTGCTCATCCTGGCTCGGTCTGATTAAGCTTGCTGCAAACGCGCCTAGCTTCTTTGGTTCAGAAAAAACAATGCGAACTGCAGCTCTTTCAGCTATTTTTCTTCAGGCAATGGCTCACCCTATGTGTATACAATATGACCATGGTGGCCCTCGGCTGGCTTGCAGTTCTCGGTTCTGAGACTAGTGTGCTCCGCTCTATTAAAAAATTGTCAGTGATGGCCACCAGATGCTCGTACGAGTAACTTGCTCAAAATAAACGCTGTATTTAGTTCTGTTGGATATGTAGTCAAGTGTTCAACAAAATTTTGTCTGGTCAGGTAACATGAGGATGAAGAAATTGCGTTCACTGACCAAGTCAAGGTGAAAATAACAGAGATGTTTCGGGACCTATACAGCTTATATATTTTTTCATATATTTAGCAATTGGTACTGTGACCCTCCACCTTACATAGAATGGAAAGTCGTCAAGAATCCATTTGGGACTGACCACTTTCCTGTAATGCTGAGCTTAATACGGGAACATGACAGTCCAGCCCCCTCCCAGCGTTGGAAAATACCGTTGGTTGATTGGAAAGATTTTAAAGATTCAACTTATTTAACACGAGATTTTATTAACAATTTTTTGTATTGATGGCGTATTAGTATATTTTACCGCTTTTATTCTCGATTCAGCTCAAAAATTCATTCCACAAACAAACGGCCTCCCATGTAAAGGATGGGTCCCCTGGTGGAATGAGGACTGCAGACTGATGTGAAAGAAACAAAACGAAGCATGGGGCATACTGCATTGCTCCCCGACTGCAGAAAATCTCATAGAATTTAAACTCGTAAAATCATAGGGAAGGCAGACACTGCGACAGGCCAGGAGAGCTAACTGGGAGGGATTTCTCACTGACGTAGCATCTTACCCTCAGAGTCCAAAGTATGGAATAGCCTAAAAAGGCTAAAGGGGCAGGAAATGTATCAATTACCATCGGTCAATGAACAAGGAAACAGCTTAGAAGACCAGACCAACACCCTTGTTGAGCACTTCGAGAGTGTTCCAGCTCGATCCAGTATTCAGGATCATTTTTCAAACACAAAGAAATAGCCAGACGTAAGACACTATGTAAATGCACACAGAATCACCCTTATAACCTCCCTTTTAACATCGCCGAGCAGAGCTTCCTTGGACGTATGCAAAAGCTGTGCACCGGATCCTGGCAGCATCATGTACGACACCCCTACAGTGACACTGAAATGACAATGACGCTACTCGCACTTTTCAACGCTATATGGGATGCCGGGTGCCTTCCATCTGTATGGAATGAAGCCATTGTCATCCCGATTTTGAAACAGGGTAAAGACCCCTCATTAGTAACAACCTACCATCCAGTAGCCCTCACAAGTTGTATCTGCAAACTCTACGAAAAAATGGCTAATCGCTGTCTTCTGCATTTTCTGGAATCCAACAAATTGCTTGACCCGTGCCAGTCCAGTTTTAGGGAAGGCCGGTCGACGACTGACCATCTCATTCGCATTGAGGGAAAAGTTCGTGCCTTCATTCACAAGCAATTCTGCAGGATTTAAGCTAAATCACCAAAAGAGCGCCTGTGCCCTGTTTACAAGAAAAAGATGCTTGGTTCCAGAGCCCACTATTGACTCCATGGAGAATGCATACCTGTGAATGGAGAACACAAATTCTTAGGTATCATGTTAGACTCAAAGCCTAGCTTTATTCCCCACATCAAGTATATTAAAAGTAAATGCCTAAGAGCAATGAATATCCTTAAAAATCCTGTCACACACAACATGGGGTAGTGACAGAAAGTGCCTCATGGCCATGCAAAAGAGCCTTAACACTTGCATTTGGACTATGGCGCTGTAGTTTGCCCATCTGCTGCATCCAGCACCCTGAAGATGCTAAATCCTGTGCACCATCTAGGTATTCACCTCGCGACTGTTGCCTTCAGAACAAGTCCTCAACGCAGTATCAAATGAATAGTCTCTTGATCTGCAGAGGACATATTCTAGTTTCTTATACTTTATGAAAGTAACTTCAAACTCTGAACACCCATGCAATTCTACAATAAACGATGCAGCGTCTAGTACACTTTTTTATAACTGACCTTCTGTGAGAGAGCTCTTCTCACTGCATGTAAGGAAATTGAGTGAGGATGTGGGTGTACCGCTCCTTACGCATGAATTAATAGCTCCTGCGAAATCGCTTCCTCCATGGCTGTAACAAGAGATAGTGTGACATCTCGTTTGTTGAAATCACTAAACATGCTCCAGAGGCACACATTCAGATGCACTTCCTTGAACTGCTGTGGAAGTACTCTTGCCCACAATTTCATACAGAAATATTGAAGTCGCCTTCCGGTGTCTCATATGCAGCTGCTTGTCCATCATTTTCAGAATGCGACGTCCTGCACCGAGAATCCACCATCTTCTTTGCAGAAGCCTGTGCAGTGATGGCGGCTGTGAAACACTAGGAAAACAAAGCTACCAAAAGCCATTATATTCACAGACTCCTTAAGTGTAATGAAAGCTTTAAAATCACTACACAAACATAAAAATCCTATAGTCAACTATCTTCATGTGCAGCTATGCACAACCTATATATCTAGCCAACACATTGTAGAACTATGTTGGGTGCCTGGGCACAGAAACATCGAGGGAGATATGCTAGTAGCTGAAATGGCTAAAGCCTTAGCAACAAAAGCTAGTAATCTGTCCATAGCCGTTCCTGCCACAGACGTGAAGCCATTCCTGCGTAAAAAATTGAGGAGCCACTGCCAACACTTGTGGGATGCTGAAACCCTGAATAAGCTCCACGTAATTAAACCCCACTTAGGAAATCGGCCATCACCATCAAAGTCACAACAATGTGATGTGCTGTTTTGCCAACTGAGATAGTACACCTGTATGGTACCATTCTTATCTTTTAACTGGTGCTGAACCCCCAACTGTGGTAGATGCGGCGAGAGACTGACCATGCTTCACGTCTTGCTGGAGTGTCTGAAGCAGAATCTGAACAGAAAAAGCACTTTCTTGTAGCATACCAGCAGCATGTCCCCTTTCATCCCACACTGCTTCTCGGCACAGAACCGTTTTTCGATACAAAAGCAATGTTAAGATTTTAAAATGATGTGCTGCACGTTATAACCCAAGAGATTTGTAGCATGCCCTCTCTCTAGAGGCTGCTACTGCAATTAATTAGTGTTTTAAGGCACTATGGGGGGCCTCCAGGCCTTTACACTAAGCGGCCCTGGTGTGGCGGCTGTTCCACTGGCAGTGACACATATTATTGTACAGTTAAACCTCGATATAACGAAGTCGGTAGAATCAGCAATTTGCTTTGTTATCTCAAAATTTCATTTTATTGAAATTCGACCTTTTATGCATATAAGTACAGTCACTGATTGACTTTTCTTACAAGGAAAGAGGCTGCAGAATTTTCCAAATTATCGTGGCAATTGACAAATGCAAACTTGAATGAGAAAACAGTTCAATTTGATGAATATGAGAGTCGGCGACTAATTATAAAGTTTCATGCTGGGCCAACGATATCTTTACATCGGCGGTATGAATTAAGCGAAGCCAGCCTCGCTTTTGTGTGCACTCCACCCCTGAGGCTGATAGCACCACCTGCACTGGGACGACATTATCATGAAAAGCACCGGCAGTGGGGAGCGAATGCTTCATCTGCCTCTCGCTCCATCAGGTCACCGAAACTCGTGATTAAGCAATTTCCAATACTGAATGCACCGGAAGACAGCTTACATGACGCCGCACCGTCTCGGCACACCCACTCTTTGCACACTTGGCAGATTACTTCTAAAGCTGGGTGTGTGGCTGTGCATGTGCTCAGCCAGGCTTACCGTCATGCACAGTCAAGGCCGAAATGCCCACCAGAAATCGAGACGTGCGCAAACTTACCCCCCCTCCCCCGCTGCTCTCTTGTGTGCGCTTGATCGTGTTGCCACAAGCTTGCTCCCCTCCACCGCTTTCCCTTTGCTCACGCAGGAAGGCTATGCTATCTTGTCTCACCCTCGCACACTCACTCGCATCCCCGTAGGGGCGTCTGCGTCAGCAGGCGTTTGGCGTGTTGCGACACCACGTACCCGAGCACACGAGGGTTGGACCCTCCCGCACGTAGCCGTGCACAGCTTAGCCATGTCCGGGGAAAAGGTGATCCTGGAGGTTGAGCCGATGCCGGGTGTTCGGACTTTAAGGCCCCCCGGCGGAGGCAACACACCTCTTTGGCCTCTGCTTCACGTAGACGGCACCCCCGGACTGACCCACCCGGGGGAAATCGGCAGTCGCCTTTTCCTGTCCTCCTTTCCAATCTTCATCTTTCTCTCTCGCCTTTGTCAGCTTTCTTGTCTTCTCATTACTTCTCCTCACTTCCTAGTTTCCCGGTGGGAAGGGTTAACCTTGTGTAGCTAGCCAGCCTTGGTTATGCTGTATTTGGTTATAGCAGCGATGTACGGCTGGTGTTGGCAGGGTTTCTCTAGCAGGAACTTCTGTCACGTCCCCCTGTTGGGCTCCATGGTGGGTGATCGGCATCGCGGCCGAAAACCCAACTGTACTTATGGAAAATGCTTTTCCTTAACTCCCTGATCGCCCTCAGAAACGAGGGTGCACCGAAGAGGTCTTTCAGTTTTTCGGACGCCAAGTCCACAATTTTCCTCGTTTTCATGTGATCCACGCAGAAAAACCAGCTAAATAAGTGCGAACAATCTCCCCGTTCCTTGTATCTAAGTCTCTTCCCAAAGTTTTTGGTCCAGGATATAAGGTGTCGAGGATGGCTAGCGGTGACCTCTTCTTGGAGCTCCGCGATCAGAAGCAATTTGAGAAACTGCCTCAGCTAGTATCATTTGGGGAGACCCAAGTAGTAGTAACCCCGCACCGCACGATGAATACCTCCTGCGGGGTTGTCTCGGACGATGATTTGCTGGAGCTCACTGAGGCTGAGCTCTTGGAGGGCTTCAGCGAACAGAATGTTACAAATGTCAAAAGAATTAAGATGAGGCGAGATGGTAAAGAAATTGCGACCAAACACCTAATACTCACCTTCAATTCAAGTGTCCTGCCCGAGTCAATCGAGGCCGGGTACATCAAGCTCCGTGTAAGAACGCACGTGCCAAATCCCCTCCGATGTTTCAAGTGCCAGCGTTTTGGCCACAGTTCGCAGAGCTGCCGAGGCCGCCAAACTTGTGCGAAATGCAGCGCGCATGAACACTCCTCTGAAGCTTGTGAGAATTCTCTCCACTGTGTAAATTATGATGGGGAGCATGCCGCGTACTCGCGGTCGTGTCCATCCTAGAAGAAAGAAAAAGAAATCGTAACTATCAAAGTAAAAGAGAATATCTCATTCAAGGAGGCACGCAGGCGGGTTTCATACCTGCCCAAGAAAAGTTTTGCCGATGTGACGCGTCAAGGGGCAGCGCCACAACGGTCTCCGGCGGCTGTCCGTCCCACACCCAGTGAGGCGGCAGTGACTCCATCAGACCCCGCGGTGGCTGCAGCTAACGCTGCTACACCAACACAGCAGACGGGGCCATCGACCCCGAAGGTGGGCGCAGCCGAGGCTGCCCCAACCTCCCCGGCCCCTTCCAGCGCTGGCAACAGCCGGCGCAGCCAAATCCCTCAGGGAGCCCCATCGACCTCCGGGCTGGTGGGCGCAGGGGTCTTGCCCTCCAAGGCGGGACTCTCTCTTGTAACTACTCGCTCACAAGAGCACGTGTCCGGAGCCTCGCAAGAGGCAATGGACACTACACCTGTCCTCAAGGCACACCAAACGCCTAAGGAGCGGCGAGGCTCCCTCGAACGCTCCAGAAAGGGCAGAACCCCCGTTACAGGGCCTCGAAAGAGCTCTGTAACCTAAGGCATCACCTCAGTTTCCATACACACAGCGCTTATTTACTTTCAATATGGATACACAAATTATTCAATGGAACGTCAGAGGTCTTCTTAGGAACCTTGATGACGTGCAAGAGCTTATCCAAAAACACAATCCAAAAGTGCTGTGTCTACAGGAAACACACTTAAAACCACAACACGCAAACTTTCTCCGACCGTATGTCAAGTTCCGCAAAGATCGCGATGATGCTGTCGTATCATCAGGCGGTGTTGCCATTTTTATTCATAAAAGTATTTTTATTCATAAAAGTATTTCCTGTCAGCGTTTACAGCTACAAATGCCCCTTGAAGCAGTGGCGGTTCGAGCTGTTCTCCTAAACAAACTGATCACCATTAGCTCTCTTTACATACCCCCACATTACAAATTAACAAATCATGAATTCCAATACTTCATAGATAAATTGCCAGAACCCTTTGTTGTTCTTGGCGATTTCAATGCGCACAGCTCCCTGTGGGGCGACTCTCTTATAGATGCACGAGGTCGTCTTGTTGAACAGTTCCTTTTTTCTTCTGGTGCGTGCCTTCTGAATAAGAAGAAACCCACTTATTACTGTCTTGCAAACAATACCTTTTCTTCAATTGATCTGAGCATAGTTTCCCCGTCCATACGGCCTGAACTCGAATGGGAAGTTACGAACAATCCTTACGGAAGCGACCACTTCCCCATACTATTAAGAACACTTAAAGAAAACGAATATCCACCACAGGCTCCCAGGTGGAAGATTGACACAGCAGACTGGGAGAAATTCCGAAATTTAACTAGTTTATCATGGGATGACATGTCTTCTTTAGAAATCGATGCTGCTGTGGAGTACTTCACAGCCTTCATAATAGATGCCGCATCCAAATGCATACGTGAAGTAAGTGGCTCGGCATGCAAACGGCATGTCCCATGGTGAAACGATGAATGCAGAATCGCACGTAGGAATCAGAACAAAGCGTGGGGGTTGCTACGCGCTTCACCCACTGCAGAAAATCTTGTCAACTTTAAAAAAGTAAAGTCCCAAGGTAGGAGAACCCGCCGACAGGCCAGAAGAGAAAGCTGGCAGAAGTATTTATCCAGTATTAACTTGTTTACAGATGAGGCCAAAGTCTGGAACAGGGTAAATAGAATTAGAGGGCGACAAACATATTCACTCGCTCTGGTCACAGGGCGATACGCTGCAAGATCAGGCAGACTCACTTGCGGAGCACTTTCAGAGCGTGTCAAGTTCAAACAATTATTCGCAATCTTTTCTCATATATAAACAAATAGAAGAACGTAAGCCATTAACAAGAAAAAGTCGAGAGAATGAGCCTTACGACCGTCCTTTTAGTATTGCCGAATTGAGAGCTGCCTTGAGCGCATGCAAGAGCTCCGCACCAGGATCTGATAGAATCATGTATGAAATGCTCAAAAACTTACACAATGACACACAAGTTACACTACTCACACTTTTCAACACCATCTGGGATGCAGAGTACTTTCCAACCGCATGGAAGGAAGCCATTGTGGTCCCTGTTTTGAAACAAGGCAAAGACCCTTCCTCAGTGGCAAGTTACCGCCCGATAGCCCTCACAAGTTGCATTTGTAATGTGTTTGAAAAAATGATAAATCGGCGACTCATTCATTTCCTTGAACAGAGCAAAATGCTTGATCCTTATCAGTGCGGCTTCCGAGAAGGGCGCTCCACAATCGATCATCTCGTACGTGTTGAAAGGAATATCCGGGACACATTTATACATAAACAGTTCTTCCTATCGATATTTCTCGATATGGAAAAGGCGTATGACACAACGTGGTGTTACGGAATCTTAAGAGACCTGTCAGAAATGGGCATCCACGGTAATATGCTTAACATAATAGAAAGCTATCTGTCCAATCGTACCTTCCGTGTAAAAGTCGGCAATGCAATCTCACGTCCTTTTACGCAAGAAACGGATGTACCCCAAGGAGGCATGCTCAGCTGCACGCTCTTTATTGTGAAGATGAACACGCTTCGTGCTTCATTACCATCGGCCATCTTTTACTCTGTCTACGTGGACGACATTCAAATAGCTTTCAAATCTTGTAACCTCGCAGTCTGCGAGAGACAGGTACAGCATGGCTTGAACAAAGTGTCAATGTGGGCAGACAGGAATGGATTTAAGATCAATCCTAGCAAAAGCTCTTGTGTTCTTTTTACAAGAAAGAGAGGACTTATCCCAGATCCTTGCATAGAACTGCGTGGACAACAGATACCTGTAAACAAAGAACACAAATTTCTAGGTGTTATACTTGACGATAGACTCACTTTCGTCCCCCACATTAAACATATTAAAGGAAAATGTCTAAAAACAATGAACATAATGAAACTTCTATCCCAGACTTCATGGGGTAGTGACAGGAAGTGTTTAATGAATCTCTACAAGAGCCTCATTCGATCACGATTGGTGTATGGTGCCGTGATTTATCACTCTGCCGCCCCGAGCGCACTAAAGATGCTAGACGCAGTCCACCATCTAGGAATCCGACTGGCCACTGGCGCTTTCAAAATGAGTCCCATGCAAAGTTTCTATGTAGAATCAAATGAGTGGTCACTCCATCTGCAGAGAACATACATCAGCCAAACATATTTTCTGAAAGCCCACTCAAATCCTCAACATCTGTGTTTTAATACCATTAATGACATGACATATGCTACACTTTTTCGCAATTGTCCCTCCGTAAGACAGCCTTTCTCGCTGCGTGTGAGGGAGCTTAGTCACGAAATGCATGTTCCACTCCTCGAGCTTCGCCCAATGCATCCAGCCAAGCTGCTACCTCCTTGGGAGTGGCAGCTGATACAATGCGATATATCTTTCATGCAAGTTACAAAACACGCTCCAGAGATTGAAATCCAAATGCATTTCCGGGAACTCCAGCACAAATACTCCTGCACGGAGTTCTACACGGACGCATCGAAGTCACACGACGGGGTGTCCTATGCAGCCGTCAGTCCATCCTTCTCGGAAGTCGATGTACTGCATCCGGAAACTAGTATCTTTACGGCTGAGGCCTACGCACTGCTGTCGGTCGTAAAGCATATAAATAAATCAAAACTCCAGAAATCAGTTATATATACGGACTCCCTTAATGTTGTGAAAGCCTTGGTGTCTTTCTGTAACCACAAAAATCTGGTAATTAATGAACTCTACTCCGTCCTGTGTAAAGCATATATATCTAACCAACATGTGATTATATGCTGGGTGCCTGGACACAGGGGCATCGAGGGTAACGTTCTAGTGGACCAGATGGCCACATCAATTTCATTGCATGCAGTTAATCCTACTGCTTTGGTCCCTGTCACAGACCTGAAGCCTTTCGAAAGAAGGAAACTGCGAAACCACTGGCAACGTATGTGGGACGCAGAAGTAAATAACAAACTGCACGTGATAAAGCCACAGTTAGGTTCTTGGCCCTCCGTAACAAAATCACCTCGAACAGATGTCCTATTCTGTCGCCTCAGAATAGGACACACATTTGGCACGCATAACTTCTTACTCACTGAAAATGATCCTCCAACCTGCGGTAGATGCGGGGAGAGGCTGACCGTCCTCCACGTCCTCCTGGAGTGTCGGGCAGCCGAATCTGAGAGAAGGAAACATTTTTCTCTAGCATACCAGCAGCACATCCCCCTACATCCGGTGATGCTACTCGGCCCAGAACCTTTATTTGACACCAACGCAGTCCTAAGTTTTCTGAAAGATGTTGTCTTGCATGTTCTTAGCCCCACATGTTCGTAGCGGGTCCTCTCTTCAGAGGATGCCGCTGTGATAGCTCTTTTGTATAGACCGTTTTTTCGTAGGCGCGGCCATACTGGCTTGGGTGAAAGCTGTGTTTTGCATGGCAGGTATACGTTCGGCGGTAGGTTCTGGCATTTGTTTTCGTGGTCGTGCGGTCTGTTTAGTATGACGTGCGTCTTCTTCGTGGTAAACGGTTCTGTGAGACGTGCTGGAGTGATTTGGAGTTTCTGCTGGCGTTGAGGTGGACGGAACATGCAGCGCGATGTGTGCACGCATATTCGAGCATGCAATCAGCCTCGGAGACTAACTGTGTATTTCTGAATGTTCCAATCACTAATGTGACCTTATTGCAGTATTACCCTCTATTTCTAAGCTGCGGTTCAGGAGCCATCAAACATACCCGATGATCGTAGCAGCGTGGGTACTGTTCTGCTACGATAGGAGCTGTGATGTTATACTTTGAGAAGCGTTCAAACTGTTCGCTGCAGGTTACATTGCGTGACCACTTGGTTCGATGGATGAGGTTCCCGCCCCTGAATAAAATAGTTTTGGCAAGTAATAGCCGCATACCTTACAGTTTGAATTAAGCTTGTCCAGCAAAGGGACTGTTTACGAACTGCGCGAGCGTCCTATATATAAGCAGTGGTATATAGGTGCTGGATTACAGATATCTCTGTTCTATATACCGCATGGTTCAAGCATACGGCAACAGCGGTTAAATATCTATAAACGTTGTGCAGCGTGACTATGCGAGGTCGTATTGCGGCGTTAGCGCGTTTTCTCTCGCTTTTTCAAGAAAGAGGAGGATAACCGAATTTTTTTTTCGGTGTTCGTTCCGTTCTCTACGATGCACTCACACGTATTACGGAAATTTTGTTCTAAAAATAGCCATCGCGTTCTTTTTATACGATCCCTCTCATATATTATGGCTGTATAGAGGCCAAAAAGGCAATGCCAAAGCGCACAGCTTACACTTTATTTATTTATTTATTTATTTATTTATTTATTTATTATACATACTTTCAAGGCCCTAAGGCACTACAGAAAGGAGTGGTACATACAAAGCAATGTAATATGCAGACAATGGTATGCAGGCAACGTTAAGCGATAGCGTGGTAGACTCCTGTTTTGAATGAAGTTACATCTGTGATCTGAATGATGGAAGCAGGAAGGTGGTTCCAGTCGACACTTGTGCGGGGTAAAAAAGAATCATGATACTTGTTCGTTCGGGAGGATGGGACGGCAACTTTATATTTGTGGTCTGAACGGGATGAAGTGTAGGAAGGTGGGGTGATAAGTTGATTCTTGAGCACCTGGTTTGAGTGATAAACCTTGTGAAATAGGCAAAGACGAGCACATTTGCGGCGTAAAGAAAGATCTGGCAGATTCAGGGTTATTTTCATACGTGTAACACTGGAATGGCGGGAATAGTTAGATAAAATAAAGCGAGCTGCTCGATTTTGAATTGCTTCAAGCGTTACGGTTAGTGATGCTTGATTGTTATCCCAAATGGCAGATGCGTATTCAAGTTTTGAGCAAACTAGGGTTTTGTAGAGCGTTAGTTTTACCGAAGTAGGAACGGTAGAAAAGTTACGACGAAGATATCCTAACATACGATTAGCATTAGCAGTAATATAATTAGTATGCAAATTCCATGAAAGATCATTAGTTATGTGAAGGCCAAGATATTTGTGAGCGTTAACGGATGCTAATGAAGTGTCATTCAGTACATATCGACACTGATTGCTATTGCTGGTTTTACGTGATATGCGCATTGATTTACACTTGTTAGCGTTAAGTTTCATGAGCCATTTTTTAGACCAGAGTGATATATTGTGAAGATCTCCTTGCAGTTTATCTGAATCATCAGGGTTAGTAATCTTTCGGTATATTACGCAATCGTCTGCGAACAAATTAATTGATGATGACTTTACACAGTTAGGGAGATCATTAATATAAATCAAGAAGAGTAGAGGCCCCAAGACGGAGCCTTGTGGCACTCCGGATGTAACTGTTAACAATGCAGATGAAGAGTTCTTGGTTGTGACACACTGAGTTCGATTAGAAAGAAACTGTTTAATCCAAGACAACACATTTGGGTCAATATTAAGCTGATTAAGTTTATGGATAAGTAGGTTATGACATACGGTATCGAAAGCTTTGGCAAAATCTAAAAAAATACAGTCAATATCGAATCCTTGATCTAAGGCGGCAAACAAATCGTTAGTGAAGCAAAGAAGTTGAGTATCGCATGAAAAAGTTTTTCTAAAACCGTGTTGAGATGGATGGAAGAACGAGTTGCTTTCCAGGAAATCGATGAGCTGAGAATAGATTACGTGTTCTAAGAGTTTGCATGGAATGCTGGTTAATGAGATGGGTCGGTAGTTCTCGGGACATAATGCGTTACCTGATTTATGGACTGGAACCACCCTCGCCATTTTCCAGTCTGAAGGAAGCGATGAGCACTGTACTGACTGAGTATACAGTTTAGATAGAATAATGGATGAAAATAATGCAGTACATTTTAACATTTTTGAATTAATAAGATCAGGACCTGCAGAAGCTGAGATCTTTTGATTATCAATCAAACGGTTAATACCAACCCAATCAAATAATATGGGATCCATAGCACAGAACAAGGAATCAGGAATATTTGGTAAATCGGCAAAGTTATCATCACAAAAGAATGAGGTAAACACTTCATTTAACACAGTGCAACACTCGTTTTCGTCAACATCACTGCCATCTACATGAACTAAATGAATGGAGTCAGCTTTCTTGTCGCCAACAATACTCCAGAATTTACGTGGGTTAGTTAGTAAGAGGGATGGCAATGTGAAATTAAAATAGGTTTTTTTGGCATTGCTAGCTGCATAAACGTACTCGGCTTCTGCACGATGGTAAGCATCCCAGCGATCGGCAAAATTGGTTTCTCTGGCACGACGGAAGATACGTTTCTTTCTGTTGCGAAGTCGCTTAAGGTAATTATTGAACCAAGGTGAGCGTGAGTCATAAGGAATCTGCCTTCGAGGTACATATCAGTTAACTAAATTGAGCAATTTATTTTTGTAGAGCTGCCAGTTTTCTTCGACAGATCGTTCATCAAATTTGATAAGGTAGTTGCTGGTAAACGTTTCCAGTTCACTGGTCATTGAGGGTATGTCAGCGCGGTTATAGTCAACAATAATTTTAGATTGTCTCTTGGTAGATACATGCATTTTCAACGTGAAGTTAATAATGGAGTGATCACTTACACCTTGGAGGTAAGTTAGTTTACAAACAAGGTCAGGCACAATGGTGAAAATAAGGTCCAGGATGTTAGATGACGTAGAAGTTTTACGGGTGGGTTCATGTACTAACTGTGACAAGTTAAAGTCTGAACAGATATTCAGAAATTGTGCGTCCTCGGATGAGCTTTTTGCCAGGGTATGGAACCCGAAATCACTTCTCCACAAAATATTAGGAAAATTGAAGTCCCCCAGAATAAACAAAGGTGACGTAGGGTACCGAACAGTTAGATTGTTGAGAACATCATGTAAATCATCGCAGAAAGATTTAGGTGCTGTTGGGGGTCTATAGCAAGCGCAAAAAATGCAGTCACGATTATCAATAACAACACGTACGCACACAAGTTCTAAAGCAGACACTACTGGAACATTAGATGAAGAAAGTTGATCATTCACAGCAATTAAAACACCCCCGCCAGCACGAACATCACGGTCGTACCGGTAGATCTTGTAGCTTTTTTCACATTCGAAAATCTCAGCGTTTCTTATTTTTGCCGAAAGCCAGGTTTCTGAAAGTACAACTATGTCAGCTGAGCATTCGTCAATGCGAGATGATAAAGTTGTTCGTTTATTGAGAATACTGCGTGCATTGGTGAAAAAGATTGAAGCACCATTTGGAGATAGGGGATATAGCTACGCCGATCTGTCATACGCTGGGTTAGCAGGTGCTTTGCGAGTGCAAGCTGCACGCGCCTCTCCAGAGGATACCAGTTCACAAACAGTGTCAGTGACTGCGCTGTATATGTAGGCTTTATTGTTAATGACTAGTTTATTAAAACGAAGTGAAAAAGGCTGGCCGCTAGACTTGCTGAATTCGAGAAGTTTTTTTCGTGTCAATCGCGTTGCCCTGCAGGAATCTTCGCTAATGGAAACACCTGTACTTTTCAATTTAGATTTCTGTGAGAGAATACTTTCTTTGGTTTTGAAGGAAGAAAACTTCACGATGATTGGGCGTGTCTTATTTGCAACATAAGCACCCAACCTATGTGCTCTCTCCACCATGCCATCTGTAATACGCAAATTTAAATGGCGTGTGAGAAGCTCACAGATATGCTCTTCCGATTGTGTCCAAGTCTCGGAAACGCCGTCCGGGATGCCAAAAAACAGTAAATTATGTTGCCGTGACCTATCCTCTAGGTCATCAAGACACGAGGCCAACGCAATACTTTCAGACTTAACGGCCTGAGCAACAGAACTACTGATATCTGCTGTAGGTAGCGCTGTTTCAAGACATTCGACAGTAGATTCAAGATTTGCCAATCTGCATGCAAGATCTGCGACTGTATGTGAAAGTTCCTCTTGGTTTTCTTTTAGCTCAGCAAATGCATGCATCACCTCTGAGTGGCGACTGTCGATTTTCGTTGAAAGGGCTCCTATGGCGTCAAGCAATTCTTTGTGCGATTTGCTAGAGTCAGCGTTTAGCGGACCGGGATTTTCTTCTATATCCCCGCAAAGCAGTAAAAGTTTCGCAACAAAAATGCATTCGCACAGAGTATCGTAAAGCACACTGGGGCACGGGAGCAGCAGCAGGCAAAGATTGTTCGATCGTTTAGAATTAAGAGATGAAGTACCACCAACCTGCACATGAAAGGAAAACGGATTCGTGAGCGACATCATTTTTGCCGCTCTCCCGTGCCCACTGAAGGCGGACAGCCGACGCCAGTCCTTTAAGGGCTCGCTGTGGAGTGATGGCGCTGGTGTTGCCGATGTGCCACTTGAGTGCAATGCAAAAGCACTGCGCAGGTCACGTAGGGCGAAGCAGTCATCTTCGCTGATTGCAGTCGTGACTGTCAGGGGTGGTCTTAGTTCAGCACAGGTGACGATAAAGGAACACTTGGTCGACCGGGAAGCAGGGAAAGCCACACGCCGGTTAGGGCAACAAGCTGCACATGAAAGGAAAATGGATTCGTGAGCGACATCATTTTTGCCGCTCTCCCGTGCCCACTACATTTGTATCGTGCTAGTTCACCAACCGCAGTGATCGCTGAGTTGAGCCGCGCCATCGGCCTGATACAGGAAGGCTAGCGTAGACATATAGTAATTTCAAGCCTACTAGACTTGAAATGCGTGAGAACGATGCCGGTGTATCACAAATATTTGATAGCACCTGCCGCTTAGACGTATCGTGGTTGCCTTAGGTTGGCCGTGCACGAGCATGCGCTCTTATGCTTTGTTTTACTCCCTACGCCAAGCGATCAGACAGAGAGCTGATTTATCATTTAATGTTGGTAATACAGAGACACCGGTTTTCTTTGTTGAATTAAAACCGATATAAGCATAATAGTTCACAACACGTATACACACCGCGACTGATAATGTTTGTACACCGCGGCTGATAAAGCGCGTCACATTTTTGCGCCCCCAAGACATATTTCCGCGTACTGTAGTCACCGATACACCGAAAGGCTTCCCTGACGTCCTGAACGGACATGGCGTAAATTTCACAAAGTACGATCTAAAACATCTCGAAATTGTTCAGCAGCACGTGGCAGCAATACTTTCAAGCAGCGCCGCGCCGGATCGCCCAAGCTAGAAAGGAGGAAAGGCTCTCCGTGCGCCTATCCTCTTCGCCCAATGAAAAGGTCTATAGCACATGCCTCTAGGCCCTTGTGTTTCAAGGGCTCTGGCGAAGCAGCAGTGCTCCCAAGTAATTTTACCACCTTATATATTTTCTATTTTGCATCATTCTTCTATGATGGATTTTAATGTTCATAGTATTCGTCATTAGTCATCGCCTTAATTTTATAGCAAGTAGATTTTACGCACTTTACAGCGACTATTTTTAGGCCACTTTACAGCCAAGTCACATCTTCCATAGTACATTGTCAACATTACCACTTGTCATGGCGCTCTTTGGCCAAACCTGGCCCTTGCGCCATAAAACACCACACATCATCACTCACTCGCATCTAAAGCACACAGTGGGCAGGCCACGATAGGATCTTATCACACTTTGACTTTATACGGGACATGAGACTTCTTTTTTGCGGTCGCTTTTGTTGCGCAATGTGTGATTTGAGAGATGCATTTGGACCATCTGCGTCCTCGGAAGTTTAAATTTATTGTCTTGACATTCCTTTGGGGCAACGGTAAAATTTCGTCATATTGAGGCTCTAAATACCTGGTGTTCCATGGACAAGAGATTACGAAAAGCGAAAAACTTCATTATATTGAGGATTTCGTTATATTGAACTTCATTACATTAGGTTTTAACTGTATTATCGACATGAAAAATGTGTTCAATGTCACATGTCATTGTCATTATTTTATTGTCTATATTTTATGCCATTTACACCGAATGCTTTTAGGCCTCTATACAGCCATTGTGCAATAACTCATTTGTCATTTTCTACTTCATAGACTGTCCCATACTGTTTTTCTTGGGGCTCTTTGGCCATCCCTGGCCCATGTGCCAATAAAACCCATGTATCATCATCATTTGCAGGTTCCATCTAGCCGGGCAGGTGCAGTTGTCCCTGATGATGGACGAGCGCGCAACGAGGTTTTCAAGGAGCTGCTTTCAGATGTGGGCAGCATCCAGGGCCGCCAAGAGCACATGGACCAGCTGCTTTCAGAAATGAAAAAAGAAAACGAGGCATTATGGCGGGAGGTGGCTCGTCTGCGCCAGAAACACATGAAGCAGCAGCAAATAGTTGAAAAGCTCATCCAATTCTTGGTCACCATGGTGCAGGCCAACCGTAATATCACCGTAAAGCGAAAAATCCCACTCATGCTCCACGACAGTCCCAGCACACATGCAAAGGTGCCCCGACTGGCCAAGAATGCCTTTATTGCCGACTACCAAGTCAGTTCAGTACGTTAAAAGTTTTTTATCATGGTCAAAGGCCTTTGCTTAAAGAATGTTATGTTGCCTTCCTCTTGTACACAAATTTTTTTCCCCCCTATGTTTTCTTGCCTGCTTTTTAGTTTGTAGAAACTTTTCTTTTGTGCAAGGTAGCTGATTGTACAGTTCAACTTTACTTACGATTAAGGTGTCCTCTACTTTAGTTTCTTCGTTCTTGAACGTTCATAACTGGTGGATTTCTTGCACTTTGCAGCCTGCTGGTTCACAGGTGTCTGAAGGTCCTGTAATTCGTGATGTAACTGATCTAATGGAAGACCTTGGTGAGACAAGTGGCCCCATTGTTGCTGATGTGGTGACTGCTGGCCAGTCCCCCGGGGCAGGCGAGGTGTCAGCTCCTGTGATGTCATTTCGTCCGATTTCACCAGCAGCCTCCAATGACTTCGACGTTAGTCCTGTAGTGGCTAGTCCTTTGAATGCCACAGAAGCAATAGAGCCTCTGTGCCTACTTGAACCTCTTCAAGATGAGGAGGGGTGAGAATATGTTTTAGTCCTAATTGTATAATTTCATGGCAATTGTATGAATGAATTTTGTGTTGCATCATTGTCAGTCCCAGACTTTGCCTTAAGGGGGGTTGGGGAGTGGCGATTCCAAAAAAAAAAAAAAAAAAGTAGATGGTAGTGGAATAACTGCTAGACGCTCAGAGAGATTCGAAAACCTTCATCCCCTGACACAGGCAGTTATTCTGGAGACTGCAGAGATGTTTCTTTATGATAGGCTCACAAGCTGCAAGCAGCCCTTGTTTTGATGGCAAGGTGTACTGCAGGAAACTGGCCACAGCCGTTTGACGTTGAGAGACCAGGCAGTGACAGATGCTACTTTGCAAAACATATGTTTATTTATATGATGAAAGTTAGAGACAAGAGAAAAATAGTAGGAGTCGTTTATTTGATACACTTCTGGGAATCAATTTTTTCTGTAGCTCAGTGTGGTTGACAATCCGGTTAAGTACTGGAAGTGCGCAGCTTCTTGTGCCACAAATAGCATGGTAGCTTGGTGGGTAACAACAAACCCTTTATCCCCCCCCCTCCCCTCCTTGGAAATGCCACTGTGTCACACTATAAATATTAGATTTCATATACTATTTTTAGCTTATAAATTGCTGATGCCCTTGGTTTTTGACATGCAGAATACACATGAAATCAATCTGATGAAAGTGTATTGAAAACTGTCTGTCATATTTCGCTGCTTATATTTCTTTAACATATTGAACATATAATTTTATCCAGGCATATATTATTCTTGGCATCAGTTGCATCTTGTTTTGATGCAGCTGTTAACTAATTCTAGAAAGTATGAAGTTCAGTTACAGTGTAGTCGATTTACAGTGATTACTAGTTATAACATGGCGGCTCTCTATTGCATCAGGTACTAAAGGTGCATGAAATGGCCCCGGTTATGATATACAGTTAAAATGATCAATTTTTGAAATTTAATATTGTTGCTTATAAGTGTTACACCATATATATATTTTTGCCTGTTACAGCTCATATGTACTCCCGTGTGACATTGAAGAAGTGGTTGTGGATTCATCTGAGGACAGTTCAAAAGAACTAGCTGCATCCTCTTCCAAGAGCCTAGCAGTGCCCAGTCTGAAGGCTGTCCAAGTTGTGACGTCTACCACTGACAAGCAGGCCACATCTGCAAATTCAGTAAGTTATGTGATGTAGTTTTAGCAGATTTGTCAAAGCCTATTGGGTTTCAAAGCTGTATGTGTTTGCAGTTGCAACAATGAAAAAGTCTTGTCTTGTTGAACCTTCTGTGTGCGAAGGTATTTTGAAACCACCAAAATTGCTTGAATGTTTTTATAACCAAGTGATTGTGAACAGCTTTCATTATTTCAATATGAGCAGTTCATTTATTATTTTTTGGTATTGGTTGCTGTCAATCTTTAAAAACGTTTTTGAGTTGACGATAAGCATGGCCATAGAAACTATCTAAATGAAGGTTGACATTACTTGGAATAGAAATAAAGCACTCTTTTGTTCTCAATTGCAACATGTCATTCCTGGCTCTGTGAGTAACGGAAATCGCTGAGGCAGAAGTGGCACAGCATTATTGTTGAGCCTTGTCCACCAAATGAGAGAGGCTACCAGAGGCTTCAACTCTTCCTTGTAGTTGTCAATACTAAGTTGAAGCTCTGAACATGACTCACTGAAGCTTGACAAGTCTAATTGCTTGTTTGAGGTGAAGAAGCATCCAAAAACACCAAAATAATACCGTTGAAAAGGGTAACTGTCGTCACTGCAAGTGCTTATAATTCCGAGCTGCCAGTTTTAAAACCTACAGCAGTGACACATATGACGATGACATCACAGTTTCTCTTCTCTCATATTGGCGCGATCTTGTTTTTTTTTTTTTTTGCCAATATTAGTGCGTGCTTTTATAATGAATATTCAATATAATAAAGTAATTTTAGTGGAAGCATCAACTTTGTTATATAGAGGTTCAACTTTACGTTGCATCCTTTCTTTCTCTTGGGTCTGCCTATTCTCGGGTTTTAATTATGACCATGTTATAATTTAATGAATACTCTACCTTATATTAGGTGTTTTTTCAGTATTTTAATTTTTTTTTATGATTGTGCATAAACGGCTGTTTTTCCGCATTGTCATGCATCTTTTCATGACAAAAGGTGAGCTATGGATGTCTATAAGGGGAATATTTTATGAACAAACAGATGTACTCATGCATTAAATTAAGATTAAGTGTGGAACTTTGTCGTGACAAAACTTCGTCACATTTGTTAAGTCAGGATCAAATCTTTAAGCTTCCAAGTGGAGTTGTTCGCGTACTTCTACAACTTAATTTTTTATTCCTTTAATAGGCCTTTTCTTCATCTAACTCAATTGGTGAGGAAGAGCCAACAATGCTGAGTCAAAAGCAGGCACCCAATGGTACCTCAGACCTGCTGAACAGTTGTGTCTTGCTGGAGGAAATTCCCATGTTTGTGGGTGAGCCTCCTGTAGCAGCCAGTCCATCGGGCCTGGCTGACCATGCAACGGAGGAAAGCTCCAAGCACAAGGAGAAAGCAATTGCACCACGCAGCCCAGGAATGCAGGTGGCATTGCAAGACAAGGCTGCTGGATCCACTAAGTGAGCGAAACTCTCAGTGCATGCTGTAATAGACCACTAGCAAACAGCTTGGTAAAAGATGGACACAAACAGATAATGACGAAATGTGGTGCTGTGTGGTTGTCTACTCTTTGCACTCTTTCTTGCGTTGTTTGCTAGGGAATGTGTACTGCCTAGCTCATGCCTGCATGTTACTGCATGTTCTATGCTGGATGAGTTTGAATGTGTAACAAGTCCCAAGAGCCGACATTTTAGTTTTTTCATGACAGATTATAAAACCTTGTTAATTTGATCCTCGGCAATTTGGAAAATAGCATAATTTAGACTTGCCCTTTGGTCCACAAGCAAACATATGCATTATTTAAAGGCACCCTGAACCACCTTTTTTTGAAGTCTTAAAGATGCCTTGAAATGAGTATGGAGCCTCCCAGGAATATATTACCAAATAACTTTTCAGATCGACCTAGTACAAGGGTAGGTACCACGAGCGCGATATTTACCTTCTTCTTTCTCCCTCAACACCCCCTTCTAAAAGAGCGGGATGGCACCAGTGGCTGTGCGCTGCCTATAGCGTTATGCTACCTGGCTTTAGTGTTCTGTTTCCTCTTTCAACGAAAAATGACAGATGTGATGCCAAACCATACTTCCGACTGCTGGTACTATAGTAACGTTGGTCTCGTCACTGCGCTGCAGCGTAGCAGATAGCTGCGTGAGGCTGTTTTTTCTCTTACCGAGTGGCACAAGTAGCACATTTCTTTTTGTACTTATCTCTATGGCAATCACACAGTTTCCAAGGCTCGCACGAAACGTCTTTAAGTTGCTTGTGCAAATACATCGGCAGCGTGCACAATGGCTCAGTGATGGGTGCCGCACACTAGACTGTGCAACTTGGGAAGCAAACAACCTTTTGATGTAGGCACTTGGGCTGGCTGGCTGTCATCTCCAGTGACCAAGAAGGTTATAAAAAAATATTTTGTAACCTCCTTGGTTACCGTGCACCTAGAGCCACATTAACCACACAGACCAATCAACCAATGAGAGCATGCAGCAGTCCAGCACCATGCAGCAGCCGCAGCAGCTACACGCGACTGCAGTGCAGATAGAGCAACATTTGCTATGTGCACAACAGAGCTCGAGTGCAGGCTCGTGCTCATGTGCTCTAGTCTGGTTGTGATATGTGGTGCAAATGGGCCTGATCCTGAACGAATAGTCGCTAAATCCAGATTGCTAATTTTGAAGCGCCATCAATAGCTCAGTATGAAGCACTGTCTTCAGTGCCGTCTCACCAGGGGCGACCAGGATTGAACGCGTGCTGGCAAGCATATGTGTATTCTGGGCTTAAGTTTCTTGGGTCGAGGCTACTTGAGTGTTCAACACTAATCAAAATTAGCTAGAAGTGACGGCTGTGACACCAATGAGCAGTGTGTTGAAAGATTTCTTCCTATTTAGGTGGGCACGGCCAAGCTTGAGCAGATGGTAGTCAGTTTTTTCTAGACGCACGTAGTAATTGTTATTGAAAATCAAATCGGATTTTCGCTTTCTTGCTTTGGCCTGTTTATAGTTCATTGCATCTAGTATACACAGTAACAGCAGGAATAAACGCACTTATCCAAACTTTTTGAGTAAGACATAAGTCATCGAAGGTTCCAGAATAATCACTGCTGCCTGCTCACCTGTCTTCCAGGAAGTACTACACAATTCACGTCACACATACCATCAGATTACACAAGGTTCGGTGACAACTGACAACGGATAGAACCATAGATAACTTTCGAGAAACTTCCAATACATGCAGGCGTGTCCTGCGCTGAGCGATAATGTTTAACCTTTTTTTAACCGTTGAAAAAGCGGTCACTCGAGAAAGATAAACAAGTACACATGTCAATATCAGTCATTGGCCAATAGCAGCTACTTATAGGAATCTTGCATATGACGACATATGCAAGTTGCCAGCAGTTTCAAAATTGATGAGGAGCAGGCCTCTGTTAGAAAAGAGGGTGTATGAGAAAAAGGTAACTTCACGCTCCACTTGCGAACTTCACAACCTGCGCATGGCTGTAAAATTTGGCTGAGATGTTCTCAGCTGCATATGCTATCCGCAAAATGTGTTTTTCACCAAGCATGAGGGGCGGTTCAGGACCCCTTTAACGGAATCTCATTAATTTGGAGGCATTTGCCCACACAGCAGTTCATTCGAATAATCTTTAGAGTCTGTAGAGTGCAGAGCGCTGCAATTGTGCGGCGCAACTAGCAACACTAGCGGCCAACTTAAACAATGCAGGGGAATCTGCATCATCATAGTCATCAGCAAAAACTGCACAGGAACACTTGACTTGTTCTTCCATTAACCGCCACACATGACGCCACTGTGGTGGTCATAAGAATAGGTGTGCTGGCTGAGCATTGACCACTTCTTTGCATCATGATGGTGTAATGGCACTGATGTGAGTAGAATGACGCTGTTGCATGCACCGTCGGTTACACTGTAGGACAAGCAGTTGGGTAAAAGCATTGCTGCCTCTGAATTCAGCTTTTATTTATGTTGTAGCAAAGAGAGATGTTAGCGAGAAGAGACATCAGCGCTACTGGCTCAAAACGCTAGTGGGTCGAGCACTCCTGCTCAGCAACGGCTCTCGTGTTTGGAAGCTGTGACTGCCCTGCCCGTCGACGTTGCGCTGCTCCGAGCTCTGCCAAATAAACACCTTTAGAATGTCATGATTTTGTTCTGAGGAATAAGCAAATACAGAATGGGGAATTTTGATATTGCAATAAAAAGAAATGATGGAAATAATTTTATAGGTTATATTCAAGAACCTGGACACTGCAGTGTCAGGTTCTTGATGCAGCCATGGTGGCAGGTAATTGAACCCATGACCTCATGCTTAGCAGCAGAACACTATAGCCACTGAGCCATTAGACAGCTTTAGTATAGCGTACGCTATACCATTGCGTACGCTAAAAAATAGCGGGTCGTCACTGCACATGCGCTGAACGCTAAACGAAATAGCAGGTATAGCGGGTGTACGCAACGCAAACGAGTTAGCGTTAGCGTTTTTGCGTGGTTTGCAGAGTTTGCGTGAAACATGGTGGCGGTCCCAGCTGGATGCTTCGAATGGAATTTGGTGTTGCTTTTGTAAAATGCACTTCGTTCGTAGCAAATGATTGTGTAAATGGCTTTTGCTTAGTCTCAGGCCGCTTCGACGACAGAGTATTATGGATAATCTCGTGGTGTTTTCGAGATCGCTTCTCGTTTCGAACGAGTCGAAGCCTATCGGAAGAAACATTAGAGATGTCAGCACCACCTATCGCTACAGTCAGGAAATAGCCGCAACGACGGCATATGGCCTCTGAGATATGAGGATCTCGCCGGCCAACTAAAACTGTAAGAAACATATGCTGCTTAGCGTACGCTACACTATAGCATATAGCGTACGCTATAAGTTGCGGACGCTGAACTAAAACTGTCTATTATGGCAGGTAAGAATCATTTGCAGTGTTGCTGTTGCACTCAAAGCTGAACTTGCTTTTCCCGTAAATCATAATTTCTCTCACCTTTCCTAAATCATCATGAAAAATTTTCACTGCATTTAATTTCATGACTGGCAACATTTTGCCTATTTCAGCTAGAAACAAACTTCTCTTTCTTGCAGATTTATGGTGCAACCATCACACCACGGTGGCTTGGATATAAACTCGCGCACCTCAAAAAACATCACTTTAATGAGCGCAATAATATTACTATCTTTTGCAGAAACAGAATACGAGGTAGCCATGAAAGCTTCCACTGCTGTACGTAGAGACCGCGGTACTACACATGCAGTGATAATCTCTACAAGTGCAAGCACAGAAAACAAAAAGTTGGTAGAACTTGCGCAGGGCTCATTAGCAGCCTTTCCTGTGATGTCACCACATTGTCAGCGGTGCTTGCACTCTGTCATGCGTGATCACGGTTCTGGACAAATTTTCTTTTTTCTCAGACATCATCTTACAGAGATGAGTGGGAGCCTCTGCAGGATTGAGTGCATGACATCTTTGGTAGCTCTCTCTCTCCATTAACCACGTGAGTGAAATCACACTCAAGGAACTATTTTTAAAAGCATTGTTCAGATCCAGCTCATGTCCATTGTAGTTCTTGCCAGTTTGATGAAGGGCCAATTTTTATCTCTGAAAAATGTCAGGGTCTTCGTGCTGAAAACAATGCTGCTTAAGACCTGACTTACACTTTGGAGCAAAGCAAAAGTGCATGAGCTGATCTTTTGTGGAGGAACACCTCTACATATTGGTCTTGCCTCCGGTCATTTGGTACGTGGAGATGACCTTCCACTGTTCTTGCCACTCATTTTTCTGTCTTAGGAGCTTCATCATCTTTTAGCAACTTCCAAACACAATAATAGAGTCTTGTAGCTCCTCAATGCAAAAACTGACTGCTACAGATGACATAACACTATTTCGCTTTCACACTTTATTTAACATCATTCTGTTGAGTGCAGTAACATTTTCACATCATGATGCAGAGAAGTGGTGAACTGCATTCCAGGCAGGACGGTTGGCGCACCTACTCATCTAGCTACTATAATGCCATGTTGATTGCGTCCAACCGCGTGCCTTCAGAACTGCATAGTCACCATCCACAATAACAATGATAGTGACCGTGGATTCATCTTCAGTGGTTGTGGGGTGCAGGAATTTTCGTTTTGAGTCACTGCATGGTGCTTGTGATGTCACAAACACGGCAGAAGCTGTCAAGGAAGAAAAGCAATTCTGCTGTGACCTGCACGCTTGTGCCAGGCCCATCAGCTACATCACATTTGATGATCAGTTGCCGACCAGCTCACTAGCACTCAACTAAATGGGAAGTGCATACACACAGTTATAGAAAGCACATCTACTCAGATGAAAGTGCGTGTCTTGCACTGCTGCTACACTGTGAGGGAATTTGAGGCCCTTGCTGCTTCGAGCACTTACCAGTCACGATATGATGATAATCGCAGCTTCTGCACTGATTTTGTTCAAAATATTGTTACAGGCCATTCCCACATTCTGCAGAAAGCACTCAGCAGGACGACGAAGATGGCAATCGAAAAAGCATGTTTGTGGTTGTCGTTATTCTGCCATCTTGGCTGTGGCTCCTCTGTATGCATTTTGTAAATATAATTTTGCCTACTCTTTATCTACGTCACAATATGAAAGAGGGTTTGGATTTCTTCAGTAAGTAAAGACATGTTGACGTAGTAACCAGTTGGCTTATTGTTAATATTGGTGCATTCAGTTAATTTTTTTTACATTTTTTTCAGTCCCGTGAAATCGGAATTGAGAAGGTTCCCTACAATGGTTCCCTACATGTGTGCCCTATCGAGAATCTGAGAAGCAGGAGTATAGCAGGGTATTCCTAAAAATGTTTATAAATTGTGTTGTTTTATATGGCCAGGTAATAGTATTTCAGATACTCAAGGTGACTCAGTGCCCATAATATATTAGTGTCATGCAGTACCTAAGAAGTGTTGCAGTAGCTTGTGTCTTGCACACACTTATATTTACCGATTAAGTTGAATTTATGAGTGATAATATGATTATTTCATCCCTGCAATTTCCCACTTCCTTATTTTTACTTCATTGTTTTTGGGTTCATATGGTTCATTGTGCAGGGATGTGCATATTTCACTCAAAACTTTTTGAAAAAGAATTTTGAGCTTACTGCTGCATTGTTCTTGCTCGAATTTCACCGAAAGATCCCATTTTGAAGTCTACATTGTTCAGTGTAATACTTAGCAGAATTACTTGCCTGGTTTTTCAGAAAGAAATGAGATGTTGCCTTTGTTTATAAGAATGCAAGCTGTTGCCAAGATGGCGTTAGCATGAACTTATGTCACCACCTTTCAGTGGCTGCAGAAAGCAGCCATTCATGAAGGATTGCCACATGTTGCACACTTCTGTGGCAAAATGAACATGCACCTTTGAACATATTTGAGCAGTGTGACCTAATTTCTGTGTTCTGAATGCAGGGTTTTTGCAGAGCACGTGGAATCCATAGATACTGACTTGGATTGGCTGCAAGACCAGCTAATGAGTGGAGGGCTCAACTTGGACACTTCCACACTGATGGGGGTATGTCCTGACTGGACAGGGCTTCTGTCAAAAGCCTCAAAGGTAGATGACAAAGGAAGTCGTGACACTGCTTTAAAGCAGTTCTCACACATTCTCTGTGTGAATGGCACAAAGCAGATTCTATTTTTCCCAGCAGGGTGTATCGCTATATTTTATTCAGCAACACTGTGCAACACTTTTTGAGACCGAAGCATTGTTTCTGCCTGATAAGGATAAATTTTCAAATATCTTGACAGGTTTGGACATTGTGAATGAATGAGCACAGCATTTTGAAAACATAATCAACATCACCTTCTGAGAATGTTCCTATGTGCTGTGTCATGGGCAACTCTAAAGCTTGAGCAAAATCCTGTGCTTATTCACTACCACGTAATGGCATGAATCTTTTCAGTCACCAGTGCTGTCTTCAACAGGCGGCCGCCTTTTAACTCGAGGGTTCCCACACCTCAATCCAAAAAACAAGGGAAAGAACTCCACTATAGAATGAACAAAATGACATTCAATAATTTTCATGCTCCACTTTTGCCTAATAAGTTTTACTTTATACCGTCGCACAGAACAATGAACATGTGAAAATGTTTCATGTGGTCTGTCTTGAAATAGAGGACTTAGCAAAATGAAAGACTTAACGTGAACCGTACCCAGTGTATGTTGATGGCTGTTGTTAAGGGGAGATGTACCTCAGAGATTAACTTTCATTAATAATAAAGCTAATTTAATGAAATTTATAGAGAACATAGAGTTCAATCTCCTGTTTTCAAATATCTTTTTCTTTCCCGAAAAATATGTGCAATGTTGGGGAGTGCGTTCATTATGCAGGGTAAAATTTTGAGCGATTTTTCTTTTCTGCGGTGACTGTCAGTTTTGCCCAAAATGCGAACCATCGATTGCGATTGCAAATGTGTAGACAGCTACACAAAATAAGGATAGTGGTTTTGTCGACTGTATAAACTTGCAAACATTCCCTTCAACGCAAACTGAGCGGCGAGAGCGCAACGCACACAAAGGTGTGAATCGCCGTCAACTCGGCCCCCAATGCAGATCGCTTTAAAAATAGGGTGTGCTGTGGCTGCGCAATGCGCTGCAGTTGCTGCCTGAGTAAAATGCCACGCCCCTCTTCCCGACACCATGTGCGCAACGGAACACAGCGTGTTTCCTTCCCACATTCCTCCCTTGTAGCGAGAAATTGAGCCGCGATCGTTGACGCCCTGCAGGCGCTGCTGCGCAGTACGCATTTGCTGCCAGAGTGCAACCCCCCCCCCCCCTCAGCCTCTTGCGCGATCGTTGGCTTCCCTCATGCGCTTTCACTCACACCTATGCCATGCAGCGCACTGCGACGAGGATGGCAAAACTGCGCCTGTAGCGTCCATATAATTGCTATCACAATAAAAGTAGGAGACACGGCCCGATTCGGCATCCGACACGGCGTCAGACACAGTCGCACCCGCCGAATGCCATATCAGACGCCGAATGGTACCGTGTGTCTCCTACTTCACGGCAGCAAGTTCAGGGTGCGATCATTATGCGAGATAAAGAAAAAACCCACTTCTTGATTGGAAAAGTGAGGGCTGCATTCACTATGTGAGTGCGTTCATTATGCGAGTAAATATGGTACTTTTTTGACCGCTTGAAATGGGAAATATATGGTGTCTTTTGCAAGATACAAGAGTTTTATAGATAGCATATATCGCTTCGTATGCACAACTACTTGTAATTGTAAGTAAGGTCAAAAATAATTTTATTTTAGCTTTACTATCTCAAGAAAAAGATTAGCCAGGCTATCATTATTGAGAACATCAATGAGTGGTTTACTGAAAAGCACATGGCCAAAATTATTGACCGTTACAATAAGACCTCAATATTTCCATTCTACAAATGCTTATGCTTGCAAAATTTGCCTGAGATTTAGTCACTTTAAGTACAAGAATTTTGGTGCACAAGCCACACAAGTAGCCTGAAATTGGAAAAAGAAAAAAATTTAAGTTGGAGGTTCTATACATGCTCCTTACTATTGGAGATGGTTAAGTTACATGAAATCTGGCCAGAATGCAGACGAGTCTTTGCAAAAGTGTAAAATCTAAAAATTATCCTGCGTAGGTGGTACCCCTTGTAGCCCTTGTGAGCGTCCTCCTCCAGGAGGGCTTTCTTTTCTTCACTGACGTCAAGATGTAGTTTCCGCTGTCTGTTTCCCAGACATTCTTCTGATTTGTCTCTCGTCTGTTTGGTTTCTCAAAGCAAATCAACTCTTGAGTTGGATGGCCAGCTCCTGTATAACATCAAAGCCATTGTGGCCTTTACTCAACCACAGTATGGCTATAGAAGTGACCATCTCCACAAAAGTGCATGAATTCGGCCGAGCACTAGTGAATATTGGAGAATGAGCTTGTGTCGGCTCAGTTGAAGCTAGTGCTTGCTTGTTCTTACACCAAAAAAGCCCACCGTATGGGAAAAACTTGTGGCTGTGACCATCATCAGTTGAGCATGAATGAAAAAAATGAGGTCCCTGCAAATACCAAGCCTCTATAAGAACCATTTCTCCCAGACTTCTGGCTAGAGGATTCCCTCGATTTTTTTACACGTGAACATAGAATGCTGAAGCGTAACTGCGCAACCACACATATAAAAAGTGACAGATGTTTTAAAAGGTAAAAGCAATTTTTTAACCTGTATGTCCCCTTAATGCTACACGAGTACCTTTTTCATTGTGCACAAATAATTACTCACTTTAATCAACTAACTTCTATTTAATTTTTTTTAATTGACAAGGCATCAACGCAAAATTTGTGGAGGCCGTCGATGTAGACTGATAACATTTAAAGCAACTTAGGTCTTACATGATCCTTTCTTTAAAAAAAAATAAAAAAACTGCATTATAATGTGTCCATGCACTAGCGACTGCAGCATCTCAAACTCCATCATCTAGTAACCTGTACATCTCATGCACATTCAAAGCCAGGACTTCGCATTTGATAAGGACCGAAGATTTGCACCAGAAACTGCTGATGCATCCTGGAAGGAGTTTAACTGCTTATTACCAGTGCAACAAACTTGTTATTGATTTCATGGTGCTGAATTGACACGGACAAGAAAGACGACGGGATGTGCGCTACTAGTAGTCAGTTACTGCAATGAACCAACCAGCCCAAAAAACTGTACGCCCATACAGCAAACTAGGTACGTATTTGATGTCATTTGTTAACGTCCTCTACAATTTTTACATCTACATCTTAAAGGGCCCCTGAAATGGTTCGGACAAATCTTGTAGACGCGTAGGGTACAGCTTAAGTAGAACATTCGTACCACAATTTAAGTGAAGCGTTACGTATTAATGGAGCTACAAGCGATTAGAAGTTACCCTCCTCCCTAGCCATGCTTTTCCTCCTCAACTCATTTGCCGAGCGAGCGGGGCTAAGCTCCGCCTTCACTGGTTCAGCGTCACGATGCGACGTCACATCATCCACTTCCGGTTGTTTTGGAGCCCGCCCCCGCCTGTGCGAGACCTCTCCGCTAGCCGCTTGGCCGTCAACCCGAAGCGAGAGCTATCGAAGCAGCGTGCGTTGCGAGCATTCTGTCGTAGCGCCGAACGTGTTTTGTATTCCGGTAACCACAGGCAAGCTGGTCATTTCAGCAAATGACTGGAGGCATAAACTCAAGCTGATGAAGGAACTTTAGCGTAGACGTACGTGAGCGGCCTGATCGGTCTGCACGGTCCATACACTTGTTGGCACAGCGCTTAACCAGCCAAACAAAGCGCTAATATTGCTCTAACCAAGTGTAAAACATTTTAAACATTTATAAAAACAACGTGTTGATGATTACACTCCTGCGAAAAATACACACCAGCAGCAAAGAAGAATACATTTCGTTGCCACCAGGTGGCTGCACTGTGCAGACCATTCACATTTGCCCTTGTGCTCATCTCATGGCTCATCCCGTTACGGCACAGTTAAGCGGCCAGACTCTGTCCCCTTGGGCTTGCGCTTGCCCTAATACCGGACTCGCGAAACGCTATTGCGTTAGTAATCTTCCGGTGTAAAGTGACGGCCACAAACGCGCAAATCCTGGCGCCGATCGGGTAGCGGCAGTCCGATGCGCAGCAGCCAGTTCACTCGTACGCTGCCTTGCAGAGGGACACGATGTCGCAGCTTGACATATTGCCAGTCGCTACGTTTGCAGTCCACAAGGCAACAAAATCGAATCATAGTGCTCGCAAAAAGACTGAGACCGACTCTGACCGCGGAGCTCTCGTCAAAATGGAGTACGTTGTAACACAAGCAGACGACACTTGCTGTGTGCCGGAAGTGCTTAAGTGTACCGAAAAATTATTCTTGTGCATTCTCTTTATGTTACTTTCTCCTCATAAGAACAAATTAACTAACATTCCAACTATTACGAAGATCATTTGTTTACCATAAAGTTGGAAAAATTATCGATCACGCGCCCTTGTCAGCCAATCGGATAGCTCGCCCCACTGACGTCGTATGGGTGACTCCGGTCATATGGGTAGGGGCGGTTTAAAATTCCGCCGAGCAGTGTGCTGCGATCGGCAGCGATGTGCATTTTTAAAACCTTATAATAAATTACACGCTTTACGTGGGGCACTTAGATGTGCCAATTAATGATCAGAAGGACCTACTCTAATGACTCAGTACGTTTGTAGAAAATCGTCAAAAGCGTTTCAGGGTCCCTTTAAGTAGATTAAAAATTAGCTAATTAAACTTTGTTAATTCATTATTTGTGCAGAATGAAAAATATACTGATGACTAGCATGAACAATGCCCATCAACGTATAGCAGGTGTTGTTAGCATACCAGGGTGTCTACGAACCGGGAAAACCGGGAATTCGCAGGGATTTTGAGTAGTCTGGAAAAAGTCAGGGAAAACTCAGGGAATTTGGGCCTCTATCAGGGAAAATTAGCGGCAATTTTATTGAAAGCGTCGAAAGTCGCGGTAATGCTGGCTCGAGCAACAGACAGGAATCGTAATGAATCGTCTTTGACGCCCTGTCGTCGGCTGGAGGAGTTGCCAGTGTGCACTCAACGACCGACTCTGCGGATTCCCGATCATTTGGACGGCGTCGCGGCACCGCCACGTACCCCATAGAGTCAACTTATCAGAACGTGTGAAATTTCGGACGCAAGAACTCTTCGCCGTCTGATTTTCCGGACGTTTTGCCCTGACTGCAGGTCCGAAACGGCAATAATCAAAGGCACCACCGCCGCCGTTTTGATTACTTCGCCACCTCGAACCGGCACTCTCGCACGCGAATCCGCTGGCAGCCGTTGCCACCACTGCGGCAACGCTGGGCCTAGCTGCTTCGACGTTCGCTATGAAGCTTCTTGCCGTTGGGTGCCGAGTTTTTTATTAAAAGAATTAGCTGCTGTCAGCAATGACACGGACTCCGCCTTTGGGTTCCTCGCGATTGGCTTAGAAACTTACAAAACACGGCGCATTGCATAATGCCGGTTCCGGAAAGTTAGCTTCGCCTCTATACAGAAATGTTACAGGGTGAAGCATACGCAAAAGTATTGCAGTGAAGCATAACAAGCGTGGGAAGGGGCTATTGCCACGGAAAACACTATGTATTCCTTAATTATACACACGTGCACCCGGTATTTCCTGTCACAGTACGTGCGCCGATATGCCTAATATGTGTACCGGCAGGCCTTCAGAGCGTTTTGGAACGTGCCTGTGGCGGTTTGAGCCCCTAAGGGCAGTAAATGACACGCATTTATTTTTTTTTCCAACTGGCCGATTTTTCGAACAAATTCGCGACCCCTAAGGAGTTCTAAAAATCGGCCGTGGCCTGTGCAACTGACCAAGATTCTTCAAATGGTCCTTCGGGCGAACGAGTGGCAGAAGGAGGACAAGAACAGAAATGATGTACGCATTGAGGAATAAACGGGAAAGGAAGCTTGCTGCCGCCGTTTTGAAGGAGCTTGAGCTCAAAAAACAAAGTTTTGTCTGATGCCGAGGTGCCCCTCATCCAAACCAAAATAAACTCATTAAAGCAGTGAAACACAACACTCAGGCGTCATGCTTGGGCTGAGAGTATGTCAGGACAGTTGAGGTTGACTTACGAGTGGTTGAGAGAGAATCTCAATTGTGACAGAGTTCGGGCCGCATACCACTGAGCTTGCTATCAGTTGATAGAAATAGCTCATATTCGAATATATTTGCTTCTATGTGCATCTCCTTTTTTTTTATTCATATTTGTGAATGTCCAACTTCATTTCCAATTTTTTTCGAAGACACTTTATTTGCTGTGCATTTTACTAACCCCTGCCTTCTATTCTCTTTTTGAATAAACACTACTCCTTAGTATTCAAATTGGATTAAGTCGCTTTTTAATTTTTTTTTCTTGTGCTTATTCGAAAGTGACAGAATCAGGCGATATGTTTTCAGCCCTTCTTGACATAAAACCACAGTGTACGAATATACTGAGGTGTTGACACTGCGCCCGCCGGCGCGTCCATAGTATGTTCGGCCACGGCGGGGCGCACCCTGTAGTTCTACTGCGAGACGACAGATGGCGCCGCGACCAGTGGGCTCAGATCAGTGGGCTGGCGCCTTGAGATTCCACTGCCCACGCTCGATTTTCGAGTTTAGTAGTGTGATTACAACTGAAAGCGCTAAGAAAATGCTTTACATGTAACAAAATCATGCGTGTGTCAGGCCTAATGCTTTACTGATACGAAAGTATCTGCTGTACAGCAGTTAATGATGTCATGCGGATCGCGAAGCACTTAAAGCCCATTTCCCAAGATGCGGTGTCGCTTGTTGCCTGTGTCAGGCCATGGGAACGGGCGAAGAAGCACAGCGATTTCGCATCTAAGTTCTGTAGCGCAGCAGCGTGGCAGCAGCTGAAGTGCACGGGGTTTTGGTCTCTTCGAAAACACATTGGGCATGTCCGGCGCCGAGGGCACCGGCTGCACACAGCGGCACCGCTCGCTACTGTTGAATTGGCTCTAAAAGGACATCATCACATTCCCAGTCCTCTACACAGATAAGGCTGTTGAGTTTCTGCTTCACCGCATCTACGAAGTCATTTGCTGATGTGACATTGTTCAAATTTATAAGGGCCCTGAAATCGGATATGTCTAGTAGCGGCTTCTCTCCCTCAACTACTCTGCAGTTGCCAAATTTAGGAGGCTTGAGGAGGGTGTAATTGTATAATGTCTGGTACAGCTGCAAGAAAGTAGGCATTGACGGGTGGTCATTCTGGCTTCCAGCCAATCTTACCTTACCAAAGAAACGTTCAATTGGATCTTTATTCATCTTGCTTGTCAAGACATATTTAAAATTGTAATCGTGCAGGAGAGCATTGCAAAGTTCTTTTGTGGATTTTGATGTGACTCGAAGTTTCTCAGATGTGCTCTTGCTGAGGAACATGTCTTTTGTTATCAAGCCACACTGAAGTTCCTTCTCCCAGCATATTGAAGATGATGTCTCTTAGCCACTGGCTCCAAGGCTATTTCCAAGTCCCCAGGTGTCGCAGTGGGCAAAGAAGCTTGCAGATGCTGCTTCGCACTCTTGTCGTCGACTTTCGGCCAACGTCGCTTGGGTGCTCGCCCAGGAGGTTCCCTCTTAAAAGGCTGCTTTCGAGGTCTGTTTGGCCGTGTGAGGTACTTTGGGCAATTTGGAAATAAGGTGGGAACTGCGTCTTTAGACAGTACAGGCCTCTTTTCAGCGTTAAGCAGCACTTTTCCATTGAGCTTCGCGTAATATGTCCGGGATATCACGTCCTCTGAAAAATGCTTGGCGCAGACATGGTCGGTAGATGTCAAAGTCCGGTCTGCCCTCGGAATCGCACAAGCCACTGCTCCAAACGAACATTGTCGGACGGAGCTTTGAATAGGGGCACACGCTCCGTGCAAGTCCGGTAGCGCGAATTGCAGTTCGGGACGGAACACTTTCTTCCCATTGCAAACACGTCTAAAAAAAAGCGCTGCTACTTTCGTCTGCGCAATGCCCACTAGAGGTGAGCCTCTATGGCGATGAAAGCCAAACACAAGGCCATCAAACACGGGAATAAAAAAACATGTTCAAAACACCAAGGAAGTGCAGCCGCACCAGCAAAAACTGTGAGGTAGCCACAGAGCAAGAAACATTTAGGAAAGGAAACTCCACTGTTTGCGGCGACCAGAAAAGGTCACAAGCCCGCGGAGCCGTTATCGTGCTGGCGGCCTGGAAAGAAATTACCGCCGTTGAGAGCGCGCCATAGCAGCCTGCCCGGGCGCGTATTTAGAATTGCTCGTAGATACAGCGGGGCGTGCCACTTTTGACGGAGCTCGACGTTTCTGCGCAGGCACGAGTAAGAGCGGGCGCGAGAGAGAAAATCTGGGGGCTTTTGCTCCTTGAATATATCACTCAGCCTAGGCACTACGGAGGAGGTTTCTTGTGCATTGTATTCGTTTGTCCCCTAGACATGCCGGCATTGCGGAGTTCGGTCGAGTTGGTTTATACGCTCCGCCACTGGCTGTCCGCGCGGTGAGGCAGTGGGCGCGGACGCCGCTTGGTGATCGCTGTGTCTGATGGGACAATGTTCTGACTGGTGTTTTATAAGGCGCGGGTCGCTTTTTTTCGTCACGACGATAGATCGGATTTTTTACAAGCACTGCTCCAGGAGGGCACATGTAACCGGCAAACAAAGGCCTCAGGAGAGCACCTGAGGTTATATTAAAGCAGGCAACGCAGGATCTCCGGGGCACCCAAGCGGTAGCTGGGGGATCAAAGCTGGAAGCCGGGCGGCCCGTGGGTTGGGGCCGCAGAGGCCGAAGTGTGCTTGGGGGTGTTCGCATAAAATATTGGCTGTCCGCGATAGCGGACAGCTGATCTTATACTTCCCTGGCACGCGCAGGCCTCTGCGAGCCCCAACCCATGGACCAGTCCGGCTTCTAGCTTTGATATCCCCGTTGCCGCTTTGGTGTCCTGGAGGCACCGCCAATAATGCGAAATAATGACACATTGTTTTCATTAGTAAAAACATGATCGATTAAATATGATTGCGTCGAGCCGCCAACTTGCGATGCTAAGTTCAGCACAACCGCGCCCCGCGACTTCTGCCGGCACGCCTAGGGACAAGCGCATACACCGCGCGCCAAGAAACTCCTCCATAGTACCCAGGCATAGTACCCATTTTCAAGGAGCAAAATTCCCCACATTTCCTCTCTCGCACCCGCTCTCACTCGCGCAAGCGTGCAAACGTCCTTCGTCTCCACAAGTTCCACGCCCCGCTGTACCTACAAGCAGTTGGAAATACGCTGCCCGGGCGCTGCATCTCTTTTTTTTTTTTCGCTGCGGCTTCTACGACGCGCCGCATGGCGCCGCCACTGTATACGGCCCTGTCGGCGCATACAACAATTGTGACCTTATCTTGTCGCCCGCGCTCACTCGCGCTGACGAGAGTTTCCCCTCCTAAATGTCCGTGGAGGTAGCGCAGCATGCGCGTGGCAGCTCCCCACGATTTGGGACCGCATTTCACAGCGCCCTCTACGTCGGCTGTGACCACGCCCCCTCTCCTGGCTCGCTACCCCCGAACATACTGTGGCCGCGAGCGGGCGGCGCTCTCGCACGCTGCGAGGGGAGAGTGTCAACACCTCTCTGTATACTTCTTACACCGTTCATAAAACAGTTCTGCATCACTCAGGGAAATGTGCAAAGGCACTCAGGGAAAACCTGGAAAACTCAGGGAATTTGGAAACGTCAACTTGGTAGAAACCCTGCATACAGCCCTCTGTTATATATATTTTAACTCTTCACGACATTTAGTTTGAACAGCTGATATACACAATGTCGGAAATGTATTCTTGTGTGTGTATATATATATATATATATATATATATATATATATATATATATATATATATATATATATATATATAATGCAGCACAATCGAAACACAACACAGAAACCAAGTTCTCCTGGCAAGTGCGGCATCAGCGGAAGAATGCTGATATTTTTGTGGAGATTTTTTTTTACAGCGCTTCGAACAATTTCGTCCTCTATAAGGCAAAGCACCGAAGTGCTTTCTCACTCCAACTGTTCTTCGCGCAGTACATCTTCACTTTCCTTAGGTATTCCAAAGCGTCTTTGCACGGGACATCTGGGTCTGGCATTGGGTCGATATAGTCGTCAGACTCGTCTTCGGCTGCAAGCTCCGCGCATCGCGGCGATGATCGCATCATCCTTGCTCGCTTCGCAGACAGGAAGCTCTGACTCACCGGCATCGATGTATTCTTGGAAGGTGTCTGTGGGGGAAACAAACTTGCTTTCAACGAGGCCGGACCACACGTCGTCGGTGTTGACCGTCTCATCGGCAACATTGTCGCTTGGCTCATCCAACGTCATGAGCCTCTGCATTGTGCACGAAGCCTGCTTTGTTGAAGCACTTGCTTATTGTAGTGGCTTTTACCTGCCACCACGAAGCAGCAACCATACCAATCGCTCCCCTTAAATTCACTTTAGGAGGCTGCTGCTGCTGCATGCTCAGTAAAACTCTTTCGCGGATGCATTTTTTGTAAAGTACCTTTACAGTTGCGATGACACCCTGGTCGAGCGGCTGACATTTTGCAGTCGTGTTGGCAGGCAGAAATGTTAACTTGACGGCAGTCAACTTTGGCTAGACGTTGTGGGCTGTGCAATTGTCTAGAATGAGCACGACCTGTCGCTTCTCTGCCACCACGTCTTCATCGAACTTGCAAAGCCAGCTTGTAAGCATGTCTTGCGTCATCCACGCCTTTTTGTTGGATTTGTATGTCACTTGCAGGCACTCCCGCTTTTTAAAGCAACGTGGCTTCGCTGATTTTCCAATGACAAACAGGCGGCGCTTGTTGCTTCCATCCATGTTAGCGCAGAACAACACAGTTATGCGCTCTTTTGAGGCCTTGCGGCCAGAGCAGGCTTCGCTTTCAGAGCAAGAGTGCAGTTGGGCAGAAGGTTAGAAAATACGCCAGCTTCGTCTGCCTTGTCTGTGTCTCTGTCCGTATATGTGGACAGCATGGTTTCCGAATTTAAGCGAAGCCAGACTTCGATGGACTCATCGTTGACATCACCGCTTTCACCGCACACCACTTTGCAGCTGATGCCATGGTGATCCTTGAATCGCTGGATCCATCCATTAAGTGGGTTGAAGTCTTGATGGCCTAAAAGAGCATGAAGGGACGGCTTTTTGTTGGAGCATGGGGCCACTCACTGGTATGCTCTGAGCCCTAAATTGACGGAACCACCTGAAGAGCGCTGCATCCACGTCTTTTTACTTCGACGTATGTATTCTCTTCCGTGACAGGGAAGACGAATCTTGCTGCAGTTGCTGCCGCAATTTGTCCTTGTTCTTGTATATGGTCGACACGGTTATGTAAGGAACGCTATATTTGGCCGCCACCGACGCCTTCTTCAGCCCACTTTCTTTGTCCCTTATGTAGCAAGCATGTGACGCCCCCCAGGTACTGGTGGAAGCGTTCGACACCGAACATGAGGGCCAAACCTTCCTTGTCCAGCTGGCTGTAACGCTACTCTGCAGCATGAAGCCGTCGAGAAGCAAACGACACAGGGCGTTCCTGGCCATCTTTGTCCCGGGGTGCCAGGACGGCTCCCACACTGTACGGCGACGCATCTACGGTAAGGACAACAGGCTTAGCAGGATCGAAGTGCACCAGCACTGGAGCCTTGGTGATTAGCTCCTTGCTGCGCTGGAAGGCCTGGTCCTGCTCCTTCTTCCAGACCCATTGTTGACCATCTCGAAGCAGAAGATGGAGCGGCTGTAGATGCTGCGACAGGTTAGGCAGAAAACTCCTGTAGAAGTTGATGAGGCCCAGGTAGCTCTGAAGCTCCTTCTTGTTCTGGGGCTTAGGTGCCTTGAGCACCGCATCAACTTTGCGGGGAGCCGGGACTAGGCCTGCCTGGGAAATGACGTCCCAAGTACTCAACGCTGGGAGGTCGATTTTTCGGACTGGCCGATTTTTCGGACGTTTTCACGGCCCTTAGGGAGTTTGAAAAATCGGCCGTAGACTGTGCAACTGACCAAGATGCTTCAAATGGTCTTTGGGGCGAACGAGTGGCGGAAGGAAAACAACAACAGAAATGACCTACGCATTGAGGAATAAACGGGAAAGGAAGCTTGCTGCCGCCGTTTTAAAGGAGCTTGAGCTCAAAAAATAAAGTTTTGGCTAATGCGGAGATGCAAGTGTCCCTCATCCAAACCAAAATAAACTCTTTAAAGCAGTGAAACACAACATTCAGGAGTCGTGCGTGGGCTGAGAGTATGTCAGGACAGTTGAGGTTGACTTACGAGCTGTTGAGAGAGAATCTGAATTGTGACAGAGTTCGGGCCTCATACCACTGAGCTTGCTATCAGGTGATAGAAATAGGTCATATTCGAAAATATTTGCTTCTATATCCATCTCCTTTTTATTCGTATTTGAGAATGTCTGACTCCAGTTGCAATTTTTTTCGAAGACACTTTATTTGCTGTGCATTTTACTAACCCCTGCCTTCTATTCTCTTTTTGAATAACACAAACACTACTCCTTAGTATTCAAATTGGATTAAGGTGCTTCTTTATTTTTTTCATGTGCTTGCTAGAGAGTGACAGCATCAGGCGATATGGTTTCAGCCCGTCTTGACATAAAACATAGTTCTGCATCACTCAGGGAAATTTGCAATGGCACTCAGGGAAAACCTGGAAAACTCGGGGAATTTGGAAATGTCAACTTGGTAGACACCCTGAACAGGCCGATCGAGACAGATAGTTTGTGCCAGTGAATATATTGTGCAATGAAAACATGTATAGAGCTGTGCTCAAACTTCGCATCAGGGAGTATCGTTATCGTTGGTGAATTTTTTTACTATTTATTTATTACTGTCAGGAGGAGAGCAAGTAGCAAGAGTGAATTCGGATTGAGGTAGGTGCACTGGTTGCTGTCATGTTACACAATCATGTGGCAATGGGCGGTCTACTGCATGGACTTAAGGTAACAAGTAAAATTTCTGCAAGCAGCAGAAAATTGCATGTCCACGTGATGTCTTGGGATGCTGACGGCTGTGTCTTTGCTCGGTTTGTGGCTGTGGTTTTCTGTCTCATAAAAAAAAAAAGAAACGGAAAAAAAAAACCTAGTTGGTTGTCGGGTGCGGTTTTACTCACCGACAACAAAAAGGGTGGTTCTAATGGCATATGCAATGTCACAACTCCTTGCTTGTGGGTCAGCTATTTGAATCGTGCTAGAGGAATGCAGGCCCTTCAGGTGCAATTTCCTCTTAAACTAAGTGCTTTTCTTGCATGAAACATGCAGTGTGTGGCTTATGGGTCCATAGTGACATAATTGCCTTGAGTGTCCCTTTAAGTCCTGTTCCAACCCTGATGTGGATGTTAAATAAGACAGCTTTGAGGAGACATAATGAATGTCTTGAATAATTCCATTGCAGTCTTGGGAACAGATGACACAGTGTACTACAACTGGGTGCTGTGGGATGTAGTGGAGTCAAGCAAGCACTGTTAACCTGACATGATAATGTCGAAGGCCTTTAGACGTGGCTGAGGTGTTAAATGTTAAGTATGGATGCTGTCTAAGCAAGCTAGACCTCCATGGGAAAGCACAGGTTTTGCAAAGTGATGGGCATGAGTTGTCAAACTGTCACTCAAGTGCTGAGGCACGAGGAAGGTATCCAGCCCTACACTGACCCTCATAGGGTTGCTGGAACAAGCATCGTCCCCGCAAGGAGGGTTCTCCGGGATGGGCGCTAGCTCGGTTTTAGTGTACAACTGCTGCATTGCGCAGTCACCGATGCTGGAGCCCTGAGCGATTTCCTCTCCGTTTTGCCACGTCGGGTCTTCTCTTGGCTCTGCCGCTACCGTATCTGGGTCTATCCTAGACAATTCTGGAAAGTCGCCCAAGTGCTCGGATACGAGGAAGGTCTCCAGCACCTCCTTAACATTCTCATGGCTACTGGAACAAGCCTCGCCCTCGCAAGGGACGCCCTCCGGAGTGGCCCCTCTTTGTAGACCGGCAATGGCCTTGCTCTCGACACACTTTGTCTCTGAGGATTTTGCCACCTTGCACTTTTCGGGCTCTTCATTTACTGGCGCAATCTCGGTGTCTTTGACAAATTTTGTACTGGTCACTTTGATATTGTCTCTCCCTCTCAACAAGAATTTCGAAATGCCAGAGTAAAACTCTTTGGCCTTATCATAATTCCTGAAGTTTTATTCGGAAAGGCAAGCCAAGCGCGTCTCTGGCTTGGACACGCCAGTTTGTGCTACTGACAGGTGACAACCGTATCATTGCTAATTGCTGAAACCTTTCATGAACGAGGTATTCCCGTGCTGGTCATAATTCATCTTTGTCTAGAACCATTTTGACGAGGCCGTCGGCCCGTTCCCCATAATCATTCGAGCTGCAACTGTGGGGTGTCACGGGGTGAACAGCCGATCACAACAATGTGCACCTTCTGGATAGACGGTTCAATGTAAGGAATTGGCAAGTGCTTTTCATAATTCAAAATTTTCCGAGCCACAGGAAGATTGACAACCTCAAGGCAATTGCTGTGGAATTTTTGCCTGCAAACACAACCGTGGTACTGCAACCTATGGATCAGGGCACCATTGAGACCACCCAGAAGCTGTACAGCAAGGCTCTTTTGTAACGCGTGCTCACAGTGTATGACGCCAGCAAAAGGTACAACATTGATTTCCTTGGTGCGATTCATTTGCTGAACGTTTCATGAAAAGAACTCGCACCTTCAAAGGTCGCCGACTCCTTTGCGCACGCCTGCCTTTCCCGTGCCGTCGTCAGTGACCTTGACGATGACCAGCCTGACGATGACCAGACTTGCAGCGATCTGTACGAGGCTGTTCAGGAAAGTGTTGGCCAAGAGGTAGAAGGCGACTTCGAGACATTCGCGTTCGCTGACGCTGCTGCTCCCGTGGTCGCCCCAGCGACAGATGCGGAGATACTAATCAACACTGTTGGTGGCCCCGACGAGGACGAAGAGCCACATGAAGGGCCAGCTATTGTACAGATGCGGGAGTACCTACGTCTGCTGTGAAATATGGTTAAATGCATGGGCGGCGACCATGGCCTTGTGCAATGCTTGGTCAGGTTAGAGCAGGGGTTGCTCACGCCCGGTAAGAACATGAAACTGCCTAAGCTCACTGCCTTTCTTGCACCCGAATAAATTTTTGCTTCACTAAATACATTGTATTTTGACTTCCTTGCATTTGTTGCACAATCAAAGCTCAACTTTAGCTTTTCTCGCATTACTGCTTATAACGAATTTTTTCGCCGTCCTGCAGACTTTGTTATAACAAGGAATTACTGTAAATATAGCTTGCTATCTACATTAATGCAGACATTTGACAGCAAGAAAAGGGACCAGTTTTTCCAGCTTTCAGCATTGAATTCCAGGCAATTCAAGCAGGCATACAATTCTGCCAATAGAATCTGTTTAGGACTACCAAATAGGAATGTCAGGGTGTCTACCAACTGGGAAAACCGCGAATTCTCGGGGATTTTGAGTAGTCTGGAAAAACTCAGGGGAAAACTCAGGGAATTTGTGCCTCTATCAAGGAAAATTAACTGCAATTTTATTGAAAGGGTCGAAAGTCGCGGTAATGCTCGCTCGAGTAGAAATGGTAATGAATCACCTTTGACGTCCAGTCGTCGGCTGGAGGAGTTGCTAGACTACAGTCAACGACCGACTATCCGGATTCCCAATAATTTGGACGGCTTCGCGGCACCACCCCATAGAGTCGATGTATCAGAACGTCTGAAATTCTGGACGCAAGAACTCTTCGCCATCCGATTTTCCGGACGTTTCGCCGTGACCGCAGGTCCGTAACGGCATTAATCAAAACCATCACTGCTGCCATTTTGGTTACCTCGCTGCCTCAAACTGGCGCTCTCGCACGCAGATTCGCTGGTAGCCATAGCCACCACTGTGGCAACGCTAGGCCTAGCTGCTTCGACGTTCGCTATGATACTTCTTGCCCTTGGGCGCAGTGTTTTTTTATTGAAAGAATTCGCTGCTGTCAGCAACGGCACGAACTCTGCCTTTGCGGTCCTCGCGATTGGCTTAGAAGCTTGGAAAGCACGTTGCGTTTCATTATGCCGGTTCTCGGAAGTCAGCTTCGCCTCCGTACAGAAATGTCACTTGGTGAAGCATACCCAAAAGTATTGCAATGAAGCATAACAAGCGTGGGAAGGGGCTACTGCTACGGGATACAGTATGCATTCCTTAATTATACACGCATGTACCCGGTATTTCCTCTCACAGTACGAGCACCGATATGCCTAATACGTTTACCAGCAGGTCTTCAGAGCATTTTTGAATGTGCCTGTGGCAGTTTGAGCCCGCAAGGGCAGTAAATGACATGCATTTATTGTTTTCCAACTGGCCGATTTTTTGGACGTTTTCGCGGCCCCTGAGGAGATCGAAAACTTGGACGTGGAGTGTGCAACTAAGAAGATGCTTCAAATGGTCCGTGGGGCGAACGAGTGGCGGAAGGTGTACAAGAAAAGAAAGGACCTACGCATTGAGGAGTGAACGGGAGAGGAAGCATGCTGCCGCCGTTTCGAAGGAGCTTGAGCTTAAAAAACAGTGTTGGCTGATGCCGAGATGCGAGTGTCCCTCATCTAAACCAATATACTTTTGAAAGCAGTTTCATGAAACACAACACTGAGGTGTGATGTGCGGGCTGAGAGTATATATGTCAGGATAGTTGAGGTTGACTTTTGAGCTGTTGAGAGAGAATCTCAATTGTTACAAAGCTTGGGCCTCATACCACTGAGCTTGCTATCAGTTGATGGAAATACCTCATATTCGAAAATATTTGCTTTTGTATGGATCATCTTTTTTATTCGTATTTGACAATTTCCGATTCAATTTGCAATTTTTTTTTGGAAGACATTTTATTTGCTGGGCATTTTACTGACCCCTCCCTTCTATTCTCTTTTTGAATAACATAAACACTGCTCTTTAGTATTCAAATTGGATTAAGTCGTTTTTTAAATTTTTTTCCTATGCTTACTAGATAGTAACAGCATCGGGCGATATGGTTTCAGCTCGTCTTGACTTAAAACATAGTTCTGCATCACTCAGGGAATTTGGAAATGTCAACTTGGTAGACACCCTGAATGTTCATTGAGGCTTTCCTTTGTACTTTCTTTGAATGAGTAATCAAGTTTGAAATTACGCCTATTAGTATGTCGTAACAATGTTGATCTAATACCACTTAAATACATGACTAGCTTAAGAAATCTGGGTGATTGCTATAAATTACAATGAAGGAATTATAACCTCTAATAACTAATAATATAGTAATAATAATTATTTCCACAAAACAGGCTAACCGTGAGTGGCGTGCGAGGATGAGCAGAAAGGTGAAAAACTGTATGGCAAGTGCAGCTGTCGTGTGCCTACATTCCTGCATTATGCACACCGCGTACTGGTATGGTCTTCTTGTTGGAGTTTCACAGTACACTACAGTGAAACCTTATTACTACGAACACCACATTAACAAACTTTTCAGAAATCCCCTGCTGACTTCTTATAGTTTTAGTGTAAAAATATTTTAGTACTTCGAACTTCAGAATACTGATCTTTGCAGAATAACAATCATTGTTAAGTTTCCCTGTGATGTTAACAATGCCTCAATACTGCGAACTATTATTCAGATATCTGGGGAGCCTTAGATTTTCGAGTATCCTTTACGGCAGCCGAAATGGCAGGCTAGCAGACGACAAGGTGCCGAGAGCGGACGTCCCGACGCATGGGTTTAAGAAACCTGAGACAGTGGCCGAGAACGGGGGCGAGTGGAGGTGATGACACATCAGGTTTTGCAAGTGCATGCTCTACCTGGAAAAGTGTTGCTTAGCAACGGAGGCGCATCTCTTCCTTCTTTGACCCTTCTTTCTGCGCACGCCTCTTTTTTTTTTTGCTTCTTTTGCAGCTGTAGCTACACTCGCGGTGGAATGTAACCTACGTACTCGCGGGGATGCCACACGGTCGCACTTTGCACTCTCCATGCGGTGTCGTTTAGGCGCACTTGCACTTTTACATGGTTCAGGTGTCCTTCTGGAGTGGGACAGTTGCGGTGTCCATGGGAAGAAATGTGAAAAAGAAAAAAAAAAGACATTGAGCTTTGTTGGCGACATGTCGGTAGTTTTCTCAGCATCAGTTTCTGTTTTGTGCATGTCGCTCTTATTATACGGTACTTCGGTGGTGTGTGGCTGCGCAATCTATTGAATATAGCAACAGCATGTGCCGAGAGCCATCAGCGAAGTTTTCGTGGATAGCCCATATTGTGACAACTTACGAGCTGTTGAGTTGGTGGGTAGAATGGTTCATTTTGGGGCTTTCACTATAACAATCTTTCAAAATGACGAAAAATTTACCGCGGTCTCCTGAAATTCATTATATCGAAATTTCACTGTAACAGCACGAGACACAGGACAACAAAGTGGACGACAGGCATGTCTTTCAGAACGCTGTGATTCCACACACAGGTTTCAACACAAGGGACGGTAGCTGCTCAAAACATTTTATGTGTCAGCTTTTTCGCTATTAGAAATATATAGAGAGGACTCCTATATATATTCACAGCATGTGCACTGCGCTGGGCAAACCGGGCTAGCGCTAAGGTTGAATGTCACTACATAATTTCCATTCCACATTCAGTAATCACACACAGTTCATTTGCGGCTTCGTTCAGGGGCAGACATGCGCTTTCAGGTTGGTGCTTGTTGCTGCGTTTGGTGCAAGAATATGTCTAGGAGCAAGAAACACTTATGCGCAATCGCAAACGATATACAGTCGAACCCGGCTATATCGAACTCGCCAAAAACCGCCTATCAGTTCGATATAGAGCATAATTCGATATAAGCCTGCTAAATAATTGGATGTTATAAAAGCACATACCATTTATAAAATCACTTTATTGATGAAACTAGCTTAGTTTCGCACGAAATAGTCCTGCATTTTCTTCTGCTTCGGCAATTTCGCTGCGTGCGAGGCACGCACTTTTCCACTTTGTTTAAGGTGTCGGAGCAGCTGAGGCCGCAACATTCCGCATTCGCGCAGAAGCACCGGACTAGTGCGAGCGCACCAATCACTTCGGAGGATGTGGGCCAAAGACGGTCGCTGCTTTTCTCGTTGTGCCCATTTTCACTTGTGCTCGGCACGATGTCGGCAATGTAGTCGTTTTCGGGCTCTCCCGTGGTCGCGACACCATCATTTGCGCTCACCAACTCGTTTACCGTTGATTCGTCAACAGCTTCCGGAAATTCTGACAGCTCGCTTCAAACTTCGGCAACAACGGCAACGGCTTCGTCGCATTAATCAGAATTTACAGTCATCACCGAGCACGCGGAAGTCGGTACGGCTGAAGCTATTTTGGATGGACCACTCGTACACGGCCGTGCGTACGCGTCGGGGGCCACGGGCACTACGGGCACCGGGTCGCGAGTTAGGCCGCTTTAGCCCTAATTTCCCCCTTCAAGATCGTGCCGAGAGTGCACCTCGGAATCTTGTACGTTGCGGGGACATCCGACTTGTCACCGTGTTCGACCCGATTTATGATTTCGAGCTTCACGACGAAAGGCGAATTCTGCCGCTTCATCACGGCAACACTGCGGGAGAAGGCGCACACAATGAATCAGATAAGCATCGAGACAAGTCGCACTTTCGCCATCTTGCACGACGAGGGCACAAGAGCCTCTGATTGGCTGTCTGAGCAAGCGCTGCGGGCGGGCGGGCCAGGATCATTTTTTGTAGGGGGGTGTCGGCGGCTCCGAGGTAGCGCGGTCACGTAGGCGCCGCGCTTTCCCGTCACCGTGAGGGAAAGCCAACTTCCGGGGGCACTTTCCGCCGCTTGACGTTCGATATATCGGGAGTCGCTACTAGTTTTGTTCGATGTAAGCGTAATTTTTGCTATATATACTCATTGTAACTATACCGTGTCCAGAAATTGTTCGATATATGGAATGATTCGATGTAACCGGGTTCGATATAGTCGGGTTCAACTGTACACACATCATTTCTCCAGACGATGGCACTCAGCCCGGGTAGCACGACGATCTTGTTGGGCTTTCACGGTGACTTCGCTGCAGCTGAATTCCGAATACTGCATATGCGGTGAGGGTAGCTTTATGAACTTGTTGATAGGTCATCTTGTAGGTTGTTGTAGTGCAGACAGAATGACACAGGCATAGAAGGCACATGAGACAACACACAGCTCTGAACAACCAGCTGCAAATAGCTGTTGTTTGCGTATGCCGTGTCACATTGCACCGAACTTGCAGAAACTGCCATTGTGCATTCCAAAACGAATGTAAACTTCAAAGAATTTTTAAATTACGAAAGATGCCTATTGTTTGCTTCTACCGAAGGAAGGTCAATAATATTTTAATGTACATGTTTTCTTCGTTATATTAAAAGAATTATGCAGCTTGTGCCACAAAACCTGGCAGCAAGCAACCCTGGGCATCGCACCAGTCGCGTTGTTGAAATTGCAATCATGTGAAATGGGCCCTCAAAAAATCACATTGTGACACGTGCAACTGCATCGATTTTCGACATTCCAGTCGCAGCATGTGAAACAGCCTTCACCCTCGCACGCCTTCACTCGCACATATAGTGTATGGCGTGCGGCAATGATTTTGTCGCCCTTGGACTTTATACTCAACCTCACAGCGAACGGAAAAGTGCGCCCAGTGTGTCCATAAGATTGCTTTAGTGCCTAGAATATACTGGCTAGAGTACCGAAGGCGTGCACTCGTGGTCACCATGGTGATGCCTTCCCACAGCCGGTGCTGCTAATCCCTAAGGTGTAAAACCCCTGAACTAAGTTGCAACTGTGTGCATTTGCGGCATAGACCTGCATTGGTAGTACAGCTGCACTGCACTTTTCACCATGAAAACTGTCTTTTCTCTTTGTCTTGACAGCCCTTTATCTAAATGCTTTGCTGGTGGGAGACGTAAACGCCCTATGAAAAAAATCCTGCACACACTAGCGTGATCAGACCCACAAAACTTTGAACCCCTCCTACCACTAGGCTTGCTGGCTGCTCTTTATTATTTTGTCTATTGTTATCAAAGATTGACTTTGGAGCATTGACCGAGAGACACCACTTGAAGCAAACACCAAAGGTTTCTGTGCATGTTGATCACAATAAGTCATTATGCATGAACCTGCCTCATGGCAATTTGGATTGCGGTCCAGTTACTGCTGTCGCGATCCTCAATTGCGGGTGTAGCACCATAGACAGCCCTGCTGAGGGAACTTAATCACCTGTATCCTGGCTACCATTCTTAATGGCTAGTAAAAAAAAAAAGATGCAGATCGGGTTTATCGCAGTATTGCACGAGGGACACTGTATTAGAAAAGCGGGTTAATTTCTTTCTCTTTTGCTATAGCATTACACCAGCTTTGAATTTTGTTCACTTTCTTGTTAAACCCCAAGGGATCTCAGTGCTGCAGTCCACTGATGAAGATATCAGTTGGGTCTCATACCTTGGATAAGGTATATCAACGTTTTTGTCAATATAATGCTGTGCTTGCCGATTTGAAATGTTAATATATCTGTCAGTAGGTGTTAAATATTGTAGTATATATGCAAAAAGAAAGCAAGGACACTTTTGCTGTTTCCCAAAATGTCACTGTCTTCGGTGATCATATCTGGTAATTAACACAAGAAGTCAGAATAAGACTCTATTCATGCATCTTATTTAAAAGACAGAACTTGCTTTACGTAGAAATAGTTCTTATGCAGCTACCTCAACTTTCATTTCTTTTTGTGAGAATAAAGCAATGAGCAAACGAAAACGCCCATCATATGTATGGCAATTTTTCATCTACAAAGTCCACAATATAGAACAAAAACTGTCCAAAAGGCCAACGTAATAATAATAACCGGTCCCTCTTGGGCAATCTCGTTGACAACGCCATTGACCGTAACTTTGGAAGTTATCTCAGTGTAAATCTCCTAAAAGTGCTTCAGGCAGACAACATATGTTGGAGTCAACTTCTGGCCCCCATTTTGATTACCTGCTACAATTCTGCGAGCCGTGTAGGGTCCGACGGCGTGCCAAACATAGATAGTCAAAACATGTGATAATGAAATCGCGCAACAGCGAAATTCTCGCAACAATGAAACATTTTCGTATCCCCGGTGAACGCCCATAGGATTCAATGCATTTCGTGCCTCTCAGCAACGAAATGTCGCTGTACTGCACTCCCTCAACGAAATTTGCCGGAACTTAACTCCGCATATTACCTACTTGCGTAAAGCTAGCAGGCTCCAAGATGCTCAAATGCAATTGTTTTGCACTAAAATTGCGTAAAATACCACCACATTACACTTGTGTCGGCACCATCATTCTTGTTCACAAAAACAACGAAGCGCCGGAAGTGATCAGTGCGCTGGAAACACCTCGTGGCCGCCATCTTGTTTGTTGATCACCCATTTGAAGTGGCATGCATATTGCTACCGACATGTGACAACAGCTTTTGCACTCCTACTAGGCAAGATCGTAGGTCACTGTTCGAAACGCACATTAAGTTTGCGTTCTCTGCGGCTGACGACTCGGCACGGCCTAGGCCAATCCCGTTTGGCGAAACTGAACACGCGTTTCAAACAACAATCGCCAATCGCGGCATTGCACTGCGTAATGTGCTACTCGGTGAGAAAAATGCAGCATAAACAAGGAAATCCATGTCCCACCGACATGGAATTGTTTATGGCTCTTGAGATGGCAGTTGCAGCATATAGAGTGTCACGCAATCGGCCATGATTGAGTGTTCGTCCGGGAATACACATCCCTTGCTTCAAGAGCACTGGTTTTGGCGCCACCTGACTGTCATTGCGTGCGGATGTGGCACCGGACGTGGATTTGCGCGAAAGGGCTGTTATCTCGATCTTTTGCCTTCGGGTACACGAGATATGATCATGTTTGCGCTTGGCACCAGACGCATCGGTGCCTACAGGAACCAGCGTGCGCTGGAGAAATACTGCTGCATGCGCTGTTGCTCTGCATCCAGTGCCAAGTTAGGCAATATCTCGTAAAAGTGATCGCATCTCCGAAAGCAGTTGACCGAGAATACTGCGCTACGGCAGTACCGCCACTGCTGGTCAACGCATGCGACACACTTTATACTTTCGGCAATGCAGTTCTATATTCTCAAGCAAAGCTTGCAAAGTAGGCTAACGGATTTTTGACAGTAAGGTTTGGTTCTGCGAGGCATTACCTATCTGTGCGGTCTCTTTTCGCAACAAAGAAATTCTCGCAAAAGCGAATTTTTTCGCATTCCCCGACAATTTCATTATTGCGAGGTTCAACTGTACCTTGTCTGGGTTTGACCGGTAGGCACTGCGACTCCTGAAGCTGGTTCCTTATTCTATGCTCTGACACAGGGCATGAAAGATTTCTTCTCCGTGCCCTGATGCTTCGCATAACTTTAGATTCAGCCCAAGACAGCAAGTGGGACAACACAGCGGGACGAAAATACAGCATTGTGTCTTCGTCCCCTTGTGTTGTCCTATGTGCTCTCTTATGCTCAACCTCAAGTTATGCAGTGCCAACTAGCCCACCAGTCTGTTCTTTTGATGCTTTGCATTTAGCATCATTAGTTGGTGCAACTTCCGTTCTCATGGGCTCAAATTGCACCGCACGATACCAAAGAATACTGCACACTTGAACGAAATGCTTTGCATGGGGCAACGCATGGACAACTGCAGCGCACTGGAAGCCGCTGGCACCATTGCGACACCTTAATGACGCGCAGTGCCCCTGGCGTTCAAAGTTGGAAGGCAGCGCTAGCGTGGCCACCTTCTCCCATAGAGTTTCCTACAAAATTACTAGAGGGAACTCTGGCGCTGCAGTCGTTGTCCTACCATGGGAATGATGGGAAGTACATGGATTTGTCTGATCTTCGTGCTTGTGGATTCAGACGTTCTTGTGGCTTTGTATATTACGCTATATAAATCTTATTGTCGTATATTTCGGCGCAGTCTATATTCTTCGAAGTGTAGAAGACGCCGGGGAACGCGTACAATTGCTATTAATTGCAATGATTGAGCTTGTTTATGTGCCCAAATCGAAACGCACCAAGCGTCTCAAAGCACTGGCATGCCCGCGATAAATTCATAAGTGCGTTTCATTCGCTTGTCGATACATGCATCCGTGGCTTAATGGTTTCAATATCAGGCTTCTGTACTAGAGTCCCTGTGTTCGAATCCTGCAGTCGGGCAATTTTAATGATGTTTATTTAATTATTTATTACGCAATAAACTGTTGAAAATGACGAGTTTACTAAGTCACAAAGCCGTTTGAAGCCAAAAAGGACGAAGTTTAGGCAAATCCATGTACTTCCCATAATTCCCATGCTGGGACAACCGCTCCCATTGTAGCTCACGTAGACACTAGCGCCAGAGTTCCCTCTAGTAATTTTGTAGGAAACTCTATGCCTTCTCCCACTGAGAGAGCCCTCCGGTCGCTACACTAGCATGTATATTCTAGGCACTATGTAATTGCTATCTCAGTAAAACAAGTTTTGACTTTGGTCGACTTATCTGTGGATTGGATAGAGACGTAAAAGTGCAGGTTGCCAACGTAACGCTAAAATCCGTGAAATTTAGGATATTTGTGTTAAAATTGCAAATTTTGCCGTTGTTTGAATGTAATGTGAGGGTAAAGTTCAAGCAACGAAAATCGTGAAAAAACTTGCATTACAATCGAGTAAAGATGGTACTGCATAGGCTGGCTGCAGTGTGCTCATGTGCCAGCCTGCGTCTGCCTAAAGCTCCCCTTGGACGGTACCAGGTGGGATCAGCAATTGTGTCGTATAATCAAGATGTTCAATATATTGTTTTTACGGAGATTTTGCCAGGACCAAAGCAATTTGTCTTAAAATGTGGGTCGTCGCATGACCCGGACACATATGATCGAGGTTGCACTGTATATATATATATATCCTTTTTTTCTTTTTTTTTTCAGTTGTTTTCTCCTGAAGATCCATTGACGTCTTGTTTGGGGGTAAGTTTTGTTATATGTTTTAGCAATGTATCATCTATTTTGTTCTGTTCTCTGTTTCTAAAGCTTGGCTATGTGACGCGCTATAAATATGTGTATTTTAGTGAGGAAACATTTTGTCTTAGAGTACTTGAAACAGTGCAGTGGAAAAAAAAAAAGGAAAAGGAACAAGCTCATGATGCTATCATGCAAGCTGAGGCTCCATATGTGCCTTGCTGTGACATGAAAATGGAGTTCATTCATCAAGCTGATTTTGTTCAATTTTAAATTTAAAAGTGCATGGTGCTTCATGCATCGGCAAACTTTAAAAATGGTGAACCGTACTCGGAGCACTGTGCTAGGCATGTGGCTCTGTCCTCACAGTGCAAAGTGCTGTGCTTAAACTTGCCCACTGCTTTGTGAACTTCACATTTTTTCATGTTGTTGTTTCAAGGTCCTTTCAGTTTCATTTTGAACTATCATAATCTTTGGTCTGAAATTTGCTGCCAAATGTGGAGTTCTGTGTTTTGTGGTGACATTCCAGCCAGTTTCTGCATTTGAGTTGCCAGTACCTTTCTTCTTTTTTAAAAATATTTTTAGCCATGTGCCTGTTCGCAGTTAATAGACCGACCGATTAATAGACAACTACTGGCGCCACTGCTGCCGCGGTACACACCGGTAGTTTTAGTACCCCAAGAGCGTTGGCACACGCAGAGCGAACGCATATGCAGCACGGAATACGCCGAGTCTTTTTTAATCGCTTGCAGCGTCTTTTCAGCAGTGCACATTGTGTTGGTATAATAAAGAAATAAACTGTTTGCAATAATTTTCATAAGATCAACAGAAGCTGTGTTCCTCTTAAAGGGCCCCTCACCAGGTCTGGCCATATTGAGCGGACTAAAACCTCTCCATACACGTTTCCGCCGACCAGGTTAAGTACCGCCAACCTGCCCTCCTCCTCCACGCTCCTCTCCCACTCACTGCCTTAGCTTCCAGCGTCAAGCGGAACTTGCGTAGCTGCAGCTTCCTGTTCCGAGTGGAAGTGACGCTATGTTTTTTTAGCTTTGTTTACTTTCGCGTCGAAGAAAAGGCCTTAACTGCACCAGCTGCAGTTTAAACTGTGGATGTGATTCCATCCAAGAACCACCGCCTATTGTAATCAGCGATCTGCTCGTGTTCGCTGCTTCGCGTCAACCTGCGACAGGTTGTGCCACGAGCGACAATGTACAGTGGAATGTAGTGCCTGGGTGCTTGGAGACCACTGCCGTTTTTCATGCATTTGGAAAACAGCGACCGCGAACTACTACTTCAGCGGAATACAACAGCTTGTCCCCTTTGCATTCTTCTTATGGTGACTGCCACAGCTCTGCTAAGCACGCGCGGGCGTCTCACCATCTTCTAACAGCAGTCAAAGCGAAAATTCCCGCAGTGCAACTCCAGGAAGCGGAAACTCAGGAACTGGAAATTTTTAAACCAGAAATGCCGGAACCGGATTTAGTGTGAGGGGAAAGGCGGCGCACAACAAAGGTTGTCGCTACTTAAAAAGCGGCGGTGGCGCGTGGATGGAGGGGCTTTAGAGCTGACTAGCACAAAGCATACAATGTGTGATAATGATGTCTGCAAAGTATTACATCATTGTACGCCGTGGAAAGATCTGAAATTTCAAACTGAACGCCGTTTTCCCTTCTTCTCGCGGCCGCCGTGCTCCAACAGGAGGATGACATACACGTGCTACTGCGCTTACATACACGTGTTTGCACTGCGACGTTGCTCGTGGTGACACTTCGAGAATTATTCAAGCCAGCATCGGTTATTTGTGTAATATATTCTTTGAAGTGAAGTTTAGAGAAATAATCAAACACACAAATTGAACGTCTGCATGTTGTTGTTTTACTTCGCATCGCAGCAAGAGAGATTTACAGTAGTACGTTTTGTCTGCTTGTTCCCACGTTGTGCAGTTGCGCGCGCAAACACCGAAACTATGTCATTTTCTACCGTGTTCCAGCGCGGATTCATGCTCTGTGATCCGCTTGTGTCTGTCTCAGAATTCGTGTAGCGCTGACTTAAACTGCTAGTCAGGTGTCCTCGAGGAGAGCGTACAAAATCGTGCGCTGCGCAAAACGAGACAATAACAAATTCTCGCGCGATGTCGTCGGCACAAGTGCGCCGCAGAGAAAAAAAAAATGAAGGCAGGGCTGGTGACCTGTGCGTCACGCGATCCTCAAGGTCCGGTATGGGAGAACGCAGGGAAGGAATTTCGCTTGCGGAAGCTAGACAAGGCAAGTGGAAAGAGTGTCTTGCTTGGCAGTGGAGCTTGCCCCCTAAAATCGGAGGTTCGCGACGCTGAAATGTTTCTATCTCTGCTGTTAATAAGCCGATTGGAAAAATTTTTATGGCAGAAAGCTTTCTTCCAGAAAGTTCCAGCGTATAACCAAAATTTGCCATCGGTCCTGGGGCGGGGGGGGGGGGGGGGGGCTCTTAAGAGGAAACTTTAGCTCAGGGCCAGCTGCAATGCTGCCTATTAAAATGCATGTAAAATGCAGAAATCTTTTCATAAGACAACCGCTGGACCCATTTGAATTAAATTTGTCGCATTTGACAGAGAAAGTTAAATTCTAGTGAGCAGGAGAATATAATTTTGATCTAGAGCATATAATTCTTTTAGAAAATTCTCATAAATTAGTAAGGTGTGAAAAAAAAAATGCACACTAAGGTTACAAATTCGTAAGTCTTCACCCAAACCCGATATTGCTATTCTGTCAACTGCATCTGTTTATTATTATCTGTTTATTATATTAATTTACAGCTTACGCGAAATTGTTAAATGTTACGAGGGTTCTTCCACAATCCTACTTACAAACTAGTGCTACATTTTAGAGCGGTGTGTAATACGTCAATTTTGTCTGCTTTATATGTATTATAAAGTGCATTCCAGGGAATTGTGATATCGTTTTTCATGCCTGAGTTAAGAAGTTGCAAACTTGACACTTCAGCTTTTTCAAATTTTGCAATTTCAAGAATGTTTTAAGATGCATGACCTAATTTTAAAAAATTGCTGCTTCAAATCACCACATTATAACTTTTTTTTTTAATACAACAAAGTTCATCCACATCAGTGGAGTGGTTGCAGGGAAAACGATTGCTCCATTCCCATGTACTATTTAGATAGGAGCTGCTGAGCTGTAGCGTCCTCTTAAGTGTTAAGGTGCAAGGTCCATCAAAAAGACACAGCAGCTGGCCATAGGAATGTGTGTTGAGCACTAGTAAATGAGCCTAACAGAAAGACAAAGAAATTATTGTTTTGTACTTTATTTTCTTTATTGAAGTACTGATGCAGCTCCTAGGGCATCTTGAAAAAAAAAAAAAATGTGCAAAATTTAGCATGGCATAGAATGGGGCACTGTGGCATTTGTGCCACAGCAGGTGCTATTATGTTGTGAAAGACACGAAAAGATGAATCGACAGGACAGGAACGAGCAATTTCACTGGTATGCATCTGCTCTGGATCAGTGGTGTTCAGTGAAGTCTTACTAGTATTTTCAAGTGAAAGAGGCACTGACGAAATCAAGCGATACCAGATGATATTAAGATATTCAAGACGCAAGCATCACAATCAAGCGCTGCTCACATAGCCAGTCTTGGCCATCGTAAACAACAATTAGGACATGTTGCTTGGTCCGACTTCCTGGACTCATTTGCTGCTCGACAGCGCTAACCATATGTCTGACTAGGAAATACGCTAAAATAGTATTCGTGGCTAGATAACACTGTTTTCTTTTGCTTCTGGCATTACTAGTAAGGAGCGCTTTAACTGCAGAAATGCGGGTGCATATCAGCGAGTACGTCTCACTGTATAAACAAATTGCAGCTACTCTGATGCAACAAATAACTTCGAGCTCGTCTATTAATTAACGAAGCATTTAGTTCACTTGTACTTCTACACTTTTTGCATTGAAAGAAAAGTATTGAAGAAAGCATAACCGCTGCTTCACATGGTCAGAATAGATATGTATATAAGTCCGACATTCTTGTAAGTTGCACATTCGGTGGTCATTTCAGAGTATTCTTCCGCATCTTTAGGGTCATCTAGAAAACTGACTAAGCTTTATCGCTACAGCAAGCACTCTGTAACAAAAACAGTGGAACACAGCTTTGTTGTTGTTTCACTTAACTGTCGGAGCTCTCGGAAAAGATCTGACGAATATGCGATGAAGCTTATCACTCCTAGTGCCTCTTAGCGTCTATGGAAGTAAGCATTGAGAGAAATGTTTTTTCGAACAAAGAAACGTCTTTCAAGAAGTTTCAAAGCGTACTGGCATATCCTATTGCAATACATGCACACATTATTGCCTCAGTTGAGGCACTGTTTAAATGTAACCACATGAGCACCACTGTTTCAATACACAAAGTGTGGTAATTTGGGAATTTCAAACTTGAATATTAATGCACAGTGCCTTTGAAGAGCAACGATATACAGTCGCCGACCGTTTATTCGGACCTCATGGGGACTGCGGAAATGTACGAATAAACGGGTGTCCGAAAAAGCAGATTAAGAGAAAAAAAAAAGAGATCCTTTATTTCCACGCACTTATTCGGGCTTGGCAGTAGGCTTGAAGCAATCATGAATGCGCCGTTGCACGCTGTTCCATTTACACGCAATCCGATAAGCCTGAATCTCGGAGAGAGTCGTACGGTCACTATAGGTGGCTGAAAGCACAGTCACTGCGTGTGCACGCTCCGCATGCTACGGCAGCGTAGCACATGGTGCGTCCTCTTCCGACTCGGAGTCATCGTCCGGCGGTGCAGCAGAAACCTGACGAATGATCTCGCCGTCATCGAGTTCTGCGCATGTCAGTACAGCAGTGTGAGCGCCTGTGAAAATGTCAAATGAGACGGTGTCCGGAACCACTGCACTGCACAGGTCTCGGCAGAACACTTTCGGCGTCAGTAGGGTGCACATCAGAAGGCGACAAATCCTAGGCCTCCCGGCACCCGCTTGCCGGCGTTCCCCAGCGCAGTCTGCGCGGGCATTGTCGGTGCCATTAGACACTTGACGCGATGTTTCCGTATGCCGCATTGCATCACCGTAACCTCGACACAGCACACAAAGCAAACATCACCATGCTGTCATGCCTATACCACTCGCACAAACGAAAAACATGGCCTATTTACAGCATCGTGCACGAATTAACAAACAAATCAGCTGCTGGATTGTCTTGACATGGCTTACTGAGCTGAGACTGGAACTGCTGTAGCCACGAACCAGGCAGAAACGATGATGATGAGTGGGGATTTGCAGTAGCGCCACTTCGTGGGGCAGGAGGCTCCGTACAAAACAAAAATGGCGTTCAGCAAGTCGAACCATGCACCGGTCAGAGTCTGTGCATGGTGCTCTCGATCGAGTTGGCTCAAGGAGTGTCCAAAAAATCAGACGAGAGGTTGCAAGGTGTCCGAATTTTTGGCAGTTGTTATACATTATGGTCTATGGGGAGAATGGCGGTGCCGCGAAGCAGACCGAATAATCGAGCATGTCCGAATTTTTGGAGTCCGAAAAATCAGTCGGCCGCTGTATGCCCCTGATGTTTTCTACCATGAACAAAAAAAGAATGCATAAAGTCGTTTTGCATAGCAGTGTGTGTTAACAGCTTTAAATAAAATGCAGTTCACATCGAGAGAATTAATTTTGTTGCCCAGCCTCTCATCTGGGCAGAAGTTTAACTGCTAAATATGTAATCCTATGAGCTGTCCACCCACTGCTTCCAGAAAGCTTTAGTTGGCGTAGAGCCGGAGTAAATATATATCATGCAGAGCCTTCCTGCTGTGTTTGATTACCTCCCGAGAACTAGTACGAGTAATATGGCAACGAGAACTTTCTGAAAGTGTGCGCATGCACAGTAGGCATGGTGCGATCAGTGTATTGTGAGGAGCCACACTAGCCAGTAATTCAAAGGCAGTTTTATTCTCTTATGTTGTATAACTATACAGTTGACTCACTATAACTCAAGCCTATGATTTGAAATTCTGGCCTATTCAAAAATGTTTCAAAATTTTGGCTAGATTACTATGAGAGGATATTCAATAGGATATTAATAGTAAGAATGTGCCTGCATTTGATAAGAGTGTCTGTTGTGTGCATTTTGAAGGACACTGCTACAATGTGGTGCCACCAACCCAGTCATCACAATACAGGTAACTCCCGTTAAGATGAATTCGGTTAACCGGAATTCTCGGTTATTCTAAACTGTGTGGGAACGTTTGGTTGGTTTACCATAGACTCACTAAAAAAAAAATCCGCTTAATAAGCTTGGAATGGTGAACAGCAAAAAATGGGTCATTTCATCTCTTTCATAGGACAAATACAGTGTTTTCTTCCTCAATGACATGTTAGTCATTTTGAGCTAGTTTTATCAAATCAAATCAAATCAAAATTTTATTCATCTTCATTTGGTACATAAATTTTCATTTCCTGTCCAACCTAAGCACAGCGTGCTTGTTGGTTGTTCAGGCAGCACAGCGAATCATCAAATGTGTACCACAAAACAATGAAGTAAGGCATACTAGTACATGCTAAGCATATTATACAAAATTATAGAGACATAATGAGTACAACTTGAGCAAAATTAAAACTAAGTAAATAAATAAATAAAGGACATCATAATAATCACAACTCACAGACCATCTAAGGAGCAAACCCAGGAAAGCAACCTTCTACATGCAAGAGGCCATCAGTGATTTATCTGCAAAGATGAGCGCCATTTCCTTATTGATTTCGTCATTTTTCGTTTAGTTTTGAAATTTCCAAACGCTTCTCCAAGTTCATTAAATATCTGTGGCATGTAATATCACCTTATTTTTTTCCTGTAATGTGTAAAGCATCGTGACTTAATGTATATTTCTTTCTTTCTTAGGGCAATGTTCTTTTTGACAGGTACTTTGAAATCCTTTGCATAGTAATGACGTGTGAGCACAGTGTAATAAAATAGTTCACGCATTGCTAGTATGCCAAGCCTATTGTTCCTCCTTGTCAGCCTGTTGCAGCATAGTTCCATAGGTTACACTGTTTACTATTCTTTTAATTATGTGGTTTACGGCTCCCATTTTGTGATCAGGACAAGTTCCATACAATGTAATACCGTAGGTTATAACAGATTCAGCCAGCGCCATGTATATGGTGCGCCTCAAGTACATCAAAGTTTTACCTCTTAGGTTGTACATCATTGCAGACACAGCTCTAAGCCTGTTACATATGTACTGCACATGATCATTCTATGTTATATGCTCATCAAATATTATTCCAAGATACCTGATTGCATGTTTAAATGGTATTGCATTACATGTGCACGGAGCTCAATGTGAGTTATGTAAAAAGAGAGACTCCCTTAGGAGCATTCGTTTGTGTGGGTTTCTAAAACAGATAAGCTTTGTTTTTTGCCGGTTTAACTGTATTGAATTTTGCGTCAGCCAATTTATTATCCTGCACACATCTTGTTGAAACACTTTGCACCCAAGATCTAGATCAGTGAGTTCTAGTGCTAATGCTGTGTCATCTGCATATTGGAAGATTCTAGATCTTAAATTCAAAAAACCCAGTTCAGACACATAGATAATAAATAGTAATGGGGCCAGAGTACTTCCTTGCGGAACACCAAATTTTATTGCTTTAAATTCACTGTACTTGTTTTCAATTCTAACACACTGTGATCTGTCTGAAATATCCCTTAAGGAATTGATGAAATCGGCCCCTGAAATCTAAATTGTCCAGCTTTTGCAACAATAAGGCGTGTGCAAAAGTATCAAATGCCTTTGATAGGTCTAAAAACAATGCTAGCATAAGGTGATTGTTTTCTTTTGCGGTGTTAACGTAATCTGAGAATTCTTCTAAGAGCGTAATTGTGTTCCGGTCCTTTGTGAACCCATATTGTGCTGGGTTATTTAATGAACATTTATCGCAGAAAGACTGCACAATGGATGCCACATGCTTTTCCAAAATATGAGCCAGGGCAGGTATAATAGAAATCGGTCAATAGTTTGTGCAGTCACTTTTCTTTCCACTTTTGTACACAGGTCTCACTGTCGAAGTTTTCAATTCTTTGGGCATCATTCCGGTTGCTAATATTCTGTTTAGTATTTTGAGAATCACACATTTTAGTTTGTTAAAGTTGTAGTACAGATCTCGTACTACAACTTATCTTATCAAAACCTGGTGGTTTGAACATCTTCATTCTACCTATTATATTCCATAGCTCAGCTTCTGTTATCTCAAAAAGGTACGCTGTCTGTGCGCATGAAAGTATTGGCTTTTATTCAATACGATTCGTACCATGAGCAATGCGCAGCTTATCTGTTGCGTGAATGAGTCTTGTTCAACAGTTCACACAATGACTGTGTTTCTTCCTTTGGAATTCTTTTCAACTTAGTCATGCTCGGTCTCCCCAGCAAACTACGGGAAATCGAAGGAATCCACCACGCTATATACGCACACGATATAATGATTTGGGCGGACCGTGGCAGTGACGGGCAAATTGAACACGCACTACAAACGGCCATTCACAAAGTCGAAGAGTACCTCCAAGGAACGGGCCTCAAATGCTCCCCGAGCAAGTCCGAACTACTCCTTTACCGGCCCACGCGCAGAGGCATGCCACCAAAGAGCTACAGAGGACCCCGGGACTACAGTGAAACCTCGTTAAACCGTAGTCGGCCGGAGCTCGGAAAAAGTACGTACTAAACGGTAGTACTGTTTAACCGAAATAGCATGAGATCGCCCACTTACCTGTCGAAAACAGAACTCAGAGAGAGTGCGATGAAAGGGGAAAAACATGCAGTATTTATTCACTTCGCGCGACATAAGTGTTATTTTCGTTTGATGCCGCGGCGGCCTAGCACGACGACAGCAGCCTCAAACTTACTGAAGCTGCGTGCCAGCTTCTCAGCCAGCCCCCATCCTCTGGGCAAACACTCGCACGGCAGATTCCTCGTTGGCGTTACGTATTCTTCGTGCACGCGCGCAGTAGTGCTCCATAAGTCCCGGGGCACCTTTTTCATTGCCGGGTGCCGGAGTTCGGAAAACATTTCGTTTGGAATAGTTATGTTATCGCGCCCCTGTTCTCGTTGCGACGATTGCATTCACGAGGCTGACGTAACGCGCAGCTTCTGCCACTGTCGGGCCTGAATCGCCCGTGCTGTCGCTTTCCGTGTCGTTCTCATCACTGTCGCTAGTCGACACTTCGGCAACAACAGAGGCAACGATGGCGAAAAGTCGAACCTCGTAGCCGACATCTCTTCGCGGACGCAGCAGCGCTGCCGAGCAACTTCGCATTCCAAATGCCACACATTGTAGTCAACAGCAGATCCATGTCGCGGGCCAGCGCCGACTTCTTCGTGTCACGTTCGATAGCACGGACGACGTCTAATTTTTCTTCTATGCTGAGCACCCGGCGTCTTTTTTATCCGAGCTTCGACATGACGCGAGTCCTCGCTTCCACGGCGCCACAACGCTCTCTGGCACGGCGTCGAAATGATGTTGATGTTGATGCGGCTTCACGTGCAAACGCACAGGGCACTTGGAGGCCGTTGTACCGATCTCTGAGGCTTGTTGTTCTGCCGGGCCGCCCGGTGGAGACGACGCACCGCCGTGTTTGCGCGACGAAAAGTGGAAACGCTACGTTTTAACCGATGCGTACGCAATATGCTGGTACGGTTTATGCGGATACAAAATACATTATGTTCAATGGCCGCTGAGTCGGGGAATTGACTTCACTACTTTTAAACCGAAACTACTGTTTAAGCGGGTACGGTTTAACGAGGTTTTACTGTACGAGGAAATCGGCCTGTACACCCAAGACGGAAACGCAATCCCCAAAGTAAACAAGATAAAAATCTTCGGAATGATCATTGACGCCAACGGAGCTAACGGCGAAACTGTGAGGAAGATCGAAGGCAAAGTCACCAGCGCCATGAGACTCATAAAGAGAATAACCGATATACACGCGGGCATGAAGGAAGAAAACGTCATTCGACTGATCCACTCATTCGTTGTCAGCCACATCGCCTACATAGCCACCTACCACAACTGGTACGTCGCGGAAAAGAACAAGATCAACACGCTCGTAAGGAAAATGTACAAGATAGCCCTGGGCTTCCCGGAATCGACGAGCACCGAGCTCCGGGCTCAGCTGGGCATATACAACACCCTAGAAGAAATAGCCGAAGCACAACGCATCTCGCAGCTCGAACGCCTGTCGACCACCACGACGGGAAGGTACATTATGAACACGCTCGGCATAACGTACCACAACCAGCACGGCCAGGAAATGCAAATCTGTGCACCCCGATTACAACCGAGGTAGAAGAAAGGCAAGAGCCAAGGCTCTGCTCCATTCATTCGGCAGGGAGAGAAATGCGCGCTTTGTCGACGCAGCCGAATATGCGAATGGGCAGAAATACACCGCCGTAGTCATAGACGCAGAGCCAAAAATCAGAACCACATGCAGTGTATACACCAAACACTCGGAAATAGCGGAGGAAGTAGCGATTGCGCTGGCCCTCACAGAACAGGAATACCAAGTCGTACTAAGTGATTCGCAAACGGCAGTAAAGAATTACGCCAAAGGTCGAATTTCCAAGGAAGCCCTGTTCATTCTGGCCAAAGCGGGCAGATCCAAAACCGCGAGCTCGAGGATCATGTGGTTCCCCGTGCACGCCACCATGGAAGGCGACGCGTTCCCGAACCTAAATGAGACGGCGCACCGGACGGCGCGAGACATGACCCGCCGCGCCGAACAGGGCAACGCTTCTCGCACTATAGCGAATGCTTCTCGAGCAGGACGGGACAGGCTCACCAGATACAATGCATAACCAGTGCATATTTGAACGCCAGAAGGATATACCCACCACCGAGTCCCAAATTGAACAGGAGGCAGGCCGTCACCTGGCGACAACTCCAGATGAACACCTTCCTTAATCCATTCCGTCTGAAATGTACCTTCCCAGATAAGCATCAGGACGACATGTGCAAATTGTGCCAGGAAGGACCAGCAACACTCAAACACATGCTGTGGCAGTGCAAAGTAGCTATAGGAGGGATGGCAGTTACTCCGGAGTCCCTGTCGTCGAGGTGGGCCACCGCTCTGCGCAGCTCAGACCTCGGAATCCAGACGTGGGCAGTCCAGCAAGCCTGTGAGGCGGCGTTGAGGCAGGGCCTTGACGTTCCCCCGTGAGAGACCTGAGCCCGGGTCGCGTAAAACCTTGCCGGACGTACAAGAAAGTTGTATCCATCCATCCATCCATTCCTTTGAAAAGTTTTTGTGGATGACCTCCTCAATCGTAGCGTGTTTGACGCGGCCTATTAAACTGTTTGCCAATTTCCATGGTTTTCTTCCATCATTCCTGCTTAGCGCAAGCTGCTGGGATAGGTATCTTCTTTTTGCCTGTCGCGTTTTGGCTGTTACAAGATTTCACAATATGCAAAATTCCTGCCTAAGTGCGGCATTTTCAGGGTCCTTTCTACAGTTCTGCCAAGCTTTATCCTTCAAGTAATGCAACTCCATGATATCCTGCGTTATCCAATTGTTGTCCGATTTTCTTTGCTTTATTTTGATAACTTTGGATGACGTCTCGTATATGAGGTGGAACTTTTCGAGAAATTTATTATATAGCCTCGTATGATCCAGAGGTAATATAGCATTCCAATTTGTGTTCTAAATAGCTTTGTCTATACTCCTGTTGTCTAAAAGCTTCCTGATTCTATGTCTGATGTTCGCATTGCCTTCGTGGTTACAAGTTTCTTTCATGCTTACTGCTGCCACAAAGTAGTGGTCTGCAAGTTTCAATTTAACGACTCCTGATGAACAGTGTCTGTTTGCTATGCAGGCAATTATGTGGCCGATGCGTGATGTAGTTATCTTGGAACCTAAAAATTCCTCTCTTGTACAGTTAATAAGGTTAACTAAGCCAAATTCAGCCAGTAGGTCTAAATAGTCTCTCACTACTCTCTTTGGATTTAGCATTATATATATATATTTAGATCTCCCGCTAAAATAAACTGCTTCTCATTCATATATTTTTTTTAGGAGTGAGGTTAGTTCTTCGAGGAATAAAGGAATGTTCGTGCTAGGTAGTCTGTATATTGCACATACAATGCAAGTTGTATCCATCTTGCTAAGAGAGACAACCACCATTTCTGCGTTTTCTATGCATACCTGAATTTCATATGACAACCAGGTATTGCTCACAAACACGACCAACCCTCCTCCTTTTCTGTTTTCTTGACACCAAGCGTAACGAGAGTACCCAGCAAGGCTGTAAAAGCTTTGTCGAGTTGCATCAAGATTAACCTCTGTCAAGACGATTACATCTTCTCTTGTCTGCTGAGTGTTTACATAAGCACATAACTGGTCCCAGTTTTTCTTTATGCTTCGTATGTTTATATGTTATCTTAGCTCCTGCTTTAACTGTTCTTCCTTAATGAACTGATTTATATGAGAATCCCACTCAGAAAAAGACGTGAACTCTGCCATTAGTTTATTTTTTCCAAATCGTTTTCTGTTGCAATGATCATAGCAGGACTTCCTTCGTTGCGCCTAGTGAAATTCTGCCATTGCGCATTCAGACAAATTTACAGCCCTGCTGTCTGCCCCTCTGTCTGCTCAACCAAAACAACTTCTTTTGCGCTCGTGTCAAGTTTTCGTTTATGTATACGCCATCAGATCGAAGCGCGTATTTCTTCGAAATCCACAGATCACGATCAGCTAATTCCTTAAATCTGACAATGATTGAGGGTATCTTCTCTTTTAGCCTGTGAATGGCCTTCAGTGAGTGACGTTCGACTGTGTATTTCCAGCTTGGCGCTAAGCCCCGCTAGAACCTTATACAGATCTTCGCCCTGTTTGTACGGAACGCCATGTACCTCGATGTTTTTCCGCCTCGAGTACTGTTCAGCACTCTCGACGTTATCCTTCAGCCTTGCAATTTCATTGTATTTTTCTGCCATCTTTCGCGTCAGCTTTGCTGACGTTACCTTTAATTCTGCAATGTCCTTTTCTTGCCTTACGGTGGTGGCCATAATTTCGTCATATTTATGCAACAGCAGTTCCATAGATTTTTCTGTTGTCATGCACTGTCTGTCTGCCTCTTTTTCCATCTCCTAGTCGGCCCAAGACTGCCACCGTCTTTTGGCTAATGTCTTCAATCAGTTTTGTAACATGACTCATTTGATTTTTCTTTCCTCCCTTCCCTTCCCCTCTGCGTTCCGTGTCACTGGTTTCTGGCGTTTCTTCCTCTGATTCCTGCTTTCTACAACTATCACACATCCAGCTGTCGATTTCGCGTGATCCCGTGTTTTTGAAAGCCTTTTAGTCATTCCCGAACATTTGCCCGCATGGTATACTTTCTTGCATTTGGAACAAGATATACTCTCTCGATCTTTTTCAAACAACTTTGAACACTTTGTACAATCTTGCGGCGACATGGTTCGAGACAGGAGTGCAGTCCAGTAGAGCAAAAAGAAAAACGACCGATCCCACCAAGTAGGCGCCTCTTACGTAGAAGTAAGCAGCAAACATCAGCACGTTGGTCGACGCTCCACCGGACTCCACTTGGAGTTGGCTTGGAAAGTAACAGCACAGAAAGTGAGATCTACCAATCTAGCTGTTACGTTTGATGGTACTTGGCAGAAACGAGGCCACAAGAGTCATAATGGCATAAGCACAGCCATTTCTTTGGAAACAGGGCTTTGCCTAGACTTTGAAGTTCACTCCAACTATTGCCAGAGTTGCACTACACGCAAGCCATTTGAAAGCGAAGAGGAGGAAGAAATACGGCAAGGTTTTCATATGCCAGTGTATGAAAAAGAATGTACATTGCCCAGCACATGCCATGCAGACTAATGCTGCTTTGAGGATATAAAAGAGGGCCGAGTCCTACAGTACTCCACTGAGGTTCACAACCTTCCTCAGCGGTAGCGACAGCAAGGCTTATATGGCTGTGTCAGTGGCAAAAGTGTATGAAAGTGTGCCCATCACAAAAGAAGACTGCACCAACCATGTAGCCAAGCGGCTTGGGACTGCCCTGCGAAAGTTGAAAATGCCATGAGGGCAGAAGCTTACAGATGCAGTCATTCAGAAGCTACAGAGCTACTTTCAAGAAGCCATCACTGCCAACAGAGGAAGTGTGCGTGGAATGTATTGTGCAATCTGGGCATCATTCTTCCATTCATGCTCAGCAGATACTGCCAAGAGCCACAAGTTTTGTCCGGATGGAGAAGACTCCTCGTGTAAATTCAAGCGGGCAGAAGCGTTAGGTCAGGCAGCCCCAGCACCCGCCCATATTCTCGCAAACAGCCAAGGGGAGACAATGCTGCCTGTGTACAGAAGGCTGACAGAAGAACAGCTACTCACTCTCTGTGTCAAGAGAAAAACTCAGAATGGAGCTGAATCATTGAACAGCAAGATTTGGCTGTTGTGCCCGAAGACGAGGTTTGCCTCACGCACAGTCGTGGAGATGGCAACAGCACTCACTGTCTTGTGGGATAACCAAGGGCACAAAGGCTATGAACAAGTTCTGCAGGAACTAGGAGTGCTTCCCTCCAGGAAATTAGTTGTGCTGAGCATAGATTGTGACAGAACAAGGATCTCCAGTATGTCAATGAAGCTGACAGCAGAGGCAAGGTCTCACCGTTGCGGTCTGGCCAAGAAGGCTCGTCTTGAGTGTCATGTGCACAAAGACTCTGAGGGAGCAACACAAGCCACAGCTGAATTCTAAAGTTGTGCACTGGATCTAGATACCCTGGCCTGCATTATGTGCAATTTTTATATAGATTTCAGTGCTACAACACAAAGAACTTTTATAACTTTCAGTTGTGTTTTTCTCAGCTTCATGTTTTTGGCCAAACATGGCTTTCGTGCACAACATTTGGTGTACTTATTGTGGTCCAATCAAGACCAAATTTGGTGTGCATAATCTTTACGATGTGTAGAATGCATTTATCTAGGTTTTGATGCAATCAGTTTATTTTTAAGAATGGAAATGTTAAATACACTGAGACACCAGCCACTGAAAACGATGCACCAGATATGAGATTCTCTCAAAATGTTGCCTGTCAAGCGAATTGCATTATCTTGGTTATCAGCTCTCAGTGGAGTTTTAGGGACAAGAAAAGCCATTTTGCACTGCTATATCATGCCAACTGCTAGGTGCAATAGTTGCACAAGCATGCACTGTTTTTCACTTATGCATGGCACTTAGGACATGAAAGCATCGAGCTATCACAAAACTAAAAACAGGTTTGGAATGAGGATATTAAGCTATATAAGTGGTATAATATTCATTTGCCTAGCATTAATATTTAAAAAGAAAGGTTTCTGAGGAGAGTCTCCTCTTAAGGGGGGAGGAGGGGATCAGAATTAACTTTCTTGTTTCTTGACAGAAAGGGCTGAAATTTGGCACGCACACTGCACATTGCAATAAAGACACAAATCTCAAATTTCATTAGGATATCTTAATTAGTTTTTGTTTTATAAGAATTTATAAGTTCCTTGCTTGTGGAAAGCCTGGCACAGTAACGAAACAGGATAGGGAGCAGGGAATACTTTGTATGTTTGCACAGATGTCTAATCTACATCAAGACACTGTTCGATTTTTTTTTTAAAGCGGTAATAATTTTTTGCTCAACATAACATGCACATGACTGTGCTTCACTGCATGGAGCCATGTAGTAATTGTGAAATAATTAAATAATGGAAAGATAAAGAAACATTTCAAGACTGTCTTTAAGTACAGCACAGCTTGTGGATCACAGCAAAACAAACTGGGCAAAAATCGGTTCAGCCATTGTTGTGCTACGCTTTCCACGAGCGAGGTGATTGACAACAAAAATGCAATTGAGAAAACTGGCTGCAAAGTTTTAAAAGCACTGCAAATTTATTAAAAAGCACCAGGGCTGTAATATTTTGAATCATTGCTGTCAGGCATCTTCTTACACCTTTGCCTCATTGTTTGGTGGGCTTTGGATGCCTTCTTCAGGCGTTCTTTATCCTTTTCTTGCGCCGTCTGGAGTAGTGCATGACCACCATTTTCACTGCCAGGCCGAGCCTGCTATCGCAGTGTACACCCACAGAACGCTGTTGGCATCTTGAGCACAAAGTTTTAGCGATCAATGAGTTCATCGCGGAAACAGGCATAATAATGAAGTCACAGTAACAAGGGGCAGAAATTTGTTCTTGGCATTGCTGCTTCCGCTCAGTCGCGGACACTGCGCGAAGGGAGTCGCGAACGCTGCATGCCTGCGCTTCTTCAGTCACCGCCGACACAAAACGCGGCTCGAGGCGCGTCTGAATCGTGCGACGATTCGTCTGGTGAGCCTTGCGTCACCATACAGTGTGTAGCTCGTCGACGGTTGGGGCTCACTCGCAGGCTGCGTGTCCCTGTCGCACGATGCGTCGGAAACGCACACCGTCTCTGCCGGCGATGGAGACCTTGGACCTGCGTCGCCTCCAACAACGCGATCTCGGTTGCTGACTCGCGCGGCCTTACGCGCAGGTGCGAGAGCCTCCGTTGGCACGTGTCTTCTGGTGGCTTGGTTATCAGTGTCGATGTCGCAGTGCGATTGTCGGCTTCGCTGCTGGAATCGCACGGTGCAAGATAACGCGGCACGTTATCCGCGTGTTCAGTCGGGTTCTCCGCTTCTCCCGCTGGCCGCCGTTTTTTTCTCGCCGTAGGAGGCTTGCGCTTCCGTTTTCTGAAGGCATGCTTCATTTAAAAGTTCTTTTCGAACGAGCGACGATTCATCACTAACCTGGGAGCTTTCATAAATCCGAATTCTGCGAGTGTCAAACGAAGAAAGACGCCGGCGTGGTTTTCAAAGCAGGATGGATGGATGGCGGCTATACCCTTTGTAACGGGCGGCGGCTAGCGCCACCTAGCCTTTTGCTCCCCCTCCTATTTTATTATTTTTTTTCCTTTCTTTATATCCTCTTTCCTTAACCTAGTTTTCACTCCCCTCCTCCCCCCAAAATAACTATCTAAAACAGTAGAGGAAACATTATCTCCCCGGTTTATGGTATTACCTATCCCTTGACTTCCTCCACCAATCCTCTAGCCTCCCCTTCGTTACTGCCACTCTTTTCTCGTCTATTTGCCCTCGTTCCCCGGGAAAACCTAATGCCCCTTCCATATCTGCCACTGTTCCCTCTGGCAGGGTCGGGCGAAGGTCTGTGCATCTCAGCACTATATGCTCAGTGGTCTCCATTTCGGCTCCGCAAGCTGTGCACCGAAGGTCCACGTCTTCAAATTTAGCCCTGTATGTTTTCGTTCTCAAAACCCCCGTCCTAGCTTCGAATAATAGTGAGCTGCCCCGCGAGTTATCAAATAAGAGCTCTCTCTTAATCTCCTGTTTTTGTGACCTATACATTGATAGCGCTGGCTTTCCGAGCATTCTTTCTTCCCACATTTTTCTTTCCGTCTCCTTCACCTCCTTTCCCACACTAGAACCACGTTGGGCCCCCTCCCTCGGCTGTAGGTATCTATTCCTCAGCTTCCTCGTCCTGAGTGTCCACTTTGTGTTCAAACTTTTTATGTACAGATATTTGTACACTTTTCCTGCCCACCTTTTTTCCTCCAGTGCTGGGAGTCTCTGTTCAAATTTTAGTTTACTTCTTGCCTCTCTACCTTCGAATGACATCCATCCCATGTCCCCCTGCACTCCCTCATTAGGGGTGTTCCCGTGTGCTCCTAAGGCTAACCTGCCTACATTTCTCTGTCTTGTTTCCATGCATGCCTGAACTTCCGATTTCATCCACAGTACTGAATTTCCGAATGTGAGGCCAGGTACCATAACTCCTTTCCATACGCCCCTAACCACCTAGTACCTATTATAGTTCCAAAGTGCCTTGTGTTTCATTACAGCTGAGTTCCTTTTCACTTTTTCAATCATAATTTTTTCCTGTTCTTCCAAGTACTTTTTGCCCTCGTTTAGCCATATGCCCAAATACTTGTATTTTTCAACATGATCAATCTTAGTGCTTTGTATTTCCAATGGTTCCCCCCTTTCTTTATTGTATACTATTATCCCAGACTTCTCTCTACTGAATTGCAGTCCCAATTTTTCTCCCTCCTCTCCACATATGCTCATTAGTTCCTGTAGCCCTACTCGGGTGTCAGCAAGCAGTACAATATCATCTGCATACATCAGTCCGGCTAGTACTTGAGCTACCTTCTGCCCTTCCAGCATATAGCTTATGTCAATTCCTATTGTGCTCTGTTCTAG